>NC_133538.1:224088656-224802406 GCF_048544455.1 Silene latifolia | reverse complement strand
TCTGTTTTGGTACCCACATCGATGCTTGGAGGTTGATAGATGAGCGAACTTCGGGACGAAGTTCATTTTAAGGGGGGAAGACTGTAATACTCCGTATTTTATATGACTAATTAAGACGGGTTATATCGATTTTTACGCTAAGCTATCTAATCGTGTTGATATCGTAAGATCGAGTTATTCGTAGACTTGTTGAGACGGGTTTAAGTGAACGAAGTCACGTTAGATAGCCCATGTACCCAATCACGTTACCCATGACCCATCTACCGTCTAACCTAATTTAACCTAAATTTTACCCTAGCTCTACAAAACACTCCTCTCTCACCCGCCTCCCTCACCTCGACGACACACATTTTCACAATCACACAAATCGAGAGGGAGAGATTGAACGTGGGTAGTGACGGCGCAGCAGGGAAGAGCATAGGGTGGTTGACGACGCTTTGAGGCGGCCTTAGTGGTGGTTTACGTGGCAGTTTAGGTAAGCAGTCACCCTTTCTTTTCCATTTTGTCGTTTGTCGGGTTGTAGTTGTTGTCACCGTGTGTCACAGGGAGGTGATATTGGTGGTTGGTGTCGGGGAAATTGTATTGGATGGTTTGAGTCGCCCCTATTGATGGCGGTTAGGGAGGTTTTAGGCGGTGGAAATGGCGGTAAGAGGCGTTATTGACAGGGACAATCAAGCGGGTTAAACAGGGGTTTTCAGGCGGGTTTAGACGATTAGAATTGGGGTGGCGCCACCGTGGACTCGGGGGAGGTCGAAACGGCGGCGCCACGGCGTCTGTGTGCGTTGATTGACGGCGAGCAGAGTGGTGGTGGTAACATAGGATGATGTTGACGACGGTGGTGGCTATAGGGTTGCAAGGGGAGGCTGTTGGTGGCGGCAACCCCTGATAGGCGGTGTGTCAGGGTTGTTGGCAGCCCTGGTTCGACTCGCCGGCGGCAGTCGACCAGGTTGAGGTCGGTTGTCGGCGGTTGGGTCGAACTAGGGAACGGGCCTGGTGGTTGTCGTGGTGGTTCAGGCGGCGCGTGACGGGTTTGGGCGAGTGTGAATTCATGGGTTGTGGGAGTCGGGTTGTTAGGGTTGTTCAATGTTTGATTCGGTTTTTCTTAATCGTATAATTCGTTTAATCTTTTATTTATCGTATTAGTTATTTAATTTAATTCCCGAGTCATTTAAATAATTAGAGACGGGTTTTGAGTCGGGTTGGTTAAAATGGAAAACTGCTATATCGGGGAAGTTTCCATTTAAGGAAACTTTCCATTTTAGGAAGTTTCTATTTTTAGTAACCTTCTATTTTGGGAACGGGAATAGTTAAGTAATCATTTATCATTTATTTATCTTTCAGAGGGCGAATTTGTTGTGGAATATTATTGAGCATCTGTCCAATTGACTGCAGTACTGAGGTAGTTATTTCTTAATCCTTTACGCTTTTGTTTATGCAATTTAGTTTTATGACTCGTAATCATCTCTATATATTCGTTATAATCCTTAAAGTTAAAGGGATTCATACAGATAAATCCCACAAGTGGTATCAGAGCCAAGGCCACGAATTTTATTTTGATGATTTTCATAAAATTGGATGTAAACAAAATTGGTCTCGAAAAATTAGGGTTTCGGCTTCAATTTTTTTTTTTGTTTTGCCGTAGCTGTTTTCGTTTTTCGGTTTGGTCGATCGACCACTACTTCTGGTCAACCGACTGCCTCGTCTGATCAACCGTTTTTTTTTTTCATTTTTGATATTTTTATTTCCATTTGATTCATACATATTGTTGTTTTAATCAGTTAAGATGATAATAAAATGAATTTGTAGATGCTTTGATTTAATTCGGAGTAAATTAAATTGTAAATGGAATCGTCATGTTGATGATATAAAATTTGTTTTTGCTATATAGTTTTTAGCATATACGGTTAATCACGTTTCATTAATTCATATGCTAATCGTGTTCTAATAGCAACTATAAACGATTTTCTTCATCTTAATTTTTTTTGTTTTAGGGCATTTTTGCCGCAAGAAAAAATATATAACGGCTGTTTTATTAGGGTTTGCCGAGAGCCCCAAAGAAAAAAAAAAAGGTTTTTGTTTTGTTTTTTTTTCGGTATTCCCGAAATAAATAAAAAAATTAAAAAAAAAAAAAATTGTTTTGTTTTTTTTATCCAGCCGAGAAAAAGGAAAAAGAAAGGCTGGATTCGGTTTTTGCAGAATTACCGAAAGAAAGAAAAATTGTTTTTGATTTCTGGTTTTTTGTTCTTTTACTGCCGAGCTGAAAAAATAAAAAAATAAAAACTTTTTTGTTTTTTTTTTCGTTTTGCCGAGATCAAAAGAAAAAAAAAATTTTGATTGGTTTGTTTTGGCCTAGAAAGATTATACATTAAATTTACAATGTATAATAAATTATTGTGAAGCGGTTCATAATTCATAGATACCTAATTATTTTAAAGAAGTTTAGAATAATGAATGGATTAAATTCATATTACAAGTTTAATGTGAATTAAGATTAAAATTAATGTGATTAATTGAGGAATTGTCACTTAATTTGATCAATTAAATAGGTGGTTTGGATAAAATTAATCTACATAATTAAAGAATTATGTCTTGTATGTTTAATTTTTTTTAGTTGACGCATTTTATTTAGTTGAATGAATCGTTTGAATGGTTTAATTTACGTATTTTTGCAATCGGTTGTAATTTGTAATACCTAGTGTGGCCTTAGTCAAATTATGTTTTCGTAATGATGGGAACATAATTTTTAATGTAATTTGAGATCTCGTATCTCAGTTTTGGTTTTCTTTATTTATTACGGTTTTGAAATTAGAATGTAAATAGGTTTATTATGTAATTTTAAAATGTAATTTTTGAGAAGACTAAAGATGGAGATTGGAGCTCACTCCCGCTACATGGATCAATCTGGAACATCAAGACAAGCTTCTCGGGTCCATGGATGGATTCCAAAGTTGTATTTATGTTCATTTTGATAGGATAGGCCACACTAGGACTTTATTTTTGTTTTACGTTTTACCGTTCTTATTGCTTTTCATTCACATGTTAATTTATGCATCATTTTCCGCCTAAAACCAAACCACCTACTAAAATCCATGAAAATTGACACATATAGGTTGTATGTTAGTTTTCATAGACATGCAGATGTCACATGTTATTAAGCCATCACCTTAGTTTATTCATTCACGCATGCTAGATATTAGTTCACTTAAAATGAATTAAAATAAAGTTGATGGGATCTTCCTCTAAAACGGAAATTGAGACTAGTCTTTATAAGTGCAAACAACTATGAATCCCTTCTTCGTCGGTAGGCATAATATGACCCCTTCTACGTTGGGTAAGTAGTTTGTGTTGACTTAGTTTATCTCAACATTATAGTCCGAAGAGTTTCTCATGATTATGATGGACTAAAAATAGAATTTACTGAAATTTATCGACCAAAAATTCTAACAGTAGAATTAGCCAAAAGGTTGGCTTATCAATTTACAGATAATTGAGTCTTGGGATCATTTATATAATTCTTGAGGGAGGTCAATTGTATAAATGGTTTGAGTCTTCACGTTATGACACTAGTTCATTAGACTTAAATTAAAATCGATGCACATGCTTATTATTTATTCTTCTTTTCGCAGTGTAGAACACGTTTATTTTACTGTTACAATAAATGGCTGGAAATAACGAAATCCCAATGCCAAGTGCCACACTTGGACGCGAGTCCTGGCTGAAAGTTTTTATGGACAACATAAATCAGTACACGCGATCAAGAATGATGGGTCCAACTTTGCGGATCGGGAGGCAAAGACTACGGAATGCTGCCATTGCTAACGGTAAGCTCAAGTACTTAACTGGGCCAATACCGGTAAACCCAGGCCCCAATGCGGGAGTTAACGAGTCACTTGCTTATAGTGATTTCGTTATGGAAGCGGGTACGATAAAGAACGTACTCATCTTTGCAATGGA
Organism: Silene latifolia; assembly: GCF_048544455.1. NCBI lineage: Eukaryota > Viridiplantae > Streptophyta > Magnoliopsida > Caryophyllales > Caryophyllaceae > Silene > Silene latifolia. The sequence continues at coordinate 224,798,452 of NC_133538.1, read as the reverse complement.
AACCAATTTGCAAAGACGCTTCATTGCCCAAGGTGCGACCAATATTTTCACCACGCTCACTAACGAGTTCTCAAAAGCACCGAGAATCGTTACTTATGAGCATACCTGTCGCTTCTTTGATGCGAAACTCCAAAAGAGCCAACCGGTTAGCCCACACATTCTTAACATGATTGAGAATGTCGAGAAATTGGAGGCACTTGATTGTAAAATCAGTGAGAGCATTGTCATTGACCGAATGCTTCATTCTCTTCACGATGGTTTTGCCCTTTTCAGGGCGAACTACTACATGAATGACTTGAAAAAGAGTCCTTATGAGCTACACTCACTTCTCGTACAGACTGATAAGGATATGAAATTGAGTGGGAGCATGAAGCAGGATGTTCTCACGATTTCCAACAAGGGTAAAGGTAAGGGCAAAGCTCCAGGCGACCTAACTGTAGGTAAGCCAAAATTCAAGAAGCCAGGAAACGGTAAGAGTGGGCCTGGTGAGACTAGTGGCTCATAGGGCAAGGCAAAGAGCAAGGGCGGTGACATTGAGTGCCACCATTGTCACAAGACTGGACATTGGAGGAGGAACTGTCCCGTCTACCGTGAGGACATTAAAGCAGGCCGCGTCGTTCCTGTTGGTGTGTCATCTTATATTCATATGATTGAGATTAACCATGCAAGTTTCGGAACTTGGGTACTTGATACTGGTTGTGGTTCTCATCTGTGTAATCATTTGCAGGGCATAAGAAACATCACACCTCTCGAAAAGGGTGATGTGGACCTGCGAGTCGGGAATGGAGCCAGAGTTGCTGCTGTCTCGAAGGGAACATATGTAATCCAACTCCCTAGTGGTTTGGAGGTATTTTTAAATAACTGTTACTATGTACCCAGTTTGTCTAAGAACATTATTTCAGTTTCCGTACTTGATAAAGACGGATTTTCATTTTTAATAAAGGATAATAGCTGTATTTTCTCTTTCAATGAAATGATTTATGGTAAAGCGGTTTCCATGAATGGAATTTACATCTTAGATCAAACCACAGAAGCATTACACGTGAATACTAAGAAATTAAAGGTTGGTGACAAAGATCAAACCTATCTATGGCATTGTCGAATGGGACACATAAATGAGAAACGCGTAAAGAAAATTGTCGATAATGGGACTATTCCCGCATTCGAATTTTCTACATATGGCATGTGTGAATCATGTCTCATTGGCAAAATGACTCAAATTTCCTTCAAAGGTGTTGGAATGCGCGCTAGTGACCTATTAGGACTCATACATACTTATGTTTGTGGAAAATGTCAATTACCGCTAGAGATGGCTATAGATATTTTCACTTTCACGGACGATTTCAGTAGATACGGATATGTCTACTTGATGAAGCATAAAAGTGAGCCCTTTGAGAAATTCAAGGAATACCAGAACAGGGTTGAAAACCAACTGGGTAGAAAGGTTAAAGCACTCCGTTCAGATCAGGGTAGCGAATATCTTTCAAATGAGTTTGATCAACACCTTAAAGACTGTGGAATCGTTTTGCAGTTAACTCCACCGGGAACACCTCAATTAAATGGTGTGTCCGAACGGAGAAATCGAACCCTACTTGATATGGTTCGATCCATGATGATTCACACGGTAGCGCCTGATTCATTATAGGGTTTTGCTCTTTTGTCAGCTACTCTTATACTTAACCGAAGTCTGACTAAAGCTGTCGACAAGACTCCATATGAAATGTGGAAGGGAACGGTCCCTAGCTTGTCCTTTATTCGGGTTTGGGGCTGCGAGGCTTATGTCAAGTGGAGACACGAGGATAAGCTCAGCCCGCGATCGGTCAAGACATACTTTATAGGTTATCCAAAAGGAACGTTTGGTCATTACTTCTATTCGCCTACCGAACATCGAATTTTTGTTGCGGCTAGTGCGACGTTCTTAGAGAAAGAATTTCTCAAGAACAAGACAAGTAATAGAACCTTTGAGCTATCGGAGATTCCAGAACCAACAACCGAGGAACAGATGGAGGAGGTTGTTCCTCTAACTGATGATACGGTTAGTATTCCTAAGGAACCTAGGAGGTCGGGTAGAGTCTCTCATCCTCCGGACAGATACATTGGTATGGTCGAGGAGAATGACGTTTTACTCCGAGAGAGTAATGAACCCGCTACCTATAAAGGTGCTATGGCCTGTTCTGACTCATAGCTATGGCTCGAAGCCATGCAATCCGAGATGGACTCTATGTATGAGAATGACGTATGAGATCTTGTTGATTTACCTAATAAGGTAAAACCTCTACAGTGCAAATGGCTTTACAAAATAAGCCGTTCTGTAGACGCACAACCAGATACCTATAAGGCACGACTAGTGGCTAAAGGTTTCACTCAAGTGCACGGATTGCATTATGATGAGATTTTTGCACCTGTAGTCATGCTACATTCCATTCGGATAATCTTAGCGATTGCCGCTTTTCATGATTATGAAATTTGGCAAATGGATGTGAAAACCGCCTTCTTAAACGGTTATTTGGAGGAAGAGTTGTACATGGTGCAACCCGAAGGTTTCATAAATCCTGAACATCCTAAGAAAGTATGCAAGCTTAAGCGTTCTATTTATCGACTTAAGCAAGCTTTTCGGAGTTGGAATCATCGTTTCGACCAGGTGATAAAAGAGTATGGTTTCACTCGATCGGTCGAGGAACCATGCTTATATACCCAGTCGAGTGGGAGCAAGATTTTATTCTTGATATTGTATGTCGATGACATACTCTTGATTGGGAATGACATTCCTCTCCTATCTTCGGTTAAAGAATGGTTGAAGAACCATTTCTAGATGAAAGATCTGGGTGAGGCACAACGCATTTTGGGAATCCGTATCTACCAAGATAGATCACGACGGACGTTATCACTTAGTCAGGGGTCTTATTTGGATAAGATTCTTGAGAAGTTCAGCATGACCAACTCCAAGAAGGGGAACCTTCCAATGACGTCTGGGATGCAGTTGAGCAAGTCTCAGTCACCCACGACGCCTGAAGGGATTGAGCGCATGAGTCGTGTTCCTTATGCATCTGCAATAGGATCAATCATGTATGCCATGATATGCACACGTCCAGACGTGACATATGCATTGAGTATGACGAGTCGGTACTAAAAGAATCAAGGTGAAACACACTGGATAGCTGTTAAAAACATCCTCAAGTACCTACGGAGGACTAAGGATAAGGTATTGACTTATGGAGGCGATACTAAGCTATGCGCAATTGGTTACGCAGATGCTAGCTTCCAAACGGATTGAGATGATTCAAAATCTCAATCTGGGTGCGTCTTCACTCTTAATGGTGCTCCGGTCAGATGGAAGAGTTCCAAACCTTATGTTGTAGGAGATTCTACTACTGAGCCATTGAAATATGATAAGCATGGAGGGAACGTTATTTCCATGGGAATTAAACGTGTTCCTGAGTTGTAGTAGTTGATTATGGATTTGATACATTATCTTTTTCATATACTATTTATAACTTCATCGTTTTTATAATATTTTGTTTTTCATGTGGATTGTACTGACAACATTGAACGCCACAAAGTGAACTGAATTACATTATATTTGTTTTGGTCCTTAATCGCCTACAAGAGCTAATAACTCTGGCTATTATATTGTGCAGTCGATTAATGGTGGGTTCAACGAGCCATAAGTAAGACGGTTGACTGATCGATCACAGATGCGAGATTATAACGATACCTCGTAGGACAAATTTTTGTGACAACATAATGGAGTCCTAAATGTTTAAAAACATTCGGTGCCAGGTCGTGGATAGGACATCCATTGTGTTCCTAGAGTCGATTCTTTTGACTATCGACTGTCTCTTGAGATTAAGGCAGTTTTTAGGTGACTTTGGTTTCTTTCTCACGGTCTGCCGTAACTGGAGGCTAAGTAGATTTTTTCTGGGTCATTTCATACTGTGCTTACATCGGCAGGATTCGAGTTGAGGAAAATATCCAACCTTTATCAGGTATAGTTATTTCTCAGGGCCACTCGAGGAGTTGTAACTGAAATGCATGTCCATGCTCGAATGATGATTCGTTTATCAGTTAAGTTACTCTCTAGTCAGGGAAACCACTCTTGATAATGATCGCTTGTAAAATACGACCTTTGTGAATACGGATTTGCAAATTGTTTTACATTGAGTGGGAGAAATTTTAGGATATGAGAATCGGTTATCGCACATACACTTCTGAGGACAAGTGGGAGTTTGTTGAAGTTTGTGTCCTCCACAAATTAGTGTGATAACATTTTTAAATCTCTTATAGGTTCACAAGGGTATACTTCGTATTTTATCAGTTGATTAACGATTACCTAATAACGGTTGGCTTGCTAGAAAGTTTGACGTTATTATCATACAGATGGCGGTGATCAACTAGTCCCTAAAGGTCACACCTAAAGGATGTGTTTGAGAGATGTGGTTATGGAAATGTAATCACATTGATGCCTTATATGACTAAACAGTTAGTTACTGTGTTGATGAGACGATTATTTAATACTGTGTTGATGAGACAATATCAAAAACAATTTTTCTATCTTTCGGTAATTCTGCAAAAACCGAATCCAGCCTTTCTTTTTCCTTTTTTCTCGGCTGGATAAAAAAAACAAAACAATTTTTTTTTCGGGAATACCCAAAAAAAAAACAGAAACCCTTTTTTTTTCTTTGGGGCTCTCGGCAAACCCTAATAAAACAGCCGTCTTATATTTTTTCTTGCGGCAAAAATGCCCTAAAACAAAAAAAAATTAAGATGAAGAAAATCGTTTATAGTTGCTATTAGAACACGATTAGCATATGAATTAATGAAACGTGATTAACCGTATATGCTAAAAACTATATAGAAAAAACGAATTTTATATCATCAACATGACGATTCCATTTACAATTTAATTTAATCCGAATTAAATCAAAGCATCTACAAATTCATTTTATTATCATCTTAACTGATTAAAACAACAATATGTATGAATCAAATGGAAATAAAAATATCAAAAACGAAAAAAAATGGTTGATCAGACGAGGCACTCGGTCGACCAGGGGTAGTGGTCGATTGACCAAACCGAGAAACAAAAACAGCTACGGCAAAAAAAAAAAAAAAATTTACAGCCGAAACCCTAATTTTTCGAGACCAATTTTGTTTACATCCAATTTTATGAAAATCATCAAAATAAAATTCGTGGCCTTGGCTCTGATACCACTTGTGAGATTTATCTGTATGCATCCCTTTAACTTTAAGGATTATAACGAATATATAGAGATGATTACGAGTCATAAAACTAAATTGCATAAACAAAAGCGTAAAGGATTAATAAACAACCTTCGGTCCTAGCTTTTATGGCCTATGAACAATATCGCAATGATATTCGGCTATTAGTTGCACCCAAGACGATATGAGATATGCCCTTGCTTCTTGCTAGAATCGATCCCTAAATTTTCTGTAAAATTTTAGGTTATTTTGTGTTTTTCTGATGAGAGGCAAGAATGAGTTGAAAAATCCGTTAAGAAGAGATCTCCCTCATCTTCCTTTAAACCGAGTATAAGGAGTAATTAGGGTAGATTTTATTTCTTCTAATTTTCGGCCCATTTACCGAGACAGGCATATCAGTCGAACGACTGACACACCCGGTCGATCGACCATGTATATAATGCATTATTTGTAAATTCTCATTTATATTATACCGCATTAATTAATACGGGTCAATAATAATTTATTATGGCAATATCGTATAATTTATCATTAGCTGATTAAATATAACCGATTACATTTAATTACGAATTAACATATTAATTCGTCCAAGCTAACATTATATACATTAATTAAATATAACTTATTATATTCAATTTACAAATTGACAGTTAATTCGTCTCAGCTTATATTATTTAATTAGCATTAAATAATCGTCTCATCAACACAGTAACTAACTATTTAGTCATAAAAGGCATCAATGTGATTACATTTCCATAACCACACATCCCAAACACATCCTTTAGGTGTGACCTTTAGGGACCAGTTGATCACCGCCATCTGTATGATAATAACGTCAAACTTTCTAGCAAGCCAACCGTTATTAGGTAATCGTTAATCAACTGATAAAATACGAAGTATACCCTTGTGAACCTATAAGAGATTTAAAAATGTAATCACACTAATTTGTGGAGGACACAAGCTCCAACAGAAGATATTATCAAAACATATCATGATCAAGTACTACTTCTATTCATATTCTTCACAAGTGAATATAGGTATTTAATTTCTAAGGAATTTTAAGATGTTAATCTTATAGTTGCATAGGACGATTCCTATCGAGTTCTATGGAATAGAACGATTCCTATGGATCTAGTCCACAACCTATGATACAGTTCATTTTAGAAAGATATTCTATTTGTCGTAAGTAATAGTGGTTTAGCGGAGACTCGTGTTACAATCGAATTGATATCATATATGCTTAGGAGCGATAATAAAGAACAACATAAAACAACGAATTAGTGGGAAAAACAAACATTCATTGTTATATATATAAAACATTTAAGAATGTTTTAGCATTTATATAGCGACCTCTACACAACTATTATAAATGATCCCAAGATCCAAATTCATATCAATTCGGGCACGGTGAGCCTATTCATCCCTAATCAATATAACTCGTTGGATTAACTCTTTAATCGATTCTACTTCTAGAACTCTCGGTCGATAAAATTACTTTAATATTTATCTTTAGCCCGGAACACATGCGACTACGGTCACGAATACTTCCGTTGAGCTCAATCCAAATTTCGGTGTAGTAACAATTTACCACCCACTTACCCAACGTAACAAGTTTAGCACCCCGGTGAGCCGAGCCTACTTCCTTATGAAATTGGGATTCATGGTTCTACTATTTGGTAAGGCTAATTCTCAATTATTATTTAGTGAGAGGTCTTGTCAATTTATTATCTATCTCGTTTTAAGTGAACTAAAGCGGTGAACTATGATAATTATAATTGACACGGTCGATAACTCGATTAAATAATATGCAGGTGTAGTTATGGCGATTTGGCTATGCATGCAAACATATAAAACAAATGCAAAGCAAAACGATGAAATCATAGTATGGCCTTCCTAAAATAGTAAATCTAACAAACTATTTACAAATTCAGAAACCAACTCCTTTGGTTCCTTGAACTTCATATGGCACGCAATTCATGGCAACACCGTCTTTGTCGGACCGCCTTCTCGAATGGCATCGTCTTCAAGGAACTCCGGAATAAATAAACTACATAGCTTTTCTACTTTATACATTATAAAAAGAAAAACAAAAATAAAAATAAAAGTGATACGAGATCACATTAATTACAACCGAATCTATATCCCCATTCATTTCAGAAAATACCAATTAAAAACTAATGCCATACTAAGTACAAATTACATAATTCAAAATTATATAAAATTAAAATATGACAATCATAATAAAAATGCAGCATTAATATATGTATAAAACATGCCATGTGATGTGCCAAATCGCCTTATTTAAGCTAATATCGTATATTCGGTCCGGTTTTATGGATAATTGTGACAATTAACTTATTAAAATCACACAATATTATATAAATCAAATCTATGTCCAAGTTAATTACCCCAACCTTCTTAGGACTCAAAATTTAGTCTTCACTAAATATTTGACAATAATTCAACTTGATATTTTATTATTGCTCTTTAAACATTATTATTCATATTAATAAAGAAATAATTCCCAATTAAGTCATAAAAATTCGAAAATTTCAAAATCATAATTTTGTATACTCTAGAAAATTCCCAACATTCCAGAATTTTAATAAAATTTGCCCTTAGATTATTTTAATTTATTTCACAAATAAATTGTATAAAACATAATTTTAACCCACTAATACAAAATGAAGCTATGGCAACTCTAGGAATTTGTTGCTTATTCCCTTAAAAATGTTGCATTAAGGTTTAAGAAACATTTTAGCGGCTGTTGCTTAAAGTCATGTTGCCTTAGCCAATTGCAACATTTTGAGCAACACTTTTCAGTCAAATGCAATATTAAACAAAAGTGTTTCAACTATTAAATGTATGCAACGTTTTTTTTTAAGAAGCAAATGCAACACTAAAATGTAAAAGATGCAACACTACAACGCAAAAAATGCAACACTATTTTCACCTTATTTCAATTTTGGCAACACAATACCTACATATATGCAAAACTCTTTATTCCCTCCATAGACTTGAATGCATCACATTTTTCTATTAAATGCAACACTTTATGTTCTACAACAAATAATCCGTATTCAAATTGGTGTCATTTTTAACGTGTACAACAAAAACTAATGTTTTTCAACATTGAAATGGTTTGCTTCAAAGATCATATCATTGAAGAGTTCAAAATTGACAAATATCCGTTATTACATCGCCAAACTAGTAATTAATCATAGTACATACAATCCAAAAATGTTTCTAGGTAATAGTTCATCTTATATGACCAACTACAAAATATAAATAAGTGAGTTCATTGCGCAACTTTTGTTATCAATGCGATCTTCTGTGACACCCTCATACTCCAAGTGCCTTACGAGGACCACTCAGGTATAAGAACGTCACTATCTCGGTTTCCCGAGGCAATGATAATCAAAAGACAATAACAAAACATAATTTAAATAATAATAAAGTTTAAGTGATTACAATTCCAAATCCAAACTGATAAAAATACGATATATGTTCTCTTAAACAAATGTCTCAAAACTACTAAAGAATGACAGCGGAAGACTCTAATTAGCTCGTGGTGACATATCCCAGCTAGCCCATATGCCTCTAATCAAACCTGCTCAACAACTGCTCACCATCCCCGAATGGATTACCACAGTTTTACAAAACAAAGACGGGGTTAGTACTAATCACACAATAAAATCATAATAAGACAAGTAACAAAACAGCTCAACCGTCACATCAACCCAAACTCTATAATCAACCCCTCATCACTGACTACACACTAAAATGTGTAGCCCTGCCAGAGTACCCATCGCAACAGGTACTCCACACCGCCAATGGGGGACCGCAGCCGTTCCCACCTAAGCCCCGCTCATCTCCATCGAGCGATAAACCCAAGCCAATTCATGTGCACATCCCTTCTGTGGCGGGTTCCACAGAAGGCGAATCATGGGCGTGAAGCCACTCCCGCAAGTGACTCCACTCAGCCAGGGACGCACCCCGAAGATCACAGACAGATACAATCAACAACAATCAATAATGATAAAATCCAACAACCGTCACAATACCAATATTATACTTATCAACAATCATAATCAAATCACCAATCCAAATCATGTGACTAATACTGAGTAGGGAAACCCTACCTGGAATCAAACACACACAACAGACGATCTTAGCAGCTGTCTTAAAACCTCTCCTCTACGAATCCTCCTCCTATCACATATTCATATAATTATTACATACACAACTAATTATAAAACCCCCAATCCCATAAATTAGGGTTTAAACATTCTTAACCAAATGCTATAAAATTTGTATGTAGGACTTACCCTTGACGCAAGGATCACAAAGAACAATGAAATCCGACCTCTCAAGCTCCGGGATTTGTCAATAATGCGGATGAAGAGAACAACATAGTTTGAAATCTCCTTTGAGTGAATTAGGTTTATAAAAAGTGTTTAGGGAAGAAGACGACCTAATATAAGTACTAATCCGCATTATTAACAAAACCTATCAAAATATTACCCGTTAACCGACCTACTCGATCGAGTAACTAACGTACTCGATCGAGTGCCACTTACTCGATCGAGTACCAAGACTTCTTGATCGAGTACCCTACATACAAAATACTGTTTCGTAAATCAAAACACCCTTACTCAACAGAGTAAGGCCCACTCGATAGAGTACCTAGAAACTTATAAAACCGTAGTATTACAGTCTTCCCTCCTTAAAAGAAATTCGTCCCGAAGTTCAAACCACAACAAAATAAAACATACTACCACACTCCCGACACAAAAACCAAAACAAAACACAACATAAAAACTCCGACACGTACTACCAACCAAACTCAACCCGACTCAACCACTACTAACAACCCGACTCAAACCACTACTAACTATACCAAAAACAACATAAGAAGGATGCAAAAACTCTTTGCGATCATCTCCTACCCCCTAAAAGAAACAAGGTTACGTCCCCGTAACCATACATACCTGATAAAAAAGAAAGGGATATGGCTCTCTCATGGCCTGCTCGGCCTCCCATGTAGCTTCCTCGACCTCATGATTAGACCAAAGTATCTTAAGCAAGACCGTCTCACCATGTCTAGTCTTCCTAACCTTCCGGTCAAGAATCTGCTTAGGCACCTCAAGATAAGACAAGGACTCATCTAGCTCTATGTTCTCCGCTTCTAACACATGTGACGGATCACTCACATACTTCCGCAGCTGAGATACATGAAACACATTGTGTACCCTATCTAAAGCAGATAGTAGAGCCAAACGATAAGCAACCTCTCCAACCCGGTCTAAGATCTCATATGGTCTTATGAACTTCTGACTCAGCTTGCCTTTCTTCCCAAATCTCATGACCCGACGCATAGGAGACACTTTCAGAAGAACCTTGTCCCCAACCTGAAACTCTATATCCCGGCGATGTTGATCTGCATAACTCTTTTGTCTATCCTGAGCCGCTCTCATCCTTTACCTGATCAGCTTAATCTGCTTAACCATCTCATGTACCATCTCTGGTCCTAAAACCACTGTCTTAGCACTGTCGTCTCAACAAATCATACTTCTACATCTCCTCCCATATAAGGCCTCAAATGGCGCCATGCCAATACTGGTGTAATAGCTGTTGTTGTAAGAAAACTCAATCAAATCTAACCTCTGTTCCCAATTACCACCAAAATCCATCACACAAGCTCGTAACATATCCTCAATAGTCTTGATTGTCCTCTCAGTCTGACCATCTGTCGCAGGATGAAATGCTGTACTCATCTTCAATGTAGTTCCCAAGGACACTTGCAACTCTTTCCAAAACCTTGAGATAAATCTCGAATCTCTGTCGGATACTATGTCTTTAGGCACTCTTTGCAATCTCAACACATTCTTCCGATAAGCCATAGCTAATTGTGCCTTAGTCCATGTATCTTTCATTGGCACAAAATGAGCTGACTTGGCCAGTCGATCCACGATAACCCATATCATATTGTTACCGTGCTGACTCTTTGGCAAACCCACGATAAAATCCATAGAAATGGACTCCCACTTCCACTCAGATACCTTTAAAGAATGAATCTTACCTTGTGGTCGTCGCTGCTCCCCTTTAACTCTCTGGCATGTCAAACAACGGACCATAAACTCAGCTGTTTCTTTCTTCATCCCAGGCCACTGGAAAGTCTTCTTTAAATCCTTGTACAACTTTTCACCCTCTGGATGTATCGAATATGGTGTACAATGTGCCTCTGTCATGATTGTCTTTTTCAGCTCCTCATCATTAGGGACACACCACCTCCCATCAAACCTCAAACTACCATCTGTATGAGTAGAGAATCTAGAGACTGTCCCTTTCTCTACTCCAGCTCTCCACTCCACCATCTTGGGATCCAACTCCTGTTTACCGCGAATATCATCATAAAGATCAGACTGCACTGTCAAATATCCCATGGCATCCCCTTTCTGGATCATATGTATCCCAAACCTCTCAACCTCATCTCCCAATCTCATCAACGATATAGTTGTGCACAAAGAATGTACACTCTTCCTGCTCAAAGAATCTGCAACTACGTTGGCCTTCCCTTCATGGTAGATAATTTCCATGTCATAATCGCCAATCAACTCCATCCACCTCCTCTGTCTCATGTTCAACTCCTTTTGAGTGAAGATATACTTGAGACTCTTGTGATCTGAAAATACCTTAAAGGTCGCCCCATATAGGTAATGTCTCCAAATCTTGAGAGCAAAAACAACTGCACCCAACTCCATATCGTGTGTAGGATAATTCTCCTCATAAGGCTTCAATTTCCTAGAATTATAGGCAACGACTTTACCATTTTGCATCAACACACATCCCAAACCATTCTTTGAAGCATCTGTATACACTTCAAAGTTCTCACTCCCTTCAGGCAGTGCTAAGATTGAAGTTGTGGTCAAACGCTCCTTTAATGTTTGGAACGCCGTCTAACAACTCTCATCCCAACGAAACCTGTTCTCTTTCCTCATCAAAGCCGTCATAGGTCTAGCAATCTTGGAGAAATCTTTCACGAACCGTCTATAATACCCAGCTAAACCCAAGAAACTCCTGATCTCAGCAACATTCTTTGGTGCTTCCCACTTGGTAACTGCCTCATTCTTTGCAGGATCCACAGCTACCCCTTCTTTAGAAATCACATGCCCCAGAAAGGCAACTTTCTCCAACCAGAACTCACACTTGGACAACTTGGCATACAACTCATGCTCCCTCAAGGTCTGCAACACGATCCTGAGATGCTCCTCATGTTCCTCCTTAGTCTTAGAAAAGACTAAGATGTCATCTATGAAAACCACCACAAACGTGTCCAAAAACTGACTGAAGACTCTGTTCATCAAATTCATAAACACGGCTGGTGCATTAGATAACCCAAACGGCATCACCACATACTCATAATGGCCATACCTCGACGTGAAAGCTGTCTTTGGTATGTCCTCCTCCCTAATCTCCACCTGATGGTACCCCGACCTCAAATCAATCTTAGAAAAGACTGCTGCACCACTCAACTGATCAGACATGTCATCTATCCTTGGTAAAGGATACTTTTTCTTCACCGTCACTCTGTTTAGCTCCCTGTAATCTATGCACAACCTCAAACTCCCATCCTTCTTTTTCACAAACAGAACTGGTGCTCTCCACGGTGATACATTAAGTCTAATGTATCCCCTCTCAATCAGATTATCTAATTGCTTCCTGCGCTCCTCCAACTTCATAGGACCCATCCGGTACAGTGCCTTAGAGATTGGCCCTGTCCCCAGTTTCAGCTCAACACTGAAATCTATCTCCCTCTTCGGTGGCAACGCCGGAATCTCCTCTGGAAATACATCTGGAAACTCCCCCCACAACTAGTATCTGCTCAACTGTCGGACTCTCCATCTTGTCATCTCTCACATGGCACAAGATCATCGGGGACCCCTTCCTCAAATAAGACTTCAAGGTCACATCTTCAATCAACTTAACTTTGGGTTTGACAACAAACCCAAGATAAGACACACTAATGCCCTTAGGACCTCTCAGAGACACTTTCTTTTGATGACAGTCTATCTTAGCTTTGTACTTTCCTAACCAATCCATCCCGACTATCATCTCAAAACTGTCTAAAGGAAACTCTAGCAAGTCTACAGGTAGATCAACTTGCCCACCATCATGGATACATCTCTATACAGCCTCCCACATGATACAAACTCACCCGAAGGTATAAAGACTTCCTCTCTTACAGACTCATATTCTCTCAAACCCAACTACTTAACATGACTCTAAGATACAAACGACTGAGATGCCCTCGAATCAAATAAAACAAAGGTATAAACACCATTAACAAGAAAAGTACCAGTAATAACATGAGCGTCGTCCTCAGATGCTTTCTTCTCCATCATAAACAGCTTTCCACTGGTCTTATGCCCACCTCCTTGGACAGTACAGGCTGAGGTAGTCGGCTTAGCACCCGACCCCTGGTTGTTGTTCGTGTTCGTAGCTGGCTTCTGATAAGAATTACCGCCATTGCATTTACCTCCACCGTTGTTTCTCTGGCCTCCCCTGTTGTTCCATGACCTAGCCGGTTTGTTGCTCGCATAACTCTGTGCCGGCCCCTGAGAAAAACTGCCCTGTCCCGGCCTCTGGAAACCCCCAGTCACCGCACTGGTGCACTCATGTCTCTTGTGGCCTACACCGCCACAGTTAAAACAGGTCATCCCCCAGCTACTGCTACTATTCCCACGGCCACGCCCATAGAAAGCCCCAGTACTATACCCTGAGCCAAATGAATATGCTCTAGCCTGAGTGTGGTTGCCCTTCTTGTAGTTAGATTGGCCTCCACCCTTGCTCTCAGCCTTTATTTTCTCAGCACCTCTCTCTCGGGTCATCTCCACCAACCTCTCAGCTCTCCCCGCTCTATCATAAGCTTCCTTAACATCTGTAAGGACTCCCACAGGTAGCTTCTCCATTATCTTGGGGGTCAACACCTTCTCAAACCTCAATGCCAGGTTTTCCTCACTCAACCCCATATCCTCAGCGTACCTAGCCTTCTCATTAAACTGTCAGTAGTACTCAACCACCGTCATATCAGATGCCATCTTAAACCCATCAAACTCCTCTCTCAGCTTACTCCTCACATGCTCTGGCACGAACTCTCGCCTCATAGCCTTTCTAAACTCTTCCCAAGGAATAACAGAAAACCCCTGCTTCGCATACATATCTCTAGCATTCACCTTTACCTTATCCCACCACTCTCCTGCCGCTTCCCTCAAGTAGAACACAGCTTGTTCCACTTTCATCTCATCCGGGCAGTGCACCAAATCCAGGATGTTCTCCATCTCTCTGTGACAATTATCTAGAAGAATTGGCTCCCTGGTCCCCTTGTACTCTTTCGGGTTAAACCTCGCTATGTAGAGACTAATATTTGAATGATCAACCTCCTTATCCTTCCCCACTCTCTTCAACGCATCTGTGAGAGCATCTTGGTGCTCCAACATCTTTACTATGTCATTGACTGACATATTCTCAGCTCTAGCATAAAGGGCATTTCTCTTTGGCGGCATCTTGTAACTATATCAAAAAAGGTAGATATAAACACGCATACTATAACCCAAAACACGTATATAGCCTGCACAGACCCCACTCGATTGAGTACCAGAACCCACTCGATCGAGTTGAGGCTACTCGATCGAGTGCCCACCCTACTCGATCGAGTGCCTCGACTCCAGAACCTAATCAGACCTTCTGATCGTAAAGATACTCGACCGAGCTGACCAGCCACTCGATCGAGCATCTCCTACTCGATCGAGTGCCCCTATGTACTCGATCGAGTAGCCAAAAACGCAATTCTGACCAGAAAAACATCAAACTACCTACTCGACCGAGTTACACCCACTCGATCGAGCACCTCACCTACTCGATCGAGTGCCCCCCACTCGATCGAGTCATGCAGACTCGCATACACTACCCGCATGTTTATCTCACTTTCCCAACATAATATACAAGTTTTATAATTTCAACAAAATAACCGAAACTATGCATGCATTTCTACACAACTCCTTATAAAATCAACAAATCAATCTATTTCATATTGTCAAAATGCCATATTATAACATACATCATGTTTTTCATCCATTTCAACATACGAATCACACATCTTTCATCTTCTACTCCATATCTCCAATTTTCCACATTCAACATCCAACGATTCATTACACATGCCACTATGTACACATACAAACCAAAAGACAACACATACAACCCTGACACATACCCCATGTGACCGGTTTAAAATTGCAGGGCGAGTTCGCGGCTTTAAGACGTCTACCAAGCCCTTGTATTAGCTCAACTTCTACCCCGGGTTCATTTAAGTTGACTCCCTATGTTCATTAGATTCATTAGTTACAGGTTTCAGGATCATCGCTCTGATACCACTTTGTGACACCCCCATACTCCAAGTGCCTTACCAGGACCACTCAGGTATAAGAACGTCACTATCTCGGTTTCCCTCAAAATACAATAACGAAACATAATTTAAATAGTAATAAAGTTTAAGTGATTATAATTTTAAATCCAAACTGATAAAAATATGATACATGTTCTCTTAAACCAAATGTCTCAAAACTACTAAAGAATGACAGCGGAAGACTCTAATCAGCTCGTGGTGACACATCCCAGCTAGCCCATATGCCTCTAATCAAACCTGCTCAATAAATGCTCACCATCCTCGAATGGGTAACCACAGTTTGACAAAACAAAGACGGGGTCACTACTAATCACAGAATACAATCACAATAAGACAAGTAACAAAATAGCTCAACCGTCACATCAACCCAAACTCCATAATCAACTCCTCATCACTGACTACACACTAAAGTGTGTAGCCCTGCCAGAGTACCCATTGCAACAGATACTCCACACCGCCAGTGGGGGACCGCATCCGTTCCCACCTAAGCCCCGCTCATCTCCATCGAGCGATAAACCCAAGTCCATTAATGTGCACATCCCTTCTATGGCGGGTTCCACAGAAGGCGAATCATGGGCGTGAAGCCACTCCCGCAAGTGACTCCACTAAGCCAGGGACGCACCCCGAAGATCACAGACAGATACAATCAACAACAATCAATAAGGATAAAATCCAACAACCGTCACAATATCAACATTATACTTATCAACAATCATAATCAAATCACCAATCCACATCATGTGACTAATACTGAGTAGGGAAACCCTACCTGGAATGCAAACACACACAGCAGACGATCTTAGCAGCTATCTCAAAACCTCTCCTCTACGAATCCTCCTCCTATCACATAATCATACAATTACTACATACACAACTAATCATAAAATCCCCAATCCCATAAATTAGGATTTAAACAATCTTAACCAAATGCTATAAAATTGGTATGTATGGCTGACCCTTGACGCGAGGATCACAAAGATACAAAGAACAATGAAATCCGACCTCTCAAGCTCCGGGATTTGTCAATAATGCGGATGAAGAGAACAACGTAGT
Organism: Silene latifolia; assembly: GCF_048544455.1. NCBI lineage: Eukaryota > Viridiplantae > Streptophyta > Magnoliopsida > Caryophyllales > Caryophyllaceae > Silene > Silene latifolia. Next base: position 224,781,711 of record NC_133538.1, on the reverse strand, counting down.
TTGAAATCTCCTTTGAGTGAATTAGTTTTATAAAAAGTGTTTAGGGAAGAAGACGACGTAATATAAGTACTAATCCGCATTATTAACAAAACCTGTCAAAATATTACCCGTTAACCGACCTACTCGATCGAGTAACTAACGTACTCGATCGAGTGCCACTTACTCGATCGAGTACCCTACACGCAGAATACTGTTTCGTAAATCAAAACACCTTTACTCGACAGAGTAAGGCCCACTCGATAGAGTACCCAGAGACTCATAAAACCATAATATTACATCTTCCTCCAAAATTCATATTCTCGCATACATGAAACCCAACCTGGGACAATAAACAATTTCTAAATCAGTTCAAAGAAAAAATATCCTAAAATCTTTAAACGCTTACTGACAAAAACCATACAAATTATAGAGCAAACACAAAATCGCTATATCAAAACTCAAAGAAGGCATTGATTGGTCACAACAGAGCTTCAAAGGCTGTCAAAACTAATGCAATGCTGAACATTCATTTCTTGAAATCTCAACAGAATTAGGTTAAATTCAAATGCTCATATATGGAGTTCTACATGGTATAAAAATATGTTCTATATATGTAAAAAATCTATGGAATGTCATCTTTCTCATGGGCTTAGAATGGTCAAGTTTCACCAAGCAGATTTTGCCCAGCAAGCCTTCAAAGACTGATATGATTTCATGTCTCAATTGCGACAAGCCAGACTTGTCTGCACTAAAATGTTCATAGCTCCCAAATCAGACAACATTTTGGGTTAATTATTTTTACAAGTGATACCTAACTCAAGTAGCTTTTATTTGACGTATGGCTTAGACATTTGTTCAACTTTATAGAGAGATATGAAGCCTCAAATTTTCTTCTGGAACATGGCAGAAATGTTGAAAGTTCAGTACTGACCTGTCAGTACTCAAACGTAAATAACTTAAGGTTTGCATAAGGTTTCCCGATGATACTTGCTAGAGGTGAAAGCTAACATCCGTAGCTTCGAAATGGTATAGGTTGGGCATGCTAATTTCAAGGGATCAGAGATTTATGAGGGCTGCAATTCGACACAGAAACTGAAAGTTCTGCTGAGTAAAATGCATTAGTTCTGTTTTGAACAAGGAACGTTCAAGGGTATTTTTGGCCATTCATATGCTATGTAAAACTCGTCCACCCAATGTCCCTTGGTTGAGGAAATAATATTAGCATCAAGAATGAAGCATGTGGCAGTAGAAAAACCAAGCCAAATGCAAGGACAAACTTATCTGCAGAAAAACTCGTCCACTCAAGTACTCTATCTGCTCGTGACAAGAAATGGATTGAGGAGCTTAATGTTTAATTTATTTTGACAATTTTGTACTTTGTAGGATTCGGAAAAGATTCATTATAGAGAAAGAACTCAAGTACTCTATCTGCTCGTGCTACATTTTAACCTCTTATCAGAAATGATACAAGGATCAGAAAATCATACAAACACCAAATTAGAATAAAATAAAGGAAAGGAGCAGTAAACCATACCTTTTAAGATAAGTATTTTGGAGCAACATCAAAAGGTAGCTTGTCGAGTAACTTTCACAAAACTTGTTTAGTCATACTATTCCTTTCTTTCTGAAGTTCTCTTTGCATATTTTCCCTTTCCTTCTCGATTTCTCTTTGCATATTTTCTAACACCATCTTCTTCTTTATATGATCTTCATCCAACTCTTTTCGCATGTCATCAAATATATTTGCTTTCACCGACTCTAATATTTCTTCAGGAACAATATAAGGCATTGTCGCACCATCCACCTTGTTTAACTTTTTATTACAAACACCATTACCATATAATCGATGGCGTCCATACTTTTCCTTTCCCATGACACCCATGAAGGCATCTAAAGGACCACTTCCGTCGTCCGGAACTACATAATTTTTCATATTTTCCTGCAATTAGAATTTAACAAGTCAATAGTAACTTAAAATACAAATGGGTATGAATGTAACATAAATGGTATTGGCTTACAATCTTTTTTCAATATCCTCAAAAGACTCCGCATATTTCTTTCTGTCATTTCTTTTCCGAGTACGCTCAAACAATTTTGCAAGACAAGGGGGTTCCTCATTTGGATCCTCATTTTTTTGCACATATGTAATATCACTCAAAACCTTGAACAATTTTATCAGTTTAATGGATTAAAGATTATTGACAAAGAATTTCACCATTTCCTCTCGTATTACAGCAAAGCTTTTTGGACCAGCTGTGTGCATATTTTTTACGACCATACGATGATCCCTATTGCGAGAGCAACAAATCTGCACATTACAAAATATAACTTTGTTAACTAGGAAAAAAAAGAGAATATATTTGTCATAAAAAAAGGACTGTTTTTTTTCCAAACAAGACCTTTTGAGATTTCTTTTTCCACTTGGCAAGTAGTTTTATGAAGTCCTCATCAGGAACTGTTTTGGATCTGTGAAGCCACCTACTCTTGTCGTCCTTAAAAGCGTAGTAATGTTTTCTCTTGAAACGACATTTATGGATTCTCCATGCATCTTTAATAGTTTTTATCACCCAATCCTTACCTTCTTCTGGTACTGCTTACTTTAGCTAGATAATTGAGCAAAACATTAGAATATATACCATCAGCCCATGTTCAGAACAAAATATATGACATAACTAAAAACAACTGCAACAAGAATAATTTCATAGATGTACATACCAACACATATTGCCACATTTTTTCTTTATTAGGAACCTATCTCCAAGAGTAAAAGACTAACGGTACAAAGCTATAGTCGCGTCCTATTGTCCCCAAGAAATGATAAAACTCGCCTACAGTATCTGAGTCCTCAGTGATTGGACCAATAGGATGCCCAAACTCATTTAAGATTATTGCTTTGCATTTCTCTATTGACCGCGTGTGTATATGGTGTAACTTTGTTGGACCTCTTGTTTTTTCTTGCAAAATAGCTAATTACAAGTGAAAATAAGTATAGTAATGCAGTATATTAGAAAGAAAAATTTGATTCAAAAGAAAATGAGTTACCATCTAACTCAAGACCTCTACTAGTTAAGTTTATTTGTTCACTTTCCTCGTCGGTATATTCTTCATCCGGGTGTGCTTCAAGCATATAAAACCTATTTAAATCTTCAACCTCAGTATCACGTGACTTTTCTCCATCAGAATCAGTAGGGATATCTCCAATGAAATCAATTTCTCCCTCGTATTAAGTGGCATGACGAGTCTGGAAGTGATCCTTATGTGGAACTTGAACAATATTATGTAAAACTTATTACACTGCTGCCAAGACAGTTGAAAATAAAATCTAAAATACAATGTGTGTAGTAAAATCAGGTACATACCTTCTGATCTGAGTAAGACATCATCTTCACTGACATGACCATCAACATCAATATTTAGCTGTTTTGAGGTAGTACTCATGTTCGGGGTGCTATATGTTACATTCTTTGATTTACTAAGATGGTTAGTGATTAGCTCATTTTCTCCTTGTGACCGTTTCTTCTGCAAGATCAAGTCCACCATAGTTATCTTCCCATCCTTTTTTGATCTTGATTCACTTTCAGGAATTGACACTTTGTCTAAGTGTGTCTCCAGTTCAGGTTCATGTCGTATAAGTTTGGATACATCTTGATGGTTCATTCCTAGTCCCAAATCTAATCCTTGTCTGGATAAGTTATTGTATTTCTTCAGTGTTCTTGGTGCAATAAATCGCTCATGTCGTCGACCACCAGACTGTGGAACCTGTATGTGTATATGCAAAACCAAGTAAACATTTGATATTATCTGTGAACCATAACAGTAGCAAATACATTCAAAAACAGAAATTGTAAGAGAAAAACAAGAACATAACCTTTCTGGGAAGTTTATAACTTAAAGAGTCATTTTCTTCGTCACTTCCATTAGCATTATCAGGAATACAATCTACATCTCTCTCATTTGTACTTCTTGCATTACCCCTTTCTTTCCTTTTCTTGCCCTGACTACTCCCCACTAAACTTGAGAACGAATTGGCAATATTAACTAACCCACACTCTTTCAGTTTAGCATTATTACGGTCGATCCTAGCCTTTCGGATTCTCTCATAATCGTTCAATCTATCAGCTTTTTCCATTTCAATCCTGTTACTAAAAGAAACTAGGGAACAATATATATCACAAATATACAAGAAGGAATGAAATTTATCAAGATAAAATTTTATAACTAACCAAATATATAAATTAGTCTGAAAAATGAATCCTACAACATGAACACATCAATGTTTTAGAATAACACAACTAAAATAAGAGTCAAATACTTCAATTAAATAAAAATCAAATAGAAATTAACACGAAATCAAAATAATACTACGCATCATTCATCTCTATTGTGTTCTTCATCTGCTTCCATCCAATCCCATAATGTATCATCACGATCAGAGATATCATCATCATCAAAGTTATTAGTTTGTGTCAACACCGTATTTGCATCAGCAAAGGCAGGGTCAATGTCTTTCCTAGACAATACGATATCATCATCGACAGTTAGAGGCACTGAATTCATAGATTCATTCTGTTCACTCAAATGTGATACAGGTCCAGCATTTTCACTGTCAAAATCATAGACATCTCTTGGAACTCTAGTCATTACATAATGAAGCCCATCTATAACAGGATCTGCCACATAAAATACCTGATTCACTTGGGATGGCATGACAAAAGGATCATCGACCGAACAAAATTTGTTCACATTTACACAGATCATGCCATATTCATCTTTCTCGGCATGATACCACTCACAGCGAAACAAAACCACACTAAACTGTGACCAATAATTGAGCTCAATTATTTCTATAATAGCACCGTAATAGGTTACCTCGCCATTAATAGGATTTCGGTCTTTAGAACTAGAAAAACTAGAAGTTAAAGCTGATAGAGTTAGACCACTATTTTGTGTCTTGCAACGAGCATCCCGAGTTCTAGTGTAAAACTCATAACCATTGGCGTAATATCATTTATACCTCTTGGCTGTAGGACTAGGCCCTTTCGCAAGCCAAAATATTTTTTCAGGCACAGTTTCATTAACTGCTTTTTCTTTCAACCAGTTGGCAAAGTCATGGCTATGATTTTGAGCACGTTTCCATCTGCTTTTCTTTCGATTAGAGTTCACAAAGGCTTCGTGTTCTCTGGGAAACAATTATAAACACAACATTAACGGTTAAAAAAACATGTTTTTTCAATTTTTTTATTTAATTCACTAACAACATTGATAAAAGTTACTTACTTTATATATTGATCCACCTCATTACTGTCTGTATTAAAAAGGGCATAACGATGTGCTTGTTCACAGACCTTTGGATTTAATGTAAACAACTTTCCAACTCTATGCCTTTTCCCTCCCAAAGGATGACCAACATTAGAAAAGAAAGCATTGTCTAAATCTTTAACATCATTAGCTGACAAATCACTACTGCCTTTTGTCCCCACTCCTTCATTCATGTATCAAGAGCAGAAGTTCATATATTCCTCAATTAAATACCCTTCTACAATAGATCCTTCAGGACGACCTTTATTTCGTACATAAGATTTCAACTTGCATAAATATCTTTCAATGAAAAACATCCCTCTTCCATGCACAGGACCCCCAAGCCTAATTTCCTCCACTAAATGAATTGGCAGATGCACCATTATGTCAAAGAAGCTTGGCAGAAAAAAAATTTCAAGCTCACACAATATTTCAACAATTTCAGTTTGCAAGTAGTCAAGGTCTTTAGGTGTAAAAACCTTACTATACAGTTTTCGAAAGAAATTTCCCACTCCAATCAAAGGAATGGACACATGTTTTGGTAGGGTTCTCCGCACAGCAACTTGTAATAAATAGTGCAGGATGATATGAGTATAGTGGCTCTTATATCCGGCCACTTTCTTTTGCACGCAGTTTACACACCGTGAAATATTAGATGCAAAACCATAAGGCAATTTTGCTGATTTCAATGCACGACAGAAAATATTTTTTTCTTTTGGAGACATAGAGTAACAAGCTTTTTGGAAAATAACCTTCTTTTTATCATTTGAAAGTTGAGGATGCAAGTCTTCTTTAATTCCCATATCTAAAATGTCAAAGCGAGCATTTGCATGATCTTTACTCTTTCCAACAATATCAAGTAAAGTTCCTAGCACATTGTGAAATACATTTTTTTTTTTAATATGCATTAGATCAAGATTATGTCGACACACATTATGTCTCCAGAATGGCAAATCAAAAAATATGGACTTTTTCTTCGAAGGGGAATCATTGTTTTATGGTTTCTTTTGTTTTTTTTCCGAAAGAGTTCACAAAACTAGATACCTCGTCTAACACATCACACCCAGTTAAGGGTTTAGGTGGAAGTCTTACCTCAAACTTACCATTGAATAACCTCTTGTTTCGCCGCCATGAATGCTTAATATCTAGAAATCTACGGCTACCCATGTAACACATTTTTCTGCTATGTTTTAAATAACATGAATCAATTTCATGATTAAAACTAGGGCACGCAAACTTACCCTTTGTTTTCCATCCTGACAACATTGAATATCCGGGAAAATCACTTATTGTCCAAGCCAATGCAAAATGAAATGTAAATGTTTCGTCCTTTGATTTATCATACGTTTTAACCCCTGCAGTCCAAAGATCCTTTCGCTTCTCAACCAGGGGTTGCAGGTATACGTCGATGTTATTACCGGGACCCTCAGGTCCTGGAATGAGTAATGATAACATAAAATACTCTGGTTTCATAAACATCCATGGTGGCAAATTATAATTGATTAACACAACAGGCCATGTAGTGTGAGCAACACTCATTGTCTTAAATGGATTAAATTCGTCGGAAGCTAAACCTAACCTCACATTTCTAGGTTCATTAGCAAATGAGCGGTATAGAGAATCAAACTTTTGCCAAGCTAACCCATCCACGGGGTGTCGTAAATACCCATCTTTTAGACGTTCATCGGCATGCTAAGTTATAAATTCTGCAGTTTTTGTTTTTTTTGGGAATGTGTAAGTATATTATATCAACAAAATATACATCATCCGAGTTCAGTACAAAAACGTATAACAAACAAGCCCATGGCTACAAAATGAATTTGATAACTAATTCAATGAATAGTCCTAATCCATGCTTCATCAGATGTAGTGAGAGATGAGACATTCCTTGCCCAAAACCTAGATAAAACTCCTTGAATGGCTTGATGGACGATCACTTTGGGATGAATCACCTGCTGCATAAGTCTAGCTTTGTTACGTACTTGCCAGATCAAGTAAGTTAAGTGAACATGGCAAGCACTGACAAGTCTTCTTCAAAGTATGCTTCTCCTTCTCCCTCTGCTATTCCATTGAACAATGTCATTGGGATTGAAATCCACCTGAAGTTTTGCCTGTAATAAGGAAACACATCTACTGCTAAAAGAGCATCCAAAAAACAAGTGAGTATTGACTTTCAGTTGCATTGTGACAGAGATAGCAAGTCATATCAGTGCCTCCACCCATACGAGCTAGCCTATCCCTAGTAAGCAATCTGCCAAGATTAGCTACCCAGTAAATGAAAGAAGTCCTAGGCACATTCATAGCATTCTAACAGGTCTTCCACCAGGAAATACGAGGCATGCTCTGTCTCAACCAGTTATACCCAGCTTTAATAGTATACTCATCAGAAGATCCCAACCACAAATCAGAAGTGTATGCAGTCCTCACCTTAGCCATGATGTGAGCAATTTTTTTCCAAGACCAACTACAATCTTGTGGAGGAGAATAGTTGGTCTAGTGGGAGCCCTTCAAGTAGACATGAGTAATCCATCTAACCCACAAATGGTCTTTCTTAGAGGAAACCCACCAAACATATTTTCCAAGCATGGCCATGTTCCATATTTTAGCATTTTTAAGGCCTAAACCCCCCTCTTCTTTGGGTGTGCAACATTGATCCCAATTGACAGCAGGGGCATGCAATTCTGCAGTTTTTGAACACATATATACTCGTTGTAATCTAGGTTTTAGTGGAAAATACCACAAAACCTTTGCTGGAATTTTTCGAGTCTTTTTCTGGATTTATTTTCTTCACACGTTTTCCACTTAGAGGTATGACATTCAAGACACTCATCAACTTGCTCATTCTCTTTCCAAAATAGCATACAATCATTAGGACATGCATATATTTTAATATAGTGAAGTCCTAAGTCCTTAACAATGTTTCTGGATTCAGTATAGCTAAGAGGAATCTTCACCTCTGGAACCATTTCCTTCACAAGTTCTAGAAGATCATTATGTTGGAGCTTGTGTCCTCCACAATTAGTGTGATAACATTTATAAATCTCTTATAGGTTCACAAGGGTATACAAGGGTATACTTAGTATTTTATCAGTTGATTAACGATTACTTAATAACGGTTGGCTTGCTAGAAAGTTTAACGTTATTATCATACTGATGGCGGTGATCAACTGGTCCCTAAAAGTCACACCTAAAGGATGTGTTTGAGAGATGTGATTATGAAAATGTAATCACATTTATGCCTTATATGACTAAAAAGTTAGTCCATGTATTTGACTAAACAGTTAGTCAATGTGTTGATGAGATGATTATTTAATACAATTAAATAATATTAGCTGAGACGAATTAACTGTCAATTCATAAATTGAATATAATATGTTATATTTAATTAATGTATATAATGTTAGCTGGAAGGAATTAAGATGTTAATTCACAGTTAAATGTAATCAGTTATATTTAATTAGCTAATTATAAATATGCGATATTTATAGTTAAAGTATATATTATACGAGATTGTCATAATAAATTATTATTGAACGGTATTAATAAATCGACTGCAAGCTGTTGTGTGTAGACTTATTTATACGGAACAACATTAATGACAATTGATAAATAATACACTTTATATACATTTTGTATACTACCAAAATAAGAAGATTTAATCTCCTTATTTTGGTAGGTGGGAAAACCGAATAAAAGGAAAAAGAGGAAGAAAAAATCTTCCTCTAATTCACTCCCATTCCCACGGTTACAAGAGACTAAAAAGGGAGATCATTTCTCCTCATTCCAATTTGACCTAATTCTCTCATCAAGAACACAAAAAAACCCTAAAATTATTTAGTGAATTTGGGGATCTATTCCAGCAAGAACAAGATGCATTTCTCAACTCATTTTGGGTGCAACGATTAGGAGAATATCAATTCGATATTGTTCTTAGGCCTAATTTGCAAGGACCAAATGTTGATTCTTAATCTCTTCTATTTTGTTTTATGCAATTTCATTTATGACTAATTATCATAATCATAATTTCGTTATAATCCTAATATTTTTAAAGGAAGTATACCGATATTTCCTACAAGTGGTATCAGAGCAAAGGCCCCGAAATTATTTTATATGATTTTCATAAATTATTTAAACAAAAGAATTTCGAAAAAAGAAAAATTCAGCCGTGAAAAAAAAAAAATTGCCGTGAGAATTTTTTTTTTTTGCCGATTGGTTTTCTATTTTTTCCTTGGTTTTTGATGTTTTGTTCCATTTAATTTATTCATATTATTGTTTTAATTTGTTAAGATGATAATATGATAAATTTGTAGATGTTTTGATTTAATGAGGATTGAATTAAAATGTAAATGGAAATCGTTTTGATTGTTGATGATTTGTTTTTGCTATATATTTTTTGGCATACAAGTTAATTTAACAAATGTTCAAATCAATTGTGATAATCGGTTTAATCATGATTTATATATTCATTTTAATCGGTTAAATTGAATCATCTAGTTTGGTAATTTTTCTTCCAATTTTTCCAACAACAAAAAATGGCGGAGTTTGGTGGTATTTATAGGCAATTTGGGAGGGACAATTATGAGTGGAAAATGCCACCAAATGAACACTTGTAATGCCCTAAAAAATCAGTCCATATGGACCATTTTGGGTCCATTTCAGTTTGGTGGTAAAATTAAATAGCTAATTAATTCCACCTCAAAACATATACACATATCGTATAAAATTAATTAATTAACTATTAATTAATAAATTCTAATCATTTATTATTTAAACATCACATAATTAAATAATAAATCTCCTTGTCCCGAGTTCGTAACCCGTTATCAAATAATACATTTATGTGACTAACTAAAAGTCAAATAATACAAGGAATTAATTATCTCCTATCTCATACAAATAATAACTTATTCTATTTGGGCGTCATCCTATAGGTGTGACCTAAAGGGATCAGCTGATCACCGCCGTCACACGACAGCAATGTCAAACTCTAGTCAACCAATCATTACCGATTAACGATGACCAGCTGACAAATAAATAAATAAATCCCTGATATTCCTTTTACGAGATTTAATATGTAAACACACTCATTGTGGAGGACACTACTCCAACAATCTCCCACTTGTCTGACACAAGTGTGCGTTACCAATTCTCTTGTCCAATAATATCTCCCACTCAATGCAAGATGTCTTTCAGGTCGTTTTTGCACGTGATCATATCATAAAGTTGTTTCCTCGATCAGGAGAATGACTGTCTGACCGGATAATCTACTATAGATCACATCCGAGTGTGGCCATGCATTCACAGTCATCTCTCCTCGAGTGGCCTTGAGATAAAATATGACTGAAAAGGACAATCCCGTTGACTTATTTTCTTCATTCAATATAGATCACAATGACCCAGTAAATGCTCATCAGCCTCCTTTTACGATGCGACCTGGAAAAAAACCAAAGCCATCGGAAAACCGTACCAACTCAGACAAATAGTCACCAGTCTAAAGAATTGACTCAAAGGAATTAATAGAAATCCTTGCCACAACCTAGCAACAAAAGGACTCTATAAACGGTCACTGTCCGACAAATTGTCTCACAATCTGCCTATGTAATCGACCAGCCATCACTATGACCATATGACAGTCGAACCTGTCATCTATCGCCTTACAATCTAGTCACTCCGAGACGTCACCTCATTAAGTAACTAGGGACAAAATACAATGTTAATCTAGTTCACCTAATAGGGTTCGACATTGTCTTTACAACCTATTTGGAGAAAACAAAGTATATAATTCAGACATAAAACTGAATATAACGACAAATGCAACTTATCATATATGAAATAATAAATGCAATATTTTGATTATTACATATCATATAATTTACAACAGTTCTGGCATTCGTCTCAACCCCATCGAAACTACATGACTATCATGTTTAGCTTGAGACAAAGGTTTGGTTGAAGGATCGATCTTTGTCACCGTCCCAACCTTACAAACTGTAATTTCTTTCCTTTCGATTAAATCTCTAATTACATGAAATTTCCTAAGTACATGTCTAGATTTGTTACTAGACTTGGGCTCTTTTGCTTGAAAAATTTCCCCACTGGTATCACAATACAAAGTGACAAGATCCTCGGCGGTAGGAACTACCTTCAGTCCCTCTAAAAATTGCCTAATCTAAACAGCTTCCTTTGCAGCTTCAGAGGCTGCAATGTACTCAGCTTCCATTGTAGAATCAGCAGTCACAGACTCCTTGAAACTTCTCCAGCAAACCGCCCCTCCGTTCAACAAAAAGACAAAACCAGCTTGGGATTTCAAATCATCCCTATCGGTTTGGAAACTGGCATCCGTATAATCTCTTATACGTAATTCAGATTCTCCTCCGAACACTGAGAATGAATCTTTAGTCCTTCTCAAGTACCTTAGAATATTCTTGACGGCTATCCGGTGACTCTCACCTGGAGTTTTCTGAAAACGACTCGTCATATTCAAAGCATACGAGACGTCAGGACTAGAACACATCATAGCATACATGATCTATCCAACAACGGAAGCATAGGGAATCGATTTCATGCGTTCAATATCCTTAGGCTCAGTAGGACAATGTGACATACTCAATGTGATCCCACTGCCCGTAGGTAGAAAACCTCTCTTGGAGTTTTTCATATTGAATCGGTCAAGAATCTTATCGATATAGGCTTCTTGACTCAATGCTAATATCCTTTTGGATCTATCCCTATAGATCCGGATACCCAAGATGCGCTGAGCTTCTCCCAAATCTTTCATTTGTAAGTGATTTCCCAACCACTTTTTAACAGAATCAAAAATATCAACATCATTCCCAATGAGTAATATGTCGTCCACATAAAGATGTAAGAAAACAACTTTACTCCCACTAAACTTCATGTATAAACATGGTTCCTCAACACTTCGAGAAAAAACATTCTGCTTAATAACATGATCAAAACGATGATTCCAACTCCTTGACGCTTGCTTAAGACCATAAATGGATCTCTTAAGTTTGCATACTTTGTTAGGATTTTTAGGATCCACAAAACCTTCAGGTTGTGTCATGAACACTTCCTCTTCCAGAAACCCGTTCAGGAAAGCTGTTTTGACATCCATTTGCCATATCTCATAATCATGAAATGCAGCAATCGCTAACATTATCCGAACAGATCTAAGCATAGCAACTGGTGCAAAAGTTTCATCATAGTGTAAACCATGAACTTGAGTGAAACCTTTTGCCACCAATCTAGCTTTGTAGACATCCTTATGTCCATCTATACCGATTTTAATCTTGCACTGAAGAGGTCAAACATCTTTAGGTAAGTCAAACAGGTCCCATACCTGATTATCGTACATGGAATCCATTTCGGATTGCATGGCCTCGGGCGTTAGCTTAGAGTCAGAACTCGTAGTAGCTGCTTTGTAGGTCTTTGGTTCATCACTTTCCAAAAGTCGATAACACCAAGGTATCTATCAGGCTGGCGACTAACCCTTTCTGACCTCCTAGGTTCAGAAGGAACAATAACTGATTCAGACGTAGAAGGAACATCTTCCTGCACTGTCACATCAGTTTGTGGCTCTTGAACTTCATCAAGTTCAAATTTTCTCCCACTCTGTCTTCTAGAAATAAACTCCTTTTCTAGAAAGACAGTTTCACGAGCAACAAACACTTTATTCTCATTACTATTGTAGAAATAATATCCACAAGTTTCCTTAGGGTAGCCTATAAAAATACATTTTTCAGAACGAGGTGCAAGCTTATCGTCAGACTTGCTCTTGACATAAGCATCACAACCCCATACTTTTATGTATCGCAGATTCGGGACTTTCCCTTTCCATATCTCATATGGAGTTTTGTCAGTTGATTTAGTGGGACTTTTATTAAGTGATTGTACAACAGATAAAATGGCAAAACCCCAAAATGACTTAGGTAACTCTGTTTGACTCATCATCGATCGAACCATATCTAATAAAGTTCGATTCCTCCTTTCAGCCACACCATTTAATTGTGGTGTCCCATGAGGAGTTAACTGGGATACATTACCGCAGTTTTTAAGGTGATCTTTAAAGTCATTGCTTAAATATTCCCCATCACGATCTGATCGTAATGTTTTAATATTCTTATTTAACTGGTTTTCTACTTCATTTTGAAACTCTTTGAACTTATCAAAAGCTTCACTTTTATACCTCATTAAGTAGATATACCCATATCTACTCATGTCATCGGTAAAAGTAATGAAATAGTCATAATTACCTATAGTAGTGACTGTCATTGGATCACATACATCGGTATGTATTAAACCCAATAACTCACTAGCTCGAGATCCTTTTCCTTGGAAAGGTGAACGATTCATTTTGCCAAGTAGACAAGATTCGCATGTACCAGATGATTCGAAATTAAAAGGTTTAATTACACCAGTCGACACTAGTCTTTTAATGCGCTTCTCGTTGATAATCCTAATCGACAATGCCATAAATAAGATAGATCGGGATCACCTGTTTTGAGTCTTTTATTATCTAAATGATAAACATCGTTGCAAGTGTCTAGAATATAAATTCCATTGATCGAAATAGCTTGGCTATATACAATCCCATTAAGAGAAAAAGTACAACACTTGTCTTTAATTACAAAGGAAAACCCTTCTGTGTCTAACACAGATACGAATATTATATTTCTAGATAGCGTTGGTACAAAATAACAATTATTAAGATGTAATTCCAACCCTGAAGCTAAACTAAGTACATAAGTTCCTACTGAGACGGCGGCTACCTTAGACCCGTTTCCCATTCGGAGATCAATATCACCCTTGTTTAGCTTTTTTATGGATTTTAGGCCCTGCAGGTGACTGCACAAATGAGAACCACAACCAGTATCTGATACCCAAGTTGTATTTGAAGCATAATTTATGTCTATCATAAAAGATTCGGTTGAGAAATTACATGTCGGCTTCACAATGCCAGCTTTTATGTCATCCAGGTATTTCGTACAATTACGCCTCCAATGTCCCTTATTATTACAATAATTACAAGTATCTTTAAGTGGATTACCCTTTATAGGTTTAGGCTTGGTAGAGCAATTCGAAATTGCTTTACCTTTGCCCTCCACCTGAACGGGCTTCTTACCAGCGTTCCTCTTAAACTGCTTCTTCCCCTTCACGTTAATTGCAAGTACATCTTTCCTTGTACTCCCACTCAATCCCATGTCCTTCTCTGCTTGCACAAGCAGAGAATGGAGCTCATGTAAACTCTTTCTCATGTTTGTCATATTATAATCTACCCTAAATTGGGTAAATCCTTTGACGTAAGAGAGAGAGAGAGTGGAGCACTCGGTCCACCACTAGTTCGTCGGGGATTTTACATCCCAACCCCTATAAAGTTTCCACGTACTCAATCATTTTAAGTACGTGTGAACTAACAGGTTGACCATCTTTAAGGTTAGCCTCAAAGAAACGAACTGCGGTGTCATACTGAATTATCCTCGGGGCTTGAGAAAACATAGTAGAAAGCCTCGAGAATACTTCATGTGCATCGCGAAACTTGACACATTGCTTTGTAAAGAAGGATCTATTGATAAGATCAAAACATATTTAATTTTCGCGGATTCCTTTTGATAATTTGAAAAAGCCTCCCTTACATTGGCAGTGGCCCTATTACTAGGCGAAGGGGGAGAGGGATCGACAAGGTAGCGTAATTCGCCATCACCTGCGGAAGCTAATCGAAGTTGTTCCTCCCAATCTTTAAAATTACTATCGTAGGCTTTTAATACATATTTGTCCATAAAAGAAAGTAGCCATGAATCTCTAGCTATGGTGACGGTTTTACTAGTAGAAGTCATCGTGATTACTACAAAGGAAATAAAGGAAAGATTAACATTTATCGTCTAAAAATTTTTTTTAACTTGTGAAACTATTTTTACAAGTTCCCATTTATATAATGATCTCCCACTGAATTATATAAATGATTCCAAGATCCAATTTTATATAAACACGGGCACGGTGGACCGATTCAACCCATATTTATATAAATTTGGTGAGTCAACATTTTCACTGATTCTACTACTAGAACTCTTGGTTGACGGATTTTCTTAAAATCTATCTTTTAGCCCCAGAATAAATATGGGCACGGTGGACCGATTCAACCCATATTTATCCCGTTGAGTCCAACCAATTTTCATGCGTAATAACTTTTATTACCCTACTTACCCAACGTAAAAAGAGTGTACCTCGGTGATCCGAACCTACCTCTAATGAAGAAGGGATTCATAGGTGCTATTATTTGGTAAGGCTTAATCTCAATTTTAAACAAATGTGAGAGATCTTATCAATTTAATTGTCTATCACCTTTAAGTGAACAAATTTAGTGAATGCTAGACGATTAAATTGATAACAACAAAAACAAAACATGTAGTGACGATTTGGCATGAATGCAAAAATGTAAACAAGTAAGTCCTAATATGGACACCTAGTTAATTTAATTAACTAAAATTATTACATATCGGAAGCCAACTCCTTGGTCCCTTGAGTCTTCATAAATTGGCCTCCTTCTTTAGGATTTCGGAACGCCTTTCCGAAAACACCGTCTTCATGAAAACTGCGTCTTTAGATGCTTCATCTAATTACTTATAATTAAATTACATAACAATACCCTATTATACAATGGGTAATAAAATTAAAACAAAAAACTATTAATTAATTACAAATTAGGCGATACGAAATCGCAATTAATTACAAAACAAGTCGATATTCCCTTACATTACGGGAAATACCAACTTCTACCTATGGCCATATTAGGAAAAATTCCATAATTATAATTCTAAAAAAAAAAACATTCATCCAAATGAATAATAAAATGCATTATGGAAAATGACATGCCAAATCGTCTAACTTACCAACAACGATCAATTGAGCTTGTTTTGACGGAATTTTTACCAATAAAAATTCATAATCAATTCTTAAAACAATTTTAAGACTTACTCATCATACTAACCTGGTCTAATATCAAAATAATTATTCGCAACAATTATCTTGAATTTATATGGGAATTAAAACACAATTATGACAAAAATGATATAATAATTCACAATGATCATACAAAAATTCTATTTAATTTAAAAATATATGGAAAAATAAATTTCAAAGCCATGAACATTCTGGTCTTACACCAAAAATGCCATGCAAGTGAAAAATTTTGTTTTTAAAATTTATTTAAAATGATTTCACAATTTAATCGGTAAACCGACAATTTTTCTGATTTAATTCTAAATCAAACCATAAAAATTAAAATGACTTAAAATAAAATTTTGTACATTTTGGAACAATATCTTGGAGCGAAAAATACAAAAATTTCGAGCCCTAAAATTAAATCAATATTTATTTGAAAAATAACCATTATTTACCAATTTTTATCAAATAAAAATCAATAAACTACCTAAATTAATCACATTTATTTAAAGTTTCTATTTTTCTCATAAATAGAGCATGCATGTGGTTATTTCTACATAAATATGCATAAAATTAACATGCAATCAATTTTAATCAACTCTTAATTAATTTTAATGCATTTTTACTCAATTTTATGCCATTTTAAGTTATAAAAAATGGAAAAATTTAACAAAAATTAAATTTTCGTCCTATATCATCCTAAGACAAGATTATTTTCATTCAATACCATATTATGTGATAAAACTAATTTTAGTAACATAATATCAATTTTATTAATTTATCTCATAAATTACTAAAATCGCCTTAAGACAACATGCATGTATTTAACAATGCTCTGATACCACTTGTTAGTTATTTAGACCAAATTAATACTCATCTTATGATATCAAAATTACAAGTTAATTTTTGTGGTCTAAATCTACATGCATGCAAAGAAAAAGTATTAAAGAGATAGTATAAAACCATCTTAAGACAAAAATTTCTTACATTCTTATAAGGCAAAATGGGCACAACTCAAGGACTCCTTCCTTGAAGTTGTTCTTGAGCTAATGCAATAAGGATGATCCTCCAACACCTTAATTACCAAAGTAGGTAATCTCCTAAGGTGGCACCCAAGATTAACCCAAAATACTAACTAGGTAAATGTAGTAATAACCTTGTTTATTTGTATTTTTGATGTACTAATTATATTATTACTTTGATAGTATTATTTGCTTATTTTATATGTGTTTTAAATAGTTTAAGATGAACAAAATAAGAAGAAAAATGGTCTTTAAAAACTCCAAATGAGCCTTCCAAAACAACAAGAAAAGACCAATTTTTCGTCCAATTTTTCCAACAACAAAAAATGGTGGAGTTTGGTGGTATTTATAGGCAATTTGTGGGAGGGACAATTATGAGCGGAAGATGCCACCAAATGAACACTTGTAATGCACTAAAAAATAAGTCCATATGGACCATTTTGGGTCCATTTCGATTTTCGACATTTGCCCCACAAATGCTTATAAGTCTTATATTTAATTATCTTACATAATTAAATATTAATTTTATTATTTAACACTTAAATAATACAAATTAGCTATCAATGACTACTTAACTATTAAGTGGTCATAAGACTATTTTATCAACATACAATGTGTCAATATTATCCCACTTAGCTAATTTTACAACCTCTTGTAAAATTAAATAGCTAATTAATTCCACCTCAAAACATATACACATATCGTATAAAATAAATTAATTAACTATTAATTAATAAATTCTAATCATTTAATTTTTAAACATCACATAATTAAATAATAAATCTCCTTCTCCCGAGTTCGTAACCCGTCATCAAATAATAAATTTATGTGACTAACTGAAAGTTAAATAATGCAAGGAATTAATTATCTCGTATCTCATACAAATAATTAATTTATTCTATTTAGGCGTCATCCTATAGGTGTGACCTAAAGGGATCAGCTGTTCACCGCCGTCACACGACAGCAATGTCAAATACTAGTCAGCCAATCATTAGCGATTATCGATGACCAGCTGACAAATAAATAAATAAATCCCTAATATTCCTTTTACGAGATTTAATATGTAAATGCACTCATTGTGGAGGACACTACTCCAACAACTTATATGAGGTGACATCTCGAAGTAACTAGAGTGTGATGCGATTGATGGCAAGTTCAAGTGCCATAGATGTTGGAGCTGTGTCCTCCAGTTAGTGCGGATAACGTCATTGCACATACACTTGTACGGACAAGTGGGAGCTTGTTGGGGCTGGTGTCCTCTACAGTTAGTGCCAGGACTTATAAATCTCTAAAAGGATCAAAGGGTATACTTTTGTATTATAATCAGTTGGTCCACGTTTATCAATAACGGTTGGCTTGCTAGATAAGTTTGACGTTATTGTCATACAGATGGCGGTGATCAACTGGTCCCTAAAAGTCACACCTATAGGACACGTTTGAGAGATGTGACGGTATGAAAATACAGTCATGTTGATGCCAAAGTTGACTAAGCAGTTAGTCGGAGTCATTGACCAATAATTAGTCAAACGCGATGTAGAGATAATTATTTAATCCAGATTAAATAATAATGGCTAAAACGAATTAAACAGTTAATTCGTAAATTAAATATAAACGATTATATTTAAATTGATGTATATTGCAAAAATGAGTACGTTTTTAATCGCACCCGCTTCCATGACGAAGTCGCTATACTTGGAGACTTCGTTAACTCGAGCCGTGGGGCCTGGGGCTGGCAGGAGGGGCTCAGTCAGATACTTGAGCTTCCCGTCAGCAGTGGCAGCATTCCGTAACGCCGCCTCCGATTCCGTGAAGTTTGATCCATCATTCTTCAGTCTAGTAGACTGATTCATCTGATTCATAAAGATCCGAAGCCAGGACTCACGGTCCAATGTGGCACTTGGCATTGGGTCATCGAGGATGCCAGCCATTATGTTATTAGCAGTTAAAAAAACGTGATCTACGCTGAAAAAGAAAGAAAAACAAAAACGAAATAAGCAACTCATCGAGGTGATTTAAGTCTATTTAAAATTCATTTTAATCGTGTAGACTCATTGCACTTGCATAATTGATCTCCCTCAAGAATAATACAAGTGATCCCAAGACTCAATTTCCGTAAATTGATAAGCCAACTGTTTAGCTAGTTCTTCCGTAAAAATTCTTGGTCGATAGATTTCCGTAAATCCTATCTATAGTCCACCATAATCACAGGATCGTACGAGTGACCATAGTGTTGAGATAAAATAAGTCAATCAGTTCCAACTTACCCGACGTAGAAGGGGTCATATTATGCCTACCGACGAAGAAGGGATTCATTGGAGTTTGACCTATAAAGACTATTCTCAATTTTTGGTTATACGAGGAAGATCCCATCAACTTAGTTTTAATTCATTTTAAGTGAACCAATAACTAGCATTACGTGAATGAATTAACTTAGGTGATGGCTTAAAATTGATCGTGTGACATAAGAATGTCAAAGAAAACTAACGCGTGACCTCTATATGAGTCAGTTTACATGCAATTATTAGGTGGTTTGGTTTTTAGGCGGAATATGATGCAATCTATCGTTACGATAAAATAAATAAAATGCAAAACGTAAATAAAAAATTCCTAGTGTGGCCTATCCTAGTAAAAAGAACATAATACAACTTTGGAATCCACCGTTGGACCCGAGAAGCTTGTCTTGATGTTCCATCTTTGTCCATGTAGCGGGAGTGAGCATCCGATCTCCATCTTTGGTCTTCTCAAAATTACAATTTAAAATTACAAAATATAAACCTATTTACATTCTAAATAAAAACTGTAATTATAAAAGAAAAAACCAAAACGGAGATGCGAGATCTCAAAATACAACCAAGACCGTGTTCCATCATTACGGTAACACGTTCTACTAAGGCCACACTAAGTTACAACCGATTGTAAAAATAAATACGTAATTAAAAGCATTCAAAGCATTCAACAATAACGATAAATAAAATGCATCAACTAAATCAAATTTATTCGTGACATAATTCCGTAATTATGTTAAATTTATCCAAACCACCAAAGACAAATAAAATTATGTGATAAAACCGATTTAATCAACTTAATTTTAATTCATTACAATCCGTTACTTTAAATCGTTTTAAAATAACTAAATGGTACGTGAGTGAACCGTTTCACTATCAAGCGAGTGTACAACATCCGTATGATGTACATTTTACGGCCAAAAGAGAATTTAAAACAAAAAGAATAAAAATCAATGCTGCCAAAACGAAATCCCTCGATCCAGGGACACAAGTTCTCGATCGAGGAACAAAAAGGGTCGATCGAATGAAGCTGCCATTCGATCGAGAGGTTGCCAAATAGTAAGTACTCGATCGACAGGACTCGAGGTTGATCGAGGACTCATATTAGCAATACTGCTCGATCGAGTACGAGGATTTCTCGATCGAGCAGTGGGGTTTTAAAAGAGGCCGATCGAGTGAACCATGTGCTCGATCGAACGAAAGCAACACAGATAGAGGTCTCGATCGAGTAGAAAATTGCTCGACCGAGAGCAAAACATGCTGAAACTTTAAAAACCCTCGTGAAGACAATTGGTAAAACAAAAACCAATGCAATTTTGATCTAAAACGCATAAAATCAATTCTACAATTGACAAAACTTAACATATTGCTATAATCTCCGTATAAAATAACAATATGCAAAAGAACAAATCAAAAACAAGATCAACCGTGTGTATACATGACACGGTTTTCAAGAACAGAAAACAACCGAAATAAAAATTCCAGCCGCACGGTTTTCTAAACAAAAACAAGATCGTTTCAAATCATTTTTTATGAAAATCACATTGAAAAATATACGTGGCCTCGCTCTGATACCACTTGTAGGGAAATATCCGTAAAATTCCCATAAATTTTAGGACTATAACGTAGATTTAGCATGTGATTATTGTCATAAAACATAAATACAAGAGAAACGATAAAGGTAAAGAATCAACCTCGGGTCCTAGTGCAATTCGGCAAAATGAACAGAAATCAACGTAGATTTCCTCCTAATTGTTGCACCCAAGACCGTCTGAGAATATGCCCTTGTGCTAGAATGTATTCTCTAATTGCCTTGCAATATTGAGAGAATTTGTTGTGAGTTTTACGAGATGTGAGATCTAGGTTTCAGAGGAAATTTTTCCAAAACCCTAGTTTTTGTGTGCAAAATCAATTGTCCAGGTCACAAAGGAGAGGAGCTCTCCTTTTGTGTGTTTCGGCCAACCGTGGGTTTGCATGGGGAAGTGGGCTTCCACTTCCTCTTAATTTTACCTCGTGGTCCGGCTCGAAAAATGCTAAATGTATATGACTCGCTTTTATTATAAATCGTCATCGGTTATCGGTTATTAAAACATCAACTAATAACACGGATTAGTTGAAATATTAATACATGTCCGACAAAGACGATATTGTATAATTAATTCAATATACATCAATTTAAATATAATCGTTTATATTTAATTTACGAATTAACTGTTTAATTCGTTTTAGCCATTATTATTTAATCTGGATTAAATAATTATCTCAACATCGCGTTTGACTAATTATTGGTCAATGACTCCAACTAACTGCTTAGTCAACTTTGGCATCAACATGACTGTATTTTCATACCGTCACATCTCTCAAACGTGTCCTATAGGTGTGACTTTTAGGGACCAGTTGATCACCGCCATCTGTATGACAATAACGTCAAACTTATCTAGCAAGCCAACCGTTATTGGTAAACGTGGACCAACTTATTATAATACAAAAGTATACCCTTTGATCCTTTTAGAGATTTATAAGTCCTTGCACTAACTGTAGAGGACACCAGCCCAAGGTGCAAACAAGATTTTCACCACGCTCACTAAGGAATTCTCGAAAGCACCGAGAATCGTGACCTATGAGCATACCACTCGCTTCTTTGATGCGAGACTCCAGAAGGGCCAACCGGTTAGCCCACACATTCTCAGCATGATTGAGAATGTCGAGAGACTAGAGGCGCTTGATTGTAAAATCAGCGAGAACATTGTGATTGACCGCATGCTTCATTCACTCCACGATGGTTTTGCGCTCTTTAGAGCGAATTACTATATGAATGATTTGAAGAAAAGTCCCCATGAACTGCACTCCCTTCTCGTACAGACCGAGAAGGACATGAAGTTCAGTGGGAGCCTGAAACAGGATGTTCTCGTTGTGTCAAACAAGGGCAAGGGTAAGGGCAAAGCTCCAGCAGACCTAGCGGTAGGTAAACCGAAGTTCAAGAAGTCGGGCTCAGGTAAGAGTGGGCCTGGTGAGGCAAGTAACTCATCAGGCGCGACAAAGAGCAAGACCGAAAACATGGAATGCCATCACTGCCACAAGACTGGGCATTGGAGGCGTACATGTCCTGTTTATCATGAAGACATAAAAGCAGGTCGCGTTAAACCTGTTGGTATGTCTTCTTCCTCTTCTACTTTTATTCATATGATTGAGATTAACCACGCAAGATTACGGAACTTGGGTACTAGATACTTGGCTGTGGTTCTCATCTGTGTAATCATGTGCAGGGGCTCCGAAACATCGAACCCCTCGTAAAGGGTGAGGTGGACCTGCGTGTCGGGAATGGAGCACGAGTGGCTGCCGTCTCGAGGGGAACATACGTGATCCAGCTTCCTAGCGGATTTGAGTTATTTTTATATAACTGCTATTATGTACCCAGTCTTTCTAAAAACATTATTTCAGTTTCTGCACTTGACAAACTTGGTTTTTCATTTGTAATAGAGAATAATTCTTGCATTTTCTCATTACACGATATGATTTATGGCAAGGCAGTCTCCATGAACGGAATTTATGTTTTAGATCAGACCACCGAAATATTACACGTAATGAATAAGAAGTTAAAGGTCGGTGACAAAGATCAAACATACCTATGGCAATCGTATGGGACACATTAATGAGAAACGCGTAAAACAGCTCATAAAGAATGGAGCTATCTCGGCCTTTGATTTTCAATCATTTGGCACGTGTGAATCATGTCTCATCGGTAAGATGACTCGAATTTCCTTCAAAGGTGTTGGAATGCGCGCTGCTGATCTATTAGGACTCATACATACGGATGTGTGTGGACCTATGTCAATCACCGCACGAGAAGGCTATAGGTATTTCATCACTTTCACGGATGATTTAATTAGATATGGCTATGTCTACTTAATGAAGCACAAAAGTGAATCCTTTGAGAAATTCAAGGAATACCGAGTCGGATGTACGAACCTCTGGGTAGAAAGATTAAAACACTGCGCTCAGACCGTGGTGGCGAGTATCTTTCTCACGAGTTTGATCAACACCTCAAAGACGTGGGATTGCCTTACGATTAACTCCACCGGAACACCTCGGTTGAATGGTGTGTCCGAACGGAGAAATCGAACACTACTTGATATGGTTCGATCCATGATGAGTCACACCGTGTTGCCGACTCATTGTGGGGTTATGCTCTTCTCACACCGCTCTAATACTTAACCGAAGTCCGTCTAAAGCTGTTGACAAGACTCCATATGAACTATGGAAGGGAACGGTCCCTAACTTGTCCTTTATACGGGTTTGGGGCTGCGAGGCTTATGTCAAGTGGAGACACGAGGATAAGCTCGGCCCGCGATCGGTCAAGACATACTTTATAGGTTATCCTAAAGGAACACTTGGTCATTACTTTTATTCGCCAACCGAACAACGTGTTTTTGTTGCGGCTAGTGCGACATTCTTAGAGAAGGAATTTCTCGAGAATGCAAAGAGTGATAGAACCTTCGGCCTGTCGGAGATTCCAGAACCAAATACCGAGCAACCATTGGAGGAACCAATTCCTTCAATCCCGGCTGCGGTGAATATTCCTGAGGAACCTAGGAGGTCGGGAAGAGTCTCTATTCCTCCGGACAGATACATTGGTATGGTCGAGGAACATGACATAGATGACATTCTGCTCTTAACGAGTAGTGAACCCGCAACCTATAAAGGTGCCATGACTAGTTCTGACTCTAAGCAATGGCTTGAGGCCATGCAATCCGAGATGGACTCCATGTATGAGAACAACGTATGGGATCTTGTTGACTTACCTGCTAAGGTTCGTCCCCTTCAATGCAAATGGCTTTACAAGATAAAGCATTCTGTGGAAGGTCAACAAGATATCTATAAAGCACGACTAGTTGCTAAAGGTTTCACCCAAGTGCCAGGTTTGCACTACGATGAAATTTTTGCACCCGTAGTCATGCTGCGTTCCATTCGGATTATCTTAGCGATTGCCGCTTTTCATGACTATGAAATTTGGCAGATGGATGTGAAAACCGCCTTCTTAAACGGCTTTTTGGAGGAAGAGTTGTACATGGTACAACCCGAAGGTTTTGTCGATCCAGAACATCCTAAGAAAGTGTGCAAGCTTAAGCGTTCCATTTATGGACTTAAGCAAACATCTCGGAGTTGGAATCATCACTTCGACCAAGTGATAAAAGAAAATGGAAGTACTCGATAGGTCGAGGAACCATGTCTATATATCAAGTCGAGTGGGAGCAAGATTGTCTTCCTAATATTGTATGTTGACGACATACTCCTGATTGGGAATGACATACCTCTCTTAACTTCGGTAAAAGTATGGTTGAAGAACCATTTCCAGATGAAAGATCTGGGTGAGGCACAAAGAATTTTGGGCATCCGTATCTATCGAGATAGATCACGTCGGATGTTATCTCTCAGTCAGGAGTCTTACATAGACAAGATCCTAGAGAGATTCAGCATGACTAACTCCAAAAAGGGGTTTCTTCCTATGGCTCCAGGGGTGCATTTGAGCAAGTCTCAGGCACCAGAGACACCGGAAGAGAAAGAGCGCATGACACGGATTCCTTATGCCTCGGCTATAGGATCAATCATGTATGCCATGATATGCACACGTCCGGGCGTGGCATATGCATTGAGTATGACAAGTCGATTCCAACAAAGATCCGGGTGAATCACATTGGATGTCTGTCAAGAACATTCTTAAGTACCTACGGAGGACTAAAGATTGGGCATTGACTTATGGAGGCGATCAAAAGCTATGCGCAACCGATTCTGCAGATGCTAGCTTCCAAACGGATCGAGATGACTCGAAATCTCGGTCTGGATTCGTTTTTACTCTTAATGGCGCTGCATCACTGGAAGAGTTCCAAACAAAGTGTTACAAAGATTCTACGACGAGTCCGAGTACTATGCCGCGTCTGAAGCTGCAAAGGAAGCAATATGGATGCGTCAATTCTTACAAGGACTATCTGTAGTGCCTAGTTCGAATGACCCGATCACTATCTATTGCGACAACAGAGGTGCCATCTTCCAGGCTAAGGAGCCCAAGTCTAGCAACAAGTCTTGGCATGTACAATGGAAAGCTCATCTAATCCGAGATTACGTGGAGCAAAAGGAGGTAGTGATAGAAAAGATTGCTACAGATGATAATATAGCAGATCCTCTCACTAAACCATTACGACAAGATAAGCATGAAAGGCATGTTAATTCCATGGGAATTAAACGTGTTCCTGAGTTGTAGTACTCTTTTATGGATTAGATTCATTCTCGTTTGTACTCTATACGACATCATCGTTTTGATATTTATATATTTTGTTTTTCATGTGGATTTGTACGACAATTTTGAACACCACAAAGTGAACTGAACAAACATTATATTTTTGGTCCTAAATTGCCCACGTGAGCTAATAACTCAAGGTAATTATTTTGTGACGTTGGTTGATGGTGGGTTCAACGAGCCATAAGTCAAAAGGTTGACTGACCAATCACAGAGGCGATTTATACGGATATCTCGTAGGACACAATTGTGACATCGACGTGGAGTCCTAAATGTTTTATAACATTCGATGCCCGGTCGTGGATAGGACCTCCATGGTGATCCTAAGAGTCGATTCTTTTGACTATCGACTGTCTCTTGAGACTAAGGCAGATTTTGGGTGACTTTGGTTTCTTTTTCACGGTCATCCGTAACAGGGGGCCAAGTAGATTTTTTCTGGGTCATTTCATGCTGTGCTTAGATCGGAAGGAGTCGAGTTGAAGGAAATATTCAGCCTTTATCAGGTACTCGATATTTCTCAGGGCCACTCGAGGAGTCAGAATCGAAATGCATGGCCATGCTCGAATACGAATTCGTTTTATCAGTTGAGTTACTCTCTAGTCGGGGAAACCACTCTTGATACAGATCGATTGTAAAATACGACCTTTGCGGATCCGGATCTGTAAATTGTTTTACATTGAGTGGGAGAAATTTTAAATGAATATGAGAATCGGTTATCGCACATACACTTGTTCGGACAAGTGGGAGTTTGTTGGAGCTGTGTCCTCCAGTTAGTGCGGATAACGTCATTGCACATACACTTGGACGGACAAGTGGGAGCTTGTTGGGGCTGGTGTCCTCTACAGTTAGTGCAAGGACTTATAAATCTCTAAAAGGATCAAAGGGTATACTTTTGTATTATAATCAGTTGGTCCACGTTTATCAATAACGGTTGGCTTGCTAGATAAGTTTGACGTTATTGTCATACAGATGGCGCCACTCTGTCGGGCTTATGACCTCTTATAGAGTTCTGAAAATATTTATAGCCTGGTCGTGGCGAGAGCTATTGTGGTATTCTTATGAGTCGATTCTTTGACTAAAGACTGTTCGCCTAAGATGGCACAGTTTCAGAGTGACTTTGATTTATGTTCTACGACCTTCGTAATTGGGGTCAAATGGGCATGTTTTGGGTCATGATGAGCTGTGGCTATTCGAAGGGAAGAGTGCAATAGGAATTGTCCATCCCTTTTAGGGTTATCTTATATCTCAAGGCCACTCGAGGAGTAATGAACTTGAAATGCGTGGCCACGCTCGGAAGATATCTATGGTAGATAATTCTGGTCAGACAGTTATTCTCCAAATCGAGGAAACCACTCTTGATATGATCAGATGCGAGTACGACCTGCAAGACACCTTGCATTGAGTGGGAGATAGTAATAGGACAAGAAAATTGGTGGTGCACACTTGTCGCGGACAAGTGGGAGATTGTCGGAGTGTGTGTCGTCGACAATAATGCGATCACATGTTTAAATCTTATATTAAGAATGCTGAGGAAAAGTAATATTTTATTGTCAACTGATCCACATTAATCGGTAATAATTGGCCGACTAGAGTTTGACATTACTGTCGTATGACGGTGGTGATTAGTTGATCCCTTAAGGTCATACCTCTAGAGTAACACTCTTAATTGATTAATTAATTAATTATCTGTTTATACAAGTTAATTAATTCCTTAAATTGACCAAATTTTATTTATAAGAGAGAGTTTTATATCTTATTGTAATGTGATTAAATAAGATTTAAATTAGTAATTTTAATAAAAAATTATATTACTAAATTGATTATTGTTTACGAAATAATTTGAGATAAGAATAAATGGTTAATTGTAATTACAAAATGTTGTAGATTAAATTAACATGACCCATATTAAGTACTTGTAATCAAGAATTACTAGTCATTTTGTTAAATGTAATTTATTTATTGAAAATTGATATTTAATTAGTTATATATGCATTAAAATTAATTAGGACATGTAACATGTTCCATGACCTACGAAATTACATTTTACAATTGACAACGTTAAAATGGAGGTCTCCTAATATGGAAAAATCGGTCCAAAGGGTGTGATGCACGTGTTGTTTTGTCAATTATTTTATTAGCATGCTTAAGGACATAATGATGTGCCTTTTGCATAAAACAAGAGCAACACCCTACCCTATACTTTGATAAGATAAAAAGGGGTTTTTGAGAAGAAACATTTCCCTTTCCTATGAGGGAAAAACTGGTGCCCCCCATAGACACAAAAGGAGAGTAGTTTTGATTATTCATTCTTATTTTTCCTCATGCAAAAATCTCTCTTCCTCTCTTATAAAAATTGGGTTTTTATGCATAGAATTTGTTCTAAAATTACTACTATTATCATCCCATTACTAGTAGTAGTAATACAATTATATTAGTCTTTTTAAAGGGACATATACTAATTTCTAGTATCAAAATTAGTATATGTATTAAGAGTGATTACCTTGGTACAATCCTTGAGGAGTAGATTCTATTATTGAATCTAATGGTTTTGTTGGAGCACTTGGTTTTCTTAAGAAGACTAATTTGGTAGGAGACCAATTAGTATAAACCATTCGGCCCTCATTGTAAGTTGATCGGTTTTCTTCTTACTTTGTACTTTAACGTTATGCATGCATAAGATCTAATTAGTTTATGACTAAAACTAAAATATAAAGTTATTAGAAGTGTCTAATAAGAGATTAATGAATCTTACATCGATCCGGATTTGGTCAGGTGTTTCGCCACCTTGACAATTTTATCATTGTTATACTCTGATAGATCTTTTAAAATACGCTTTTCCTTTGTTCTATAATCCGGGTTGTTACAACAAAGGTTAAGCCTTTGTTGAACAATTAATCCAATTCAAACACAAAAATCAAATCTTTACCTCAAGAAACCTAATTTTCGAAACTCATAAATTTTGGGCAAATCCAACATGAAATTTTCTTATTTGACATCAATAATTGTGTAGAAAGTTGATTACTACCATGAATTAAACAAAAACATGTAAACAATTGATAAACCTTGAAGAAATTATAGTAGATCTAAAGAAAATCAAATTGGGGGAAAAATAAGAGGAAAGAGAAAATCACTTACTTTGCATAATTAGTAAAGATTAAGCGAGGCGAGTGGAGTAGAAAACTTGAATCTTTCCAAAAATGAGCAACAATGGAGTTTTTGTAGTATTTTTAGTTAAATTTTGGTGTTTGAAAATATGAACAATGAAGAAGAAAGAAAGAGATAAGATTAGAATGTAACACAATTTCACGAAAATTCCAGCCAAGAAATTTACACTCGGTCGAGTGCCCTACTTCACTAAGTCAAGTGACCCATTTCAAGAATCTTTCCAGATTTCTGGAAAATGGTCCACTCGGTCGAGTGTCGAGTGCCCTACTTCACTAGGTCGAGTGACCCATTTCCAGAATATTTCCAGATTTCTGGAATATGGTCCACTCGGCCGAGTGCCAGGGTCCATTCAATCGAGTGTTAGGTGCTCGTCCTAGTGCTAGCTCACACTCGGTTGAGTCATTTCCTATGGCTTGTAATGTAATACCCTAACTTTCCGGACAAGATAATTGGAGCTTTACCATCTCGGTTTCCCGAGTTAGGGTTTCAAAACTCCAATCAAAGAACATTTTATTAATGTAATGTTTAATGAATTACATAAACTTAAACAAATGAATAAATAAAATACAACTCGTGACATCTATACTCTTCTAGCCAACTAGGCTCGTCTCGTGATATCATCAAGCTCGTCCTGTCTCCCGCGTACTATCCAAACAACCTGAGGATAACCTGCTCCCTATATGACCAAAACATATCATATAGATCGACACAGGCAACCCCAAAAGAGATAGGTGATAAGACACAGGCAAACAAACGTCAGTTACAACAGGTAAATAAAGTTCGACACGACTCGAGTACATGAGCATACAATACGACCATGATATGTATGAACCACCATCAACAACCACCACCACGGTACCGGGAGACGCCAAGCATACCGACAATCACACTGGTACCGGGACACGCCCAGAATTACCGATAACCACAAACAGGTACTGGGACACGCCCAGACGTACCGGGTCCGAAAGCCAACCGGATCCCCTGCCACACGTTGTGTCTCAACCACACGCGTCCCTCCAAACTCAAGTCATTAATGTGCACATCCCTCTTTGAGTGGGAAAGCTCCAAGAGGCGACCCAAGCGAAAGACGGTCTGCCAACCGACTTCCGTCTCCTCAACAACCACAACACCATCACAAACCACCATTATACAAGATAACCAACACCAAATGCAATACTACACTAGTGTACCAAATCCTGACTCATCTTGACCAGCATTGTCTTATAATACATCATAACCACCACAATCACCTCTTAATGACATAATTAGTGACTAAACATGTTATAATGCAACTAATCTAATTACATGAGACTAATTACCACATCCACCATAAAACATGTGACGACCACAATATTGAAACCGAGTAGGATTAACCTACCTTTTAATATTCTTCACAAGCAAATCCAAAACCAACAAGCATCCATATCATAAGACCATCTCATCCTACAAAATACCATAAAAACTATCACAAAATATCCTACAACAATTAATACTACTAATTAACCCTTCATTATTACCCACTAATTACTTCTAGTACTAATTAAAACACTAATTAACAACACCCGTTAAAAACCCCCAAATTCTAGGGTTTAGTCTTAAAACAAGTTATCCAAATTAAAGGGAAAAAGGTAGTATAAGACTCACCCAGTGACAAGGAACAAGAATATGTGAATGAATCTTCGAAAATCTTCACCCATAGTTGTAGATCTAGGATATTAAGAAGTAGGGATTGTAGAGAGAGGTAGGAGGGTTTTAGAGAGAAGGAAATAGGGTTTGGAAATGGGAGAAATCTGAAAAATAGGGTATATATATGTGAAGGTCCATTAAAAGAAAAGCCCACGCGTGAAAACTCAGCGGTTCCCGCAGCGCTTGGTCGAGTGCTCAGTTCCCTCGGTCGAGTGGCGGCTCCACTCGCTCGGGTGAACCTCCACTCGATCGAGTGGCCTACGAATCAGGGGTTATTAACAACTTTGCAGGCTCACTCGGTCCCTTACTCGGTCGAGTGGGTTTAACTCGGTCGAGTACATTGGTTACTCGACCAAGTACAGGTCTTATAACTATGGGGTATTAAAATCTTCTCCCCTAAAAGGAACTTCGTCTCCAAAGTTCACCTCACTCTCTCTTGTCCTCAATCTTTACACTGATTCTCATGCACTCTCCCTCGTCTGATATGCTCGTTTACCTTATACGTTCCTTTATAAATGTCACACTCATCCCTGTTCAACTCTCATACTTCCTCAGATTCCGTACTTTCTCTTTCCTTAATTTCCAAATTGTACATTCACTCCCCCTAAAAGAGAACTTCGTCTTGACGTTCAACTATCAAACCTCACGGTGTGCTCTCACAAGATTCTTACTAAATTCCACAAATGACCAACTCTCTCTTGCCTATTGCAAATCCATTATCAAATCTCATATCTCATATAGTTCTAATTTCATTGAAATAATCCCCCATCTACAAACCTCCCAAAGGTCAAGTGTCAGGTCAAACCCCCGGTTACCAATCTATAATCCCATACTTAACTCCCATTTCCTGTTGGCTATATGTATATGCATCTATCACGTGTATAACTCGATTATTATTACGTATCTATATCACGTCACATCTCAAACTTTCACATGTGTGCACAACAATCATGAATATGCGGACTCAATGAAATAATTAAACAATGCAAAATTACTCGTGATATGACTCAACCATGATCAATGTTCCCATCGCCGAACATCATGCCACGCATATACCGCGTCAAATCCACCACATGATTACACATGTGTTTCCATATCCGTTCCCATCCATTATCAACACTTCCGCTTATATGAAAGACCATAATCACAATCATGCAAACGACTATTATGCAACACAAAATTTGCATATTTCCTCTTACTTTTACACAACAAAATAAAATCACGCCGATTAACATACATCAAACAAGGTTATCACATTATTTCCGTCATCAATCCATTCATGTCGAATCAACGATTTCCATTTACTTGTAAAATGCCACACCATGTGATCAAACTTAAACAATTCACCTATATCACCCATGTAAGGTCAATCATGGTCATCCAACACAAGTCAAGTAATATAAACCGCTAAATAAGAGTACATGTTCAATATTTGGTCAAATATCAACAAAACAAGGGTCAAAGAAGTCCACTCGGTCGAGTGTAGGAAGCCACACGGCCGAGTAGGTGACCACTCGGTCGAGTGCATGGTGTACTCGGTCGAGTGTCACCAGGGGCAGAATGTTTTCATTCTCAACTCGATTCCAAACTTCCGTATTACATCACATAAATGCTAATAGGCTCCTATGGTGCCTAACACACCATTAAATAACCGAATTATAAGCAAAACCCTTGGCCTTATATATAAGATTCATTAACCTCTTATTAGACACTTCTAATAACTATATTAATTCTAGTTTAGTCATCAACTAATAAGATCTTATGCATGCATAACAATATAATAAAAAGTAAGAAGAAATCCGATCTACTTACAATGAGGGCCGAAATGGGTATACTAATTGATCTCCTACCAAATTAGTCTTCGTAAAAACCGAGTGCTCCAAGGATGAATTTAGACCCAATAGTAGGATCTACTCCTCAAGCAATTGTACCAAGGTAATCACTCTTAATTAATATACTAATTTATGTACTAGAAATTAGAATATGAACGCTTAAAATATAACTAATATTATTAGATTACTACTACTAGTAATCAGAGAATAATATTAGAGATTTGTGAGATTAATTTTCTAATGTGTTCACAACAAAACTAGAGAGAATAAACAGTTAACTATCTTATATTATGTTAGAATGAACGTATATAATTAGAAGAGAAAAACTCTACCAATTCACAAGGGGGCCGGGTAGTCTTTGGTAGGATGCCCAATCCATGCACAAAATTGTTCTTCTCAAGATACATAGGGTAGGGCTAGATTTAGGTCTATTTTAGAAACATAATCATTGTGTCTAATTCTCAATTAGAGCAACAATTAAGTCCTAAAACTACCCAACCCCCTCCACTTTCACGGCACCCTTGAGATAAAATGGGTCCATTTTATGTTTGTCAAATGTCAATTTGTGTGGTGTGACATATTGGACATGTTACTAGACATGTTGTTTAATAATACATTTTTAACTTATTAAGAATCATTATATAAACAAAATAAATCACATACAAAAATTAACTAGTAATTCACAATTACAAGTACTTAAAATGGCTCATAGAATTATAAATCACAACATATTATATTTATAATAAACCATTCATTCTTATTTTAATTGTTTCTTAAACAATAAATAAACCTAAGTAATAAAACAATTTAATTACTTAGTACGGATCTTATTTAATCCAATTACAATAAGATACGTATACTTACTCAAAAAATCATTCGTTTAATTTTAAGTAATTAATTAACTTGTATCATCATACAATTAATTAATTAATAAATTAAGAGCGTTACCCTAGAGGTATGACCTTAAGGGATCAACTGATCACCACCGTCATACAGCAGTAATGTCAAACTGTAGCCATCCAATCATTACCGATTAATGTGGATCAGTTGACAATAAAATATTACTTTCCCTCAGCATTCTTAATATGAGATTTAAACATGTGATCGCATTATTGTCGAGGACACATACTCCAACAATCTCCCACTTGTCCGCGACAAGTGTGCCTCACCAATTCTCTTGTCCCATTACTATCTCCCACTCAATGCAAGGTGTCTTGCAAGTCGTACTTGCATTTGTTCATATCATGAGTGGTTTCCTCGATCTGGAGAATAACTGTCTGACCAGAATTATCTACCATAGATGCCTTCCGAGCTGGGCCACGCATTTTTAGTTCATTACTACTCGAGTGGCCTTGAGATATAAGATAACCCTGACAAGGATGGACAATTCCTATTGCACTCTTCCCTTCGAATAGCCACAGCTCATCATGACCCAAAACATGCCCATATGACCCCAATTACGAAGTTCGTAGAACATAAATCAAAGTTACTCTGAAACTGTGCCATCTTAGGCGAACAGTCTTTAGTCAAAGAATTGACTGATAAGAATACTATAGTAGCTCTCGTCACGACCAGGCTATAAAATTTTCAGAACTCTATAAACGGTCTTTAGCCCAACAGAGTGTCTCATACAGTCTGCCTATGTGATCGACTAGTCATCTCTCATTACTCTATGGCACTTGAACTTGCCATCAATCGCATCACACTCTAGTTACTTCGAGATGTCACCTCATATAAGTAACTAGGGGCAAATACTATGTTAGTCCAGTTCACTTTAATGGGGTTCAATATTATCTCTACAACCCATTTGGATGTAACAAAGTACAAGATGAGTTAACGATAACTCAAACGATAAATGTGATTATCACATACGAGTAGTCAATACCATATTACTACTCTATGTCTTATAATCATAAGTGTACTTATGCACTTGCCTAACGCAATAAAAGTTTAGCTTGTCAACATACCATGTGTGCAAGTGTTCAAACTTTGTGAATTGCGATTTCCTTTATTTTCATGTTATCTCTTATAGCACGAACTCCACTAAGTACATGTCGAGACTTAATGCTAGACTCAGGTTCTTTAGCTTGAAAGAAGCTCCTGCTGTCATCATATAACTTGTGATGTGGGTTTCGGTGGACAATACTACTTGTAGTTTTAAAGTACACCACCTAATCACAACGTACTTAGGTATATATTTTGTAGAATCTTGTAATGATTGACAATAAAATACCCTTACTAGTCATTTACTCCTTAGGTCAATAAAATCAGCCTAGGATTTTCATAAATCCTAATGAGTTCGGAAACTTGAGTTTGTGTATCCTTAACACACAACTTAGTATATTTCCAAACTCCAGAACAGACCATTAGTTCTCCTTGAGAATTCATGATGGTTCCTTGAGGCTTACCAATGACTCTCATATGGGTTAACTTGTTATCAACTTATTATGCTCCAAGCATGTGACTCATCTAGGACATGAGCATCATGGCAAACATGATTATTCTAATGGCGGAAACATTAGTAATCGATTTCATGTGGACAACAGTTCTTAGGTTTAGTAAATAACCATGACTCTATCATGGTAATTATATATTCATCAACATGAATAACCTCCTTAACTTGTTGATATCATTCAGATGAAGGATCATTATCAACATAAGATGCCTATCTAAGTGCCAATCCAACATCCCATGTTATAATATATTTGCATAATCTCTAATTTCATCCAGAATTGAAAACCTAAATACTTCTTTATGAAAAACAGTATATGCACGTCATTCTCAATGAGTAATAAGTTATATAATTCATGAAGGATGATTGCTCCCACTAAACTTCATGTCTAAACATGACTGTTAGTGACTCCCACTCAATTTCACATGTTTCATTTTTGACAACTTATTCGAAACATTTCATGAATTAAAATAATCATTGCTTTTCTAAGTATTTAGTTAAAACCATATATGTCATTCACATATCCCTTTCAAAATACCCATTTGGAAAGAGGTTTTAATATCTAACTTATCCATTTTCACAATGAAGTATAGCAATGTTTTTAGCATAGTTACCAATTAACATAGCTTTTGTAGACATCAATATGCCTATCTATGTAACTCTTGATCATAAAGTTCTATTTACTTTAGATTGGTCTCAACAATCCCAAACAAATCTACTTACTTACATAGATACTAATTTGGTTTCATAAGGCTCTTAAGTAAAATGTCCAATATTAAAATCTCTAGGTATCCACTTCATACATCAAAATCTTATTTTACAAGAACATTTCTTTTTGTCTTTTCATAAGTCTCAAGTTATCATAAGAACGCTTTCTTTTGGTCTCTTCACATCAAGAGTCTAACCTAAGAACATCTTCTTTTGGTCTCCTCACGTAGATCCCATACCTAAAAACATCTTCTTTTGGTCTCCTCACGTAGATCCCATCTAGACAAGGTTTGTGGCTTAATTCACTCCCACTCTATCTTTACCTAAAAATACATGTATTTTCTTCAAAGATAGCTTTATGAGCCACAAACAACTTTGTACTTATGATAGTTTATGCGTGTCATTTATATGATGTTTTACACCCTATTTTACACGCATTTCAGAGCTCATTTGCGTAATTTATGCTACTATTTGCCCCATTTCGTCTACTTTCGTATTTTTATGTAATATTGCAGATTTATGCGGAAATGAGTAGAAATTGAGCTAAATCCGTCCCCAAGTATCTTGCATTGCATTTGACGTGAAGTATCTACTCAAGGAACGAGCTTGGTGCGCATTTCGAGGCCCAAAAGACAAATCCACGAGAAGTTAAAAGCCATATATCAGCTACTTTAGTCGATCGACCGCTTCCCTTAGTCGATCGACCAACCCACGAGTTCCAGTAGTTACTGTTCAGCGAAGAGCAGTCGATCGACTACCTTGTGTGGTCGATCGACCAAGCCGCTAATTCTGACGTGAATAAGAAGATCGAGAATTAAGAAGCCCATTGTACATTAGGTTTTGGAATAAAAACTATGTTGTATTCCTACGTTTAGCATTCAGAATAATTATCAAAAAATTTCATTCAGTTTTTAATCCATTTTTAATTTATCATTAATTAGGGTTTGGTTTTCGAGTTGAATCATTCAATACAATTCCTTTCGTTCGTGCTTTTCTTCCTGCAATTCTTCTACTGGTATTCCTTTATTCATTATTTTAATTTTATTGCTTTATTTCGTTCGTAGCTAGAATTGATAGATTAGTTTCCCGAAGCCATAATTATCGTTTTATGCTAATCTTTTGTTCCGTTAATTTAAGCATGAATTCAGTAGTCTATTTCGTTAATCTTGTTTTTGTTTTTACCGATATCATGAATAGCTACTTACCTCGTGCTAGGATGTAGGGAATCTGTAGAATTAGGCGGCAGTAGAATGATATGACCTGAATCGCGCCATGGTCGATCGACCGCCAATCCTGGTCGATCGACTGGCCACGTGAGGTTTTGCTTCGTTTTAATTGATTTAAATTCTATATTTGACGAATCGAGTGCACGCGACTAGTTGAATGCTCAAGAAATGACCGACCCATTAAATCGAAAGATAGGGAAAGTTGTTAGACTACCAATTAAAATGACTAAACTATACTAAGATCAAAAGATAGGTAGAGTTTAGGTTTTTAGTCACTTTTTAGGACGAAAGTCAGTACTAGTGATATTAGGGACCCGTAGCTAGATCGAAAGACGTACTTGTTGAGAGTGGACCGAGAGGACCTCTTGTTTTCCCGCCTCGTGTGTTTATTTCAGACCTACTTAATATGGTGCTGCCGAAACTACAGTGAACCGACCATCTTAGTACCTCTTTTTATATTTGATTTTATACATTTCTTTAGTTTATTGCTCATTAGTTATAGACCAATTCAAAACAACCCCCACATAATCGTTACCTTAGATTGAAATTAGACAACTAATAATTACATCTGCCTCTCTGTGATTCGACCCTGCTACCGCTATCTATAGTGGTAGTTAGGAATTATAAATTTATCTTTGGTGCACACAACGACGGGCATCAAATTTTGGCGCCGTTGCCGGGGAGGCAATTGTTCTAATTTTTAGTTGTTTGATTTTAGTCCGTTTCTTAGTTTAAGGGACATTTGTTCCTTAAACTATTCTCACATTCTTTTTGTAGTTTCTTCTTATGCGCAGGTCACAGGGTGGTGAATTACTACCGTTCAATCCCGAGATTGAGAAGACCTTGCGTGAGTTGAGACGATCATCTAGAGTATTGCCGACAGAGGAAGAGCTGAGTACTCTGTCTAGTTACTACGAGAATGAGCTGTTTGAGGAAGATCCACCTTCGTCTCCCATTTCCACTTCATCAGCTAAGACCGTCACATCTCCAGATTTTCTAGAAATGGCTGGAGAAGCGACTATAGCAAGTCTCTCTGAGCCGACAGCTGCAAATCTATATAAGGGGTTCGAATTACCGGGAACTGATAAAAAATTCGAACCAAAGCCTTCTTATATCAACTTGGTTGAGAGAAACCGATTCGGGGGAGCTGCAAATGAAGATGCAACCAAGCATATGGAGATATTTATTGATTATTGTTGTTCCATACCCCCACCAACCGGTGAGACCCAGGACCAGGTGAAGGAGAAAATATTTATACTCTCTTTGTGATGCTGCAAGGGAGTGGTACAGAGACCTGGATCGAGCTGCTAATGGGATCACTGACTGGAATTCGGTGGCCTTGGCATTTTATAAGAAGTATTTCTCCGCCTCGAAGACTAATGCTATTAGAGCTCAGATCACGAGCTTTAAACAGGGTCCTGACGAGAACTTTTATGAGGCGTGGGTCCGTTTCAAGAAGCTGGTGCGAACCATTCCGCATCATGGGTTTGAGAAGTGGAGCCTATGCAATCAGTTTTATAATGGGCTCTATGACGATCAGAGAGCTATCCTGGATCCGGTAGCTAGTGGCAGATTCCAGGAGAATATGGGAGAGACTAAGGGGTGGAAGATCATTGATGACTTGGCCACCCACAAAGCTGAGTATGGAAATTCCAGGGGAAATCAAAGGAGAGCTGCTGAATCCCCCTCTGTAGCTGCATTAGAAGCTCTCACGACGAGGTTTGATAAGTACGAGTGGGGAGGAGCTTCAAAAGGAGGGATCTATCATGTAAATGCTGTTTCAGACGGTCATTTCGTCTGTAAAAGGTGCAGAGCTGAAGGACATGTCTCAGACAATTGTCCTAGCCCCTTTGAGTCTTGTGCTGCATTTCAACATTATAGGCAGACAAACACTTACTATGAGCCGAATGTCCATCCAAACTTGAGGTGGAGTAGCCAAAATGTCCTAAATCCAACTCCACTTCCTCAGCAGCAGCATCAGCAGAATTATGTGCCCCCTCATAAGCAACAACAGTTCCAAAAGCCTCCGTATGTCCCACAGCAGCAGCAACAATCCCAAAGTTCTGATTTCAATGAGTTGAAGAATTTGTTGCTAAAAGAATCCCAAGCTAGAGAGGCCGGGATGAAGATGTTAGAGAGCCAAATTGCCCAATTGGCTAGCAAGAATACAACTCGAGCTCCGGGACATTTACCGACTTAAACTGATCAAAAGGAGACCTTAAATGTAATTACCTTGAGGAGTGGGTCTACCCTTGATGGGCCAGTCGATCGACTGATCAAAAGGAGACCTTAAACAGTAGCCTCTGGTCCTGTAGAAGCCAGTCGATCGACTGCACTACCCGGTCGATCGACTGGAAACGCTGCTGATGGTGAGTCTTTTCGTCCTCCAATGCCTGATAACTTGAGGGACCACTTGTTTCGCGGTACGACTGCCCCGAAAATATTGAGGCAAGACCCGAATGCTGATGGATCAGTTCCGGTTCCGAAGTACGACCCTTTGTCGATTAATGGTTCACATTTGAGACGGTTTGAAGAAGGGTCAAGCTACAACAAGGAGAAGGTTGTGGACTTTCAGCCTAAGTCCACCGATGCCAGCATGAGAGATTTAGAGTAGAGGGCTAAGTTACTTCTTACAGCCCCTTATCCAGAGAGATTGGTGCCGACGAAGGAACGGGTATCGTTTAATAGGTTTGAAAATGTTATTCGTAGCTTAAACGTACAAGTTCCTTTTCTTGAGTTAGTCAATTAAGTGCCTGCTTATATGAAATTCATGAAGCAACTCTTATCTAAAATGAAGTCACTTGAAACTGTGCACACTGTCGCACTCACTGAGGAATCATGCTCGTATTTGACCCATACTGCACCCCATAAGCTAGAAGACCCGGGTAGTTTTTCAGTTCCATGTAGTATTGGCACCTTTTCTATTGAGAAGACCTTGTGTGACCTAGGAGACAGTATTAGTGTAATGCCCTTGTGTCTTGCTAGGAAGCTCAAATAGACTAGGTTTGCAGTTACCAACATGACAGTACAGATGGCTGACCGATCTGCGGTCCAGCCAATAGGAGTTTTAGAGGACATTCTTGTGCAAATAGGAAAGTTTTTCTTCCCTGTTGACTTCGTTGTACTAGATATGTCCGAGGATGCCCATATTCCTATTATATTGGGTAGACCATTTCTGCACACTGCTGGTGCAGTTATAGATGTTGGTTCAGGGACTTTGACCTTTAAAGTAGGAAAACACTCTATTGTCTTTGCCCAGACTACTAAGAAGAAAGACCCCATGTGGCCAATAACTTGTAACAAGGTTTCTGAAAAGAAATCATATTTTGTGCTTCCTGATATGCCCGTCTCTATGCCTGTTTCTGCCATAACACCTCCGCCCCAGATTGGAAGCAAAGTGGAGGACGATTCCTCTGTTTTAGACATTGCAGGAGCTGGTTTGGGGAAGGAGGAGACGCATGTTGCTCCAGCTATGCAGGACCCAATCGTCTCAAGAGGCGGCTTAGGATGCCTTAGCTATGGCATGGATGAGAAGCCCGATGATGAGCCAGTCAAAGTGACGGATACCGATTTAGAGTCTGACGAGCTGGACGAGGTCATTGAGTGGGAAGATGTCCGACATGTTGATCCATTGAGTTCTGCGGATGTTGAAGCTAAGAAGAGTGCAGCTGAGAAGATGAGCACTGTTGAGGCTACCTCTAGTAGCCAGAAGCCGACCAAG
Source organism: Silene latifolia (assembly GCF_048544455.1). Lineage (NCBI taxonomy): Eukaryota > Viridiplantae > Streptophyta > Magnoliopsida > Caryophyllales > Caryophyllaceae > Silene > Silene latifolia. Next base: position 224,741,101 of record NC_133538.1, on the reverse strand, counting down.
TGGGCCATTCCGTGGCCGTTCTTGATCAACTACTAGTTGATTGAGATTTTACAAACATTTTATTGCTTTTAGACTCTTTTTATTGCTTTTGTGTGCGCGAGACTTCGCATTTTAATAAGTTTTCTTAGGATTTTATATACTTTAGACTGTTGCTATAGGTTTTGCGCAATTTTGGGCGCGTTATTATGTGTGTTTGCAGGTTTATAGACCTTATTAGCTCAAGTTATTGAGCTAATTCGAAGAAATCAGAAAGTTACAGCAGCTATTCCAGTCGATCGACTGGTCTGTATAGTCGATCGACTGGCCGCATAGTTCCAGGAGCTTCTGTTCCAGACATCCTGGTCGATCGACTGGGTGATGTGGTCGATCGACCGTTGGCCGCTGCTGTACCTGTTCACGAACTTTCCCCTACTGTGTTTGGTCGATTTGCGGAATTTAAGGAGTCTTTTCTCCACTCTATTTTCCGACTCATTTCTGTTTTCTCCCGTTTTTAACTTTTACACATAATTACCGCTCCATAATTGTTTTCTCGAAATTACGCGTGTATTGTTTGTCTTTTCAGGTACTTATTGGTAGCACTGCTGGCTACTGAACCCTCCTAGCTCACGCTGGTTTGGGGAGGTTTCCTTTTGCAGCGCTTAAAGTCTTGTGAGTTTCCGAGTTCTTACTTCATGTTTTGTTTAGTTAATTTATCGCAAATTCCCGTTTTCCTTTTATTTCATTATATGATTTTGCACAATGGGGACATTGTGTGATTTGGTTTGGGGAAGGGTTTTGCGTTGCATTTCATTTGCTTGCATTCACGTTTACAATTTTGTCTTGCATTGTTTCTTTAATTTCTCTTATATAAACAAAAATTCAAAAAATTTGAAATTTTTTAAATAATTTCAAAAAATGCACGTTTATTTTAGCATATAGGTCGAGTCGGAACGGTAGTATTTCAATGATGACATTGCATTTGCAGCTGTTTTTGCCTAAGCCTTGCTAATTGACATGTTATTAGTAGGATCATATATGCATAGTCTATGAGTTTTCGTTAAATTATTTGCTGAGCTTGAGACTCGGCTTTTATCTTTTTGGCAAACTACATCATTTTCTGAGGTTTAGAGCTTATAACTGGTGTCATTCATGACCGCTTTATCTAGGATTGTGAGTAGTTACTCCTTATGAGACATGTTACATAAATGTGCATAAATATGAACTTAATCTGCTTAATACCTGTATGCATTCGGTTTGTGGTTAGTTGACACATGTGGTAGAGGTTTTCCTTTATTCATTTTGCCCATAAGCTCCACACTGCCAGAAATAGCCTTTTTGTCCCGTCACTACATCCTACATTTAGCCTGCCCTTGTCAAGCAAGTAGTTTAGTTTTGGGATTGTTACTTCGTTTTGGTAGTAAATGCTCTTTTGAGATGATGTTGGGAAAAAGAAAGAAGGAAAGAAAATAAAAAAAAAAAAACCAGAAGAATGATTCGAAAAAGAAAAAAAAGAGTGATGTACTGTTTAATGTGGTCGATCGACTGCTCATTCTAGTCGATCACTGATGCCGGAGAAGGAAAAGAAAAATCAATTCGCATAATTCAAAGTCTTTATTATATGGCGATTTTTGCTCCCATGTTGCATTTGTATCTTATGGGGAGTTAGTTGATTGATTATTATGGAGGTTGTGAGATTTGGCATAGTAATTAGCACCCGTTTTTTCAGTGATTTTGAGCAAGAAGTGGATGTAGTCGTATGGTTTTGTTTCGGTAATAGCTTGATCACATGTACCTCCACATTCCCATAAATGTTTTGCCTTCTTCTTACCCATACCTCACATATCCATATTTACCTCGGCATGTGTCATGGTCATTTGTTCGGTTGGAATGCATATGTACGGTTGTAAAGATTACTTTCATATTATATTGCAGGCATGTTCTTATAGGTCGTAGTTAGGTGAGAGTCACAACAAAATGAATTCTTTCTATCTTTTACATATATTCACCTGTATTTATTGAGTGATATGAGCGACCCGTGAGAGTCCATAATGATAAGTCTCTACAGTTGACGGTTCAGCAGTTTTTAACGACTTCATAATTCGTTTGCATGATTCATGTTGCTAATTGATTGTTAGTTGTTGCATTAAATTGGTTTAGCCTATTCAGTTGTATTTCGCTCTGAGATTGAACTCGTTCCATTAGGTTTTAGGATCGAGTCTAGTTCTTGCTTGGGGACAAGCAAGGGTTTGGTTTGGGGAAGTTTGATGCGTGTCATTTATATGATGTTTTACACCCTATTTTACACGCATTTCAAAGCTCATTTGTGTAATTTATGCTACTATTTGCCCCATTTCGTCTACTTTCGTATTTTTATGTAATATTGCAGATTTATGCGGAAATGAGTAGAAATTGAGCTAAATCTGTCCGCAAGTATCTTGCATTGCATTTGACGTGAAGTATCTACTCAAGGAACGAGCTTGGTGCGCATTTCGAGGCCCGAAAGACAAATCCACGAGAAGTTAAAAGTCATATATCAGCTACTTTAGTCGATCGACTGCTTCCCTTAGTCGATCGACCAACCCACGAGTTCCAGATGAATTCTTGTTCAGCAAGAGCAAATGATCGATCATTTTGTGGTCGATCGACCAAGCCGCTAATTCTGACGTGAATAAGAAGATCGAGAATTAAGAAGCCCATTGTACATTACGTTTTGGAATAAGAACTACGTTGTATTCCTATATAACGTAGCTTTAGCATTCAATATAATTATCAAAAAATTTCATTCAGATTTTAATCCAGTTTTAATTTATCAATAATTAGGGTTTGGTTTTCGAGTTGAATCATTCAATACAATTCCTTTCGTTCGTGCTTTTCTTCCTGCAATTCTTCTACTGGTATTCCTTTATTCATTATTTCAGTTTTATTGCTTTATTTCGTTCGTAGCTAGAATTGATAGATTAGTTTTCCGAAGCCATAATTATCGTTTTATGCTAATCTTTTGTTCCGTTAATTTAAGCCTGAATTAAGTAGTCTATTTCGTTAATATTGTTGTTGTTTTTACCAATATCATGAGTAGCTAAATACCTCGCGCTAAGATGTAGGGAATCTGTAGAATTAGGCGGCAGTAGAATGATATGACCTGAATCGCGCCATGGTCGATCGACCGCCAATCTTGGTCGATCGACTGGCCACGTGAGGTTTTGCTTCGTTTTAATTGATTTAAATTCTATATTTGACGAATCGAGTGCACACGACTAGTTGAATGCTCAAGAAATGACCGACCCATTAGATCGAAAGATAGGGAAAGTTGTTAGACTACCAATTGAAATGACTAAACTATACTAAGATCAAAAGATAGGTAGAGTTTAGGTTTTTAGTCACTTTTCAGGACGAAAGTCAGTACTAGTGATATTAGGGACCCGTAGCGAGATCGAATGACGCTACTTGTTGAGAGTGGACCGAGAGGACCTCTTGGTTTCCCGCCTCATGTGTTTATTTCAGAGCTACTTAATATGCTGCTGCCGAAACTACAGTGAACCGACCATCTTAGTACCTCTTTTTATATTTGATTTTTTACATTTCTTTAGTTTATTGCTCATTAGTTATAGACCAATTCAAAACAACCCCCACATAATCGTTACCTTAGATTGAAATTAGACAACTAATAATTACATCTGCCTCTCTGTGGTTCGACCCTGCTACCACTATCTATAGTTGTAGTTAGGAATTATAAATTTATCTTTGGTGCACACAACGACGGGCATAAATAGTAAAGGAGGAAAATATTACACAAGATAACTTTTAGTGACCTATTTAAGACATATTGTAAATACATTTTAGTTCCCTTAATATGTGAGTTCAATAGCTGAACATAACTTTATAATTGATCTGACATAAGTAAGTTGTTACTTTTAGTAACAATGTCATAAGGAGAATCTAGTTCATAGCTTATGGACATGTAATGACTCAATCATTATAATTGTCTATTTGATCAATTTAAGTCGATAATCTTATGTTTCTCGATGCAAGTAGTGTAAGATGACAAATTTTAGAACAAACAACGCAAGTAGTGTATAATGACTTGGGTTGAAAACCAAGTCACCAATATCCAAAATACAACCATTGTTTAAGAAAACAACCAAATTTCCAATTCGAACGAGGAAATCAAAATAGTTCTAAAATTTCAAAATATAACATCAAAATAAAGACAAAGCAAAATAAAGGCAAGCTTCCATCGATCTAGCACCATGGGCGGCTACATCTAGCTTCCTTCAAGATCTTCTAGGCTTGTTTTTATTTGCCCTTGTCCTTGCTTGGATGCCCTAAGTACAATAAAAAGGGTAAAATCACAACTTGTATCAAAATAAAAAATTTGAGATTGAAACATAAAAGATAGGGATAGTTATTTACCTACTGGAATAACTTTTCCAGCTTTGATATCGCTAAGGTACTTTGGACAATTCATCTTCCAATGCCAAAGACCATTACAATAGTGGCACTTGTCCCCGGATGGGGCACCCTTCTTGGGCTTAGAGGAGCTAGCTTCACAAGCCTTTCCTTTGTTCTTGTAGGGAGTTTTCTTCTTTCCCTTATTGCCACCTTTCCTAAAATTCCATTTGCTCTTATGATTAATTTTGAGCACATCCTTGGTGGTGCTAACACTTAGCCCCATGTCCCTCTCTGCTTGAACAAGCATTTTGTGCAAGTCATCGAGAGAAACTTTCAAGTTTTGCATATTAAAATTCACCATGAATTGAACATATGCCTTAACCTTGTTCAAGGAGTGAAGAATTCGGTCAATGATGAGTTCTTCAGGAATTTCTACCTTTTGCATCTTTAGAGTCTCAACATGCTCCATCAACTTGAGCACATGAGGGCTAAATTTTTGACCCTACTTAATGTTGAGATGAAAGAATGCGGATGCCGCTTCATATTGAATGATCCTCGGAGCTTGTGAAAACATGGTCACAAGTTTCGTATAGATCTCATAGGCGGTGCTAATCTTTACAGCCCTCCTTTGGAGTTCGGCCTCTATTGAGAAGATCAACACATTTTTGATCGCGGCCGACTCCTTTTCATACGTCTCATAGGCTTGCCTAGCGGCGAGAGTAGACCTTGCGGTAGGTGCGACGGAAAAGGCCTCGGTAAGGTAACGAAGCTTGTCGTCACCCTCCGCGGCCAATCGAAGTTGTGCATCCCAATCGGCGAAATTGGACCCATTCTTTTCTAATTTACAACGATCCATGAAGGATCCGAGCCAAGAGACATTGGTGAGAGTGTCCGAGCTAGTGGTTGCAGATGAGTTCGGAGTTGTCATTGCGATAGAGAAACAATATCTGACTACAAAAATAAGAAATGAAGGAATTAATAAACATCTATCGTTTTAATAATACTTGTAAACATTTTAAACAAGTTTTAAACATTTATATAGTGACCTCTACCCAACTATTATAAATGTTCCCGAGATCCAAATTCATACTAACTAGGGCACGGTGAGCCGATTCATCCCTAATTAATATAACTCGGTGGATTAACTCCTTAATCGATTCTACTTCTATAATTCTCGGTCGATAAAATTACTTTAATATTTATCTTTAGCTCGGAACACATGCGACTACGATCACGAATACTTCCGTTGAGCTCAATCCAAATTTTGATGTAATAACATTTTACTACCCACTTACCCAACGTAACAAGTTTAGCACCCCGGTGAGCCGAGCCTATTTCCTTATGAAATTGGGACTCATGGTTCTACTATTTGGTAAGGCTAATACTCAATTATTATTTAGTGAGAGGTCTTGTCGATTTATTATCTATCTCGTTTTAAGTGAACTAATGCGGTGAACTACGATAATTATAATTGACACGGTCGATGACTCGATAAAAAGATATGCATGTGTAGTTATGGCGATTTGGCTATGCATGCAAACATATAAAATAAATGCAAAAGCAAAACAATAAAATCCTAGTATGGCCTTCCTAAAATAGTAAATCTAATAAACTATTTACAAATTCGGAAACCAACTCCATTGGTCCCTTAAACTTCATATGGCACGCACTCCAAGGCAACACCGTCTTTGTCGGAACGCCTTTCCGAATGGCACCGTCTTCAAGGATCTCCGGGATAAATAAATTACATAGCTTTTCTACTTTATACATTATAAAAAGAAAAACAAAAATAAAAAAAATAAAAGTGATACGAGATCACATAAATTACAACCGAATCGATATCCCCATTCATTTCGGGAAATATCAATTAAAAACTAAGGCCATACTAAGTACAAATTACATAATTCAAAATTATATATTAAATTAAAATATGACAATCATAATAAAAATGTAGCATTAATATATGTATGAAACATGCCATGTGATGTGCCAAATTTCCCTATTTAAGCTAATATCGTATATCTGATCCGGTTTTATGGATAAATGTGACTATTAACTTATTAAAATCACACAATATTACATAAATCAAATCTATGTCCAAGTTAATTACCCCAACCTACTTATGACTCAAAAATTTAGTCTTCACTAAATATTTGACAATAATTCAACTTGATATTTTATTATTGCTCTTTAAACACTATTATTCATAATAATAAAGAAATAATTCCCCAAAAGTCATAAAAATTCGAAAATTTCAAAATCATAATTTTGTATATTCTGGAAAATTCCTAACATTCCAAAATTTTAATAAAAATTTGCCCGTAGATTATTTTAATTTAATTCACAAATAAATCGTATAAAACATAATTTTAACCCTTTAATTCCAAATTAATCATAAAATTATGCACTAAATCAAAATTAAAATTTTGAATATTCTAAATAAGTTTCTAGAACCTAGAAATGACAAATTTTTAAGCCCAAAATCTAATTTTTATAATAATGACTATTAAAGTTGCTATTTATCAATTTATATCACATAAAAACTAATAACCATTTAAATTATACGAAATTTAACATGAAACTTTAGATCTGATGTTCATATCATATATACAATATTGGGAAAAAAATTTCATGCCATAAAATTTATTTTAGCTAGTTTTGTTAAAATAGTCATTATTTATGTGATTTTTAAATCTAAAAATCATTAATCATACAAAATAAAACCATTTTATATCAAAATTTACATACAGTGTGTAAATATTGCATGTAACAACATACTAAAATTTCATGGGTTTAAACGAAGTCTAACCATTTTTAACCAAAATACCTCTATTTAATCAATTTTTATCATGTAAAAATCATAAATCATGCAATATAAAACCATTTTATACGAAATTTTACATACAATGTGTAAAATATGCATGTAAGGTCGTGTAAATATTTCAAGGTTAGAATCATAGTCTAACTAATTTTAGCATTTTAAGTGACATTTTATTCAATAAAATGTAATAAAAATACTAAAAAACATATTAAAGAGCAATAAAATACCATAAATCATCAAAATGACCTAAAATCAATTTAGGACCAGAATGTTAAATATGCAAAAATTTCGTGGTCTTTATCATCGTAAATCACAAAATACAAGTTTTATATGATAACATTTTAACTCGGAAAAACAACAACCGATTATGCATGCAACAACTCTTGCTCTGATACCAATTGTAAGATTCATTAACCTCTTATTAGACACTTATAATAACTATATTAATTCAAGTTTAGTCATAAACTAATAAGATCTTATGCATGCAGAACAATATAATACAAAGTAAGAAGAAATCCGATCTACTTACAATGAGGGCCTAAATGGGTATACTAATTGGTCTCCTACCAAATTAGTCTTCGTAAAAACTGAGTGCTCCAAGGATAAATTTAGACCCAATAGTCGGATCTACTCCTCAAGCAATTGTACCAAGGTAATCACTCTTAATTCATATACTAATTTATGTACTAGAAATTAGAATATGAACCCTTAAAATATAACTAATATTATTAGATTATTGCTACTAGTAATGAGAGAATAATATTAGAGATTTGTGAGATTAATTTTCTAGTGTGTTCACAACAAAACTAGAGAGAATAAAGAGTTAACTATCTTATATTATGTTAGAATGAATGTATATAATTAGAAGAGAAAAACTCTACCAATTCACAAGGGGGGCCAGGTGGTCTTGGGTAGGATGCCCAATCCATGCACAAAATTGTTCTTCTCAGATACATAGGGTAGGGCTAGGCTTAGGTCTATTTTAGAAACATAATCATTGGGTCTAAATCTCAATTAGAGCAACAATTAAGTCCTAAAACTACCCAACCCCCTCCACTTTCATGGCACCCTTGAGATAAAATGGGTCCATTTTAAGTTTGTCAAATGTCAATTTGTGTGGTGTGACATATTGGACATGTTACTAGATATGTTGTTTAATACTGCATTTTTAACTTATTAAAAATCATTATATAAACAAAATAAATTACATACTAAAATTAACTTGTAATTCACAATTACAAGTACTTAAAATGGGTCATAGAATTATAAATCACAACAAATTATATTTATAATAAACCATATATTCATTCTTATTTTAGTTGTTTAATAAACAATAAATAAACCTAAGTAATAAAACAATTTATTTACTTAGTACGGATCTTATTTAATCCAATTACAATAAGATACGTATACTTACTCACAAAATCATTCGTTCAATTTTAAGGAATTAATTATCTTGCATCATCATACAATTAATTAATTAATCAATTAAGAGCGTTACCCTAGAGGTATGACCTTAAGGGATCAACAGATCACCACCGTCATACGACAGTAATGTCAAACTCTAGCCAGCCAATCATTACCGATTAATGTGGATCAGTTGACAATAAAATATTAGTTTCCCTCAGCATTCTTAATATGAGATTTAAACATGTGACCGCAATATTGTCGAGGACACATACTCCAACACTATGGCCATCATCATTACACAATTAAGATAAAACATCCGAGACACACTACCGACACAAAATACTCTTTTATAGTTCTTTTCGCACCCGTTCTGTTTTCTCCCCATAACCGGCGGCGGTATCACAATACCGTCATCAACAACCACAATAGTCACGTCGGTCGCCACAACACTTATACTATCTCATGGACACGGCTCTAACCACTCATTACTCTCAAGGAGTAACAACATCATCACCCAAATGGACACTACAAAATGATCATGATGTATACCATAGACGCTCTATCTGACCATTGGGAGGCAACTATACAACATGTACACTACCACTCATAGGGTCATATTCCCACGTAACCACCTTCACACTTCATGCGTAACCACTCAAATTAAACGATTATAATCTATAACACTAATGATCGATTACCTCAACAATATGATCGAATTCTCAAGTATTACACGCCACACTCGTACTCTCATAACCGCGGAAATCAAACTTGTAATATTAATTTAACCATCATGTATCTCAATCGTCTATCACCAAAGTTTCCAAGTTATGCTTAATAATAATATTCCTTAATATGCAACTCAACTCCATTCACTATCCATGATTTCAAACGATCAACAGATATTCAATTTAGATCGCACATCACTCATTATCCACAAATTACGTCATATAATCATCTTACTCAATTCATGACACCTTACGCAAGCTAAAGCCAATCTCTTCTACTCTTATTTTCCAAACAAGAACCGTATAACAAAATCACAACTCAGCTAATCTATTAACCATACCCATAAATTTGGATCGCTACTCCGAATAAAAGAGTCCTTTCTCCAAAGTCAATTTCCTTCATTCGGAATAGCTACATCACCACTTTTCGAATCCAATTGATTGAATCAAAATTTAGACCAAGAGCACCCTTATTCATCAAATGACTTTCTCTCTTTCACGACATCATATACTTATCTACTTACACGGTTCAAATCCAACTAAGACGAAACTTACATTAATCTCAATAAAACACATGTTTCACACTCATAACTTTCAAATACCACGCGACTCATCACAAATTGTTAGCATTTGGCCAACTACGGTGACACCCCCATATACCCAGGAGCCTTAACAAGACCTTCCTTAGTATATAAGGGCGTCACTATCTCGGTTGCCCGAGGACAGTAAATATCAAAAGTCGATAAAAGAACAATTAATTTATTTTACAAGTGATTAACACAACTAACGATATACAAAAGATACAACTCAAACCACCATCTACTATGTGAACTACTTCTATCGTGACTCGTGGAAGACTCGTCCCGCCAAACACCCAGCTATCATCCAAATCACAACCTGCTAAGACTGACTGCTCACCATAAGGGATCACGGCAGACACAACAGAAACAAACAACAAAACAAAACCACACAAGGTCAGTAACTGAAGAAACACACCAACAACCACGGACACAACACAGGCACAACATGACACACACACATCACATCTCCTCCAACCAATCACCGTCACCGACTGTCCACTGGACCAGCCCAGCCAGTGGGGGACCGCAACCGTACCCACCAAATCCCCGCTCATCATATCGAGCGATAAACCCATGTCCATTAATATGCACATCCCCTCCCGTGGCGGGTTCCACGGAGGGCGAACAACGGGCGTGAAGCCACTCCCGCAAGTGACTCCACTCAGCCGAGGACGCACCTCGAGAACCATAGATAAACAATCACAATCAGCTGCACCACAATAACGGTTAATGAAACAATGCAACAACAACCAGTTATCACAATCGATCAACCACACCAACACTACAATAACAAAACCCTATTACAGGACACTCTAGACGACCAACAGTACTGAGTAGGCGAACCTACCTTTAGCCACCGCAACGATTCCACGTCCGACCATACGATATCAATCAACCACGCAACACACCTACGCAAACAGTAAAACCATCTATCACTATCACTATCACTACAACCCTAACTGAAAACAACAAAGACAATGATGATGACGATGACATACCTACGCATAGCTATCAGGCGTCAAGACCGCTACCCGACTCAAGCAACCTATCCCCATGGCATAAGCATCCTCAAGGACCTCAAAGGAAGGAATTATGGTGAAAGGGAGAAGGAGAGACGGCATCTTGGTTAGAAAATGGGGCGCGAAAATGATTTGATGTTTCACGAAACACAATTTATAATTCCTCGTTGCAAACCCGTTACTCGATCGAGTAACTAACTTACTCGATCGAGTGACCCCTACTCGATCGAGCTGCTCCCAAGCTACTCGATCGAGTAGCCTTAGCTAGATCAAGCCACACATAAGCCAAGGCTCACCATGTCACAGGACATCACTCGTAGGGCTTCCGAAAGTCAAGGCCTGTCTCTAAGGTCAATCAACGTCGGTCAACGGGTCCCTAAAAGGACGGGTATTACAGTCTTCCCCCCTTAAAAAGAACTTCGTCCCCGAAGTTTGACTCATCCTCTCCCGCAACACAATAGCAAGGAAACTAAGGTCATCACCGCCGTTTACCCGACACAGGTCAACACAACCGTCTAGAGATACCATCCCGCTACGTATGCTCATCGGACATCATCATCATCATCCACCTTAGCACGCAATACACAACACATACCAACTATAAGGACGACCAACTCGACTACACTTATATTTACTACATCATATTATTCAAACATACACAAATACAACCATCAGACTATACTTTCATTCATCACTTGTTAACAATTACCAACTACAAAACATACCACACAATGGTCCTATCACAGATTCACCACCACGCACGATTCATTCCACTCCATCACCCTAGCCGCACAACATAATTCCACTAATGGCAACCCCACTACTGCTAATAACATTATATTATCATGACAACATAACGAATAATTACTGAAAAAAAGTATAACGACATGCTATTATGTTCAACAATTATAAACTCTCGCTCAATTATACAATACCCACAATAAAACTATTCAAACAATTATAAACTCATACTTTAAATGTAACAGAGATACTATAAAATATCACGAACATACTGCAAAATTATTATAATCACGGCATTTTTCCTTTGCGACATTACTCTTCCCCTCTTAAAAGGAACTTCCTTCCCAAAGTTCACCATCAAACGACTTTCCAGACCCTCAAACTGATACACATTATACCATGTTGACATTACTCACAAACCACCAGGTAACTTTGACTCATGCTGACACAACTTACTCTTTGACATTACACAAATTAACTCATATAAATGTAAAACCACTGAAAGCGTGTATCACCCTGCAAGACATACCATTACCAACTAGCAGCCAAGTCATCCATTACTTTGATATTTGATTACACCAATTATGCACAAAATTATAATCATCTCACACCACCTTTCTATGACAGCTTGATATAAAATAAAAATTATGTAGATACCTCTGATAGTTGTACACAATAGCCAATATGCAAGTTCGACTCACAACAGCCATGGCACCTTTTTGACATCACCCAAACATGACTTACACGATATATACATAACTAGTAAGAAAATAAACGACATCGCCGAGCATCCAAGTGTCTCGAATTACTCCCTTATATGATCATACCCATATGCAGCAAGAGTTACAAGCGTTAAATATTACATCACATTAAGCAATTTAATGTATCGTTCCAGTCGTTATTCATAGCATCAAAAATTGTATATATTTCACAATGACACGCAATTATATAACTATCGTTAAGGCTAAACAATGATATAAAACACACCCAACAAGAAATGATATAACAACATGTAAAGATATGATGATTCAAGCAAGGATTAAAACGAAAACTAGTTGTAACAGTGCTACTCGATCGAGTTGGTTAGGCACTCGATCGAGCTGCGCTTACTCGATCGAGTTCGTCAGCTACTCGATCGAGTAGGCTGAGATCAGAACACTCCTCAAGTGTCACACCTGCAGTTACTCGACCGAGTAGCCACGGGTCAAAAAGCCTCCAAAAACAATATCAAAACCAAACGTCTATATAAACACGTGTCGGAACACCTTCCCGACTCCAATATCCTGCATAAACAGTCTAAGGTACTCAAAATACGGCCTTATGGCCAAAGTACAAACCAAGTTCTAAGAAAATACCAACCAAATAAGTACTAACAACTACAAATCCATGAAACGATATATGAAAGAAAGAAAAGGAGTATCATCACTCCACATCCTACTCATCCATGACCTCATCACCACGACCACCACCAGATGTGCCCGCTCCTGCTGCATTATGACCCGCGACACCATCAGCACCAGCATCTGCACCCACACGCCAAGGGGCCAAGCAACTGTAGGGATATGACTGAGGCTCTCCCCAAGTAGACCTCTCCATGCCGAAAGAGTTAAAAAATCCACTGTCGTCCTCAAAACCCTTACACCATATTGGCTGCGCTGCCTCTCTCCCAATGCCCTGTACGTACGTTATCTCGTGGAGGTTCCGGAGTGTCAAGGTCGCAGACACCCTCTCTGTGAGCTCACTCACTCTCATCTCTGGGTTGTAGAGACGAGGGTAACCGGGGTACTGGTACTGTGGAGGTACAGGCTGCTCTGGCTGAGTCTCAGCTATCCTCTCCCTCACTCGTCGTGGTCCCCTCCCCACTCTAGGCTGGGCATCCTCGGGTCTCACCTGGTCCCTCTTCCTCGGCTCGGGCATCACCTCCAAGATATCAGGGTTAATGAGGTACACCCGCCTCTCAGGAACCACCTTGTTGGACCATATAGCTTATATGTTTATGTTTTGATGATGTCAAGGTGCTTTACATATTATATACTTGTTGCGTGTAATCGTTTGTTAAGTGTTTTAGCATTAACCTATAACGAGCAACAAAGAGGATTGTGACGATTACATGAGAAGTTCAAGTCTTTGTTCAAGATCACACAATTCAAAGATTCATTCAAGTATTATGTGAAGACGAAGTTCGTCTAGAAGATTAATCAAGCTTGGATGATGATGTAGCCTATACTCGAAGATCTCCTTGAAGATTAGAATAGTATAGGTGATTATCTCTTAATGGTACTCAAAGGATAAGTTTCTTTATTAGTAAAGTTATAGCTTTGCAGCTATAACATTACCAGTAAAAGAGCTCAATGTTATAGCTCTTCTACTATAACATTGAAATGCTGAGTTTTTATACACGACTTTTAAATGGTTCGAAAATTGTTTTGCAATTTCTTACAGTTTATTTTATATGTTTTAATGAAAGTATTTATTTTATAAAGCCCGGTTTAGTGAGGAGTCCGGTTATATTGTTAGCGTTAATTGATGGTTATTGGATCGACTTATGAGTTGGACTTTACTATCAATTAGGGTTTCCATATAGCCTCTCTTAGAAACCTAAATTCTAATTATATACTAATATTAGGGTTTGCATGGTTCACGAGCCTATGAGCCGTGTTGTGCCGTGTTGCCTATGAGATATTAGGTAAAGATTTTATTCTATAATAACATCTTTACATATCTTATATCTTAGTTAATATATTTGTTTGTGGTAAAAGATATTCTTGTTTTAGGAAATCTTATCATAATCTTAGAATTTATAGTAAAGATAATATTTGGAAAGATTATATTCTATCTTTTAGAATATTCTTTATTATCTTTTATGGCTTTTAGGTAAGAGATAATAAGAAGATATAATTGGTAATTATATCTTATTATTTCGGCTATTAGGGTTCTTGTAGAAACCGTGTAGCCTTCCTCCTCTTTGCCTATAAATACTTTGCTATTTACAACATCTAAAAGAGAGACCTTAAGCATAAAAATTGTTTTCATATTTTAAAGAGCAAACCGTGTGTTTTTAACGAAAACCGATTTGCATATTTTGAAAGGTCGTGTATTACAAAACTCACATACTTGTTCTTTATTTATCGTTATAAGATAATAGTGCTTAGTTGATTTCTTAACTTTTTCATTAACGTGAAGCTTTGTTAGAATCATTAGTGCTTTCTTATTAGCGTAAGTTAGTTACTCGAGTATTTAACGGTACTCATTGAGTTACAGCTAGAGTTAGTTGTACGAGTTGGGTTAGTAAATTTGTAATCCGTAGAAAGGTACTAAATTTATTAATCGAGAATAGTGGACGTAGGTTTCGACTTGTGAAACTGAACCACTTCAAAAATCCGCGTGTCTCTTCTTGTTTCGTTCTTTCGTTTACTTTGCTTACAATCATTAGTTGATTAGTTAAAGTTTAATCAATAAACTTTAAATAATCAATTGCATACGCACAATCGAAAAAGCTTTCAAAAGTTTTAAATCCTCAATTCACCCCCCCCCCCCCCCTCTTGAGTAGTTTGGATCAATAGACTCTTCAATTGGTATCAGAGCCTCGTGCTCTTGATTGCCTAACCGCAAAGAGGCTGATCTATCTTGTTTTTCATTTATCTTATTGTTTTATATTCCGCTGCCTATCACGTGATAAATGGATTCCAAATATCTCAAGTGTCCCCTCTTTGATGGGAAAAATTATGGATTATGGAAAAACATGATGACTCACTATGTGAAAGGACACGATTGGGAGTGCTGGAGGATCATTCAAAACGGACCACACAAAATTCTTGTGGCATCCGAGGAAGGCACTACCTATGAAAAGAAAGAAGAGGATTATGTCGAGGCCGACTACAAGAAGGCCGAAAAGAACTCCAAAGCAATAAGTCTTCTGCAAAACGGAATGACTTCTACTGAGTTTGATCGGTTTTCCTCATGCTCTACGGCCAAGGAGATATGGGATGGACTCGAATTAGCTTATGAAGGTACTTCCATTGTTAAGAAGCACCGAATTGATTTGCTTATGCAAAAATATGAGCTATTCATCATGGAGCCTAATGAGTCTCTAGATAGTATGTCCGCAAGGTTCTCAAGTATAATAAATGAATTAAAAAACCTAGGTAGGAAATTTTGTACCGAGGACATTGCTAGAAAGGTTCTTAGGAGCCTTACTAAGAAGTGGCGTGCTAAGGTCACTGCAATGGAGGAATCATGAGATCTTGAAACCCTATCCTATCAAGAACTCATTGGTGCTCTCATGGCCCATGAAATTACTCTTAACAAAGACGACGCTGAACCAAGTCGCAATAAGAGTATGGCTTTAAAGAGCGAAGAAGTGGACTCTGACCTAGAGGATGAAACTGTCTTGTTTGCACGACGTTTTAAAAATAAAATTTTTCGAAATAAACAAACAAAATCATCCTATAACAACAAGTCATTCAACAAAAAGGTTAATGACTCAAAGTTGTCCTTCGCAAATAGAGGTTGCTTCAAGTGTGGAGAATCTGGTCACATGATCAAAGATTGTCCAACATGGGAGAAGATTAAGGACAAGACAAAACGTGAGAAGACCAAGAGAGAATTCAAGCAAGTTATGATGGCTTCGTGTTGGGGAGACCTTGACTCAGAAGATGACGAGGAATCTGAAGACGACGAAGTAGCAAACCTTTGTCTTAGCAGTGTTAGTCTTGACCTAATCTCCGATAGTGACGATGAAAGCACAAATTCTCACTCAAACTATTGCTTTCTTGGAGAATCAGACGAAGACGACGATGAAGAGGTAAGTTATCTTGAGCTTAAGAAACGTGTTAGGAAATTGTCTAAAAGTGCTTTAATTGAATTCTTTGAACAATCTCTGGATAAGTGTCACGAACAGGATTTGGAATTAAAAGATCTAAAGGAACAGATTCTTGAAATTGCAGAAGAGAATCATACTCTCAAGGCTAAAGCTAAGAAGTTGAAATCTAAAGTTATAGCTGAGAAAGCTACAACATCAGATTCTACAATGGCTGAAAAGAAGGAATTATAATCCAAGGTTATAGCTAATGAAGCTATAACTTCCGATCTAAAGCTTAACATCAAGCACCTTCAAGCCAAAGTTATAGCTAATGAAGCTATAACTTTAGAACTTAGAAAAGTCAAAGAACTTTTGGAAACTAAGGTCACATCTAATGAAGAAGTGATCCTAGACCAAAAGAAAGAGATAGATTCTCTTTCGAAGCAACTGAAAGAATCTAAGACCGATATGATCAATGTTAAGAAACAACACACTGATGTCGTGTTCATTCTTAATAAACGATTCCAAGACTTTCGTGATAACTTCAAAAAGGACAATGATGTAGATCATACGAAATGTCAAGAGGAAATTAAAACCCTAAAAGACCTACTTCTACACGCTAGAAAGGTCCATGACAAGTGGGAAGGTAGTACAAAAGTCCTAAACTTCCTAACCGAACAATCTGACAATAATATGAAGATGGGGTTAGGACATGAGTGCTACAGCCGTAGAGATCACTCTAAATGCAAATCAACACCTTCGGATTTTGATTTTAGAAAAAGGAAGTATGCTGATCTTCCTGAGTACTTGATTTGCAATTACTGTGGTCATACGGGTCATATCCAAATCAATTGTGTCAAAAAGGCTCAAGACTTACGAAAGAATGCCGAACATGCTAAAACTGTTGACACAGTTGTCGAGGATAAGGAAACCCCCACTAACGAACGTAACGAAGAAAGAAATAATAAATTTCATTGGTTCTATGACATGGCCTTTGACTACTCTAAGTAACCTAGCACCTCACAATGCCCTTGTAGATCTCAACCCAGTAAACCTATTCGCAAGACAACTAGTCCAGATAGACCTAAAGAAATTCTGAGACCTAGAGAAGTTCCGAGACCTAGAAAAGTTCCGAGACCTAGAGAAAACCCTAACCCTAGAACTTCTCCCAAGACAAACAAACCTAAGGTTAGAAAAACGGTCATTAGACGTGTTTGGGTTCGAAAGGACTTAGTATTTAGAGTAACTAATCATAAGGGACCCAACTTAGCTTGGGTACCTAAAAACTGTATCTAATCCTTTCTGCAGGTAGAAGTGAAAGAAAACAATCAATGGTATCTTGACAGTGGATGTTCAAGACACATGACCGGAGATAAGAATCTATTTCTTTCACTCAAGCCTTTCAACGGAGGAAAAGTGACGTTCGGGGACAATAAAAAGGGAAAAGTAATCGGCGTTGGCCAAATCGGAATCTCTAAGTCTCACGCAATAAGTGACGTTTATCTCGTAGATGGTCTAAAACACAACTTGCTAAGCATATCTCAACTATGTGACAAAGGTAACAAAGTAGTTTTTCATACTGATAGTTGTCGCATTATTATTGAAGGAACTAGCAACGTTATTCTTGAAGGCCACCGAAAAAGGAATGTTTATATGGTAGATTTAAATGCTGTGCCTACTAACTCTTTTTCATGTATGAAAGTTACACTTGATGATCCTTGTTTATGGCATATACGATTCGGTCACATTAGCTCGCTAATCTTGAATAAACTCAAGAAGTGGGACTAGGTTGAAGGGTTGCCTAAGATCAAATTCGACCAAGAAAAGATGTGTGACACATGTGCTAGGTGTAAACAAGTAAGATCATCGTTCAAACCTAAAAGAGTAGTGAGCACAAATGAAGCCTTGGAACTAGTACACATGGATTTATGTGGACCTATGAAGGTACGAAGTAGAGGAGGATCAAGGTACGTCTTTGTTCTTGTAGATGACTACTCAAGGTATGTATGACCTATCTTTCTTCATTCAAAAGACGAAACTTTTGATGAATTTGATTGTCTTATGAAATGTGTTCAAAATAAATATAAGACTAATCTAGTATCTATTCGTACGAATCATGGCACCGAATTTGATAATCAAACCTTTATATAATATTGTAGAGTTAATGGTGTAGGGCATAACTTTTCTGCACCAAGAACTCCGCAACAAAACGGTGTCGTTGAACGTATGAATAGAACCTTAGAAGATATGGCACGTACAATGCTCTTGTGTAGTGGCTTACCTCGTAACTTTTGGGTTGAAGCCATTAGTACTTCTTGCTACATCCATAATCGTGCTATGATCCGACCTATCCTTAAGAAAACCCCCTATGAACTCCTTAGAGGTCGAAAACCTAATATCTCCCATCTTCGTTGTTTTGGGAGTAAATGTTTTGTACATAATAACGGTAAAACCCGTTTGAGTAAATTCGACCCTAGGAGTGATGAGGCGATTTTTATAGGATACTCGGATCATAGCAAGGCTTACAAAGTATTCAATAAGAGAACTCTCTGTATTGAAGAAAGTGTCCACGTTATCTTTGATGAAGATAACATGTTCGATAAGCCTTTACAAGATGAGGAAGAAGACTTGGATGAACCCAACTTTCGTCTTTCAAGAGACGATCCCCCGGATTTTGAATTAGAGGATAATGAAATTGAGGGAATAAACGATGAACTCGATCGTTCCTCAAAAGACAAAAAGGAGAAGGACAAAGTTATAGTTGATGATACTATAACATCGACTCAAAATAAGAATTCCCAAACCAATGTTATAGATGATGTTACTGTAACATTGAATCCAAATCAAAGTGGAGAGCCCGAGGTTATAATCGGCTCAAATACAACACCCGGATTGGATTCAGGGGGAACTTCCTCTAATTCCGAGCCAAATGAAGTCGGGTCAAGCTCAAATAACGAGGAAGAACCAAGTACTTCGACAAAGTGGAAATACAAGAACTCACACCCCATGGACAATATTCTTGGGAATATTAAGAAGGGTGTTCAAACAAGACGTTCCTTAAACAACTTCTGTTCCTTCTACTCTTTCCTATCCATGATCGAACCAAAGAACATCAATGAAGCTCTAGCTGAATCAGATTGGATTATAGCTATGCAAGAAGAGCTTCAACAGTTCGAAAGAAACAAGGTTTGGCATTTAGTTCCTAGACCAAAAGATCGGACAGTCATTGGAACTCGGTGGGTCTTCAGGAACAAATTAGATGATGCCGGAGTCATTGTCAGAAACAAAGCAAGATTGGTGGTCCAAGGATATAATCAACAAGAAGGAATAGATTATGACGAGACTTTCGCACCTGTTGCACGTCTTGAAGCTATTAGACTTCTGATTGCATTCGCCGCACACAAAGGAATGAAGCTCTTCCAGATGGATGTCAAGACGGCATTCTTGAACGGTTATCTACAAGAAGAAGTCTTCGTTGAACAACCCCCTGGTTTTAAGAATATCAAATTTCAGAATCACGTGTTCAAACTGGATAAAGCCCTATACGGATTGAAGCAAGCACCTAGGGCTTGGTACGACAAATTATCTAAGTTTCTACTTGACAATGGATTCAGTAGAGGATCCGTCGACAAAACCCTATTTCTAAAAACTGAGGGTTCTGACCTTTTGGTTGTCCAAATATACGTCGATGATATCATTTTTGGATCGACCAACCGAAGCCTATGCAAATACTTTTCTGAGTTGATGACTTCCGAATTCGAGATGAGTATGATGGGAGAATTGAAATTCTTCCTAGGTCTGCAGATACAACAAACAGATGAAGGCATTAAGATCCATCAACAGAAATACATCAAAGAGTTGATTCGGAAATTGGGGATGGAAAATTCACACGCTATGCCTACTCCAATGGTCGAGAACAAGAAATTGACATTGGATGAAAACGGTAAATCAGTTGATGAAACTACTTACCGTGGGATGATTGGGTCACTGTTATATTTGACCGCAAGTAGACCTGATATCATGTTTAGTGTATGCGTTTGTGCGAGATATCAATCGTCTCCCAAAGAATCGCATATGACGGCCGTAAAACGAATCTTACGTTATCTGATTGGAACGGCTAATTTATATCTATGGTATCCTATGGAATGCAATTTTGACCTAGTCGGTTATTCATATGCCGACTACGCAGGATGTTCTCTAGACAGGAAAAGTACGTCGGGTGTCGCCACCTTTATCGGACCGTGTATCATCACGTGGGGTTCGAAGAAACAAAATTCGGTTGCTTAAGCCGAATATATTGCCGCAGGACTGGTATGTACTCAACCTTTATGGCTTAAGCAACAATTACGTGATTATGGTGTTGACGTAGGATGTATTCCTATTCTATGTGATAATACTAGTGCGATAATAATCTCTAAAAATCCCGCACAACATTCACGTACCAAACATATTGAAATTAGACACCATTTTATTAGAGACCATGTTGAGAAGGGGAATATAAAACTTGAATTTTGTAGTACTGAAAAACAATGGGCAGACATTTTGACAAAATCATTAGCTAGAGAACGATTTGAGACTCTACGGTTGGAAATTGGTTTAATCAGTTGTACCTAAGCTTCTATATTTGTTCAATCTTTTTATGACTGACTAGTTAAGTTAAGATTGTATGACTGTGTGCGTATATTGCGTTGCATGAGTAATTTCGTTTATAGAAAAATTTTCTTCATAAGATTCTATTTGCTATTTAAAATTTAATTGATATACAACTTATTTTTATCACAATAAATAAACACACCATAGTTTTTTTTTATCTTTCCAAATTAATTAAAAAAAAAAAATCTCACAAACAAGCTCACAATACACGGCTCATATCTTTCCTATATCAAATCAACTTCCTAATTCATGTCATATCATCATAAATTTCCATACTTATCACTTTCCTATTCCTAATTAATAACACTTACCATATTACACCTACACTTGTTAACCCTAATACCTAGACCTATATCTACCCTTGCTTGACCGTCCACCCATACCCACTTGCTCACTTTTCTTCTTCCAAATATTTACCATCATTGCATATCCTCTCCTTTACTCCAACAATCACCATCATCTACTTTTTCAAACAATCTCCATCATCATGAACACATCCCATGCAAAAAATACCCGATCCTCAACCCGTCACCACCAAAACCGCCCCTTTCCTCACCAAACATCACCTCTACCACCACATACTCCTCATTCCATGAATTGTCCTTCACCACAACCAAACCAAAACTCGCCCCTGTTTCGTAGTCGGGACGAATCGGTCTCCGAGGGAAAAAGACGCCGTCTTTTCAAGGGTAAAAATAAAGTTGTTGTTGATAATGGTGAAGCGATTATAGAAGAACCCGAGGTGATAGTTCGGAATGGTGTGGCTCGTACTCTGCTTCGGGATGCTTCGAAAGCCGCAACAAAAGAAGGGTTAAATCGTGTTCGGCTTACTCATGATGAAAGCATCTTGGTTAATCGAGTTTTAAGGTATTCTATTCATGGTGGTCGGTTTTATCCGAAATCCTGGTTGGTTAGTGTACCCGCTCTTGCTTTCTTTATTAATTTTCTTGATTTTCAGGGGTGGAGTCACATAAGTCAGTTTTCGGGTCCTATATACCCGGTTGAGGTGGTACAGTTCTTTGCTAGTGTGTCAATTAAGAAAGGAGTGTTGCATGCGGTTGTTAATGGTGTCGATGTTACCGTCTCTGTTTCGGATTTTTGCTCGCTTTTTCGGTTCCTAATGAAGGGATTTAATTAAATCCGAGTCTTGAATGGTCTAATGTTGGAAGTGAAAAGGAGTTGTTAGTAAAGCAGTATTTTGAGGAGATGACGGAGGGTGTCAATATCGTGGTTCGACCTCTCTCGGCTAAGATCAAATTCCTCTTAAATTTTTTGTGGAACACAATAGTGCCGAGGAGGGGAGGCCGTGATAAGGTGTCGAGTTATGAGGCCATTATGGTTTATTCTTGGTTGGAGGGACAGAAGGTGAATTTGGGTAGTGTTGTTTTGCACCGTATTCTTCAAACTGGTCTTACGGTGACCAAGGACAAGTTGAGCACCACAATCGATTTGCCTTATGGTATGTGGATATCTCGTCTGTTGGAAATTAAGGGAGTGATAGGGATTGACAGTTACGGTGTTAGTGCTCGGGATAGTATGTGTGATAAGTTGATCAAGCTAATGGGTCTTGTCGTTGATGGACCCGAGTTGCTTCTGGCAAAGGATGTTGAGAAAGCCCCGGTGGATTCGGGTTTAGGAGCTATTGAGTCAAAATTGGAGGGATTTATGAGTGGTTTAATGGAGACATTCGAGGAGCATTCGACTAGTTTGGCTACGGCATTGTCACGGGTTGGACCATCTCGGTCTTTAGACTCGGGTTTGGAAACTAGTCGGGTGTACTCGTGGATGGAGGATGTGGACAAGCGATTAGCGGTTTTGAGAGGGAGCTGAAGGCTATTCGTGGGGAAGTGTTCCCACACGGTGATCGTCTCACCTTCCTTACGAGTCAGGGTGGTGCTTTGGTGATGCACGGGAAAGCGATGGCCGGTGATCAAGCTCTCACGTTGGAAGCTACAAAGGCTCTTTCTTTGAAGGTGCTTAATTTTGAGAGGAGCATTGATACTCTTTCACAGTTGGTTAGGAGCTCATTCGACCGTCTGGATGCTTTGGAGCACCGTACTAGACCCGACTACGTGAACTCGTATAAGACCCGCAACATTTGACCTCCTCTCGTCCTACCCTCATTAACCCTTACCTTGCTTAGCTTTTCTTTTATTTTTATCTAGTGGTGTGTTAATCAAACTCTTATTCGGCCCATTTTGGAATTACACTTGTGGTTATGGCCCAAGTGTTCTATTAGACATGTGATCATTCGGCCCACTTTGGCTTTAGACATGTTTAATTCTTAGTTTGTATGTTACTTATCTTTTGGATGCTTCTAGTCTTGCATGTTATTTTATTTCTTATGGCGTTTTTATCTCTTATCTCGTCTTATGTTATTCTAGTCATTTTTGATTTGTTCTTAACTTTTCGATGATGTCAAGAGGAGGAAAGAACGTCTATAGTAAGCATCTACCTAAGCTTGCTCCTTGTCAAGACCAATTGTCTCTTAAAGTCCTTAAAGCTTTGGTATTGAATATAATTGTTTGATCTTGCGCTAATCTTTATTATCAAGATAACGGTATCATATTAAGGGGGAACTTTTTCATTAGTCACAATTTTAGGAGACTTGCCATCATCAAAAGGGGGAATTTGTTGGACCATATAGCTTATATGTTTATGTTTTGATGATGTCAAGGTGCTTTACATATTATATACTTGTTGCGTGTAATAGTTTGTTAAGTGTTTTAGCATTAACCTATTACGAGCAACAAAGAGGATTGTGACGATTACATGAGAAGTTCAAGTCCTTGTTCAAGATCACACAATTCAAAGATTCATTCAAGTATTATGTGAAGACGAAGTTCGTCTAGAAGATTAATCAAGCTTGGATGATGATGTAGCCTATACTCGAAGATCTCCTTGAAGATTAGAATAGTATAGGTGATTATCTCTTAATGGTATTCAAAGGATAAGTTTCTTTATTAGTAAAGTTATAGCTTTGCAGCTATAACATTACTAGTAAAAGAGCTCAATGTTATAGCTCTTCTACTATAACATTGAAATGCTGAGTTTTTATACACGACTTTTAAATGGTTCGAAAATTGTTTTGCAATTTCTTAAAGTTTATTTTATATGTTTTAATGAAAGTATTTATTTTATAAAGCCCGGTTTAGTGAGGAGTCCGGTTATATTATTAGCGTTAATTGATGGTTATTGGATCGACTTATGAGTTGGACTTTACTATCAATTAGGGTTTCCATATTGCCTCTCTTAAAAACCTAAATTCTAATTATATACTAAGATTAGGGTTTGCATGGTTTACGAGCCTATGAGCCGTGTTGTGCCGTGTTGCCTATGAGATATTAGGTAAAGATTTTATTCTATAATAACATCTTTACATATCTTATATCTTAGTTAATATATTTGTTTGTGGTAAAAGATATTCTTGTTTTAGGAAATCTTATCATAATCTTAGAATTTATAGTAAAGATAATATTTGGAAAGATTATATTCTATCTTTTAGAATATTCTTTATTATCTTTTATGGCTTTTAGGTAAGAGATAATAAGAAGATATAATTGGTAATTATATCTTATTATTTCGGCTATTAGGGTTCTTGTAGAAACCGTGTAGCCTTCCTCCTCTTTGCCTATAAATACTTTGCTATTTACAACATCTAAAAGAGAGACCTTAAGCATAAAAATTGTTTTCATATTTTAAAGAGCAAACCGTGTGTTTTTAACGAAAACCGATTTGCATATTTTGAAAGGTCGTGTATTACAAAACTCACATACTTGTTCTTTATTTATCGTTATAAGATAATAGTGCTTAGTTGATTTCTTAACTTGTTCATTAACGTGAACCTTTTGTTAGAATCATTAGTGCTTTGTTATTAGCGTAAGTTAGTCACTCGAGTATTTAACGGTACTCATTGAGTTACAGCTAGAGTTAGTTGTACGAGTTGGGTTAGTAAATTTGTAATCCATAGAAAGGTACTAAATTTATTAATCGAGAATAGTGGACGTAGGTTTCGACTTGTGAAACTGAACCACTTCAAAAATCCGCGTGTCTCTTCTTGTTTCGTTCTTTCGTTTACTTTGCTTACAATCATTAGTTGATTAGTTAAAGTTTAATCAATAAACTTTAAATAATCAATTACATACGCACAATCGAAAAAGCTTTCAAAAGTTTTAAATCCTCAATTCACCCCCCCCCCCTCTTGAGTATTTTGGATCAATAGACTCGTCACACCTCCTCCTCATCATCAGAATCGGCAGCCACTACTGCCGTCGACAAAGGCTCAGTCACTGGAAGGTGCTCAAGATCGGGTATCTTCATCCAGCTCATCCCCCAAACCCTCCAAGCTAGCCCACCACCCTCCAAAGTTCTCAACCATTTCTGGTCCAGGAAATACTCTCGGTCCAAGGTAGGCACCATAGTGGTCAAAGGGGTATAGGCCGAGGAGGCCTCAAAGGTAGTCAGCCTCTCTGCCATCCGAGTGGCAATGGCACCACAACTCATAAACGGATGTCGGAAGAGGCCATCAAGGCCAAGCTAGCACACACTATGTCCGGGGCACTAATGATGACTCTCTGTGACCGGGTGGGGTTAAGGTACGCCACCAGCAACATCACCTCATGTGAGTTTAACTTACTCACATCCCTCATCTCATAAAGCAGGCAAGTCAAGGCACGGAGGAAAATCTTCAAGGTGACATGTTGAACATCATTAATCAACATGTTGATGGAGGTCGGGGCGGGTTTGCCGGTAAAGCAAGGCATGAGGCTACTAACCCCACACTCAGACTGGATGCTCCTGATGGCTCCCTTGGCATGTTTGGCAAGGCCAAGGTGGGTGGCAAACATATCCATGGTAAGAAGAAAACTGGTGTTCATGAGGCGGAACTCAACGGTCTGTTCCACTGCATCATACTTAAAGGAACTCATGAACACAAGGGTCAGAAAAACAAAAGAGTGCTTCCGGAGTCGGTACAACCCAGTCATCCCCAAAGTCTCGAAGATATGCCTAACATCAGTCTCAATCCCTAAGTCAGTCAAGAGAGTTGTGTCGATACAACGGGTGGGTCTCATCTTTCGTCCCTGTAAGGCAACAAAGTTACCCCTTTGTGTAAAATCCACAAAGACAACAGACGGGTACTCGTGTACTACTGGGACCGTAGGTCCCCCACTCCCCTCTCCTAACTCGGGCTCATAAGCCCTCCCCCTCTTGCTCTGACGGGTTCCCACAGTTGGTCTCGGCATTTGTTTTGTGACACAAGTCTCAGATACACAAACCACATATACTTAGAAACATATAAACATTCACATAAGGACATTCAAAACACGTCCTAAGTACACACTTTCACCAAACAATCCATAAATTATAATTATAACTCTCAAATTTATCATCAGACGATCTCACAACTGTAAAATATTATAACAAAGATGGCATCAATTAACAATACAACCATCAATTTTGAGAATTAAATCTTCAAATTAGCTTTACCAACAAACAAATTTCACAGTAATATGGAACGAATTTCAATTTGAGGCACTTTTAAGACGGAGTTTTAAGGCAAAATTTTGAGTGAAAACCATCAAAATCAACTCTAAACATGATATATACAACATACATTACCCAATTTTTCCCCTTTTATATACAAAAGACAACCAAAATTCAATTCCAAATCTCAAACCCTAGAAATTTCGACACATATTCTCCCCCAAATTGATTCGATTTTTGCATAAATAACATCAATAATCAACAAATTGAAGCAACTAGATCATATTACAACAATTACAAGCAAGATTTTATGCATATAAACCGGAATTCCCAACAAACACTAACTATTATACATACTTTTAATCAATTAAAACAGAAAAGGAGATGAATATCATTACCTTGAAGAATTAGCAAGTAAGAGGAACGAATTAAGCAAAGAAAAGTACAAGATTCAAGCACCAAAATCACAAAAACAAGAGCAACTTTGAGAAAGTTATAGATACATAGGGTTTTTTATGAATGAGAATAAGAAAGAAAGAAGATGGGAAAAAGAGTATAAGAATCCCGATTTCACCAGGGTACTGTTCACCTACTCGATCGAGTAAGTAGGTTACTCGATCGAGTGGCGTCTACTCGATCGAGTTGGAGCTACTCGGTCGAGTTTTTGCTGGCAAATCCAACTTTTTCGACGTTATAACTTCCTAACTATATAGAATGAGGTCTAATCGATGGAGTAGATACTCTTACTCGGTCGGGCAAGATTAAGAACGAGGTCAATAGTGATGGATTTAAGTAACAGTTCCTGCAAAATAGCAATGTGTGTCGATTTCAAAATGAATTCGGGAATCGTCACCGATTATTTTATACTCATTCACGACATATTAACACTATACTAATGCAAGGTATCGATCTAACAAACATATCACTTCATTCAACACCCTTTTACTTAATTCTACGACAAATATTACGCAACCAATTGCGTACACTATTATCTTTCTCATGCATACATCCAACATTTTATTTCACTCCCAATCATGCATTTGCAATTTCAACAATACAACTAACAGTTATATTACGCTAAACATTCGTCCGACATCATACCATTATTTTTCACCCAAGCTCACTAATAATCTAACCATGTCACAACAATTATCCACTAGATTACTCAACTTAATTATGCCATATTACAGAAGCATTCAACCATTTGTCCACCACACATAGCAAATACTACTTTACAACCGATTCAAAACTTACTACTTACTATCATCACCACATACAAGGCTCACGATTGCTTTATAGCTAACTTGCATAGACCGATATAAGAAACATTATCATCACTACATCACACGACACTGCCACGCATTATAAACATATCAACACTTCCATTACTTGCATTCACATTTCCACTCAACCACAGACCTGCACAGTTCTAATCACTGTTATACATGCTAGCATCCATAAAAACTCTATCACAAACATTTTTAACACAACCATTATACACGCTAGGCACATACTTCCCGACTTGATATCCCCCTAACCGGTGACTGTCTTAAGCATAATGGGGCCATGATTTTGAAACGAGGGCGCCTACTCACCCAAAATCTAGCATCTGCTGGGGCTCCCAATGTACATACACCAGGTTCATTTTATTAGACTCACTACGTTCATTAGGCTCATTTATTACAGGTTCAAAAATCGTCGCTCTGATATCACTTTGTTACACCCCCATATACCCAGGAGCCTTAACAAGACCTTCCTTAGTATATAAGGGTGTCACCATCTCGGTTGCCCGAGGACAAAAAATATCAAAAGTCGATAAAAGAACAATTAAGTTATTTTACAAGTGATTAACACAACTAACGATATACAAAAGATACAACGCAAAACCACCATCTACTATGTGAACTACTTCTGTCGTGACTGGTGGAAGACTCGTCCCACCAAGCACCCAGCTATCATCCAAATCATAACCTGCTAAGACTGACTGCTCACCATAAGGGATCACGGCAACACAACAGAAAAAAACAACAAAACAAAACCAAACAAGTTCAGTAACTGGAGAAACACACCAACAACCACGGACACAACATAGGCACAATAGAACACACACAAATCACATCTCCTCCAACCAACCACCGTCACCGACTGTCCATTGGACCAGCCCTGCCAGTGGGTGACCGCAGCCGTACCCACCAAATCCCCGCTCATTATGTCGAGCGATAAACCCATGTCCATTAATGTGCACATCCCCTCTCGTGGCAGGTTCCACGGAGGGCGAACAATAGGCGGTAAGCCACCTCCGCAAGTGACTCCACTCAGCCGAGAACGCATGTCAAGAACCATAGACAAACAATCACAATCAGCTGCACCACAACAATGATAAATGAAACAACGCAACAACAACCAGTTAACACAATCGATCAACCACACTAACACTACAACAACTAAACCACATCAAATTACACTCTAGACGACCAACAGTACTGAGTAGGCGAACCTACCTTTAGCCACCGCAGCGATTCCACGTCTGACCATATGATATCAATCAACCACGCAACACACTTACGCAAACTATACAACCATCTATCACTATCACTACAACCCTAACTGAAAACAACAACGACAATGATGATGACGATGAAATACCTACGCATAGCTATCCGGCATCAAGACCGCTACCCGACTCAAGCAACCTATCCTCATGGCATAAGCATCCTCAATGACCTCAAAGGAAGGAATTATGGTGAAAGGGAGAAGGAGAGACGACATCTAAGTTTAGGAAATGAGGTGCGTAAATGATTTGAGGTTTCACGAAACACGATTTATAATTCCCCGCTGCAAACCCGTTACTCGATCGAGTAACTAACTTACTCGATCGAGTGACCCCTACTCGATCGAGCTCCCAAGCTTCTCGATCGAGTAGCCTCAGCTAGATCGAGCCACACATAAGCCGAGGCTCACCACGTCACATGACATCACTCGTAAGGCTTCGAAGGTCAAGGCTT
Source organism: Silene latifolia (assembly GCF_048544455.1). Taxonomy (NCBI): domain Eukaryota; kingdom Viridiplantae; phylum Streptophyta; class Magnoliopsida; order Caryophyllales; family Caryophyllaceae; genus Silene; species Silene latifolia. Next base: position 224,711,493 of record NC_133538.1, on the reverse strand, counting down.
GTCAGTCAACGGGTCCCTAAAATGACGGGTATTACAACTACCCTCATCAAATCTACCACTCAACACATTATCTACCTGTCATTACTCATTAAAACTATACGACCCAAAAGGTAGACAAAAGAATTGAGACTCATATCTAAGATAAATAACACATTTATTAACAAATGTCGTAAGCTTTGCGGCAAAACAAAACCAACTATTAAGCACAAAATCCAAAATTGAGCATGAAAATCGAAATTAGGTCACTTTCGATATAACTAACATACATGTCAAAACTTGAGGCGATTTATAAGGCAAAATGGCTATCTTAATACAACACAATGTAACATCAACGAGCACGAAATATCGAGAACAATTGGATCATGTTTTGAGTGCAAAGATCAAAATCATTCGTTATAAGATGAAATTTCAAAAGATTCCGGATAGCAATTTAAGGTTAAATTCCGATTCGAAATAATACATGTCGATATTGACAAAGGAAAGTCTAAACTTAAGTACGATAAGATTTTTAGGCCTCATTAGTCAACTAAACTAAGTTTTAAGCATTAGAATAAATCGAAACTTAAACATGAACATCCAAGCTTCAAAATTTCGTGACAAAATTTTCAAAAAATAAAATTTTAAATGTATGATAAGAGTTAGCGATAACAACCCAACTTTAGTCCTTGTCAAACGATTGATCATGCAACAAACACCAAGTTAAATTATTTACTCAAGAAAAAAAATTTGGGCAAAATTCAACATGAAAAGTTTGCACTTGACATCATACGTGGTATAAAAGGTGATTAATATAATGAATCAAGCAAGGCATGCACTTACTTGGCGAAATTTGCAGAAATCGCGTGGATTTAAACGAAACCAAATTGGAACAAATTAAGAGTGATGGGAAAACCATTCACATTGTTTGATTAGCAAGAATTAAGAGGATAAAATGAAGTAGAAAAGAGATTTTGGTATTTTTGCCATGAGAAATGATGAAGAAATGCAAGAAACAAGGTAATAATACAAATTTTGCGAATTTCACAACCCAGAAAATGGCACTCGGTCGAGTACCGAGTCTACTCGGTCGAGTGACAGTCCACTCGGTCGAGTGACTTCTCCACTCGGTCGAGTGACTCGCTTTCCAGAAACTTTTAAGTCTCTGGAAATTGGTCCACTCAGTCGAGTGTCTGGTATTCTCTCGAGTACTAGCTCGCACTCGGCTGGGTGCTTCTCTATGGTTTGCAATTTCCGAGTAAGGATTACTTTTCTTATACCAGCAATTGTTTTACTAACAACCATTACTAATCACACTCTAACTATAGCATTAATGAAATTCAAACATATATATACGGTATTGAAATGCTAAAGGACGGGGCTAAGACTCTTCACACACTAACACGTAACAAGCTTTCCCAAACATGTCACAAGTATCATTACTTTCATACAACTCTTACACGTTATCACATACCATATGAACAATTATATCATGCAAGGATCCTATCAACTATGAAAATTACGGCTTCAAAACTCATCATATCCAAACATGCAACACTCATGCAAATAAATACATTTTATATGAAACAATTCTCTACTCAAATCACATAAACCCTATTCAAGTAGACATTTCCATTTCATCCTTTCAACTATCATATATCATTCACCACACAACCACTATATCATGCAAGATGCTCAACAAAACTATACACATGTATACCATGCAACATTTTACTTCGCGTTTCCCGACTTATAACCATCCACGTAGTGACCAACCGAAACAATAGGATCTAGTTTTGAAATGAGGGATCCTTCTGACCCAAAACTGACCTCCTATTGCACTCAAGTCAAATTAATTTTATTAAACACTCCTATATTCATTTTGGTTCATTTGTTTAGGTTCAAAAATCGTCGCTCTGATACCACTTTGTAACACCGTACCCCAACTATCCGGCCAAGATAATTGGAGCGTTACCATCTCGGTTTCCCGAGGTAGGGTTTCAAAACTCCAATCAAAGAACATTTTATTAATGTAATGTTTAATGAATTACATAAATGTAAACAAATGGATAAATAAAATACAACTCGTGACATTTATACTCTTCTAGCCAACTAAACTCATCTCGTGATATCATCAAGCTCGTCCTATCTCCTGCGTACTATCCAAACAACCTGACCATAACCTGCTCCCCGTATGATCAAAGGATATCATATAGATCGACACAGGCCACCCCAAAAGAGATAGGTGACAAGACACATACAAACAAACTTCATTTTCAACAGGTAAATAAAGTGCGACACGACTCGAGTGCGTGAGCATACGATACGACCATGATATGCATGAACCACCATCAACAACCACCACCACGGTACCATGACACGCCCAGACATACCGACAATCACACTGGTACCGGGACACGCCCAGACATACCGATAACCACAAACAGGTACCGGGACACGCCCAAACGTACCGGGTCTGGAAGCCAACCGGATCCCCTGCCAGACATCGTGTCTCAACCGCACGCGTCCCACCAAACTCAAGTCATTTATGTGCACATCCCTCTTCGAGTGGGAAAGCTCCAAGAGGCGACCCAAGCGGAAGACGGTCTCCCACCCGCCTTCCGTCTCCTCAACAACCACAACATCATCACAAACCACCATTATACAAGATAACCAACAACAAATGCAATACCACACTAGTGTACCAAATACCGACTCATCTTGACCAACATTGTCTTATAATACATCATAACCACCACAATCACCTCTTAATGACATAATTAGTGCCTAAGCATGTTATAATGCAACTAATCTTATTACATGAGACTAATTACCACATCCACCATAAAACATGTGACAACCACAATATTGAAACCGAGTAGGATTAACCTACCTTTTAGCATTCTTCACAAGCAAATCCGAAACCACCAAGCATCTATATCATAAGACCATATCATCCTACATAATACCATAACAGCTATCACAAAATATCCTACAACAACTAATGCTACTAATTAACCCTTCATTATTGCCCACTAATTAATCCTAATACTAATTAAAACACTAATTAACAATACCCATTAAAAACCCCCAAATTCTAGGGTTTAGTCTTAAAATGAGTTATCCAAATTAAAGGGAAAAAGGTAGTATAAGACTCACCAAGTGACAAGGAACAAGAATATGTGAATGAATCTTCCAAAATCTTCACCCATATTTATAGATCTAGGATATTGAGAAGTAGGGATTGTAGAGAGAGGTAGGAGGGTTTTAGAGGGAAGGAAATAGGGTTTGGAAATGGGAGAAATCTGAAAAATATGGTATATATATGTCAAGGTCCATTAAAAGAAAAGCCCACGCGTGAAAACTCAGCGGTTCCTGCAGCACTCGTTCGAGTGCTCGGTTCACGCGGTTAAGTGGCGGCTCCACTCGATCGAGTGACCCTCCACTCGATCGAGTGGCCTACGAATCAGGGGTTATTAACAACTTTGAAGGCTCACTCGGTCCCTTACTCGGTCGTGTGGGTTCAACTCGGTCGAGTACTTGGCTTACTCGACCGAGTACATGTCTTATAACTATGGGGTATTACATGTAATTTCAGACTAGAGACAAAGATTATCGTTCCTGCAACAAAAGAGAATGTTCGGGAGCCCATTGGCTATCGGTGACCCGTCCCGAGTTATTTTGCACGTCATCATACTTAACGTCTCTTATACGCTACCGCTACACTAGTGGCTACTCTACTAGATGCCAAGTAACGGAACTAGTGTCCCTCACACAATAACAAGTATTAGTCACTCCCAAACATATCATACACATCAATCCCTTCATCCAACTTTTACATGTTATCTCACACCAGATCATAAATGATCACACAATGCAAGAAACTTGTCATCTCGTCATAATACACATGTAATCACATCACGTTTCACATTGTGTTCACCCATACTTATAACTACCCCCATAGTTTACCGGTTAAGACATAGGATCTAGATTTGAAATGAGGGATCCTACTCATCCAAAGCCGACCTCTTTTTGTACTCATGTTGGGTTCATTTTATTAGACACACCTAGGTTCATTTTGGTTCATTGTGCTAGGTTCCAAAACCGAATCCCGATCACGTCAACAAGCAAACCTGTACTTAACCTGCTCCCTATATGATCAGAAATATCATATGGATCGACAGAGGCCACCTCTGAAATAGGTGACAATTACACAGACAGACAAACGTCAGTTTCAATAAATAATAAAGTGTGACTCAACTCAAAGTGTGTGAGTATACAACATGACTATAACATTATTGAACCGCTATCTAACAACCACCACCACGGTACCGGGACACGCCCAGACATACCGACAACCACACTGGTACCGGGACATGCCCAGATATACCAATAACCACAAATAGGTACCGGGACACGCCCAGACGTACCGGATCCGGAAGCCAACCGGATCCCCAGCCAGACGTCGTGTTTCAACCACACGAGTCCCTCCGTAACTCAAGCCATTAATGTGCACATCCCTCTTGGAGGGGGAAGCTCCAAGAGGCGACCCGAGCGTGATACAGTCTCCCAACCGCCTCACGTCTCCATAACAACAAGTAATTTACTGTAACACCCCTAATTTTCGACTAAAATAAAAACAATCTTTACATATAAAAATGGCCAAAATACAGGGATATTATAATTAATATACAAAGTTTTTCTTACAAAATGTCTCTTAAAATAAAATATAAAAAGTGAAATAAAACTTTTACAATCACTTTAAATAAAATCTTGTCTTGAAATAAAATCCTTTTTGAACAGCAGCGGAAGTCACCTGAAAATAAAATCAAAAGATAGAAAAGAACTACCTCCATGACGAGTAGCCCAGAAGGGAGAAAACACGTCAGTCGGAAAGCTGAGTAACAGATAATACCTCAATATAAGCAGCTTAATTTTTGGTCATGGCGTGGAAACAGAGACATGTAAAAATAAAAATAAACAGAGAGAATAATAAAAACACTCTCAATTAACTAACCAGTCGCTCAAACCAACTCCCTTCTAATTCCTGAATATACCACAGGCTCTCGTCCTAATAATTAAACCAAGTTTCATCTCATTACTCCGTCTCACTCATTACTCTTTCTCATAATATAATGAACCATGCTTAACACTTAAAGTAAAACTCTAAGCTACTCACCCACGAGTCAAGATCAGACGGTACGATAATAAAAACACAATGCGACCGTAGTCCCAAAGTTCAAGAAACACAATTATTCCACTACTTAAAGCCAAGGCACGATTCAGGCCTGATCATATTTCAAGGTCATATTCTTATAAATTGAACGGCCTCACAACCTATGTCGTCCTCAATAAGCAAAGCAATTACCTTATGAATTAACCAACTACACTACTAGCCTTCATTATTACACAAATACACTAAATTGAACCACCATTAATCAAATCTTATATATATTGTTGCATTGTATCATTACTAAAGATATGATTTGCTCTTCTCAAGCTAACCCATCTCACCAAATAATGAAATTTACTTATCAATAATAAAATATAATCATTAATATAATAACCAATCAATAATCTACATAGTATAAAAGATAGGTTTTTTAATGGATTTCTATTAGTTGTTAGCTTTTTTTTTATGTGGGGTCCTCCATGATGTGTATAGAATTAATTAACTCTTCCTACTACACCTCTCCTCTCTTGATTATTATTCCTCTTTATATTATACTTACATTAAAAACCATAAATTATACATCAAATGATTTTCGAAAAAGAAAAACCGAAATAAAATTGCAGCAAAAAAAATTGATTCAAAGAAAAATTTCAAGGATCAGATGATATTATCAATCAATCATTTACTTTATTTACAAACGTGAAAATCTTGAGAACATTAACAAAGTATAATCTTTGAAATACGTTGAATACGATTTAATTGGACTAACTATTGCAGAAAATGGAAAAAAATATCTCTCTTTAGAAAATTAACAAAGCAAAAACATTTAAAGTAAATATTTTGAAAAAATATTAGAGGACTTTAATTAACGAAAACAAATTAAAACTAAGAAGTCACAAACACACTAAAATTATCATTAATCCCAGAAAATCTTATAAATCGACATCAACAACATGCATGTACTTACCGAATTGATGAGTCGATCAAACTGAAGAAAAAATTTAACATTATCACATCGAACACTTAATCAAATATGAAAATATTCAACTTCATATCAACGAATTTTCAGATTCACTTGATCGAATATTTTTTGGTTGACGATTTTGATAATTATTTTGAATATATAAGATGAATTAATTGACATGCTAAAAATTTAAATCTGTGAAAGAAGGTAAAAAACAAAACCTAAAATAAAAAAATAAGAGAGATAGCATGAGAGTGACGGTGAGGTAAAATATAGAAGTAGCTAGGTTAATTAATTATGTTTGCAAAACTATAGTAGTACTCTGTATGTGTCTCTTTCTAAGTACTAGGAGTATATGATTTCGTTATGAGCTCAATTGTATCTGGTTTTATAATACAGAGTATCATCCTATTATTTTATTGGATCGTATATGAGCTATTTTAGGATAACTTAATAGAAAGTATATTATTTGTGTTAACAAAAGTTGATATGTTCTCATATACATTTATCATAAACGGTGTATCGTATTTGAACCATTTGAGGATAACTTAATACGGAGTATTTTATTTGCCTTAACAAAGTTGATATGTTCCCATACATATACATTTATCATAAACGATGTATCGTATTTGAGCCATTTACGGATAACTTAATACGGAGTATTTTATTTGCATTAACAAGGTGATAGGTTCTTATATAGACATCAATCATAAACGGTTGTAACATAGTTGTATCTATAGTAGCAGTTTAATGATAATCCTAATTAAATTATTTCATACTGCCTTCGTTTCGGTCAATTATTTACCATTAGTTTTAGCACAAAAACCAACGAAAGACGAAAGGGAGGGGTAGTAATAGCGTCAAATTATAAATTACTTAACTAAAATTCGTATTTATGTAGTGTTTAATACTATTGAAAGGATTTTATAATTAATAATCGAATAATTTCAATAAACGAGATCACACTTAGGCTGATAATTAATAGTTATAAAAAATTGGACCTGCCCTATAGACACATTAATAAACATATTATAATGGGATTTAAATGTAAATGGTCAGCCATATATGTGTAATCTTGATAAATAGGTATTTTTTTTCCATTATATGTGAGACTACGCCAATTACTTTCACCACCATAGGTTCATAAAAAGTAATGTATATCATAAATAAAATATTTAGTGTAGTGAGTACACATTTTAAATTCTAAAGTATTTAACTCATGTATCCAATGGTAGCACCTGCTACTACGACAATACGACCCGTGTAATTTTTGCACGGGTTTAAAACAAGAAATCAAGAAGGATAAATCCTAGCACATAGAAACCTCAATAGTATAATAATAATAGTTAGCAAGTAATTCATACAACCCCGAACAATAATAAGATTAATAGGATCGGTAAAATCGTGTTACCTTAAATTAGAGATGTTGATAGAAAATTGATCGTAAAACCTCAGATAATTCTAATAATCCATGGTTTGAAGTTGACGAGAGACAAGGGAACATAAATCAATAAAGTAGCAGGTGGGGATGTGAGATTGGAAACAAAAGTGCGCATCATTGGTCTATCCAGGTATTTCTCCGAGTATACCTCTTATGCGGATAAGGTGTATGTGATGCGGGCTATACGAAGATCTGAACTAACTAGCAGGTGGAGTCATCCAGGGGAAGGCGTGATCAAATTTAATATGGATGCTGCCTTGTTTGGCGACGGGTCGATGGGGCTAGGAATGGTGGGGAGGGATAGCAATGGGTCGGTTGTAGTTGTTAGCTGTAAGCGTGATGTGAGGATATGATCAGTGGAGGAGGCGGAAGAGAAGGCGGTACTTATGGGCCTAGAAGTTTCCTTACGGATGGGAATCGAAAAGGTGCACATAGAGAGGGACTCGCTCATTGTGGTGAATGAGTTGAATGGCAGGACACCTAGGAGGAATTATTTGGGTGTGTTAATAGATGACATTATTTACGTGTTATCATCTTTCGTTAGTAGTTGTTGTTCTCATGTTAAACGTGGGGGTAATATTGTGGCCCATCGTTGTGCTAGACTATGCACGAGAAGAGGTGACGAAGTAGTGTATGTAACCGATTTTCCGCAAGCCATCCTATCACTTGCGGAGATTGATTTAATATAAAGCCCACTGTTTTAACTCAAAAAAAAAAGCCAACTTAGAATTTATAATAATTATTGTGCTAGAAGTTAGGGAAACGTATGTGTCTTGCAACCGTAAACGAAATAGGGAATAAGTAGTAGGTTAAAAAAAACGTATTAAGGAAAGATGTTAGGCGGTTAAACCTAGCCCTACAAGGGATATGTTTATTTAGTAAAAGACAATAAGGAATAAGAGTTTTTGCTTTTATTTTTCACAACTAAAAACGTGTTCATGTTTTTTTTTACAATAGATAAGGGTTTTTCTAAAATGTGCCCAATAGGCACATGTTAACATGATAAGAAAGGAAGTATTTACATCAATATCTCATGAGAAATGGTAATAATGAGTTTGGATTTCAATTTCTCATGATATATTGATGTAAATATTTCCTTTTTTAGCATGTTAACATGTGCCTATTCGACACATTTTAGAAAAACTCGATAGAAAAACAATAATACCAAATACTAAAATATTTGAGTATTACATCCACCAAGTCCTCCGACATACAAGACAATACAATAAGTGCAAGATACCGTATAACATGCCAATTACCGACTCAATCCATACAAATGAATGACAAATGACTCATTTAACAATTACACAAAATATTGAAACTGAGTAGGATAACCCTACCTTTTAGCAAATCCCGCTAAAAAATAAAGCAACCGGATATAAATATGCTCCTCCATAAAGTCGGCACCTAATTACGATAATTAAATAGAATTACAAACTAAACTAATTAAATTAAATACGAATCCAACTAATTAAATAAAAACCCACCTTAAAGCTATTTAAAATCTCGACTCTTACTCACACCCAACTCCCTCCTAGAACCACCTCCTAGAACAACCAACCCCTCTGCCACCGTGGACCACCACCATCGGCCATGGTGGCCCATAGCCACCGACAACCACGGCCTACCCAACACAACACCAACACACAACCGACACATATACTCACACAATGCACCGCCCACAAACCGCCATCACCGTGGCCACCACTACCACCATTGTACCCCTGACCACGGTGAGTCCAAACATCACCATCGTGCCGGCAGCCACCACCAGCAACAACAGCAGCATCCACGACAACAACTACAACAAAGACCGACACCATACAACCAACAAACCCGACACCCCCCCTTTTCCCCTCGGTTTCCGGCCACCACATCCACACACTCCACCACCTACGAACACCACCCAACTCTCCACACAACCCACGAGAATCTCCACCCAATACCACCCTAAATAATTCACGGTTTGAGGGTCAAAAACTCGTCTTAAGACGGTCACACAACAACATTAATAACCATGTAATACTCAGTCAAACCGCCCCTATGGTGGTCAACAGTAGGTCTAGGGTTAGTCAAGGTGGTCACACGGTGAGTCAAGGTCAAGGCGGGTCTATGTTATAAATTAATTAAGATGAAAGACGGTATTACCTTACGATCGCGAGGCGAGGTGACGGAATCTCATTTTCCTCTCTTTCTCTTTTCTTTCTTCTTTCTTCTCTCTTTTGTATGGTAGAAAATATGATGTGAGATTGTGTTTGGATAAGGGTTGGGTGGATAAGGATGGAGTATATAAGGTGAGTGGGAGTTTCTACTAGCCGTTACAATTACAATCGTCTCGACTTACTTAGTATAGTATATTATTATTACCATTATTATTTTTATTATCATCATTATTACTATTATTATTATTATTATTATTATTATTATTATTATTATTATTATTATATTATTATTATTATTATTATTATTATTATTATTATTATTTATTATTATTATTACTATTATTATTATTATTATTATTATTATTATTATTATTATTATTATTATTACTATTATTACTATTATTACTATTATTATTATTATTACTATTATTACTATTATTACTATTATTATTATTATTATTATTATTATTATTATTATTATTTTGCAGAAAAGTTTAGGATCTTTTTATTTCATGAAATAAGCATAAAGTACAAGATCCTTGCCACTCTTTCCGACAAAGGAAACCAGAAAAGTCCCCTAAGATAAAAGAAAACAAGACCTAATGTAAGGTCACAACTTTCTTAATAGCAATACTAATGGAATCAGCCGAAGACTTAACCCCCTTAAAGATCCTATTGTTACGCTCCTTCCACAAATAGTATATAGTGGCCATCAAACTTGCTCGTTGCTTAATAGAATGGACACCTTCCTGCAATATGAAAACCAGAGAGTAGGAGCTCACAGGCAGGGACACCCATTGAGCAATGGATGAAATTACTTGCTTGGAAAAACCACAATCAAAGAACAAATGATGAATATCCTCGCAGCTATGCTCACATAGTACACACATATTAACCATAAACAACCCTTGAGTTATTAGCCTGTCAGCCATGGGAAGGCCATTGTGCAAAGCCATCAGAGCAGTGAAAGAGTGCTTGGGATGGCAACCATCTCCATGTACCTGCTTGGCCCCGGAGACTGAGTCGCCTCTAGTTCTAATATGGTCATACATAGAGCCTGTACAGTACCTCTGATGAGAAGTGCAAGAACCCAACAACTGGAGAGCCTGATCAGATGAGCCAACAATGTGCAAAAGAAGATCCTTCATTTTTAGCACGTTGTTCCAGTACCAGGAGTTAGTGATGGTCTGGTGTGCTTCCCATAGACTAACCCCTTTCAAAACATAAGCATTGATCCACCTTGTCCAAATGCAGTTAGGTCTATAAAAAATTTTCCAAGCCCATTTGATCATTTGTGCACAATTCCAACTGAAAACCTCTTTAATGCCTATCCCCCCCCCCCCCCCCTCTAATTTTGGGGAGCATAGCAACTGCCATTTCAGAAACACATGCCTTCTAGCCCCATCCTCAATACCCCAAAGAAAGTCCTTGCAAATTTTGGTAATTCTCTTAGCTATGCCCTTAGGAAGTAGTACACTAGCCCCCCCAAAAATTATTGAGCCCAAAAATTACTGAATTGACCAATAGAAATTTTCCTGCATAACTCAAACTAGCATTAGCCCAGTGCATAATCCTGCCTTTGATCTTGTCCAGGAGAGGTTGATACATACCCTGAGTAATCCTAGCATTAAATAAAGGGAGACCCAGGTACCTGAAGGGGAAGGAGCCCATGCTGAAACCAGTAGCTGCTAGAATGAGGTCCCTCAAATCATCAATAACTCCTCCAAGATAGAGGTCAATTTTGGAAGGGTTAGCATGAAGTCCAGAAAGTTGACTAAACTAGTCCAGACACTTTGCAACAGCAGTAACAGAGGGTAGATCACCACGAGTGAAAACAAGAAGGTCATCTACAAAGACAAGGTGAGTAAGGTTCAGTTGAACGCATTTAGGATGATAAGAGAAGTTTACAGCCCTGGGAATTCTTCTGATAAGCCTTGACAACACCTCCATGCAAATGACAAAGAGATAGGGAGAGAGTGGATCTCCTTGTCTCAAGCCACATTTCCGAGGAAAAAACCCAAGAACCTCTCCATTGATAAGAAGGGAATAGTGTGGGGAGGTAATGCAGGCCATGATCCACTTAATAAACAGAGGAGGGAACTTAAGTAAAGTCAAACTATCCTTAAGAAACCCCCAATTAACAGAATCAAAGGCCTTCCTGATATCCACTTTTAGCAAGCACCTTGGAGTGAGATGAGCACGACCATATTTAGAAACCAATTCATGAGCAAGCATGGTATTGTCAAAGATATCCCTGTTAGCCACAAAGGCAGCTTGTTCAGGACCTATAATGGAGTCTAAAACTTGTTGGAGCCTATTAGCAAGTATCTTGCTCACCACCTTGTAAAAAGTGGTGCAGCAAGCTATAGGCCTATAATCTTTAACAGTGAGGGAGGTCCCCATCTTTGGAATAAGCACCAATAAGGTGGCATTAGCAGCCTTAGGCAGGAAACAGGTCTGGAAGAATTCAAAAACAACAGCTTTGAAATCAGGCCCTACCTGATGCCAGGCATCCAAGAAGAACCCAGATGAATATCCATCAATGCCAGGGCTCTTATGCCTATCTATGGACTTAAGGGCATTAAGAATTTCTTGTAATCTTACCTGCTACATAAGAGGGTTACAACAGTCAGAGGGTACAGTGTCCTACATAAAAAGAGAGGGGGGCAGAGGTAACACAGGAGAGGAAGTGCCCAGCAGAGATTTATAATAGGAGATAAAACCCCTGTGAAAATTCTTTAGACCCAATACACTGCTTCCCATTCTCATCCTGAATAAGCCTAATACTATTCCTTGCTCTCCTATCAGCTAGCCTAGAATAGAAAAATCTAGTGCTTAAATCATTAAGCTGGAGATTTTGAACTTTAGCCCTCTGATAGAGAGCTTGCATCTTAGCTCTCTTCACTAACAAATAATCCTGTAATAGAGCATGCTCCCTAGCAATAAGGGAGGGATCCATAGGAGAGCAATTCAACAAATCTTGACAATGTTGGAGGGCTTGCTTACTTTCAGCCACCCTAGTAGAGAGGTTAGAAAAGTGAGATGTATGAATTCTCCTAAGATAACCCCTTAGCTTTTTGAGTTTCTTAAACAAGGTAACAGTAGGATTCCCATAATAGTGATTATCCCAACCTTCCTTAACAGTGTTCTGGAATTGAGGGGCAAGGGCCCAGCAATTCAAATATCTAAAAGAAGTTTTCCTAGGAACAGGCATATCAGCAATGGACACAACACATGGAGAATGGTCTGACTCCAACACTAAGAAAAGCTGCTGAAGAATGGATATTGGTTAACCACAAAGAGGAAGGCAAGATCCTGTCTAGTTTTGCCCATATGAGGACATCCCCTTGTTTATTATTCCATGTGTAATGACAGCCCATTGGAGGGTGATCAACCAGATTACAAGCATCCAAACAATTTTTAAATTCATTAATATCAGCTAGTTGCACATGAGAGCTTCCTAATCTCTCATCCATATTTAATACCACATTAAAGTCACCCAAACAAAGCCAAGGGTGGGAGACCTGAGTAGAAGTACTAATAAGATGATCCCAAAGTTCCTTTCTTTCCTGCCTAGCATTAAATGCATAAACAAAGGTGACTTCAATAAGCTTTTGGGATGCTATATGAAGCAATAGACAATGCATATGCTGTGAGGATTGATACAAAACAGTTAGAGAAAGGATGTGACGCTTCCAAAAGATCCAAATACGCCCATTATAGTGGCTATCATTATTATGGACTAAATTATAACCAGAAAAATTCTTACTAACATCCTTGAGAGATTTGTGCTTCACATGGGTTTCAATCAGAGCACCATAATCCACCTTATTCTCCAGCAAGAAGTGATGAGCTTTTTGCTGTTTTAGGGGGTCATTTAGAACCCTAATTTTCCAAGTTGTGATGATCATGGTATGCTGAAGGCTCCCCAGGATCCAAGTCAATACCCTTATCGGACAGTTCTAACTCAGGCTCCTCCACTGATTCAATATCATCAGAAGCCAAGTCCGTAGCAACAGGCTCAATAAGATCCTCTTGTTGTAAAACAGAGAATCTGTTAGATAGATTAGTGGCCACTGTTTTTTTAGCTGGAGATTTCTGAGAAGTCTCCTTAGGGGTGCTACTAGAACTAGCCCCTGAATCACCAGAAGGTTTAGAAACTGCAGGTTGCTTAGGCCTATAGGTAACCCTGGTCTTAGGCTTACCGGGATTACACATGTCTTTAGTATGCCCAATTTTTTTGCATGCTAAACAGAAATGAGGAACCCACTCATAAGCAACAGCCTGTAAAAGAGACCCTCTATAAGGAGTGTTAAGCTTAATTGCCTTAGGTACCTCCTTAGAAAGGTATTATTATTATTATTATTATTATTATTATTATTATTATTATTATTATTATTATTATTATTATTATTATTATTATTATTATTATTATTATTATTATTATTATTATTATTATTATTATTATTATTATTATTATTACTATTATTATTATTACTATTATTATTATTACTATTATTATTATTATTATTATTATTATTATTATTATTATTATTATTATTCCGTCTCAAGCCCAACTTGCTAAATACAATAAAATATTATTATTATATAATTATTAAATACAGAGTATTACAATCTTTCACCCTTAAAATAAACTTCGTCCCCAAAGTTTGACCTCACTCTTCCCTTTCCGACTATTTCACCTCACTCTTCCCTTTCCGACTATTCCCTCAAATCTCATGTGTAATCTCTTCCCAAAGTTCTGTGTTCAACTCTCACTACTTCCTCACATTCCGTACTTCCTTTTTCCTAAACTTCCAAATTGTTACATGCACTCCCCCTAAAAGAGAACTTTGTCCCGAAGTTCATCTATCAACCTCAAAATATGATCTCATACACTCAATCCTAAGTTCCACGAATGACTATGTTCCAGGTTCAACACTCTCTCCTACTTATTGCAAATCCATAAATAAATCAGATATGGTCCTAATGCCATTGATATAACCCTACTCTACGAGCCTCCCAAAGGTCAAGTGTGAGGTCAAACCCACGGTTCTAATTTATAATCCAATAACTAACTCTCATTCATGTTGGTTATGTATACATATCTATCATGGGGTATAAGTCAATTATTATCACGTATCTATATCACATCAAATCTCATACATTAACATGTATGCACATCAATCACGAATATGCGGAGTCTAGGAAACAATCAATTAATGCAAAAATTACTCATTATGTGACTCAACCATATTCAACATTCTCATTTCCGGACATCATGCCACGCATATACCGTGTCAAATCCACCATATGATCACACATGTGTTTCCATATCCGTTCCCGTCGATCATCAACACTTCCGCTCCAACGAAAGATCACAATCACAATCATGCAAATGATCACTATGCAATACATAATTTGTATATTTCCTCTTACTTTTACACAACCAAATAAAATCACGTCGATTAACATACATCAAACAAGTTTATTACATTATTTTCTGTCATCAATCTATTCATGTCGAATCGACAATTTCCATTTACTTGCAAAATGCCACACTATATAATCAAATGTAAACAATTCATGCATATCACCCATGTAAGGTCAATCATGGTTATTCAACACAAGTCAACTAACATAAACTGCGAAATAAGGGTACATACTCAATATTTGGTCAAATATCCACAAAACAATGGTCAAAGCAGTCCACTCGGTCGAGTGTAGGATGCCACTCGGTCGAGTGTCACCTGGGGCAGAATGTTTTCATTCTCAACTCGGTTCCAAACTTCCTATTTCATCATATAAATGCTAATAGACTCCGATGGTGACTAACATACCATTAAATAACTGAATTTAAGCATAACTCTTGGTCCTATGGCCATCATCATTACACAATTAAGATAAAATATCCGAGACATAATACCGACACAAACACCTATTTTATAGTTCTTTTCGCAACCGTTCTATTTTCTCCCCATACCCGGCGACAGTATCACCATACCGTCCTCAACAACTACTATAGTCACATCGGTAGCCACAATTCTTATACTATCTCATGGACACGGCCATACCTACTCATTACTCTAAAAGAATAATGACAACATCATCACCCAAATGGACCTACCACAAGATCACGATGTATACTATGTCCTCAACAACTACTATGGACGCCTATCCATTGACTAGATGTCTCCTTCAACTTTGTCCTATCGCATACATCTAGGGTTGTTTCTTCTTAACTCCCACTCACTTTTATATTCCTTTTTGCTTCAATAAGCAAAAATGAATCTCATGAAGACCTCTCTTCATGTCATTCGTGATATTTTATACACTTAGTAAGAGTAAATTACTATAAGGTGAGTGCAAGATTTGGCAAAATCTCAACTTCTTGCGAAATTGGACTACCTTACTGTTCAATTGTCATCATATGCCTAAACTCTTTAGCGCATAAACAATCGATTTGGCCTTTCTCGAAGTGAGCTATTTGACGGTATCATATTGGAGTATTCTATGTATTTTTGAAAACTCTTTTCGCAAACTTTTGAATTACTCTTGAGTAATTAAAACTAATATGTCATCATCATGACAAAGGTGTCACTTTCAAAATCAAGACACTATTTGATAAAATGTGACTCCCATTTAAACTCGTAATAAGAGTTTGCAATATGAAACCCCTTTTTAATATGTATGGACGTTAACTTGTAAAATAATCGCAAAAATCGTTGTAAGCTTATGTAGGTGATTTGGTAAATCATGTTACCAATCATAGCTACCGAATTCCTTCAAAGAAATCGCTTTCTATGAAAGAACGAAACGAGTATAATAATAAATAGAGGATGAAAGGAGTATGAAATGCATGATGTCATAGTAAATACATTAATGACAATGAACGAGCAATAAGGAAAATCAACATTCAATGTTATAAAAACTCGATAAACATTTTTAACAAGTCCATTTATATAATGACCTCTCACTTAATTATATAAATGATTCCAAGATCCGTTTTTAGACAAAAATAGGCATCGCTTGGGCGAAACATCCCATAATTTTGTAAATTCGGTAAGTCAACGCTTGACTTATTCTACCTCTAGAACTCTTGGGTGACGAATTTCCTTAAATCCATCTACTAGTCCCGGAATACAAGACCGTCTTTACCCCCATTGAGTCCAACCAACTTTGGCACGTGATAAAAGTTTATCACCCTACTTACCCAAGGTAAAAAGAGAACACCCCGCTTGGGCGAGCGTGGCTCTAATGAACAAGAGATTCATAGGTGTTACTAATTGGTAAGGCTAATCTCAATTTTAGTTATGTGAGAGTTCTTGTCAATTTAGTCAGAAATTCTCTATAAGTGAACTAAGTCGGTGAATGTAAATAACGTGAATTTACAACCGCGAAAATAAAATGCATGTGAATGGCGATTTTGGCATGCGCAGAAAAATAAAAGCAAGCACGCATATGAATAAACCTAGTATGGCCACCTAGTTAAAAAATAACTAGACTATTACATATCGGAAACCAACTCCTTGGTTCCTTGCCTCTTCATAGAAACATCTTCCAAAAGTGGCTCCTTCTTGTGGGATTTGGAACACTTTTCCAAAAATAGACTCCGTCTCGACGTAAATTCGTCTTTTGGAAACGCCGGTAAAAATAACTATTACAATTAAATTACATAGTTATTCCTATTATACATTAATTAATAAAATAAATAGAACTATTAATTAATTACAAACCGACGATACGAGATCGTATTTAAATTACAAACAAATCGCTATTCCCATTCATTTTGGGTAATAACGATTAAATAAACTAGGCTATACTAGGTACAACAAAATAAATACTTTAAATAAATAACAATCATTCATTCAACATAAATAAAGATAATTAAAATGCCGTAAAATGAAGCCAAAATAGCCCTATCTTACAATCGTTGGTATCTTGCTCGGTTTTGTGGATTTAATCGATTTTTAACTTGTAAAAATCAATAATCAACTCTTAAATCTCATTTAGATCCAAAATAACTGTCCAAACTGTTTTGGACCTCAAAATTAGTCCTCACTAATTTGATGATGAAAAATTAGTTTGATTTGGTGATATTTGCTAATTTAATCGGTAAAATCATAACTTTTAAGTAATAAATCCAAACTAATTGAAAAATTACCAAAAATTGAAACTAAAAATTTTTGAGTATTCTGGAACACTCCCAAGAACACCAAAATGTCAGAAAAATTGCCGAAAAAGTTTGGATAAATTTTATGAAGAAAAAGATCGATATTTATCGGTTTATAGCCACAAAAAGCAATAAACATCAAAATAAGGTGAAATCACATTTTAAATTTCACTTTTAACTTTTAAATCATATTTTTAAATGTACATAAATTTATCAAGGGCAGTAACAAATGTTTCAAATATATGATTAATTAAGTTCACTTAAATCGACTTTTATCTCATAAAATCAATAAACATGCAAAACTTCAAACCAATCTTCGAAATTTTACATACATTCTGTAGAAAATATGCATAAAACAATATAAAAATTTCATGACCCGAATCAACATTTAACAATTTTTAGTTAACTCTTAACCAAAATACGGCATTTTTTACTCGGTTTTGTACAAAAAAAAATCATTAAAAATAGCAAAATAACTTCACAAATCACCAAATTTTACCACAAACCTTTTGAGATCAGTAGGTATGTGTATGCCCAAAAATTTTCATGCTAAAACCTCTTCTAGCACAGTTTTTGAGTTTTTCAAATTATCTCATAATTTGTTTAATATGCTTAAAATCAACATGCAAATTACAAGCCTAAGCTCTGATACCACTTGAAAGATCATAGATCCTAATTAGACACTCTAACTAAATGTTAAATTATCACATATTTGTGTTTATGTGATCTGTGTAACATACACGCAATATTAAAGCATATTAATATAAAAGATGAGGAAAATAATTTTCCTTACATTGAGAAATGGTAGTATTTGGGCACAACCAAGATCATTATCTTGGTTGTTCTTGAGCTTAAAATAAATGGTAAGATCCTCCATCTTCAAGTGTCCAAGGTAGAACACCTCCTCTCTTAAGCACCCAAGAAGTAATTTCAAAATCTTGCTAATATTAACTAGATATTATGTAAGATTACCCTTGAAAATATGTACAAGTCTATTACTAACACTCTTAGTAATTTTGTTTTGAATTATTAACACTTAATAATTTTTCTTTTGATTTTTAGAGAGAAGAACAATGATTTTTCCACATACAAGACAAGAGTGGAAAAATGAACAACACAAGTGTTGTCATAAAGAAAGGAGGACGGTTGGTAGAGGAGAAAGTGGAGTGTTTTTATTTCTTATTTTATTCCACCCAATGCTCTTGTGAATGGATTAGAACAAAAGTAATAATGGAGAAGTAAAATGTGTAAGAGAAATGATGGTGTTTAAAGCAACACACACACACACATACTACCACATGCACTTACACGGTCCAAAATGACCTATTTACGGGTCCATTTTGGTTCTTATATTTGTCGCACAAATACGTGTAAATTTTATTTAAACATCGTTTTATGTTTAAATGCTTCACGATTAATATCGTCTAAAACACTCCGTAAATATATGTGTACAGCTACACATATATTTTACGTACCAATACTAATCACATTAGTCAATTAGTACTAATTTAACAATTCACTTCTTAATCATTAATTCCCGTCTCAAATAATTTATTATTTAACTATCGCATAATTAAATAATAATTTTCGTACCTCTAGTTCACAACTCGATATCTCTGTAAATTAATTAATCGACTAACTCTTTGTCAATTTATCAAGGAACTAACTAAACTGTATCTCATACAATTAATTAGTTTTCGTGTTGGGGCTCGTTCCTTTAGGTGTGACTGAAAGGGATCAGCTGAATACCGCCGTCTCACGACAATAACGCCAAACCCAAGTTGCCCAACAGTTACCGATATATGTTGATCAGCTGACTAGTATTGCTAATGAATATCCCATGCATATTCCTTAATGAGATTTAATAATATTATCATGCACTATTGTGGAGGACAAATACTCCAACAACTACCCCAAATCAAACCAATGTAGCCATAATGATGGCAATGGTCCAGGAGATCCAGAAACTCCTTGAAAATTTCGAGAAGATCCCTAGAATACCCACAAGATCGAGGAAGCCAACCCTGAAAGCTATGCTGACTCTCCCTTCGTGGATGAGATAGCCAAGATAGACCTACCTAAAAAGTTTGTGGTACCATCACTGAGGACCTATGATGCAACTGCAAATCCTCAAAACCATGTAGCCTACTACAAACAGAGGATGTTGGCAGCCTCTATACCCAGTGAACTACGACAAGTGTGTATGTGCAAAGGCTTTGGGACAACCCAGACCGGGCCTGCCTTACAATGGTACATAAACCTGCCAAATGGAAGCATCAAGTCCTTTGCAGACCTGATAAATTCATTCAACCATCAATTTGCTTGCAGCAAAGAGCTCAAGAAGAGATCCATCGACCTATAGCGAATCAAGCAAAAGACTGACAAGACAATCAGAGCATTTCTGACCAGATTCAATAAGGAGAAAGTTTGAATCCCCAGATGTGATGTTGGAACAGCTGTGGAAGCATTCAGGCAAGGGTTACCACTGGTCAATGATTTCTATGATGAGATGACCATGAAGCCTTGCTAAACTTTTGAAGACGTACAGGCGAAGGCACCTGGCTACATCAGGCTAGAAGAAGATAAAAGATTCAAAGCAGAAACCACTAACAGTGTTTCAGGATGCGAAAGATCTAGCAGGAAAAGCTCTAACCATAGGGGAAGCAGCTCCAGGCCATCTCCCTATGCCAGACCTGACAGATCAGAAGTCAACTATGCTCATGAGCAACGAGGTAACTCCTACACTTATCCACCTATTCAGGAATATAACTTATTCGTTGATAATGCAGGACTCATCAAAAGGCTTGACAACATGGGAGACATTGTCAATTGGCCCAAAAAGATGGAGAACCCCAACTCTACGAAAGATACAACAAGATGGTGTGAATTTCACATGGACATAGGACACACCACATAGGAATGCCTAGGTCTACGCAAACAAGTGGATTATCTCCTAAAGAAAGGTTACTTGAAGGATCCAATGCCATTAAAGAACAGGGATGACAACGGATCAAGGAAGGATCGGGAAAGGCCAAAACGTGATCTGCCTCTAGCACCACCAATCTATGAAGTCGAATTCATCAATGGAGGCTCTGAGATTTGTGGCCTGACTAGCTCAGCTGCAAAGAAAATAGCCAGGGAGTCCAAAATGAAATCTCCTTTTAAATCTAGAAATTTACCTGAAATTACTTTGACGACACTGATATGCAGGGAATACCAGACATCCATCATGATGGCCTGGTTATTAATATACAAATTGGTACTGCTCATGTCCTGAGGATCCTAGTAGATGGTGGCAGTTCAGTCAATCTGATCATGCTTGATGTCTTGAAAGCGATGAAGACTGGCGAGGATCAGATCATAAAGAAGTCAAATGTCTTGGTAGGATTCAGTGGTGAGACCAAGAACACTCTAGGGGAAATCTACCTGCCAATGAACGTTGAAGGAGTCTCATCATATGAAAGATTTGGAGTTTTAGACTGTCTCTCGTCCTACAACTCGATCTTGGGCATACCCTGAATCCATAATGTCAGAGCCATTCCCTCAACCTACCACCAGTGTGTCAAAATACCAACGGAATGGGGAATAATAACCATCAATGGTGAACATAAATCTGCCCAGGAGTGTTACCCAGAATCATTAAAACCTTCCAAGGCAGGTAAGTCAATCACCTAGCAATTATAGTACCCTGTCAGGAGAACTTATGTGGCACAAACTCAAATGGAAACAGATCAAGTAATACTAGACGCTGAGTACCTTAACAGGTATGTACTAGTAGGATCCGATGTTACTGATAACGTCAGGCCAGAACTGGTAAGTTTTCTTAAAAATAACTCTACATGTTTTGCCTGGCCACATTTTGATATAACTGGTATACATGCCAATGTGATTGCCCATAAACTCAATATTGACACTTCTTTCAAGCATGTACAACAGAAAAGGAGGAAATTTGCCCCTGAACGCAATACAATCATGAATGAAGAGGTGGATAACCTCCGAGACATGGGAATGATCAGGGAAGTAATGTACCCTGAATGGCTCGCCAATGTGGTCGTAGCGCAAAACAAAAATGGAAGTGGAGAGTCTGTGTAGACTACACAAATCTCAACAAAGCCTGCCCAAAAGTTCTATTCCCACTCCCTCACATTGATGCAATGGTGGATGCTACAGCTGGACATGAGCTACTGACATTCATGGATGCCTCAAGTGGATTCAACCAAATCAAAATGCATCCAGCTAATCAAGAAAACACTACATTCATCTCGGAAAGAGGCATATATTGCTACACAACAATGCCCTTTAGCTTGAAGAATGCAGGGGCAACCAACCAACGCCTGGTGAATATGATGTTCAAAGACCAAATTGGTGATATAATGGAAGTCTACATAGACGACATGGTGGTCACATCAAGAAAGGCTGAAGATCATGTGAAGAACCTGGAAGTAGCCTTAAAAATCCTGGAAAAATTCAATATGAAACTCAATCCCTCCAAATGCTACTTTGGAGTATCATTAGGCAAGTATCTAGGATACATGGTGATAAAGAGAGGAATTGAGGCCAGCCTAGGAAAAATAAAAGCCATCCTGGAGTTAGAGGCTCCTAAGTAAGTCAAAGACATCTAGAGATTGACAGGAAGAGTTGCAGCACTGAACATATTCATATCCAGGTCATCTGAAAGATGCAGGTCATTATATAACCTCCTCAGGAAGAACAAGTCATTCCAATGAATGCCTGAACGTGAAACAACCTTCCAAGAACTGAAAACTTACCTGGCCACTCCACCATTATTGGCCAAACCAAATAAATGAGAACCCCTGACAATCTACCTATCAGTAACTGAGACAGCAGTAAGTGGAGTCCTGGTCAAAGAGATTGAAGGCCAACAGCATCCCGTCTACTATGTAAGTAAAAGCCTCCTGGATGCAGAAACAAGGTATGGATTACTTGAAAAATATGTACTTGCATTAATTGTATCCTGCACAAAATCAGACCTTACTTTGAGAGTCACCCAATAATAGTCCTGACTAATCTACCTATCAAATCCGTCCTCAAAAAACCTGAACTTTCTGGCAGAATGGCAAAGTGGTCAGTCCAACTTAGCACTTATGATGTCACCTTTGAACCTAGAAGGGCAATAAAATCCCAGGCTTTAGCAGACTTTGTGGCTGATTTCAGTCCCAACATAGAACCAGACCTCATAAAGAGGTCAATCAACTAGACACCCACAAATCAGGCCAGGATTAGACCCTGCATGTAGATGGAGCTACCAATATAAGAGGAACTGGCTTAGGATTAGTACTAAAATTACCACAAGGTTATTTAATAGCTCAGGCTGTTAGTTGTGAATTTAAAGCAACAAACAATGACGCTGAATATGAAGCCCTGATAGCTAGACTCAAGGTATGTATAGATCTTGGTATGCAAAATCTCAAGGTAAAAACTGACTCACTTTTAATTTCAAATCAAGTAAAAGGAACCTATGCCGCAAAGGATTCAATATGATTATATATCTAGAATACGTCAAAAACCTTCACAAAAAGTTCATTTCATTTGACATTGATCAGATACCAAGAGACTTAAATACCCAGGATGATGCTCTAGCCAGCCTGGGATCAAACTTTAGCCCTGCTGTATTTGATAAGATACCCATTGTTCACTTGCTTGAACCGGCCATTACTAAACCTGACCAAACTTGTCCCATCATTGAGGACACAAACTCCTGGACCAAACCATACTATAATTCGTTCTTGCAGGGGTTTTACCTCAAGACATGCATGAAGCAAGAACCCTAAGAATCAAAGGTTCCACCTACACCATTATTAATAACACATTGTATAAAAAGTCTCAGGCTGGACCCTTCCTGCGATGCCTCAAACCACACGAGGATAAACAAGTTATTGAGGACATACATGATGGATACTGTGCAAACTACAAAGGAGGTAGGAGCTTGGTAAGCAAAGTTCTAAGGACAGGCTACTTCAGGCCAACCTTAAGAGCTGACTTCCTAGCTTATAGCTCGAAGTGTGAAGCCTGTCAGATTCACTCCCCGTTCATTCATCAACCATCTGAGCTACTACATTCTATCTCAGCCCCCATGGCCATTCATGAAGTGGGGGGATGGACATTGTAGGCATGTGAGCACAAGCTCCTGGGGAAAAAGCCTACATGTTAGCCACGACCAATTACTTTTCAAAATGGATAGAAGCTGACTCATACAGGCAAGTTAAAGAGAAGGACATCATATCATTTATCAAGAGGAATATCATATGCCGATATAGCATCCCCTTAGAAATAGCTTGTGACAGTGGCACACAATTTGTGGGAAAAAAGAACAATGGCCTTTTATGCACAATGGAATATTAATCTGGTTACCTCCACACCAGGTTATCCAAAAGCTAACGGCCAGGCCGAATCCAACAACAAAGTGGTGATTAACTGCCTAAAAAAGAAACTAAAGAAACGAAAAGGCAGATGGGCTGAAGAACTCCCCCTACTTCTCCGGGCAGACAGAACTACACCTAAGACATCAACTGGCCAGACACCTTATTCCTTGATCTATGGCTGTGAGGCAGTAATTCCAGCAGAAATCCATGTACCTACTACCAGGTGCAGCCTGAATACTATTGAAGAAAACCAGCCATTGATGCAAGACAGCCTGACCCTGGCCGAAGAGCTAAGATATGCAGCCATAATCAGGATAGCTTCTTACCAACAAACGGTAGCCAGAAGCTACAACAAAAACATAAACATCAGAGTATTCATGGAAGGGGACCTAGTCCTACGAAAAGTCATTCCAAATACAAAGGCCAAGAATGCAGGCAAACTTGCCCTTACATGGGAAGGCCCCTACCTGATCGATTCAATAGTAGGGCACGGAGCCTACAGTCTTCAGACCCTGGACGGAGAAATGATCCCTAGATCCTGGAATATCTCTCACTTAAAACTCTTTCATGTATAAGCCAATTTATTTTTGCCTGAACCAGGTAAGGCGATCAATCCTATCTCTTACCTGGCATGCTTTATGTGTAGTTAACCTGAATAAAATGACCCATGTTCTTTCTATGTGATTTCCTCCTATCTACAATTGCCTGATAAGTCGAAACTTTTATTATATATCTCTAACCACTATACTGAATCCTGAAAACTTGTTTTACGCTTTTCCTGCAACTATTTAGCATAATATATTTGCATGCTTAAACAAATATTTAGGATTGAGGGTCATTCCACCCAACCTAAACAACATTCTAATGTCTCACAAACTATGACAAATATTAAACATTATGTCACATCCAAAAAATACATAAAAACGGAGCTCAGTACGAAAACCAGGTAAGATGGTGAAATAAATCCGGACTACTTGTCTTAAGCCCTCCAGACAGGTTGAGGGCCATAAGCCCTCCTGACAGGCAACTATCCCTCCTATTTAAAAAAGCCCTCCAGACAGGTTGAGGGCCATAAGCCCTCCTGACAAGCATTATCTTAACAGGTTCAAAAAAAAACTTTTCAAATCAGGCATGCAGAGAAAGTCAAAAACTTACTTCAAATTGCATTCCTAACAAGGGAAGATCAAACACAAAGTTTTTCTAGGGAACATCCCCCCCCCCCCCCCCTAGATGGGCTGAAAAACAGCTAGAATAATTCAAAGTTTTGTCCAGGGAATATCCCCCTTGGATAGGTAGAAAGTCATCCAAAGAAAAATTATCAACTTACCTTGGAGGCAGTAGTAGAACCTATGCCCTCATAAGTAGCCTCTTCATTTGCCTTCAAAAGATCCTACATAGCCTACTTTTCAGCTTTGAGTTCATCTTGGACAGTAGCAAGTTTGGCCTGGACAGATTTCACTACATTTTGAGCAGACCCCAACTTGGATGTTTCAACAACCAGTTTTGCCTTGCCTGCCACATTCTCCTTCTTCAAAGCCTCATTCTCCTCATTTAGTGCCTCCAAGTCAGTCTTCAAGGCTTCAGCATCCTTCTTCAAACACTGCACCTCCCAGTCCAAGATATTATTTTTGGCATTTGAGTACTTTAGTTCACAGGCACCCCTCAGCATATCATTTACATTCTGCAAAGAAATCACGAGTAGGTAAGCAGGAGCAGAAAATGAGTAAGCAAAATAAAGCTAAGGAAAAAGAATCATACTCTCTGCAACATAGCAACCAAGTTGGCAGCATAGTCCATGGAATGATACATGGCAGCTACTGCCTGAGCAGATGATTCCTCAGCCTTATACATAGAGTAAGGATCATAACCCAAGAAGGAATGAGCTTGGATTTGTTCTTTGGCGAACTGTACATCACAAAGCCTGGCCTGACTTCTCTGACCTCGCTCACACCTCGACCTGTGGAGGAGACACCAGTTAAGCCTGGTGCGTAGGAACCTGAATTTGAAGCGTACTATCACTCCTTGTAGCCTCGCTGCTCCGAGACTTCTCTCCTGTAATTTGGGAAATCCCTGCCTTCAGTACAAGAAGGCCAAAGCTAGCAATCCTGGCAAAAGCCCTGGTAGCTACACGACGAAATCCTATATCAGCAATACTACCATATGCTCAAGCATAAATATCAATGCAGAATATCTAAACTTACTTCCTGATGTTGAGGCCCCTGAAGCCTTAGCACTCTTAGCAGCCTTATAGCTGCTCAATTTAGCCTTCTTAAAACGAGGCAGGGGCTTTTGGCTAAGGCAAGCAGGCCAAGTCCTTTCCTCCTCTGACAGGGCCATAAAGGTTGTAATACGTTCATCCGACTCTTTAGCATCAGGATCATAAACCCAATCAACCACTATGGCACAACACAAGTAAGTTCATATTATAAATTTTTTTATTTACATACTATTATGCTCTGAATTGAATACATGGAAAAACTTACCACCCTCCACAACCGGATAACTGAGGTTGTCCAGGTCAGGGGCAATAGAATCTGCCCAGATAAACATATAGGTTGTGGCCCAACCCTTATCATCGCCTGAGTCAAAATTTGTTATCAAGTGAGCCATCTTCGCCCTGACGCGCATATTGAAACGCCCGGTACTATTACTCTTCAGGTGATAGACGTTCTTGAAATCTTCAACAGTAATTATGAAACTGTGTTTGGAACACAAATGTTCAACGGATTGAACAATTTTCCAAACCATAGGCATGAGTTGAAAAGGAGCAACCTTAATAGCCCTCATAATGTCAATCATGAATGGCGTAAAAGGAAGCTCACAACCCCCCTTGAACGCCCATTCAAAAATACAAAACTAGCCAGGACTACACCAATTAGCTCTAACTGGGTTTATTGTAGGTGATTCCGACTCACTAATTAAACGACGTGACCTCTTAGATGTGTTTTGTGCGTTTTGTGACTTAATAATTACGTTTTAATTTTTAAAAGACAATAATTAAAATTAAAATAAAACTAATTAACTAAATTAATACAAACAAAAATAAAAACAATATAAGAAAAGGTAGAGTTAGAAATTGCAAACAAAGCTTTCGGAATTCGGAATATCGAGATGAACAATAGAAGCCTTGCTTAAACCCGATTCAACAACTTGATTATTATAAAACCCGATATAACAAAACCCAATTAACTAATTATTTAATATCAGACTTTTATATATTTTTTTATCTAATATATAAATTCTAATGATAATAATTATCATTTGAATTTGACTAATTGAGTAATATAAGATTATAAGATGAGGAGACGAATGATTTGTGAGAAAAATGGTTAGAATTGATCGGTATTTATAAGGTTATGGGAGAAACAAAAATACAAAACAAAGTCTAACGACCAATTTGAATTCCAACGGCAACATTCCAAGCAATGACCACATTTTCAACGGCCAAATCCGTGCCAAAACCCAGGTCGTACCATGCTAGCCCCCCACTCCCCCCCCCCCGTGCCTGGTTCGTGTCGGACCTGCCGTGCCTGTTTCGTGTCGGTCCAGCCGTGCTTTGGTCGTACCATGGGGAATTTCCTAACATTTTAGTCGCAGCCCGCCTTATACATACACGGCCGTGCCGCCTTTACTATTCACCTGGGTCGTATCGTGCCCATGCCGCCTGCCTCAGCTCCGCCCGAATAGCCATCTCTAACTTCGCCCCTCCTGCGCAAAAAAAAAAAAAAAAAAAAAAAAAAAAAAAAAAAAAAAAGGTGTCCTGAATAATTTATCTTGATCATAAAAGCGTTTTACAACAAAAAAAATTAATCTAACCAACATGATGGTCAGGGGTGAGGCCAACAAGGCCTTTGGTGTAGCAGCCGCTACACCGAAAACGAAAAATTCAGTTACACTAATTAATCAATACATACATATATATATATATATATATATATATATATATATATATATATATATATATATAAAGTAGGAACTTTTCGAGCGATATTAGAGAGTCCAACATTTTCGAACTACCAAACATAATAAACTTATTTCTAATAGAAATTCTTAGAGAGTTCATATTCATATATTATAATAGGTTTCGTTCTATTTTCTAATTGGAGAACTGAATAAATATCCAATTTTAATCGCATACAAAGTGTAATTTTATAGCATAGGACTATATATATACCTCAGGGATCCTTAATTTATGTGCAATAAGAGGTATGCACGTATGTTGTCTCCATGTCTTCTTTACTACTAAGAAAAATTTTTGTGTCCTCCGAAAGGACCATACTCCTTACACTTAAGTCTTTACAATATTTCATTTGCTGAATTGCTTTTAGGTGTAAGGAGGACGGTCCTTCCGAAGGACACAAGAACACTCAATTCTTTATATTGTTTCACTTGCTGAATTGGTTTTAGGTGTAAGGAAGACGGTCCTTCCGAATGACACATTAATATTTCTACTACTAATGTGTGAATGAACACTCTGGAAATACGTAAAACTGACTTCAGGTAGCATTTCACTAATGCCTGCACGACACCATCTGTAAAACCCCCACATACCAAGGTGCCTTACCAAGGACCACCCTAGCATGAGAAGCTGTTACCATCTCGGTTGCCCGAGGTTAGTATATCAAAAGTAACCATTCCGAAACATTTATTAAAGTAAAAAGTTTAAACGATTACATTGTCTCAAAACAAAACCAAAAGAAAGTGTATATGAAACTCAATATAACTGAAACAAAAACAACTAAACTCGTAACAGCGGAAGCTAGATTTGAAGTGATGACGTCCCATCTCATCCCCGTAGCTATAGACAGCCATCACCAGTCATAATCTGCTCACCATCCCCGGATGGATCACTACAATTTTACAAAACAACGACGGGGTCAGTTCATACTATAATTAAGATAAGCAATTACAATAAAAGCAATGGCAACAATT
Organism: Silene latifolia; assembly: GCF_048544455.1. Taxonomy (NCBI): domain Eukaryota; kingdom Viridiplantae; phylum Streptophyta; class Magnoliopsida; order Caryophyllales; family Caryophyllaceae; genus Silene; species Silene latifolia. The sequence continues at coordinate 224,682,289 of NC_133538.1, read as the reverse complement.
CCACAAACATTCTCCACTCCTAATCATGTCTCATAACTGACTACACACTTAAGTGTGTAGTCTTGCCAGATTACTACCCCAACAGATAATCCATACCGCCAGTGGGAGACCGCAACCTTGCCCACCTAAGCCCTGCTCATCGCAACGAGCAATAACCCATATTCCTTAATGTGCACATCTCCTCTTGTGGCGGGTTCCACGAGGGGTGAATCAAGGGTGTGAAGCCACTCCTGCAAGTCACTCCACTCAGCCGAAGACGCACCTCACCAACATAAACAATCCACCACAACTCCAACAATTAAGAATACAATTTAACAACAATACTAATCATGCCAATAAATCACAATCATCACATTTTAAATCAATTATGCAATCAACTTAGTAGGGAAACCCTACCTTAGCACAGATCCGTTACGAGTCAACAAATGGAAGCTAGAATTGCTCTTCTACAAATTCTCCACCTAACAACAATCATAACAATCCAATTACAACATGCAATCACCCCTTTTACCCCAAATTCCAATACAAGGGTAAAACCCTAAAAGACAAAACTAACAAAAGGTATAAGACTAGTGACTTACCGACGCAACTGACGCAAGAGAGAAATGAACAAAGACTCACGAACAATCAAAGATCTTGGGAGATATTAGGGATGATTAGAGTATGTAGAAATGTTTTAGGTTTTGGTAAAAAGTGAAAAGTGAAACTGTTAATCGTAATTTATAACTCTAATCATCCTTAACCAAACCGCGGAAATAAATCCGGTCAGACCGGATACTCGGTCGAGTCTTGTGAATAATCGGCCGAGTGTTCCTCGACAGTAGCCTGACCAGAAAACACACGACGCATTACCCGGCTGAGTTAGCCCTATTCGGCCGAGTAACAGAACTCAGAAAAACGTGGCATTACAGTCTTCCCTACTTAAAAAGAACTTCGTCCCCGAAGTTCATACCATACTCAAAATGAAACATCCAACACAACACTAACTGCTCAAAGACAGCAACCCAAAAGATGGCCAAAACACTCAACTAAAACTCGAAAGATGGCCAAAAACATAGTTATGTTAACCTCAACTAACCCAAAAATAAGCATGTGACCATCTCCTACCCCCCTTAAAAGACAACAGTTACATCCCCGTAACCAAACATACCTGATCGAAAAGGTGAGGAAAATGCTCTCTCATCAACTCCTCTGGTTCCCATATGGCTTCTTCCACATTGTGATTAGTCCAAAGTACTTTAGTACGACGGTCTCACCCATCCATGTCTTGCGCACTTTCCAGTTTAAGATCTCCACGGGAACCTCCGCATAAGTTAGAGACTCATCTAACTCTATGTTCTCAACCTCAAGCACATGTGATGGATCACTCACATACTTCCGTAATTGCAAAACATGAAACACGTTTTGGACTCGATCCAGCGATGGTGGTAAAGATAGCCGGTAGGCAACTTCACCTATGCATTCTAGGATCTCATAAGGACCGATAAACTTCTGGCTCAACTTCCCTTTCTTGCCAAACCTCATCACCCCTCGCATAGGTGACACTTTCAAAAAGACCTTGTCACCTACCGCGAACTCAATGTCCTTACGCTGCAAATCTGCATAACTCTTTTGGTGATCTTGAGCTGCTTTCATCTTTTGACGAAGCATGCGAACTTTCTCTATCATATCCTGCACCATCTGTGGTCCTAAAACGACTGTCTTAGCACTATCGTTCCAATAAACCGTACTCCTACACTTTCTGCCATACAAAGCCTCAAACGGTGCCATCCCAATGTTCGTGTGATAGCTGTTGTTATATGAAAACTCAATCAAGTCCAGCCTATCTTCCCAACTTCTACCAAACTCCACGGCATAAGCCCTCAACATGTCTTCCACAGTCTTGATATTTCTCTCAGTCTAACCATCTGTCGCAGGAGGAAAAGATGTACTCATCTTCAAGGTAGTCCCCATAAAATTCTGCAACTCTTGCCAAAACCGTGATATAAACCGCGCATCCCGATCTGACATTATGTCCTTTAGCACACCATGTAACCAAACCACATTGTTGGACCATATAGATATATGATTAAGTTTTGATAATGACAAGTGTGTGCTTCGATTTATATATACTCTTGCTCGTAATCGTTTGTTTAGTCTTTGTTAGATTGACTTAGGTTTACAAGTTTAGCAAGCAATGTTATAGCATCCTTGGCTATAACATTGAAGATTTGTGAAGCATAGTTCAAGTGATGTTATAGCAGTTTGACATATAACATTGAAGATTCTTAAAGCGTCATAGTAACTGTAACAAGTTTCAAGGATGATGATCACTCATGCAAAAGGCTCGATCAAGTCTTTAACAAGCTCAAGATGAAGAGCTTATGATCAAGATAAAGAGATGATTCTACTACTGAAGATCTCTAGGAAGATTAGCTAGTATAGGTCATCATTCGGTAACGGTAATTTTAGAAGTAATCTTGACAAGTAATGTTATAGCTGTTTTAGTTATAACTTTACTAGTTAAACTCAAAGTTATAGGTGATTCTACTATAACTTTGTGCTGCAATATAAAGAACACGATTTTAATGTTTTTAAAATATATATTTCAAAGCTTAAATAATAAAATCTTTAAAGAAAAGTATGTTTATAGTAGAGTGAGATTTGGGACATGATTAGATCAAATGAGTTTGAGATTATCCTGTTGATTAGTAAAACAACTTATGAGTTGTCATGCTATCTAGGGTTTTCCTTTAATTCATATCTAAACCCTAATTATCTAACCTAATATCTTAGCCAGGGTTTCGGTTTGGGTGGCCGCCCTATGAGCCGTTTTTCCTCCTTATTCGAATACTCTTTGTGCAAGTTAGGGTTTGGAATAAATCTTAGTAATAATATTTGGTTAAGATATTTTATCTTCATATATTATTTGATTTATTCTTTTCCATTATATAAAGATATTATTAGGTTAAAATTAGATCTCCTACTTACTATATACTTCACACGTGATCTATATAGTATCTAAAGTTTATGGTAAAGATCTTAAATAAATACTCCCTCCAATTTCCTATTATCTTCCCTCTTTCCTTTTTCACACAAGTTTGATTATCTTCCCTCTTTCCTTTTTTGGTAAGTTCATTCATTTTTTATTAATTTCTCTCTCCTAAAAAATCAACAACTCTCATTACTTTATCTATTCTTTATTCATCATTCATTCTTTATTATTTTCTTTCACCTATAAATTTCACAACTTACAATACTTTATTCTACTTTATTCCTTCTTTCTTCCCCTTTCTTAATTTTTGTGCCCAAAAGAAAGGGGAAGATATAAGGAAATAGGAGGGAGTATTTGTTAGAGATATTTTATCTCCTTATATTTATTTTGTATCTTTTATCAAAAATAGTGTTGGATTAAAATAGGAAAAAGATAGATCTTATTCCTTTCCTAATCTACACGAGATCTAGGGTTTAGGTAAAGATCTTCGATAAAATATTTGTTAAATATATTTTATCTCCTTATATTTATTCCATATCTTTTGGTAAAATATTATTAGAATAAATAAATGGATTAAGATCTTTTTCTTACTTGGATAAGAACTAAAGTAGATCAAAATAATATTTTTTAGAGATTTATTATCTCTTTATATTATTTTTATTCCTTCTTACTTTCCAAGATTAAGGAAGATTTGACCTAATCTCTTTCTTGCCTCTCACGACACACACGGCATCTAGGGTTTTGTTCCTAAACCTAGATCTCCTCTCTACTATAAATACAAGCACTTATTCATTCTTTCAAATTACTTTTCAACTTTGAGCTTTAAAATATCCTTGCAAACAAATTAAGTTTATCATTATTTTGCAAACGAAAATTGTTTTGAAAGTCGTGTTGTTCTTTATTGAAATTACCTTTTAAGTTACGTTATTGGATAATAGTGCTTCATATTGTTTCTTACTCGTTCAATTGTGTGAACACCTAGAAGAACAATCAAGTACTTTCTTAGTAACTTAAGATAGTCAAAACCGAATATCTAGTGATATTCAAATTGATTTATAGCTAGAGTTAGCTATACGAGTAGGGTTGATAATTTTGTAATCCGGAGAAAGGTACTAAAATTATTTATCGAGAATAGTGGACGTAGGCTTCGACGTGTGAAGCTGAACCACTTCAAAACCGTGTGTCTTTACAGTTTTCGTTTTGTTCTTTTCATTACGTTCTTAATCATTTAGTTAATTAGTTAAAGTTTAACCAATAAGGTTTAAATAATTAATTACATTGATATAAAATAAAAAGTGGGCATAAGTTTTTAAATACTCAATTCACCCCCCCCCCTCCCTCTCGAGTATTTCGGGTGTGATAGACTCTTCAATAGGTATCAGAGCCTCGTGCTCTTGATTGCCTAAACCGCAAAGAGGCTAGATCCGTCTATCTTTTTATCTTTTTATTTTATTTTTATTCCGCTGCCTTACACGTGTGAAATGGATTCCAAGTATCTTAAGTGTCCTGTCTTTGATGGGAAGAATTATGGACTTTGGAAAAACATTATGACACACTACATAAAAGGACATGATTGGGAGTGCTGGACGATTATCAAGAATGGACCAAACAAAATTTTGGTCACATCTTCGGAAGGCACTACCTATGAGAAAAAGGAAGCAGACCATCTTGAGGTTGATTACAAGAAGGCTGAGAAAAACTCGAAAGCGATAAGCTTGTTACAAAACAGCATGACATCGTCCGAATTCGATCGTTTTTCTTCTTGCACTTCGGCCACGTAAATATGGGATGGTCTTGAGTTGGCCTATGAAGGAACGTCGGCTGTTAGGAAATATCATATTGATTTGCTGATTCAAAAATATGAACTTTTTAAAATGGAAAGAATGAATCACTTGATAGCATGTCAACACGATTTTCTACTATAGTCAATAAGCTCAAAAATCTTGGTAAAACCTTTAACTCCGAGGATATTGCTTGAAAAGTACTTAGGAGTCTAACCAAGAAATGGCGTCCCAAGGTCACGGTTATGGAAGAAGTCAGAGATCTCACTTCTCTTCCTTACGCAGAACTTATTGGTGCTCTCATGGCTCATGAACTCGTCCTGGATGACGATGAGGCCGAGTCCAGTAATACTAAGAGCATGGCTCTACAAGCTTCTGCTAACGAATTTTCAGAAATAAGCAAGCAAAATCGTTCAACAACAACAAGTCCTACAATAAGAAAACTTCCGAGTCTAAGAATACGTTTGCTAATAGAGGATGCTTCAAGTGTGGAGAATCCAGTCATATGATTAAGGATTGTCCCACATGGGAGACAATTAAAGACAAAGCAAAATGTGAGAAGACCAAGAAGGAATTCAAGCAAGTGATGATGGCATCATGCTGGGGAGATCTCGACCCTGAGGGCGACGAAGCATCAGAAGAAGAAGAAGTTGCTAACCTATGTCTAAGCAACGTTAGTCTTGACCTCTTCTCCGACAATGATAGCATGGACTCCTACTGCTGCTTCCTAGGAGATTCCGATTCAGAAGAAGAAGAAGAAGAAGAAGAAGAGGTAAGTTATCTTGAACTTAAGAAAAGTGTTAAGAAGTTGCCTAAGAATGCTTTAATTGAATATTTTGAACAATATATTGATAAGTGTCACGAACAAGAGATGGAATTGAAAGACTTGAAAGAACAAATTCTCGACATTGCTGAAGAAAATCACCTCATTAAAGCAAAGGCCAAAAAGCTCAAATCTAAAGTTACAGCTAATATGGCTACAACTACAGATACGACAAATGCTGAGAAGAAGGCTCTTGAGTCTAAAGTTATAGCTAATGAAGCTATAACCTCAGACCTGAAACTCAACATTAAGCATCTTCACGCCAAAGTTATAACTAGTGAAGCTATAATATTGGAATTGAGGAAAGTCAAAGAACTTCTTGAGTCCAAGGCTACGGCTAGAGAAGCCATGATCTCAGATCAAAAGAAAGAGATTGAATCTCTAACAAAGCAGTTAAAGCAATCTAAAACCGTTCTAATAAATATTAAAAGAACGCATACCGAGACGGTACGAGTTCTTAATGATAGATTCCAAAACTTTCCTGACAATTATGAAGAGACTCATCCTCCCAAGGTCGTAGAGTCAGACCATTCCAAATGCAATGAAGAGATACAATCTTTCAAAGAATTACTCTTGCATGCTAGAAAAGTTCACGAAAAATGGGAAGGTAGCACACGTGTCCTAAATTTCCTAAGTGAGCAATCGGGTAACAACATGAAAATGGGATTAGGGCATGAGTGCTATGGTCGTAGAGATTACTCTAAATATAAATCAACCCCTTCCGAACGAGATTTCAGAAGGAGAAAATATACAAATTTACCAGAATATTTGATTTCGATTACTGTGGTAATACTGGACATATCCAAGAAAATTGTGTTAAATATGCTCAGAATTTAATAAAAGGAATCAACTTTGTTAAAGTATCTGACACTGTTTTCGAGGAAAGTGAGTGTACCCTATCTGAAACAAGTATCAATGAAGAATGCAACAATAATCATCGTTGGTTCTATGATATGAGCTTTGATTTCAAGAAGGTTACCAAATCAAAACAACCACCTAAACCTAAAGAGCCCTTCAAAACCAAAGCTCCTCCAAAACAACCTGAAAGACCACGACATAAGGAACCCACAACTCAACCTAAGACGGTTCCTAAACAAACCCATTCGCCTCCAAAACGTACAATTATAAAAAAGGTTTGGGTTAGAAAAGATCTAGTTTTTAAAGTGACTAACGTCAAAGGACCCAACTTAGCTTGGGTACCTAAAAACTGTATCTAATTATTTTGCAGGTTGTGGTGGAAGAAAATAACTTATGGTACCTTGATAGTAGATGTTCAAGGCACATGACCGGAGATGTAAATTTATTTCTTTCACTTGAGCCCTTCGATGGAGGTAAGGTCGCATTTGGCAATAACAAGAAGGGTAAGATAATCGGTGTTGGTAAAGTTGGAATATTTTATTCTCATGCTATTAGTGATGTTTATCTGGTTAGTGGTCTCAAACACAATTTACTGAGTATCTCTCAATTATGCGACAAAGGAAATAAATTTGTCTTTTATTCAGATTCTTATCGAATAATAATTGAAGGAACAAGCAGTGTTGTGCTTGAAGGACATCGTAGAAGTAATGTTTATATGATTGATCTAAATAATATTCCTACTAATTCAATCACATGGATGAAACTAATGACAGATGATCCGTGCCTTTGTCACAAAAGATTTGCTCACATAAATTCAACAACGTTGTATAAGCTAAAGAAATGGGATTTGGTTGAAGGACTTCCCTCAATCAAATTCGATCAAGAAACATTATGTGATTCATGTACTCGATGCAAACATGTGAGATCATCGTTCAAACCCAAGAGAATGGTAAGTACCAAGGAACCACTAGAACTCGTGCATATGGATCTATGTGGCCCAATGAAGGTAAGAAGTAGAGGTGGATCCAGGATGAGGAAGAAGATTTGAACGAACCTGATTTCCGACTATCCAGAGATGATCTTCCAGAATTGGATGAGGAAGATAAAGAAATCCAAGGCACAAATGATGAACAAAGAAGCCCTTCGAATGATAAAGGAAAGAGAACTGAGAGTTTAGTTTATGATACTAAAACCTCTTCTCAATCTAAGTAATTGGAGGATAAAGTTATAACTGATGAAGCTATAACTTTAACCAACGAACTAGGTCCAATGTTATAACTGATTCTGTTATAACACCAGGATTTGATTCAGGGGGAATAAGGCTTGAACCCCAATCATTCGAAGAAGGTGAGACTAGTTTAGATGAAGATGTACATCCTATTTCTAAGAAATGGAGATATAAGGACTCTCACCCAATGGAAACCATCCTAGGAAGTCTGAATGAAGGTGTTCGAACTCGTAGAAGACTTAACAACTTTTGCTCGTTCTACTCCTTTCTCTCAACCATTGAGCCAACAAATATCAAAGAAGCACTTGCATAACCAGATTGGATCGTTGCTATGCAAGAAGAGCTTCAACAGTTCGAACGGAACAAAGTTTGGCATTTGATTCCAAGACCTAAAGATCGAATGGTTATCGGTACAAGATGGGTTTTTAGAAACAAGTTGGACGATACAGGAGTTATAGTACGAAATAAAGCAAGATTGGTTGTACAAGGGTATAATCAACAAGAAGGAATTCACTATGATGAGACCTTCGCTCCTGTAGCCGGACTTGAGGCTATTAGATTATTAATAGCATTTGCTGCTCACAAAGGAATTAAACTTTATCAAATGGACGTTAAGACAACATTTCTTAACGGTTATTTGAATGATTAAGTTTTAGTCGAACAACCTCCAGGATTTCTCGATAGCAAGTTTCAAAACCATGTTTTCAAATTAGATAAAGCCCTATATGGTTTGAAACAAGCTCCGAGGTCATGGTACGACAGATTATAAAAATATCTTCTTGAAAGTGGTTTTAAAAGAGGATCAGTTGACAAAACCATATTTCTGAAAACCGAGGATTCCGATTTATTAGTTATTCAAATTTACGTTGATGATATTATTTTTGGTTCAACTAATGATCGTTTATGTATGTATTTTTCAGAAATAATGACCTCAGAATTTGAGATGAGCATGATTGGAGAACTAAAGTTCTTCCTTGGACTCCAAATTCTACAAACTCCTGAAGGTATTATGATACACCAACAGAAATACATCAAGGAGATAATCAAGAAATTCGGTATGGAAAATTCTAATTCTAAGCCAACTCCTATGGGTACGGATAAGAAGTTGACTTTGGATAAAAATGGTAAGTGTGTCGATGAGACCACTTATCGAGGTATAATTGGCTCACTTCTTTATTTAACCGCAAGTCGTCCTGATATTATGTTTAGTGTATGCGTATGTGCTCGATTGCAATCGTGCCCTAAAGAATCGCATATGATTGCAGTTAAAAGAATCTTGAAGTATTTAATTGGTACATCTAAGTTATATCTATGGTATCCTCTTGAGTGTAATTTCGATCTCATAGGGTATTAAGATGCAGATTATGCAGGTTGTTCACTTGACAGAAAAAGTACTTCCGGCATAGCCACGTTTGTTGGACCATGTATTATCACGTGGGGGTCAAAGAAGCAAAATCCCGTTGCGTTATCTTTTGCTGAAGCCGAATACATTGCCGTTGGGCTGGTATGTTCTCAACTTTTATGGCTTAAGCAACAATTATGTGATTACGGTGTTAATGTTGGGTGTATACCTATTTTATGTGATAACACGAGTGCCATAATTATATCTAAGAACCCTGCACAGCACTCACGAACTAAGCATATAGACATTAGACACCATTTTCTACGTGATCATATAGATAAAGGCAACATAAGACTGGAATTTTGTAGTACAGAAAAACAATGGACTGACATTTTTACCAAAGCTTTGGCGAAAGAATGTTTTGAGATTTTACGGTTGAAAATTGGTTTAATCGGTGGCAACTAAACTTGTCACAAATATTTTGTTTCCCATATGACTGACTAGTATTTGACGAGATTGTATGACTATGTTCGTATTTTCCGCTGCAAGTACATTCTTATATAGTATTTTATTATTTTATGAGAATATTCCGTTTCCTAGTCTATTATATTTTTTGTTGTATACAAACCATATCTTTCATCACTTATACATTCTAAGATTTAGAGCTTCATAAACCAATGGCATTCATGATTGGTTTCATTTAGGATGTGAGTAGTACTCCTTACATGGCATGTAACATAAAATTGCATAAGCATGAAATTTGTCTCTTATTACCTGTATACACTCGGTTTGTGGTGGTGACACGTGTGGAGAGGCGACCCTTCCTTTACGTTTTACCTACTAACCTCACAATAGCCAAATTTGCCTTGTTTTAACCCATTTATTCTACTACATTCCATATGGCCTACCCTTGTCAAGCTAGTCTTGTTGGTAAGTTTGGAAGTCTTGTTGTGGTCAATTTTTTTGGTGTTGTGATGAATATTGGAAGGAAGGAAGAAAAATATGGACTAAAAAAATTGAACAAAAATGAAAAAAAAAGGAGAAAAAAAAATTGATACTATCAAAGATGGAAAAGCAGAAATCTCTTGTTACTCCTATTCTTATCATTTCCGTATTACTTGAGAAAAAGTACTTATTGATGTGAGTGAGTTTGTGACATACTTGGCATGGTGCATCATCTTTCATGTTGGGTTGGAAAGTGGAATATGGTTACTTTTGGTTGTGATCGGTGATCGCTTGGCTTTTACCTCCACATATCCAAATTATTTTGCCCCTTCTTACCCAATTACCTCATCTCACATTCATAAGTAAGTCCTCGGCATGTGTTTTGGACCTCGATTGGTTGGAGTGTGTATGTACGGTCACTAGAGATATCTATCATGTTAGATTGCATACATGCTTTTGTAGGTCGTAGTTAGGTGAGTGACTATATTCCTTCTCTCCTACAAAATATGTACTCAACTTGGTTCGTATTACACACTTTATATGTAGGGCTTGCTTATGTTGAAGTCGTTCTTATGCTATATATATGATTTGATTAATTTATATTTCTTGCCTTGGTTGATATCCTAAGCTTGCTCCTCGTCAGAACGTTTAATCTCTTAAGGTCCTGAGATGTTATACTTTGTATATTAAGTGGATTGTTCTTGCGTTCAACTGACTATGACATTTATGGTATTATGTTGAGGGGGAACTTACACTTAGTCACAAATCGTAAGAGACTTGTCATCATCAAAAAGGGGGAATTTGTTGGACCATATAGATATATGATTAAGTGTTGATAATGACAAGTGTGTGCTTCGTTTTATATATACTCTTGCTCGTAATCGTTTGTTTAGTCTTTGTTAGATTGACTTAGGTTTACAAGTTTAGCAAGCAATGTTATAGCATCCTTGGCTATAACATTGAAGATTTGTGAAGCATAGTTCAAGTGATGTTATAGCAGCTTGAGCTATAACATTGAAGATTCTTAAAGCGTCATAGTAACTAGAACAAGTTTCAAGGATGATCATCACTCAAGCAAAAGGCTCGATCAAGTCTTTAACAAGCTTAAGATGAAGAGCTTATGATCAAGATAAAGAGATGATTCTACTACTGAAGATCTCACGGAAGATTAGCTTGTATAAGTCATCATTTGATAACGGTAATTTTAAAATTAATCTTGACAAGTAATGTTATAGCTGTTTTAGTTATAACTTTACTAGTTGAACTCAAAGTTATAGGTGATTCTACTATAACTTTGAGGTGCAATATAAAGAACGCGATTTTAATGTTTTTAAAATATATTTTTCAAAGCTTAAATAATAAAATCTTTAAAGAAAAGTATTTTTTATAGTAGAGTGAGATTTGGGACATGATTAGATCAAATGAGTTTGAGATTATCCTATTGATTAGTAAAACAACTTATGAGTTGTCATGCTATCTAGGGTTTTTATTTAATTCATATCTAAACCCTAATTATCTAACCTAATATCTTAGCTAGGGTTTCGGTTTGGGTGGCCGGCCTATGAGCCGTTTTTCCTCCTTATTCGAATACTCTTTGTGCAAGTTAGGGTTTGGAATAAATCTTAGTATTAATATTTGGTTAAGATATTTTAACTTCATATATTATTTGATTTATTCTTTTCCATTATATAAAGATATTATTAGGTTAAAATTAGATCTCCTACTTACTATATACTTCACACGTGATCTACATAGTATCTAAGGTTTTATGGTAAAGATGTTAAATAAATATTTGTTAGAGATATTTTATCTCCTTATATTTATTTTGTATCTTTTATCTAAAATAGTGTTGGATTAAAATAGGAAAAAGATAGATCTTATTCCTTTCCTAATCTACACGAGATCTAGGGTTTAGGTAAAGATCTTAGATAAAATATTTGTTAAATATATTTTATCTCCTTCTATTTATTCCATATCTTTTGATAAAATATTATTAGAATAAATAAATGGATTAAGATCTTTTTCTTACTTCGATAAGAAGTAAAGTAGATCAAAATAATATTTGTTAAAAATTTCTTATCTCCTTATTATTTTTATTCCTTCTTACTTTCCAAGATTAAGGAAGATATGACCTAATCTCTTTCTTGCATCTCACAAAACACATACGGCATCTGGGGTTTTCTTCCTAAACCTAGATCTCCTCTCTACTATAAATACAAGCACTTATTCATTCTTTCAAATTACTTTTCAACTTTGAGCTTTAAAATATCCTTGCAAACAAATTAAGTTTATCATTATTTTGCAATCGAAAATTGTTTTGAAAGTCGTGTTGTTCTTTATTGCAATTACCTTTTAAGTTACGTTATTGGATAATAGTGATTCATATTGTTTCTTACTCGTTCAATTGTGTGAACACCTAGAAGAACAATCAAGTACTTTCCTAGTAACTTAAGATAGTTAAAACCGAATATCTAGTGATATTTAAATTGAGTTATAGCTAGAGTTAGCTATACGAGTAGGGTTGATAATTTTGTAATCCGGAGAAAGGTACTAAAATTATTAATCAAGAATAGTGGACATAGGCTTCGACGTGTGAAGCTGAACCACTTAAAAATCGTGTGTCTTTACAGTTTTCGTTTTGTTCTTTTCATTACGTTCTTAATCATTTAGTTAATTAGTTAAAGTTTAACCAATAAGCTTTAAATAATTAATTACATTGTTATAAAATAAAAAGTGGGCATAAGTTTTTAAATACTCAATTCACCCCCCCCCCCCCTCTCTCGAGTATTTCGGGTGTGATAGACTCTTCACACGTGCTTCCTATAACCAAAGCTAACTGCATCTTGGTCCAAGTATCCTTCATCGGAATGAAGTGAGCTGACTTTGTTAAACGGTCGACGACCATCCAAATCATATTGTTACCTTGCTGAGTCCTTGGTAACCCCACGAGAAACTCCATAGAGATCGACTCCCCTTTCCACTTTGGAACCTCAAGTGACTGAATCTTACCTTGTGGTCTACGTTGCTCATCCTTTAGTCTTTGGCAAGTTAGCCACTTAGCCACGAACTAGGCCACATCTTTCTTCATGTTAGGCCACCAAAACTTTTTCTTCTAATCCTTGTAAAGCTTGTCACCACCCGGGTTAACTAAATAAGGAGTGCAATGAGCCTCCGTCATGATCAACCTTTTCAAGTCCGCATCACTAGGAACACACCATCTCCCATCAAAATGAACACTCCTGTCTGTGTGCATAGAAAACCTCAAAACTGTCCCATTCTCTACCCTTGACTTACAATCTTGAATCTTGGGATCAAGCTCTTGTTTCCTCTTTATGTCATAGTCTGGTTTTATAGTCAAGTCCTTGATGTCATCCCTCTTTCGAATCATATGAATCCCCATCTTGGACATCTCATCCCTCAGCTTCACCAAAGACATAGTTGTACATAACGAATGTACACTCTTCCAACTCAAAGCATTTTCCACAACATTGGCCTTACCCTCATAGTAGATGATCTCTATGTCATAGTCTCTAATCAACTTCATCCATCGCCTCTGTCACATGTTCCGCTCTTTCTGTGTGTAGATATACTTTAGACTCTTATGATCGGAATACACCTTAAAGGTTGCCCCATAAAGGTAGTGCCTCCAAATCTTTAGAGTAAAAACAAATGCACCCAGCTCCAAATCATAAGTAGGATAGTTCTCCTCATACGGCTTCTACTGCCTCGACGCATAAGCTATAACTTTCCCATTGTGCATCAACACACAACCCAAATCATTCTTTGAAGCATCGGTATATACTTCAAAGTTCTCACTTCCCTCAAGTAGAGCTAGAATAGGAGCTGTGGTCAAACACTCCTTTAAGGTTTGGAACGCCGTCTCACAACTCTCATCCCAGCGAAATCTGGTCTCTTTCCGCATCAACGCTGTCATAGGTCTCGCGACCTTAGAAAAGTCTTTCACGAACCACCTGTAGTAGCCAGCTAAACACAAGAAACTCACAATCTCAGCAACATTCTTCAGTGATTCCCACTTAGTCACTGCCTCAATCTTGTTAGGATCCACCGACACACCCTCCTTAGATATCACATAACCCAGAAAATCCACTTTCTCCAACCAAAACTCGCACTTAGATAGCTTGGCATATAACTGATTATCTCGCAAAGTCTACAGAACTAAGCTCAGATGCTCCTTATGCTCCTCCTTAGTCTTAGAGTAGACCAAGATGTCATCAATAAAGACGACCACAAACCTATCCAAGAACGGGCTAAAAATCCGGTTCATAAGATCTATGAAAACTGCTGGTGCATTCGTCAACCCAAAAGGCATCACTACATACTCATATTGACCATATCGTGGTCGAAAAGTTGTCTTAGGAATATCCTCATCGGCTATCCTCAACTGATGATAACCCGACCTCAAATCGATCTTAGAAAACACCCATGCGCCACTCAACTGGTAAAAAAGATCATCAATCCTTGGCAAAGGATACATGTTCTTCACCGTGACATAATTCAGCTCCCTATAGTCGATGCATAGCCTTATACTCCCGTCTTTATTTTTCACAAACAATACTAGTGCTCCCCACGGTGACACACTAGGCCAAATATACCCTTTGTCTAACAGGTCATTCAGCTGCTTCTTCAAATATTTCAACTCTTTAAGCTCCATACGGTACGGTGCTTTAGATATAGGTCTCGTCCCCGGTTTGAGCTCAACATTGAAGTCGATATCTCTCTTAGGTGGTAACCCCGGTATCTAATCTGGAAAAACATCACTAAACTCCCCAACCACAGGTATATCAGACGCCGACGGCTCCTCCACACCCATATCTCTCACTTGATAAAGAATCAAAGGACACTTCTTCCTCAAACATGACTTTAAAGTCATCGTCGTGATAAACTTACACTTTGGTCTCACTACGAACCCCATATATGATACCTTGACTCCCTTAGGCCCCTTTAAAGACACCCTCTTTTGTCAGCAATCTAGTTGACCGGTAAGTATACCTCCCCCCACCAACATGGATACATCCCTATACAACTTAGAACATGACACTGACTCCCCTAAAGCTATAAACACACTATCTTTCACTAGCTCATACTCTCCCAAACCCATAGCTAAGGCATGACTCGAAGACACAAAAGAGTGGGTTGTCCCCGAATCAAACAGGACAAAAGATGGCATATTATGAACAAGAAAAGTACCGGTAACAACATGAGCATCATTCTCTGCCTCCTGCTTGCCCATCATAAAGAGCTTTCCACTGCTTTTCTGACCTCCACCCTGGACCATGGTAGTCGAAGTAGTCGGCTTGGCTGCCGACTTCTGCGTCACACTATTGTTCGGATGTTAAAAGGACCCTCCATTGTTGCGGTTATAGCCGCCATTTTTGTTGTTCTGCCCTCCACGATTGCCCCACGACCCAGATGGCATGTTACTAGCAAAGCTTTGGCTCGGAGCCTGAGAAAAGTTCCCCTGATAAATCCCCGGAAAGCCTCCTCCTCCTCTAGCACTGGTGTACTAATGCCTCTTATGACCCACTCCGCCACTGTTGAAGTAGGTAAGGTTGGAGTTGTCACTAGTACTCCCAGACCCTCCAGAAAAAGCCCTAGCATGACCATGGTTGCCCTTCTTGTGGCCTAACTGGTTGCCACTCTCACTCTCCGCCTTTCTCTTCTCAGCATTCCTTTCCTTAGCCTCCTTGGCCAAGTCCACTAACCTCTCAGATTGCCCAGCTCGTGCATATACTTCTTTCATATCGGTGAGACTGTGACACCCCGCAATAAAACAGGAAATATAACTAATAAATTTAAGCGGAAATCATGAAATTTTTAAAACTTTTATTTAAGGTTAAAGTTTACCATGCAGGATTCACTAAAACTCAACAGGAAGAAAGTATACGGAAATAAAGTAAAGGTTCATACAAACACGATAGTCAAAACTGGGGAAAATATATCCCACGAATGACAAGGCGAAAATTGGTAAGTTTAGCAAAAAGATTAATAAAGTCCAACGGTCAAGGTACTCGCTAGCTCACACATGTCTTCACCCCATAAATGCACCAACTAATACTTATCATTCATGTAAACATGACGCCACAGTCAGTGGGGAGTAATTCAAGGTTCTTCAAGCAACATTATATCAAAATGAACATAGCAAAGAACTCAAATAAGGCAAGACAAGATAAATACGTGATACAATTCACTTGAACAAATAAGAATGGGATCATTCATGTTAGAATAATAAGAGAAAGCAAGATAGAATAGCAAATGAGCATGTCATAGGCATATTTAAATAAGTAAAGTAAAGGAAAGAACATAGATACGGTTAGTTAATCACAAGCACGAATTCCAATGATATGTGACATATGCGACTAACCAAATTACACAAAACTAGTACTTAAGCCATGTGAGATAGATAAACGAGTGATCAATCATCGCAATACATATAGATGAAAACCATAGCCATTACTTTGGAAATCTTCTAGCAAATATTGCACGGGACGTGGCTATTAACGTCACATGCGTACTCATGGCTTGCATCTCACCATAAGAACGAATGGAAGCATCAATCGCGACGATCATATCGCAACTAGAAGGCTTGCATCTCACCTCTAGTGTCTGATACGAACAAGACTCTTACGTTCAACCACATAAGACGTAAACTCTAGTGTAGAAAGACATATGCCAATGACCATAACCAAGCAAGACATTTACTTATCTAAGACTCAATTTTTTCTGGGTAGGACTACGATAATAATACGGTCCTAGTCTAAACCTGGCCAAACTCTCGGAATATATTCCGATTCGACATACGGCAGAACAGCCCATATCCAAGACTCGATGATCGAACGGAATCTAGTACCCCAATCACCAGAACAACACGAAAGTGACGGAAAAGGCTAAGATAAAACTCACTTGCCAGAACAGCATAAGTGGGCCAAACCCGTACTTGCCATAACAGCACAAGTAGGGTGTAAAAGAAAAGAGATAAACCATACTTGCCAGAACAGCACAAGTAGGTTAGACCCGTACATTCCAGAACTGCACAAGTAGGCATAAATATAAGTCAAGCAAGAAGGCATAGCATTATGGCATTTTCACGAGAATACGACACATTACAAGTAGTTACTTAGAATAAACCACTCATGCTTGAAATATGATGAAAACATGAAAAGGAGAAAGTAACAACCCATAAGTAAAATATACTATACCATTTCATACTTGTATAACATAGCTAAATATTTTATTTCATATTTAGGAGTTACTTGAGCTTAAAATAGAACAAGCGGTAACAAATGAATTAAGTGATGCGAAATATGAAGCAAAACGTAAACAAACAAATGAGAACTCAAATATGAAGTATATAGCATCATTTCATACTTTTCTAACATGAATAAACATTATAATTCATATTTACATGTTAATTAAACATAGGATAAATAAACGATAGCAAATAAGTTAAGTAATGCGAAACACTCGGCAAAATGTAAACAAACCCAAACCAAACCACATTTAAGCTTAATAACCAAAAACGATGTTTATCATGTGAATAAGACATAAGCAAGGGATCTAATAATAAAAAAGTGTCAATACACCATACACAAGCATTAGAGCCAAGGTTAATAAGCATACCCATCAAGGAACCAAAACCCCAATTCAAAACAACAAGTTTAGAACTCGATTAAAATAAGGGTCAAATTCAAACGATCATAACTCCAGTTCTATACATTAAAATGAGGTGAAAACGAATGAAGGTAATTATCCTCTTACGGTTCTAACAGTAGGTCAAAAACCTAAAATGAGCAAGTAACGAAGGAGTTATAGCTATTTTACGAAAACTGGTCAGGCTGAAACCGCAGTGGGCTGCTTTCCGTGAGACATACAAACTACATCTTTATCCCCAAATTAATCTATCTTATCGTTACAATCCAATTGAATAATAAAATGTAATAAACAAGGAATTTCATATGTATACTTTGAGATGGAAATCAGTAGTTTACATATCTAAGCAACCAACTTTACCCACTTGTTCTCAACTCATTAGTTTACAAACTAACAATTTCATGACATAATTAAACATAAATATTAAGCATGAAGAAGATATTTTACTCACTAATTCATCCATGTAACTAACCTAATTTATACACCCATTTCATAAGGAAGCTAAAGACACAAACTTTACACAAATTAACCATGTAAATCTTGTATAAAACCGTCACATACAACCATGGTACAAACACAAGTAAAAATGTAAACCTTGTTCACTAAAAGAGTAATCAACCACATAAACACACATAAATTCAACATAATGTCGAGTAACCTATCACCGTTACCTTTTGCTCTTCACATTTCCAACTCAAAACTACTCCGGCTTGTCCGAGTTAACATTTACACACAAAAAGAACGAATTAACATGGAGTCTTGTGCCATAAAAGCCACGGCCAGAGAGGAAAGAGGGGGGAAAGTTGGGACATTTATTACCTAGAAATATGGACGGCGTGGAGAGGAAGAAATAGGCGTGAAAATCACTTGATTTGGTTGAGAAACGAGTTAGTTATGGCGATTTTAGTGAATTGGAAGAAATTCTGAAAATGAATAAGTTGATGATGGTGAAAGTTGCTGATATTTTTGGTGGAAAAAGTGATGGTAGGGATTATGATAAGGGGTTATGTGGAGAGAAAAAGGTAGGTGGTTGGTCTTATTCAAACTTGGTCAAAAATCACATTTTGAGTCGATTTTGCGCTAGAAAACACGCCTCAAGTCTACTATAAACTCAAGACGGAAAATATTACTATTATTATTGATGGGGCATATTCTGTGCCCGCTGACCAAGTCAACATATTGAACGAGGTCAAAGATATCCACAGCAAGCCAATGACTTAGACATCCCAGCCGATGCAGCCTTTCGGCCTTCCAGCCTGGGTCTCGGCATGGCAACCTACCACCAAAGGGCACATACCCGCGTACTCATATCCAAGAACCCTCGGCATGGAGTCAACCAGGCTCGCCGGCCTGCCATAGGTCCCTCGGCCGAGGGTAGATCAGTCTTTCCACCTGCTATGCCACTTGGCCCACTTGGCCACTACGTGACAAAAGGTGAAAGTCTATAAATACTCCTCAATCCTCATTGAGGAAGGGATCCGAAATCTAACCTAAGAACCACTTAAATTGGTATTATCTCTCTCATCTCTCTACAATACACGTCATCAAGCTACATACTACTTAATCACAATAAGTTCACTGACTTGAGCGTCGGAGTGAGTACGCTTGGCACAAAGCCAAGCCCTCAGTTTGCTCATTGTTGCAGGAGAGGCCGAGGAGAGCAGTCAAGGCTAGAAGAGGCATTATTCGACAAAGCTAGCGTGGTAAACAAACCTACTTCGGAATTCATACCCGGAACAATTGGCGCTCGGCCTGAAAATTGCGGACCTTAGCCCCTGCACCAACCCATTGTACAGCTTCTCCGGGGCAGGCTTGGTCCCCCTGGGGTCTATCAAGTTACCAGTGATGTTCGGCCAGTCCGACGCGGCCAAGAATGTGATGTCCGAGTTCGTGGTCATCGACGGCTCATCCGCATACAACGTTCTCATCGGTCGTGTCACCCGAGTGAGGTCGATCTTTGTAATGTCCATCCGGGCCACGACAACGATGTATATCTCGGACCGCGGGGAGGTTCATAAACTCGTCTCAAAGAACGAAAAAGACGAGGTGGTCAACGTCCAAATATCGGCCAGAGGATGCAACATGCAATCCTTCAAAGTGGCAAAGAAAGAGGAAAAAGGGAAGAACCCATCCTTAAGACAGGAGGACGAACCGATGAGCGCCAACCACGTCGCCATGGTCGAAGGGGCCGAGACCGAATGGATAGAGATTGACCCAGGACGCACCGTGATCGTCGGTGTCGGCCTGGAACCAAAATCGGGGCCGATCTCCTGACTGCGAGAAGGAACAAAGACGTCTTTGCGTACTCAGCCGCCGAGATGCCAGGTGTAAGTCGAGAAGTCATCGTTCACAAGCTGAACGTACTCCCAGCGCCGCCCCCGAAGCGAGGGTGAGAAACTCCTCGGCCAAAAAGGAAGATGCCATCAAGGCCGAGGTTGATAAGTTGTTAGATGCAGGCTTTATCATCCCTTGTACATACCCTGAATGGCTAGCTAATGTTGTAATGGTTAAAAAGTCATCAGGGGGGTGGAGGATGTGTGTTGATTTTACGCAACTTAATAAAGCATGCCCGAAAGATTGCTACCCCTTGCCTCGGATAGATAGCTTAATAGACGCAACGGCAGGCTACACAATCTTGAGCACTGCTTTCGACGCCTTTTCAGGATACCATCGGTATTCATGGCGAGAGGAAGACATGCCTAAATGCGCATTCATCACCATACACGGCACCTACATGTACAAGATGATGCCGTTTGGTTTGAAAAATTTGGCGCGACTTACACAAGACTGGTGGACAAAGTGTTCCAAAATCAAAAAGGGCGAAACATTGAGGCTTACGTCGACGATGCTATTGTCAAGAGCAAGTCCGACGGCGAGCACCTAGCCGATTTACACGAGACATTTTGTTCACTAAGGAAATACAAGATGAAGCTTAACCCTACAAAGTGCAACTTCGGTGTCCGGGCCGGCAAGTTCCTCGGCGTGCTTGTTAGCGCCAGGGGAATTGATGCCAATCCAGAGAAAGTCCAAGCAATTCTAGACCTGCCGGAGCCGAGGAATCGCAAAGAGGTTATGAATCTTGGCCGGGAGGATGGCGGCCCTTGCCCGTTTTATCTCTCGGTCGGCCGACAAGAGCACCCCATTCTTCAAAGTGCTAAAAGGGAATAAAGACTTCTGGCTGGGGGAGGAACAGAGCACGGCTTTCAAACAATCAAGGCCCATCTCGCAAACTCTCCCGACCCCGTCCGCACCGACGCTGGGGAAACGCTATATCTATATTTAGCAAGAAACCTCGGCCACGGTCGATCTTGTAATCGTCGTAGAAAGAAAACAAGCAAAGAAGACCCAATATACTTTATCGACCATACACTTTGCCCGCCGAGAGAAACTACCCGCTGATTGAAAAAGCGGCCTTTGCCGTGGTTGTTGCCGCAAGGAAGTTGAAACCCTACTTCGACGCACATCCCATGACGGTCTTAACCGACCGGCCGTTGGAGAAAACACTGGAAAAATTCGAACAATCGGGCGGACTTATCAAATGGGCGGTGGAGCTATCCGGCTTCGGCATTCAATACAAACCAAGGCCTTCGATAAAAGGGCGGCGCCGAACTTCTTGGCCGAGTGCACGTATCAGGAAGAATCGTGTCCCGGCATGTGGGAGGTATATACCGATGGATCCTCCACAACGAACGGCTCGGGAGCCGGCATCCTTATCATCAGCCCAAACGGGGACGAGTTCGAGTACGCTTTGAAGTTTACCTTCTCGACCTCAAACAACGAATCCGAATATGAGGCGGTGATAACCGGAGTTGAGTTAGCCGAGCCGCCGGCGGGAACACATCATTTTGAAAACAGACTCTCTCTTGGTGACTAACCAATACGAAGGAGAGTATGAAGCTCGGGACGATGGGATGGTAAGATACCTGGAAAAGGTAAAAGCCGAGACCTCAAAATTGAAGTCATTCAAAATGCGACACATCCCAGTCCGAGAACAACCGGCCGACGCTCTCTCAAAGTCGCGGTTCAACCATAAAGAATATCACCAACCGTCTTTGGTGGACATCGAACGCTAAAAGCATTGACGAAGCCATCGGCATGGTGTGCGGCGTGGAAACCGAGACGACATGGATGACTCCGATAAAGGGGTATAAACTGTCAAATGAATTACCAGAGGACCGCAACCTCTCACAAAAGATAAAGAGGATCGCAGCAAGGTACTTGGTGTTCGAAGGAGAGTTATATAGGAGGTCCGCGACAAGGCCACTCCTAAAATGTGTCGGTCCGGCCGATGCGAACTAATCTTGACGAAATACACGAAGGCATCTGGGGTCATCACATGGGGGCAAGAACACTAGCCCACAAAGCTCTCCGAGCCGGCTACTTCGCCCACCATGCTTGAAGATTCCGAAACAAAACCAAAAATGCAACAATCGCCGGATGCACGCTCCGGTGATACACGCACCTTCCCGAGACCTCGCAACCATGCTTAATCCCCTTCCCTTTGCACAGTGGGGAATGGATCTACTAGGGCCATTTCCAACGGCATCCGGAGGAAGAAAGTTCCTAATCGTCCGCCGTCGACTACTTCACCAAATGGGTTGAGGCCGTGGCGAGTGCTCTCGCGAAAAATGCGCGGCCGTAAGAAAGGTGATCTGGGAAAATGTCATAACTCGTTTTGGGTTACCCCAAGTCATGGTGTTCGACCATGGCCGAGAATTTTGGAGTGACACAATAATGAGCTGGTTGGAAGAACTTCGGCATCAAATTTGCATACTCCTCCGTCCGCCACCCCCCCGAGCAACGGACGGCGGAGGCGACCAATAAAACGATCCTCAACGGCTTGAAGAAGACGGTTGAAGACCTCAAGGGAAGATGGGCCGATGAGCTACCCGGCGTTCTATGGTCCCTCCGGACCACGGAGAAAGAAGCAACGGGTGTAGTCCTTTTCACCTAGTCTACGGTCCGAAGCGATCCTGCCGATTGAAGCAACGGTGCCAACATTCAGAACGGCCACTTTTAACCCGGATGAAAACGAGGAAGGCCTAAGAACCTCCCTGGACCTAGTCGAAGAAAGCCGAGATACGGCACGCCTCAACTTAGCATATCGAGCCGAATGAAAAGGGCCTACAACCGAAGAGTCCACAAAAGGGACTTAAAAGTAGGAGATCTGGTCCTAAGGAAGTCAGCCGCCACCAACAAAGGAAACATCCATGGCAAGTTGACGGCCAATCGGGAGGGTCCCTACAAGGTAGTTGAAGAAATGAGGCCGGGTACATACCGGCTGACGGACATGGGAGATGTACCTTTGATGAGCCATTGGAACACCGACAATCTCGAAAAATACTTTGTATAACAAATGAGTTGCCCAAAACAATTGTTGGCACCCCAATGCATATTCATATCTAATGAGGAGTCATCCAAGTTTTTCATCAAAGTGTTAATCCACCCCAATCAGAAGGCATACTAACATATGTACACAGCAGACAGAGCCAAAACCTCGATCATCCCGGCCTTTAACGGGAGTGACGGGGGGACGAGCCGATATGCTAACATATGTTCAACGGCGGTCAAAACGTAAACTCCGTTGCCCGAATGGCCGGGAAGAGACGAGTGAAACGCGACTGCCCTCGGCAAATTAAGACCGAGCTTAAAGACGTTAAACACAGTTGAGATACGCATTCTAACTGCCTCGGCCAAGCCGAAGGTAAAAACGAAAAAGCGCTCAATTAATTAACGCAACTGCCCTCGGCAAATTAAGACCGAGCTTAAAGACGTTAAACACAGTTGAGATACGCATTCTAACTGCCTCGGCCAAGCCGAAGGTAAAAACGAAAAAGCGCTCAATTAATTAACGCAACTGCCCTCGGCAAATTAAGACCGAGCTTAAAGACGTTAAACACCGTTGAGATACGCATTCTAACTGCCTCGGCCAAGCCGAAGGTAAAAACGAAAAGCGCTCAATTAATTAACGCAATCGCCTCGGCAAATTAAGACCGAGCTTAAAGACGTTAAACACAGTTGAGATACGCATTCTAACTGCCTCGGCTGAAGCCAAAGGTAAAAACGAAAAGCGCTCAATTAATTAACGTCAGAAGACAAGTGAAGGGGTAGATCAAATGCCTCGGCCCAGCCAGAGGCAAAGCAAGCAAAATTCTCATTAAGGAAAAGATAACGAGTTACAAGAAGGAGAAACACAGACGACGGCCGTCCCCTTTGGGATAAGCCAAGACTCTACCTACCAAGGTCTTACAAAATACAAGGAAAAGAAAAAGCAAAAGGTTTCGGACTGGTTCTTTGAAGCGCCAAAAGGATGGCAGGGAGAAAAGGCTTAATAGTTGGCCCCGAATAGTGAAGCTATCCGAGACGCCGGTGAGCCTCGTGACGACCGCCCGTCTCCCTATGCCTGTTCTTTCTTGCCCTTACCGCCATCGCCAGCGTTACCCTCGGTGAGCGACTTAGATGCAATGGCGCCTTAGCATCCTCGGCTTTCTTGGCGGCCTTAGCATCCTCAATGCCTTATCCGCCGCACTTTCTTAGCGGCCTTAGCATCCTCACCCTTCGCCTCTAGCGGACTCCTCCTTGGCCGCCCTCGTCTTCTCTGCAAGGGCCGCCTTTGCAGCGGTCGCCTCCTCCTCCTTCTTGGCCCTCGCATCCTCGGCAGCCTTATCCGCCGCAGCCTTCTCTTTAGCTTCGAGCCTATCGTCGAACACTCGTCAAATTTTGTCCACGAAAGGAGCCATCCTGGATAGACCTCATCTATCACCTCCCCGAAAGCTTCTTCGGTCAGGTCCCTATACTGAGCACACATGCGAGGGAGAATCGTGCTTTGAAGTGTCTCAATATCCTTCTCCCTTTGGGCAAGGATAGCACTAGTCTCCCTATGCGACTCCGCTTGGAGCCGATACGCCCTTTTCGACTCCTCCCTTTGGGCGACAACAACGTCGTAGCCGCCTCTTGTACTGTCCGTTCCTCCTTCAACTTGGCGGCGGCGGAATCGGCGGCCTCTACCTTGGCCTTCTCGGCCGACGCGGCTTCTCAATTTCCTCGACCCGCGCTTGTGCGGCAAGGAGGTCAAGCTTAGCCTTCCCGGCCACCCCCTTTGCGGCAGCAACATCGAGCCTCAGCCGCTCTATCAACGGTCCCGTCTCGGCCAAGGCCTTTTCTTGCTCCCTAATACGAGAGCCGACCAGGGTCGACCAAATCCCAATCCTCTTGCTCAGCCTTGTACCCTCCGCTGTGAGCTGGTCGTTGGATATCGACGCGAGTACGGAGTCGGCATTTTTCCCGCCGTCCGCATAGGCCTCTTCTCAACTCGCCGCTCGATAATTGGGATCAGATGCGCCGGTTGATCTACAAAAATTCAACCAAAGAGTCCACGTCAACGTTCATGGACATACCAGAGAGCCGGTCATCGGGTATATCTAATGAGCCGGCTAAATCTGAGCCGCAAGTTAGACCATGTCGGAGGGCTTGCTCTTCTTGGCCGGTTGACCCGTTTCCTCGGCGCTGCATTAACATGAGCGACGGAGCGAAGCATCGGTGGCATGGGTAGATCTTTTCCTCTTACGCCTAAGCGGAGATCCTCAAAGATCGGAATCCTCTCCATCGACAATGTCAACGACCTCCACCTCTCGGTAGAGGCGGAATCGAGGTTGACACCGTCGCCGCCGTAGACTTGGCTTTTCGGACCCGGCGAGGCAAGGCCGCAGCTACCTTGGCCTGGGCCGCCGTCTCGTCCAAGCCCTTCAGAGGTCGAGGGCGACGGACGGCGGTCATGCACATCGACCTTCGGATTCTTCTCCTTAACGTTTCCGTCTTTGTCCAGCCCCATCTTCTCGAGGAGTTGCTCGGGACGGGACCAAAGTGCTCACGTAAAAGAAACAAAGTAAAACTTAGACAAAGGGACATGTCAAGAAACAAACAACGAAAAACATTAAAGCGAAAATGGGCCTCACACCGACCCCACTCACCCCGTGCTAGGGCCGGTATGAGGCCGACATAGCAAAGCGGCTCGTCCATCAAGATGACTTGCGTCGGGGGCAACCAAACCTTCGGCGCCCCATCATCATCGACCTCGAAAAGCTTCGATGCTCGCTTCTCGTCCTCATTAAGATAGACATTCCCGGCGTCCATCTTATTCTTGCCCTTAGGGATCATCTTCTCACGCTCCCCTTTGCTCTCGCACCGCAAGTTAACGTGGTCTTTGAAAAGACCGAGGCAACGGATAATCATCCGGGACCTCGACATACACCCACCGTTCCTTCCATCCCTTGCAAGAGGTGAGCTTAGGCACGGTGAGATAGCCCGCTCGATCTGGACGCTATACCACCCCCGGCCACCTTGAACATTCATTCGAAGAAAATGAATTCGGCGGAATAAGTTTACCGTTGGGATCACCCCCACAGACGACACGACCACACGAAGCCGACTATAGTCCTAACGGCCAAAGGGTGAAGGCTGCGCTACCGCAACGTTCATCGCCCAATTATGGTAGAGACGTACATATTGAGAGGAAACCGGAGACCATACTCCAAGTGCCTCATATATACGCCGATGTGACCCGGGGAGAGGGCAACAGACGGTCGACCCTCTCCGGGGATGACAATGTTGTACCCCTTGCCAAAAAAGAAGTGCTCTTGAAAAATTCGAGCGGAGCGGTGGGCGAGCCCATCGGTCCAAGCACGATTGGGGCCGATGGTACAGGCATCGTAATGATGCAAGACTGTCGCCCTCTCCGCACCGGAAGGATTCCTTTCCTCATCATCAACATCATCTTCCCACTTGCTCCGAACTCCGCGGTCAACTTCCGGGGAAGGAGACCTAGGGCCCCTCGACCTTAACGGAATTGCGGCTCCGCCTCCTCCTCATCAAAACGCAACGGGGAACCCCGGCGCACGGCAATCTTGGGACCGGCATCGGTAGAAGACATGGTTCACAACAATTACTTAAACAAAACAAAAAGTTGAAAAGGTTTTTCGGTTTACCTTGAAGAAAAGTGCTACGCCGACGTAAAAATTCGAAGATCGGAAGAGAGGAAAGACTTGGAATTTTGGAAAGAAGAAAATTTTTAGAATGAAATTATTAACCAATTTCACTTCAGAGATCTGGTATTTATAGGCAAAGGCCCATAAAGGAGGACCAATCAAAACGCAGCCCATAAAGCGTCAGCCAATCAACGAAGAGACACATGTCAGGCATGCGTACACGGAATGTCAATCGACGCAACAGTTGAATATCAATCAAAGCAACAGTAACCAAGCGTCTTCAACACGCCCCTTCATATCCCTTAGCCTATTCATCTTCCTCAAAGAAAACTCCTAAAGTATCTATTCTCCGCAACACGACTAACCAAGCTAGGCGGCACCGGCCGGGGCAATCAAAAATACACCGCACTCTCAACCTTGGGTCCGCCGGCCAAGAAGACCTTCTCTTCCACATTTTGATGTCCATTACACATCCATGTGGAGGGGGATACTGATACGGCTGTCTGATAAGCCGAGGGAGAAAAAGCCGGGCACAAAATTTTCACTTGCACGAGAATATACACTCGATACATCGGAGCCATACCACGGCATAGACTACGGCTGGGGCAAATTGATGGGGCATATTCGTGCCCGGCCGACCAAGTCAACATATTGAACGAGGTCAAAGATATCCACAGCAAGCCAATGACTTAGACATCCCAGCCGATGCAGCCTTTCGGCCTTCCAGCCTGGGTCTCGGCATGGCAACCTACCAGCCGGGGCACATACCCGCGTACTCATATCCAAGAACCCTCGGCATGGAGTCAACCAGGCTCGCCGGCCTGCCATAGGTCCCTCGGCCGAGGGTAGATCAGTCTTTCCACCTGCTATGCCACTTGGCCCACTTGGCCACTACGTGACAAAAGGTGAAAGTCTATAAATACTCCTCAATCCTCATTGAGGAAGGGATCCGGAATCTAACCTAAGAACCACTTAAATTGGTATTATCTCTCTCATCTCTCTACAATACACGTCATCAAGCTACATACTACTTAATCACAATAAGTTCACTGACTTGAGCGTCGGAGTGAGTACGCTTGGCACAAAGCCAAGCCCTCAGTTTGCTCATTGTTGCAGGAGAGGCCGAGGAGAGCAGTCAAGGCTAGAAGAGGCATTATTCGACAAAGCTAGCGTGGTAAACAAACCTACTTCGGAATTCATACCCGGAACAATTATCATTATTATTATTATTATACGACTAAAAATACATATTTTTAAAGAAATTAGGCGTTAAAAATATAATTAATTAAAAAAGGCGATAAAAATATTTTAAAGTCATTTCGCAAAAGAGCGGGTGTTACAAGTACCACAACTGGTAGTCTATCCTTGATCTTCGGTGCCAACCCCTTTTCAAAACGAAGAGCTAAACCTCATTGACCAAACTGCATATCCTCTGCATAGCGTGACAACTCTAGTAACCGGTGATAGTACTTTGTGACGGTCATATCGTCAGCCATGGTGAAAGAATCGAACTCAACTCTCAGCTTGTGACGGATATGCTCCGGCACAAAATGCTCCCTTATAGCGCTCTTGAAGCCTGCCCATGGTATAGCATCATATCCCTGGTCCTTGTAGTATGCTCTAGCATCCTCTTTCACATTCTGCCACCAGACCCTTGTTGGAGTAGTGTCCTCCACAATAAGTGCGTTTACATATTAAATCTCGTTAAAGGAATATCAGGGACTTATTTATTTATTTGTCACTTGGTCATCGTTAATCGGTAATGATTGGCTGACAAGAGTTTGACATTACTGTCGTGGGACGGCGGTAATCAGCTGATCCCTTTAGGTCACACCTATAGGATGACGCCCAAAAAAGAATGAATTAATTGTTTGTATGAGATACAATATAATTAATTCCTTGTATTATTTGACTTTTAATTAGTCGCGTAAATGTATTATTTGATGACGGGTTACGAACTCGGGACAAGGAGATTTATTATTTAATTATGTGATATTAAATAATAAATAAATGAATTAAAAATTATTGATTAATAATTCATTAATTAATTTTATATGATATGTGTATATGTTTTGACGTGGAATTAATTAGCTATTAAATTTTACAAGAGGTTGTAAAATTAGCTAAATGGGTTAATATTGACACATTGTATGTTGATAAAATAGCCTTATGATTACTTAATAGTCTAGTAGTCATTGGTAGTTAATTTGTATTATTTAAGTGTTAAATAATTAAATTAATGTTTAATTATGTAAGATAATTAACTATAAGACGTATAAGCATTTGTGGGGTAAATGTCGAAAACCGAAATGGACTCATATAAGTCACGATTTTTTAGAGGACACGAAGTGTCCTTTTAAGTGGCAAATTCCACTTAGATTTGTCTCCCATATTTGGCTATAAATACCCAACTATTCACACCATTTTATAAGTTGGAAAAATTTGAAGAAAATTTGGTCTTTGGTTGAGCACTTGGCCGGTCCATCTTCATCATCAAGCGACCATTTTTCTTCTAATTTTATTCATCTTGTTCATCTTAAAAACACATATATAAATCAACTAATAATATTATCAAAGTAATAATATTATTAAGTACATCAAATATACAAATTACAAGGCTACTACTACTATTAACTAGTTATTAATCTTAGTAGTATTTTGGGTTAATCTTGGGTGCCACCTTAGGAGATTATCTATTTTGGTAATTTTTGTGTATTTGGAGGATCATCCACATTCATATAGCTCAAGAACTACAAAGGTAGGAGACCTTTGTAGTGCCCTTATTTGCCTTAAACCATTGTAAGAAATTTTTGTCTTAAGATGGTTTTATACCATCTTTATGTTATTTATCTTTGCATGCATGTAGATTTAGACCACTTCATAAAATTAGTTAGTAATTTTGACATCATAAGATGAGTCAAATATCGTCTAAATAACTAACAACCCCAACCTCACCCCTTAGGTAGAACGCAACCTGTTCTACTGCCATCTCTGTCGGATACATCACGACCTCTAGAAGACTCTCGATCTCGTAGTGCCAATTATCGAGCAGCTTTGGCTCACCGGTGCCCTCATACATAGAGGGGTGGAAGCGAGAAATGGTGGTGCTTAGTTGGGATGCATCCACCGGTTTCTCACCTCCCTTACCCACGTTCTTGAGTGCCTCCATGAGCGCATCTTGCTGCTCAATCATACTAGCAATCTCATCCACAGTCATCTCGGTAGCTTGAATATAAGCAGCTGACCTCTTCGGCGGCATTTTGAGCTGATATAACCAAGGAAACGTAAGCACATAGCCTACGGCTCAAAATAAATAAACCCTCCGTCAAATAAGTACTCGGTCGAGTACTAAGACTACTCGGCCGAGTATTCCACTCCAGTAGCTAACCTCTAAAACACATAAAACATACTCGGTCAAGTTTATACGTTACTCGGTCGAGTATGCCTCACTCGGTCAAGTACCCCTCTTACTCGGCCAAGTGATCACAACCAGTAGCTACTCCTTCGTATACACAAACAACACTTGGTCGAGTGCTTGGTTACTCGGCCGAGTATCCCCTACTCGGTCGAGTACCCGCCCTGCTCGGTCGAATCATGTAAAAAACGAGCAATCTAATATACGCAAAACATAGTTAAACACGCATACGATACTTCCAACATTTTACTACCCTTCCAAAGCCAAATAATAAAACACATATCATGTTCAAATACTACCATGTTCAAGATACGCAATTCAGTTTCTCATTTCAACCAACAACTTCACAAGAATCGTAGCTATAGATACAACACACATTACTTCAAACACACAACGATTCCCAAGACACCCCCATGTTGACCGGCTCGAAATTGTAAGGGCCTCAATGCGACTTCGGGACGTCTCCCATGTCTTTACGGTAGCTCCAGACAACTCCTACACGGGTTCTTTTTATTTAGACTCCCTATGTTCATTTGGTTCATTGGTTTTTGGTTCTTAAATCGTCGCTCTAATACCAATTTGTAACACCCCTACATACCAAGGTGCCTGACCAAGGACCACCCTAGCATGAGAAGCTGTTACCATATCGGTTGCCCGAGGTTAGTATATCAAAAGTAACCATTCCGAAACATTTGTTAAAGTATAAAGTTTAAACGATTACATTGTCTCAAAACAAAACCTAAAGAAAGTGTATATGAAACACAATACAACTGAAACCAAAACAACTAAACTCGTAACAGCGGAAGTTAGACTCGAAGTGATGATATCCCATCTCGTCCCCGTAGCTATAGACAACCATCACCTGTCACAATCTGCTCACCATCACCGAATGGATCACCACAGTTTTACAAAAGAACAACGGGGGTCAGTTCACTATATAATTAAGATAAGCAATTACAATAAAAGCAATGGCAACAATTCCACAAACATTCTTCATTCCCACGCATGTCTCATAACTAACTACACACTTAAGTGTGTAGTCCTGCCAGATTACTGCCGCGACATATAATCCACACGGCCAGTGGGGGACCGCAACCATGCTCACCTAAGCCCCGGTTATCGTAACGAGCAATAACCCATGTTCCTTAATGTGCACATCCCCTCTTGTGGCGGGTTCCACAAGGGGCAAATCAAGGGCATGAAACCACTCCCGCAAGTGACTCCACTCAGCCGAGGACGCACCTCACCAACATAATCAATCCACCACAACTCCAACAATTACGAGTACAATTCAACAACAATACTAATCATGCCAATTAAATCACAATCATCACATCTTAAATCAATTATGCAATCAACTGAGTAGGGAAACCTTACCATAGCACAGATCCGATATGAGTCAACAAACGAAAGCTAGAATTTCTCTTCTACAAATTCTCCACCTAACAACAATCATAACAATCCAATTACAACATGAAATCACCCCTTTTTCCCAAAATTCCAATACTAGGGAAAAACCCTAAAAGACAAAACTAACGAAAGGTATAAGACTAGTGACTTACTGACGCAACCGACGCAAGAGAGAAATGAACAAGGACTCATGAACAATCAAAGATATTGGAAGAGATTAGGGATGATTAGAGTACGTAGAAATGTTTTAGGTTTTAGTAAAAAGTGAAAAGTGAAACTGTTAATCGTAATTTATAACTCTAATCATTCTTAACCAAACCGTGGAAATAATTCTCGTCAGACCGGATACTCGGTCGAGTATTGCGAATACTCGGCCGAGTACCCCTTACTCGGCCGAGTATTACTGGATAGTAACCTGACCAGAAAACACACGACGCATTACTCAGCCGAGTTAGCCTTATTCGGCTTATTAACAGAACTCAGAAAAACGTGGTATTACACCATATCCCATAAATAGTTAAGCTCATATGGTATAAATGTATAATGCAACAACTCAATGTGTGTAAACCTAACTTAAGGTTTCAGATCCTTCAATAAAGTCAGTCTTTTAGTCTCTCTTAATACCACTGTATCCACATCCTACTAACATAAATAGTACAAGCTTTTTTTTTTTTTTTAATATTTAGACATTCTGTTTATGCATTTGATTTGACTCGAGTTTAAGATTGATATTCCAGGGTTTAATGAAATTAATCGACTACTATTGAAGAGAGAGAGCCGTGGGATCTCGACCGATCAAGAAGATGCGCGTAGCAGCTCTTAAAAAAAGGTAAAGCCAAGAGACATATAAAAACGGGTGCTATTGCGGCACTTTCTCTGGATTTTTCTACGAAAAAAGTTAAACAAACCCGGTATTTGGTGGTCAGACAAAAGGGCAGAGCACACAAACACACAGCGGAAAAACTAATACACCAACATCAGAAACATCAACAACGTTTTCTTCGTCCTCGAGCACATTCTGATCTTAGAGTCTTCTAGTACATGGATTCCAAGCCTCCTATTCCGTTCCGATTCTAGAACAAGCAAGGCTATGCTGACCACGGCCTATAGGAACCAGGCTATCTACCGCCTTTAAGCCGGTTTGCATATCAATAGGTGCCGGAGCTGCTACAATTGCTTCAGCGGGAGCTGCGAAGCTTGGTCAATCGCGCCAACCGTTGGCTGGTACAACCACTCTATTGTCCACTTCTAACCTCGGCACTTTCTCTGGATTTTTCTACGAAAAAAGGTAAGCACGATGGCAGGACTTCTTGGCCGAATTTGACAAGAGAAGACAGGTGCAAGTTTAGTTATTGAGCAGGCGTGGGATGATGGGAAAGAATCTCAGGAAGATATTCATCTGAGAAGGACGTCCTGAAGTATAAGGGTGCCACAGACAACATTCTGGAACTTCCAAACCAAAAAAAGACAAGGATGAGAAGGAGCTTTTACGAGGTAGGGCCTTCCAGACGCGCGAGTACGGGTCCCCACCCCACCTATCAGGAAGTCAGAATCGGAATTAGACCTGCTATTAACGTCGGCTTATCTGTCAGTCGCGTCGGGTCTGCCGCTCGTATTATATTATAAAGGACGATGATACTGATAGCGATATTGCAGCTAAATCGATTGTGTTGAATTCATATTGATTAACATTATAAAGAGTTTACTAATTGTACTACGTAACTTTATCTTATGCTTAACATAAGATAATACAAACATTGTTCCATGACTTCTATTATCTTATGCTTCTTTCGGGAAGTAATTTACAACCACTACTCTAAGATTATATGTATATGAGCAACAATGGGGTTTAATATCAATAGGATATAATACAAAAATATACTCCATCAATAGGATAGGATACAAAAATATACTCCATCAATAGGATAGGATAGGATAGGGTACAATGGGTAGAGTGTTTTGTGTTGTCTAAATTTATTTCCTTATTTCTTGTACAAAATGAAAGAGAGAAAAAATGAGTGAATAGGGGGAGGATCTATCTACATGTACAATGTAAAATCATAAACTATTACAATAACGTCCCTTTTGCAAAAAATATACAAGTAGATATAGGTTATAAAAGTTATTTTAGTGGAGATATTTGAGTAAAATAATACCCCGTATTTGGTTTATTTACAGTATATAACAGAAATGATTTTAAGGGAAGATTTGTCTTATTGTACAAGTGATCAAGTAATAATTTTTCATGGGTGTAAATCGTTTATTTGATGAGTCATAACTTATAGGCAATGGTAATTGCGATGACGATATTTTATTGGTTTGATTAGATCAAAGCACTGTAATAAAAGAATTAATCATGTAATATAAGAATTCAAATAACAAGAAATTCATTTGGAAAAATATATCCTAATAGGAGTATATACACATAGCTCCACAAGAACTTTGATATGAGAGTTCAAGACAAGAAATTGGCCTTGCTCGGCTATCCGAAAAGAAATGTGATTCCTACCCCTGTTAGGGAGGTGGGTTGATCCATACATACCCTACTATCTACGAGTAATAAAAAAAAATTTAATGTTTTTAGTGGGGATATACAAAAATATAAAAACTATGTATTCAGTATTACTCCCTTCATTTAAGTCCAAATCCTTTATTTATATTGTTAACAATACCCATGAATGAGGACAATTTTCGTAACGAGGTCATGTTATACACATATTCATGAATATAATAAGAAAATCACTTTTTTATAAATTTTTATAATGTGTAACTCAAAATATTAATGGTACGTACAATATGCGCATTGAAAAATGTCCTAAAAAATGGGGTATTTGGACTAAGGCCTTATTCGGACTAAATTTAGCTCATTTTAGTTTAGTTCAGCTTTATTCAGTTCAGTTAGTTAAGTTTAGTTTAGTTCAATTCAACTCATCTCTTCGCAAATTAAATCTTACTTCAGTTCAGCTCCATTAAATTTAGTTCAGCTCTTTTCAGCCGAAAAGAACAGGACCTAAAAGGGAGTTAGTACATACTCCGTACTTCGTATCTAACTATCCACGGCCTGCCTCTTATGACTCATATCTTTATACATATGCAAAAGAATAGCGAAGATTTCGTCGGATACAGAAATCACTTTCGTTCAAACGAAGAGAATATCCATCATGGTCATGTTATGCTATGACGATAAATAAGAAACAGCGGACAGTCACTTAATCATGTTAGATTTTAGTCATGGTTAGCTTTACGTAGAGGCGTCAAGAACAATATCAACGAAGGGATTAAAGTTCTACATTAATGATGTACCAAGGCCACAAGAAAAATATTATTTAAGAAGAATTTTCCACAAATCTGCCAAATTAGGTGATGTATTATATATTTTGCGTGAAAGTCCTTGAGAACTACGAGTCTTAATTGTTGATAGACAAAAACAAATTATGTTGTGTCGAGATCTAACAAATTTTCCAAACATGCTACATATATAATTGAGATACCTGTTGTTTGGTGTACCACCATTCAGCTATATTTTACAATGTCATACGCTTTAAAATTGGAATATATTGGTAGATATTGTAAATTAACCTAATTTGCGTATCTCATATAGGTCTGTTTCTGTTATGACAGATTCATTTTGGGGCACTAAACAACGTTTCCAATAATATATAATAACTAAAAATCAGTGGTGCATCCAACAATAGAATTAGGAAACTACATAATACAACTGTCTCTGGATGTTATTTTAATGATATAATTAATACCAAATGGAGCAACTTCTTATAACTTTAAGGGACAAGCAAGTCATCAATAATCAACTAAATCAACCCCGAGGTTTGTTTGCTCCAATTTTCAACATAGTTGAACTTTATTTTTTCTCAATTTAGCCGACTTCTATTACCAAATCATGGTAACGTAAACCAGCGTTTACAAGCAATCTGTTGTTAAATGGATTCTTAGGATATGAAACACGTATTATTGTTGAAGATAATCCTAATGGCAGTCTCATGCATCGCACGGGCTTTTCAATTAGTATTTACTTATTTCACACTAATTATCCATACACTTTACCTTGAATATATATTTTGCTACACCAAAAGTAAAATTTTGAACTAGCCTCTGATGATGGTGATTATCGATTCATCGTGCATCACACGGATATTCCTGGCTCCGTGGCTATACTCGCGTTTATACTCTACAACTCAATCCTACCGTTACAAATTTAGAAAAACCACGAAAATAGGAGCTAACATCAATAACCCTAACAATGGCGGGATATCAAAACCTCCAACATCTTTCTATTCATACACCTTCATTATTCCCCTTTCCTAACAAACTTCCTTCATCTTCTTCTTGTTCTTCTTCAATCTCTGTATCATCACCATGGTTAAGCAAACCGAGCTTAGTTGTAATACTACGGTTTTATGTGTCTTGGGGTACTCTATCTAGTGGGTCTTAATCTGTCGAGTAAGTATGGTTTTACGCAAAACAATAGTCTGCCTGATGGGTGCTCAATCGAGTAAGCTTGGCACTCGATCGAGTAAGGGTCACTCGATCGAGTAAGTGACTTACTCGATCGAGTAAGTCGGTTAACGGGTGATGTTGACAGATTTTGTTAATAATGCGGGAATGGTATATAAGGCCTTTGTCACTTTTATTAAAACACTTTTCAAAACCTAAAACCTTCAAGAGAAGATTAGAAGTTACGTTGAATCATCCTCGCCGCATTATTAGCAAATCCTGGAGCTAGGAGTGTCAGTTTTCGACGTTCTTTACACCTTTGTGATCCTTGCGTCGTGCGTAAGCTCTACATATAGTTTTTATATCGTTTGGTTAATGTTGGTTAAACCCTAATGGGGTGATTTGGGGGTTTTGGTTGTTATGTGATTATGTTAGTAATAATATGTATGTATGTATAGGAGGAGGGTTCGTTGAGGAGAGATTCTGATTTAGCTGCTTGATCGTCTGATTCCGTGTTGCTTTCCAGGTAGGGTTTCCCTACTCAGTATTAGTTACATAATGTGTGGTGGTGGTTTTTGTGATTAAAGATTGATTGTATTGTTAAGTTATTAGACGGTTGTTATTTTCATACTGTTGATTGATTGTGTAACTGTCTGTGATCTTTGGGGCGCGTCCCTGGCTGAGTGGAGTCACTTGCGGGAGTGGCTTCACGCCCTTGGTTCGCCCTCTGTAGAACCCGCTACAGGAGGAGATGTGCACATTTAGGAAACTTGGGTTTATCGCTCAGTTGTGATGAGCGGGGATTTGGTGGGTACGGCTGCGGTCCCCCACTGGCGGTGTGGAGTACTTGTTGCGATGGGTACTCTGGCAGGACTACACACTTTAGTGTG
The DNA here is from genome assembly GCF_048544455.1 of Silene latifolia. Classification (NCBI taxonomy): domain Eukaryota; kingdom Viridiplantae; phylum Streptophyta; class Magnoliopsida; order Caryophyllales; family Caryophyllaceae; genus Silene; species Silene latifolia. Next base: position 224,645,519 of record NC_133538.1, on the reverse strand, counting down.
TAGTCAGTTGTGTGGAGATTGGTTATGGAGACTGTGGAATTGTTATGTTGTTGAGTTGTTTATGCACTTGTTCATTGTGGCTTTGTTTTTTGTAATTAGTACTGACCCCGTTAATTTTTAAAAACTGTGGTGATCCATTCGGGGATGGTGAGCAATTATTGAGCAGGTATGATATGACGCGTATGGGATAGTTGAGATGAGTCTTCATGTGTCAGTTAGAAGTCTTCCACTGTGTCAGACAATGTTTTATAGTTTTGATAGTTTTATCAGTAGACCGTTTTGAGTACTTTGTATTTCATTTTAACAGTTTTGGAGTTGACACATAATCACTTTAAACTGTATTTACTTTTAAATATGTTTTGTTATTGTGTTATGATTATCATTGCCTCGAGTAACCAAGATGGTGACGTTTCCATACCGTAAGTGGTCCTAGTAAGGCACTTGGAGTATGGGGGTGTCATAAAGTGGTATCAAAGAGACGATCCTGAAACATGTAACCAATGAACCTAATGAACATAGGGAGTCAAAATAAAATGAACTCGGGGTAGAAGTTGTAGGAGCTAATCCAAAGGCTTGGGAGACGTCCTAAAGTCGCGAACTCGCCCTACAATTTTGAACCGGTCACATGGGGTACGTGTCGGGATCGTTATGTGTTATTCTCTTGTTTGCATATCTAAATAGTAATGTGTGGTGTGAATCGGTGGATGTATGTATGTGGAAGATAGGAGGTATATAGTAAAAGGTGATGATTATGTGATTCGTATGTTGGTTGATTGAGGGCATGATGTTTGATCTATAACGTGATATGTTAGAAATACGGAAGTAAAGTTGTTTTGTTTGAGTATATAAAGAGTTGCGTATATATATATATATATATATATATATATATATATATGTGTGTGTGTGTGTGTGTGTGTGTGTGTGTGTGTGTGTGTGTGTGTGTGTGTGTGTGTGTGTGTGTGTGTGTGTGTGTGTGTGTGTGTGTGTGTGTGTGTGTGATTTTTTTGTTGTCGTTTTGCTAATAGTATAGAAGGTTGGGAAAGTAAGATGAACATGCGGGTAGTGTATACGAGTCTGCATGACTCGTTCGAGTGGGAGGCACTCGATCGAGTAGGTGAGAGGCTCGATCGAGTGGGTCTGACTCGATCGAGTAGGTAGTTTTGCGTTTTCTGGGCAGAAGCAAGTTTTTGGGCGCTCGATCGAGTAAGTGGTGGCACTCGATCGAGTGGGGTCAGCTCGATCGAGTACGTTTTAGAAAAGTTTCTGATCAGATTCTGGAGTCGTGGCAATCGATCGAGTAGGAGGGGCAACTCGATCGAGTGACCTCAACTTTATCGAGTGGGTTGAGGGGCTCGATCGAGTAAGTTCTATACAGGTCGTATACGTGTTTTGGGATGTGGGGTGAGTTTTTATGTTTACCTTTCTCTTATATAGTTTCAAGATGCCGCCAAAGAAAAACTCGTTGTATGCTAGAGCCGAGAGTATGACCGTTGATGATATAGTAAAGATGTTGGAACACCAGGATGCTCTCACAGACGCCTTGAAAAGAGTGGGAAAGGATAAAGATATTGATCACTCCAAGATCAGCATTCACATAGCTAGGTTCAACCCTAAGAAGTATAAGGGAACGGGGGCGCCAATTCTGCTGGATAATTGGCATAGAGAGATGGAGAATATTCTTGAGTTGGTCCATTGCCCGGAGGAGTTGAAAGTAGAACAAGTTGCGTTCTACTTGAGAGAAGCGGCCAGTGAGTGGTGGGATAAGGTTAAAGTGAGTGCTCGGGAGTTGTATATGAAGCAGAGGCTAACTGCGATACCTTGGGATGAGTTCAGGAAAGAGATGAGGCGTGAGTTTGTGACAGAGCATGTGCGTAGTAAGCTGAGGGAAAAGTTCGATTATTTTAAGATGACATATGAGATGACGGTTGTTGAGTACTACGGCAAGTTTAATGAGAAATCCAGGTATGCTGAGGATATGGGGCTGAGTGAAGAGAACTTGGCATTGAGGTTCGAGAAGGGGTTGACCCCCAAGATTATGAAGAAGTTACCGGTGGGAGTTCTTACAGATTTAAAGGAGGTATATGAGCGTGCTGGGAGGGCTGAGAGGTTAGTTGAGATGACCAAGGAGAGGGGTGCTGAGAAAAGAAAAGCTGAAAGCGAGGGAGGTGGTCAGTCCAGCTACAAGAAGGGTGGCCATAATCAAGTAAGAGCATATTCATCGGGCTCGGGGTTTAGTGCTGGGGTTTCTTACGGGCATGGTCGTGGTCGTGGTGGTAGTAGTTGGGGTATGGCCTGTTATAACTGTGGCGGTGTGGGCCACAAGAGACATGAATGCACCAGTGCGGTGAGTGGGGGTTTCCAGAGACCGTCGCAAGGGCGTTTCTCACAGGGTCCTGCATAGAGCTATGCTAGTAACAGGTTGGCTGGGCCGTGGAACAAAAGGGGAGGTCAGAGTAACAACGGTGGGGCAAACCACAATGGCGGTAATTCATATCGGAGACCGGTGACGAACAACAACAACAACAACAACTAGGGATCGGTTGATAAACAGGCTACCTTAGCTAGTACTGACCAGGGAGGTGGGCAGAAGACCAGTGGCAAGCTGTTTATGATGGAGAAGAAAACAGTTGAGGATGATGCTCATGTTATCACCGGTACATTTCTTGTTAATGGAGTTTTTACCTTTGGTTTTTTTATTCCGAAGCGTCACAGTCGTTTGTATCATCGAGTCATATTAAACGGTTGGGTTTGAGTGAGTATGAGTCTATAAGAGTGGAAGTTTTTATACCTTCGGGGGAGTCTTTATCTTGTGGACGGTTGTATAGAGGTGTTTCTATGTTAGTTGGACAAGTTGATCTACCAGTAGACTTGTTAGAGTTCCCTTTAGATGATTTTGAGATGATAGTTGGGATGGATTGGTTAGGAAAGTACAAGGCTAAGATAGATTGCCATCAAAATAAGGTTTCTTTGAGGGGTCCTAAGGGGATTAGTGTGTCTTATCGTGGGTTTGTTCTCAAACCCAAAGTTAAGTTGATTGCAGCAGTGACTTTGAAGTCTTACCTGAGGAAGGGGTGTCCGTTGATCCTGTGTCATGTGAGAGATCACCATATGGAGAGTCCGGCAGTTGAACAGATACCAGTAGTGGGAGCGTTTTCAGATGTCTTTCCAGAGGAGATACCGGGGTTACCACCGAAGAGGGAGATAGATTTCACCGTTGAGTTAAAACCGGGGACGGGGCCAATATCTAAGGCACCGTACCGTATGGGTCCTAAGGAGTTGGAGGATCTGAAGAAACAGTTGGATGATCTGATTGAGAAGGGGAACATTAGACCTAGTGTATCACCGTAGGGACCACCAGTCTTGTTTGTGAAGAAGAAAGATGGGAGCTTGAGGTTGTGCATCGATTATAGGGAGCTGAACAGAGTTACAGTAAAGAACAAGTATCCTTTGCCAAGGATAGATGATTTGTTTGATCAGTTGAACGGTGCATCAGTCTTTTCCAAGATTGATTTGAGCTCGGGTTACCATCAGGTGAAGATTAGGGAAGAGGACATACCAAAGACAGCTTTTACATCGAGGTATGGTCATTATGAGTATGTTGTGATGCCATTTGGGTTGTCTAACGCACCTGCAGTGTTCATGGATTTGATGAATTGGATCTTCAGTCAGTTCTTGGATTGGTTTGTGGTGGTCTTTATATAGATGATATCTTAGTATTTTCTAAGACTAAGGAGGAGCATGAGGAGCATTTGAGGATAGTGTTGCAGACCTTGAGAGAGAACCAGTTGTATGCAAAGTTATCCAAGTGTGAGTTCTGGTTAGAGGAGGTTTCATTTATGGGGCATGTGATTTCAAAGAAAGGGGTAGCTCTGGATCCTGCAAAGATTGAAGCGGTTACCAAGTGGGAAGCACCAAAGAATGTGGCGGAGGTCAGGAGTTTCTTGGGTTTAGCAGGGTATTATTGACGGTTCGTTAAGGATTTCTCCAAGATAGCTAGACCTATGACAGCTTTGATGAGGAAAGAGAACAGGTTTCGTTGGGATAAAAGTTGTGAGACGGCGTTCCAAACCTTAAAAGAGGGTTTGACCACAGCTCCAATCTTAGCATTGCCTGAGGGGAGTGAGAACTTTGAGGTGTATACAGATGCTTCAAAGAATGTGTTGGGTTGTGTGTTAATGCAGAATGGGAAAGTGATTGCCTATGCTTCTAGGCAATTGAAGCCTTATGAGGAGAATTATCCGACGCATGATCTAGAGTTAGCTGCAGTTGTATTTGCTCTTAAGATTTGGAGGCATTATCTATATGGGGCGACCTTTAAGGTGTTTTCAGATCACAAGAGTGTTAAGTACATCTTCACTCAAAAGGAGTTGAACATGAGACATAGGAGGTGGATGGAGTTGATTGGGGATAACGACATGGATATTATATACCATGAAGGGAAAGCTAATGTGGTTGCAGATGCTTTGAGCAGGAAAAGCGTGCATTCTCTTTGCACAGCTGTGTCTTTGATGAGATTGAGAGATGAGGTGGGGAAGTTTGGGATACATATGATCCAGAAAGGGGATGCTATAGGGGATTTAATAATGCAACCAGACCTTTATGATGATATTCGCAGTAAACAGGCGTTGGATCCCAAGATTGAGGAGTGGAGAGCTAGAGTAGAGAAAGGGACAGTGTCTAGATTCTCTATTCATACAGATGGTAGTGTGAGATTTGATGGGAGGTGGTGTCTTCCTAACGATGATGAGTTAAAAAAGATAATCATGACAGAGGCTCATTGCACACCATACTCGGTACATCCAGGCGGTGACAAGTTTTATAAAGATTTGAAGAAGACCTTCTGGTGGCCGGGGATGAAGAAGGAAATAGCTGAGTTCGTGGCTCGTTGTTTGACATGTCAGAGAGTGAAAGGGGAGCAGCAACGACCACAAGGAAAGATTCAGTTTATTGAGGAACCTGAGTGGAAGTGGGAGTCAATTTTTATGGATTTTTATCGTGGGTTTACCGAAGAGTCAATAAGGTAATAACATGATATGGGTTATAGTGGATCGGCTGACCAAGTCAGCTCATTTTGTGCCAATGAAAGTGATGCGTGTATTTTATATAGGTATTTCGTACTTCATTTGCACACATTTCTATGCATTTTGTGTAGTGTTTAGCTACAATGTCTCCCGAATTGTCTACTTTGGTTTCTCTTGTCTTATTTGCAGGACTGAACCAAATAGGAGCATAATCAAGCTTTATACCTGTCCTTATGCATGCATTTAGGAGATTAGTTGAGTCGGAGCCATAAGACTACTATTTTGAGATGCGCAAAGAAGTAAGTTAGAAAGGCGAGCAAAGGAAGAACTTCAAATTTCTAGTGCCTAGTTTGAAGAGCCATATCTCGATTTCTACAAATTATTTTCAGGTGAATCCAAATGGAGATGAAAGTTTGTCCTCTTAGCTTTCTAACGCCACCAAAATCGTCCTGTTTGCCCAAGTAACGAAGAAACAGCAGCCGTTTGAAGTTCAGCGCGCGAAGCAGGACTTGTGAGCTGGAAAGTACTCGATCGAGTACAATTGTGTTCGATCGACTCATTTTTCTACTCGATCGAGTAGTGCCTATTTAATAAGTGTTCGATCGAGTACCTAAAGTACTCGATCGAGAGGTTTTAGCTTGGATTTGCTCGATCGAGTGATATAAAAGTCCTCGATCGAGTATTTACCTATTATACTCGGGATTTTTATCCCGTGATAGGTTTAGTTTTGTTAATTTTCACTTCCCTATATAAGGGAGTCGTAACAAGGTTAATGGGAACTTCTTCCTTTACCTTTTAACACTTCTCTTAATCAACTTTTCTCTCTTAATCTCTCTTCACTGTAACTTTTCTCTCTTAATCTCTTGCTTGGATTTTGGTTTGTTTCCTACGCCGGAATTGCTTGAGATTGTAATCCCTCTTCTCCTTTTAATCTTAATCTAGTTATTTGTTACTTTAATTACTTGTTCTTCTCTTAATTAATTTCTGTCCTAATTTGTTTTATGCTTAATCATTATTATTTCATCATGCTTTCTATTATTAGTTCATTCATTGTTATTAATATTGACAACAATAGTAATATGAGTAGCTAAACTCTTTCATGTCGGGATTAGGGGATCTATGGTAGGATTGTGACGATTTAGCGAATAGACTAGACGGTTTACTTGTGAGAATCTGTCCCCATAGCAATATAATTGTATCACCAATTTAGTTGAATGCATGCTTCTAAATTATTTTAATTTGGTTAACTTCGTTCCTGGATCGGAAGATTGGAACGAACAGACCTGCTATGAACAGTAGACTACCATAATGAGGATGGAAGTTAAGTTAGTGTAAATCTAGGATAGAAAGTGGACCGGAAGGACCTTTCATGTATCCTTCTCACATTAGATTGTCTAGGTTATTTATGACTGAGTCGACAGACTACCGTTGTGAACCGAAATCCTGACATGTTCTCTCTCTTTTGATCATCTTACTTGCATTTTCTGTCTTTTATTGCTCGTTCTTTACTGCTCTTCCCTTAAGCCTTCTTTAGTTTAGAAACCAAATATAAAACCCCCATCCGTGACTTAGATAGACGGCCTACAGATAGATAGCTTGCCTCCCTGTGGAGATCGACCCTACTTATCGCTAGCTTCTGTTAGTTATATTTAGATATTTATTTTTGGTACAGAAACGACTGTATCAAATTTTGGCGCCATTGCCGAGGAGGCAGCTGTAACACCCCGGTTTATAAAAGAAGCCTTCGTCAAGACATTCCCTAATAAACCGGACTGTTACCATCTCGGTTTCCCAAGGTAGTGAATAACAAATTAAACTCCAAGGCAATTTATATAATTATTTTTACTTAATCATTACAAAACCTCTTTACGCCAAATAACAAGAACTACATAAATAAATGTGAAAGTCTTCTAGATGATGATCTAGCTACTAAGTCGTCTGATCCAGTGTCTCACGCCCATCCAACTCCCGTTCTATCTCTTAACCTGTCAAGTCTGCTCGCCAATATTTGGGTCATCACAGGTGTTCACGAATACACAGGGTCAACCACGAGGTTGAGTAGGGAAAACAATAAAACAACAAAATATGATATGCATGCTCCTCCGTCACCTCCATCTTCATCTCAACCCATATCTCATATCTCATACCCCGGACAACTCAGCCATACCGATCCCCGGTAGACTATATATATCGACCGTAGCCGATCTGCCAGCTCGCAGCTGAGGACACCCGGGGCAAGTCCTGCAGAACCCGCCTGGGCCTTATCACAACTCACATCGTAACTCAACATCGTCACTCCTACACCATCCTCCAACTCCAATGCATATGAAATGCTCAACAGAAATTAATGCAACACAATATATATATTAATGAATGAAATCATGCCAGCTACCGAATGTTGTGATAACAAACTCAACACGATCAATTCAGTCAATCACCTTCCCGTATATGAATCATAACGTAAATCAACAACCATGGATCATGTCAACACAATTCGACAACAACGATAATAGGTCAAGTGTATTTCCCTACCTCAAAGTGCCAGCAAATCCAATTAAGCAGTTCAAGCAGTCCAGAACATAAAGCAACGAATTTGATTATCGATCCTTCACGAATCCGTCACCTAAAACAATTATAATATTTATAATTACTAACTACTAAATATAGAAATCTCCCAAAATAGAAGCTTTCCCGGAATACAATCCCGACACCAAACTTATGCCCAACTGATAACTAAATAACCCGATTAGTATTTGACCCAACTTCCCAACATAGTTACTAAAGTAGAATTTCTTAAAATGGAAACTTTCCCGATATAGTAACTTTTTCATTTTAACAAACCCGACTTGAATTACTTAACGGACTCGGGAATTAAATTGAATAACTAATATGATAAGTAAAAGATTAAACAATTAAACGACTTAAGAAGACCCGAATCAACATTGAACAATTCGAGTAGCCCGACTCAAAACCCGTCTTTAATTATTTTAATGCACTCGGAAATTAATTAATTAATTAAGAATACGATCACTTAACGAATTCTAACGATTAAACAATTACAAAAACCCGTTTCAACACTAAAGCAACCCGTCATCAACACCGCCCCCTTCCCACGCGCTCACACACTCCCACGCGCCACCACGAGGCCGTGTCGCCCACCACCCAATCCCCACACCGACCCGACCACCAACGACCACCCCCACTGGGGTCGACTCCTGCCGGCGAGTCAAACCAGCGCCGCCATTTGGCCTGGTTCACCACCACGCCTCACCAAACACCTCATGTTCTCTCCTTACCACCACCGCAGCCAACACCTCCTACCTGCCAACTCACCACTGACCTGCTCGCCGTCAGCCCACGAACCCAGACACAGTGGCACCGCCTTCTTGACCTCCCCCTAGTCCACGGTGGTGCCACCCCAACCTAGCCATTCTAAACCGCCTGAAAACCCCCTGTTCAAACCCGTCTGCTACCCCTGTCGCTGCCACCTCTCTCTGCCACTACCACCACCCAAAACCACCATAACCACCACCACTACACTCGTCACTAACCACCCTACCCATATACCCCGACGCCAACCACCCTTATCCCTCCCTAAGACACGAAACAACAACCAATCAACTCGACAGAAATGCGAAATCAGAGGAAAGGGTTGAACTCTTACCTTTTTCGCCACCACCACAGCCACCAGGGCCATCAACGGTCGTCGTCAAACACCCTAAAGCCTTCCTTGCTGCGCCGCCAACATCCATACTCTCTCTCTCTCTCGTTTTGCGTGAAAGCTGATGATTGGTGTTGATGAAGGAGGGAGGCGGGTTGAGGAGTAGGGTTGTGTAGAGCTAGGGTAAAAAGGTTAAAAGTTTAGGTCAGATGGTAAATGGGTCATGGGTAAACGTGATTGGGTAAGTGGGTAAATGTCATGGGTCCGTGTGGTTGTAAAAGAATTAGCTAACGTGACTTCGTTCAGTTAAACCCGTCTCACTTAACTTAGATCGATACAACGCGCGTCAAGTAAAATAATTAACGTAATTATCGACTCAACAATTAACCCGACTTAAATAGTAATATATAAAATGTATAGTAATTAATATATATTAATATCCGTTTAATTGATTATATATAAAACACGGGGTATTACAGTCTTCCTCACTACTACAAATATGATCTATAAAGACGCTTAGCTCCCGACGCTTGTATAAAAACTGCTGATATATCTCTTATAAAACGAAACATTAAAGCGCTATTATAAAGCGCCTCACAAAAGCGTCTTACCCAAACCCAAAAGTAAAGCGTGCACCAAAATTTCACCGCCAAACCCATTATCATTAGTAAAACCCTTAAATTAAAACAAAAATAAAAAAAATTCTCCCCACTGCCATTCTTGCGAACTGACGGCAGACAAAGAAAGCTCCATCAAAATCTGAAGAGTAATCAAAATAGACCTGCAATCACATAATCAGGTATGTGAAGATAAATCATTCCCTATCATTACGTTTTTACTTTTTATTGATCCTTGAACTTTGAGTGAACAAATTGGCTGTTCTTTTTTTTCCAATTTTTTAGCTTCCTTCTTAATTATTGGGGTTTTATCTATAGATTTTTATTTTCATATACATGATGGTTGCTATTTTACTCCAATTTGAACCAATTTTGAATGTAATATGACTTAATTTGGATATTTTTTGCTAAGTTACTGAATTCTGGTTATTTGGGGATTATTGTAATTAGGTGAAAAATAATTGCTTGTTTTTCATGTACTTTGTCTCATATGTATGTTTGATGGCTTTCTTTGATTCCAAGTTCTCCAAAATTAGCAAATATATGATCTTAGTTAAGTTTATTTGGTGAATTTCTTTGTTTCAGACGAGATGACTCTTATTCTTTAAGTAGTTTGTAGATAATTTTCATCATCGCAATTGACTACATTATTCAATTGACAATTATATAATAAGACGGTCTCACACTCTAGGACGATTCATTTATAGGTAGGAAATGAATTGTCTTTCCACACAATGAAACCGTCTCACACAAAATTTACTGTATATCGTAAATATCTATGATGCTCTATTATTATTGTGGAACTACCTATGACCACTACTTTGATTTCTGGTTTGGTAGAGCTCGATGACCATTAGAGTTCATTTGTTGATAGGAAAAAAATGCACATAGTGTAATGGTGGAGAACTAATATAGGTTTTCTAAATGAAATATTTGTTATTTATTTGTGTAAGCTCTTTTTTTTATATTTTATGTATAGGTTAACCTTTCTTCAATTTTTATTCGACTTATATATGTGAAACTAATTTTCAGTTTAACAAGTGATGGATTTGAGTTTTATCAAGGAAAATTTGGCTAGTCGTAGAGAACTTTGGTTTGAGGGAGGATGAAGAAATTGAGTCGTATCATGTCTCATTTCTAAATAATTTGTATTCAAACTCCCACGAATTTCCTAGTTGGGTTAGGCATGATGTCTAAGGAACTTTGGTTGATGACTAAAAATAATGTGTAGCTGCTAGATTTGATCTTTTTTTTCAAGTACTTTTATGAAATGTTGGCTATTTTTTATGTTTTAAATGATAAGCTTTATACTAAGTTGAGCTTTTTATTTGTGAAAGTTTTTTGTGTGCAAGCTATGTGAATTTGTGCCGGAACTTCTTTGAATCAAATTAAATGATTGTTGATAAAGCTCAAAGCTGAGAGGGAAAATGGCCAAGGCTAAGAATCTTCGGATTACTCGACAAAGAGCAGCCAAGAAGATCAAAGAAGGCACAACTCCACTGAAGAGAGTAACAGGCATTCCTGCTCTGGAAGTCAAAATAGAGATCTAAATTCAGAATTCATTCCTAGTACTCAACATCAAAATGAGGGGCGAACATATGAATGTGTTGTACAAGGTAAGATTGAATTTCACTTTGTAATGCAGTTTGTATACACATTGTAATTTCATATTAAAGTGATCTTATCATTTTTTAGATCCCGAAGGAAAAAGAACTCATGGAAAAACTGTTCTTGCAGAGATATGGAACTTACCAGAAGGACATCGAATAGTTGTCGAGACAAACAAAACAAACCAACCTATAGGTGATGAAGGAGGGGTGCTAGGATATTTTTGTGGGACAGTAGCTAGAAATGAAGGACCGAAGTTTATATAGAATGTCATCAACATACGAACGAAGCCGATGTTACAGTGTGTGTCTGAACTTTAAAGCTTCTTATTCATTTTAATTATTAAAGGTAATTTTTCTTTGTGTTACTTTAGTACAGTTACATCTACAGGGTCAAATTAAGGAAATTGCTGCACAACAAGAGCTATTAGATGGGAACTTAGATGATGACCCTGTTGCACAAGTATTGGGAAAAGATAAATATGGCCGGGTTTGAGGTCTTGGGCTAGGTGTTAAGCCATCAGATCTAGTAAAGCCTTCTACTTTACGTTATTACAACGGCTTAAATATGTCTACAACTGACGAGGCGATATCCATGTATCTTATTTGTCAACTAAAGGACCAAATACAAGCAATGGATAATCGTATCATAAGACAAGGAAACACTATTACCAAGCTAAAAAGGAAGTTGAGAAATACTGATGGTTTCACCTTAAGTGATCTTGAGTCGAGTGAATCTAGCTCTGATGATTCTAGCTCTAGCTCAGAAGGAGAATCTGATCATGATAATTAATAGTAAGGTAAATATTCTTTTTAATATCTTGATCGTCTTGTCTTCTCTTGGTGTCATGTCTTTTCTCTCCTTTTAAACTTTTAAATGTTTTCTTGCTTCTCTTGTCAATAATGGTAATATGACATGCACATCTTTTATGAGGATGTACAGACTGTTTTTGTTTCTTGATGGATTGGTCGATTGATAAATTTGATATAATATTAAATAACATAGTAAATTTGATAAATGACTTACATTGTTTTCACTTGAATTTTCAGTAATTCTATGTTCAAGCTGCTTTATGTATCGTCAAGCTCAAGCTTCATCGCAAGGATTGCTTAACGGACACCGAAGATATGTATTTCTAAGATGCCGCAAATAGTCACTTGCTAGTGTTGGTGGGCGAACAATAGAGAACTTTTTTGTCTGAATAGTTAGATATTTTTTTTGACGTATTTTTTATTTGAGATATTTTTTTTCTTATTGGGTTCGGACATGTATTTGACATTACAATTGTATAATGCTAAGATATGTTTGTTTCTCAAAAAATTGTGTGTGTGCAGTATAAAAGCAACATTATTGTTGATTGTAGTATAAAAGCAACGCAAAAAAAGCGCGTGAACAGAAGCACAGTGGTGCATAATAGACAATGGTCGACATTTAATTGAGGCGCTTCAATAGTGCTGAGTCTTCTCTCGCGGCGCTTAAAAAGCACTAGTATAGTACAAGAATAGCGCGTCAATTTTTGCGGCGCTATACTTATTCTATACCGACGCAATAAAATAGCGTCGCAAAAGGGGGTAGCGGCACAGGCAATTGCGGCGCAATTGAAAGCGCCGGTATATACCCTTCCGGCACTATTTAGCGTCGCAATAGATGATTAAAAAGCGTCGCAAGAATCCGTTTAGGTAGTAGTGCCTCCCTTAAAATGAACTTCGTCCCGAAGTTCGCTCCCGTACTTAACCAACATAAGGGTATTGTACATCGTACATACGGACGTCACGCATTTCTAACACGGTTAACACACACTTTTGACACATCAATTAACATAACAAACACGAAATGTTACATTCTGCCCTCCTAAAAATAAACTTCGTCCCGAAGTTTAACTCATCTTCACTCAACCCAACTAACTATAACTAATAACTAACTGCGAACACAAATGTATAACCACTAAATAATTACCTGAGAACACCGTAATCTTCCATCTAAATTCCGATCTCAAACTCAAATAACTCAATCACCATGGTCACACTGGACCGTAAACATAACTCCCGTAAACATAACTCAGCTCATAGGCTAACTCATAACTCATTACCAGTAGTTTAACGACACCCTCCTTTTACACATCAACCGACTAACAGACGTAGGAACAAAACATATAAAACTCATTTGCATAGGTACCCCACCACGAAACATCTACTTGATCAGAACTACCATCTACAAACAAGTGCAATATAAACATTAAGATTTTACAATCCTACCCGACTAGAAACAGGGTTACGTCCTCGTAACCTCTTTTCAATTTTCATATACATATGCAACAAAATCATTATCAACCACATGTGACAGGAAAGAATACATGATAAGAGATTGCGCATCAACATTAAGGTCGAAACAAGGTTTTATTAAGGAATTAACTGATTGTCAACAAGTAACATTTATTACTAGCTCATGCTTAACTTAAAAACACAACATCAACCTAAAAGAACAACAAGAAAGGAATCAAGGTTTACACTGTTTCACAACTAAACAAATTTGATGATCAATCATAGACTATGAACGAGCGAGAGCAAAATCAACAACATACTCATAATTCATATTTTAAATTATAAAAATTGTTTGCACGATATCAATTCTGAAAACATATTTCTCAATAAAAGTAACTACATATGATCTATGACAACAACAACATCACTTTCATATCCCACATATGTTTCACATTTTAGCAATCATATCTTTCAATTGTGTCTAGCAACTTAGTATACTCATTTTCAGCAAAACAAAAGATATCGTATAAATAACTTAGACATATACATTTGCCATCATACACTTCGTAGAACACTAGATATGATAAAAGATTAACAATTTGATCAGCTTCTCTGTTTTGTACGGTTGAATAATTAGGCAACTCGTAGGCTTAATTAAACGTAACTATAACGACTATCATTTAAACCAATGCATATCATGTGAATCATCAAAGGGTTATCCTATTATAATTGTCAACATAGTTATCATAACAATCTTTATTATAATATAATTGATAGTAACGACTCGAGAACATAGATATGCCAATTGTCGTGTTATATCCAACAGTTTCCTTTATATCACACCCATACAATTGCAAGAATCACTTTAGCATTTTATGACATCGTAATAACGAACATATTCAATAAGGAATAACAACACTGTTTATTATCATGTTATAGGTGTAGGTCCAACTGAAATAATTTAATGCGATGAAGGTAATACATATAACTATGGGCACACAACTCATATGAAAGACATTAGAACTCAGATGCATCCTACATGTGTGAACATTTAGACATACTCATTACTACCATCCATGTGGAAACATTTAGACATAATTATTATAATTATTCATGCGTGTATATTAGAACAATCAATTAACTTTTAACGCCATCAACTTACCAAGATATAACAATATAGTTTTATATTTACATATATCCGACCACTGTGCAAAGATGATGCACACACCAGAGACATTACAACATGCCAAATGTATATAAAATATGCAACAACTGGACTCGTATAAAATATTTCACCCTTGATTAAGAATCAATTTAAGCTATTCAATTTCACTCATACTATCATGCCAACAATGTTATCAACTAGACTTCAATTTTATCACTTGTTAAGATACACAACTACCGAACATGCGTGCTACTATCATCATATAAGGACATTATAAATTCACATTACTAAAGCTCATGAATTAACCAAACAATCGTATGAAAATTCAACATAGAACGCACATTTTAAATGTTTTGATTCACGTTGTAACTTCCGAAATTCACGAATAAATAACCGTTCGATTAAAACTTGATTCATATTATTTTTATAAAACACGGAGAGTTAAAAACACAGGGGAAAAAGAATTAGGTCTAAAGCACAAAAATTTCATTTTTAAAGAATTTTACAACTCAGTTAGTCCAAACAAGTATATGACAGCAATTGGTCCGAAACTTGGGTCAGTTTGCAAAACTTACCATTTAATATAGAGATATCAAGAATTTTCGTGACTTATCAATTTGAAAACATATACGAATCTTCTGATCGATGGAGTTGGAATTATGCAAAATTTATTAATACGATTTAAATGAGGATTTTTACAAAATCGTTGGTCAAAACATCACTGCACAGGAACTTCCTAACCACAGCCCACTAAAATATTTATTACTCCTAATCCGTATATCATATAAGCATGAAACCAACGCCGAATGAATACTAACTTCCAAGGCTATCTCTCATAAAATTTTTATCCATAGGCAATAAACAAAAAAGAAATGGCAGTAAGGTCAATTAAAGAGTACAATCAAACAAACAAGTTTCAGCACTAAGTTGTTCATTTTCTATGTCCCAACTCTTGCAACCATACTATCGATACTAACTCATCCTAACTTAAATCTCACACTGTGTATTTCGTAACATCCATCCCATAGAATCCTTTCGCATCTCGATCTACTCCTTACATCTAAATCACGATTGCTATGACTATAAACATGCAATTCAATAGTGTTTCTAATTACTATCACCATACTATACTAGCATGGCTTCGGGATCACATAACCGCATGTTACTAGACATAGTAGTACTATCAACACATCATTCAACATCCACCCAGATGTATATCATCAATTTGCAATTATTTTCACGCTCACGACTACCACAACACTTCATTGATTATTAACCTGAACTCGAAAATTTATTTCTCATTTCCACAACATTATATGATCACGTCATCATTCATACAAAATACTTACCGTAGCGTTGTCCTGCAGAATGGTTAGAATATATGGGTCTCAAGGTATACATCAACTCGATTATGTAATAATCAATGTATCAATCAGTTAATACTTAGGCAACGATATTTGAATTTCATGTTCAACCTCAAGCAACTTTTCTACCCCTTTCTCTCATATACACTCGGGGTTTCCTGTCAAACCGAGAGAGGGCAGTTCGGTGTGAGGGGGCCCCTAACTCATACCTTACCTTAGTGTGCTCCTAACAGTTCTATCCCGGGGTTCATTTTATTTAGACTCTTCCTATGTTCATTGGGTTCATTGGTTTAGGCCTGAGGATCATTCGCTCTGATACCACTTTGTAACACCCCGGTTTATAAAAGAAGCCTTCGTCAAGACATTCCCTAATAAACCGGACTGTTACCATCTCGGTTTCCCAAGGTAGTGAATAACAAATTAAACTCCAAGGCAATTTATATAATTATTTTTACTTAATCATTACAAAACCTCTTTACGCCAAATTACAAGAACTACATAAATAAAAGTGAAAGTTTTCTAGATGATGATCTAGCTACTAAGTCGTCTGATCCAGTGTCTCACGCCCATCCAGCTCCCGTTCTATCTCTTAACCTGTCAAGTCTGCTCGCCAATATTTGGGTCATCACAGGTGTTCACGAATACACAGGGTCAACCACGAGGTTGAGTAGGGAAAACAATAAAACAACAAAATATGATATGCATGCTCCTCCGTCACCTCCATCTCCATCTCAACCCATATCTCATATCTCATACCCCGGACAACCCAAAATATACCGATCCCCTTTGAGACTATATATATCGACCGTAGCCGATCTCGCTCACCACCGAGGACACCGGGCAAGTCTGCAGAACCCGCCTGGGCCTTATCACAACTCACATCGTAACTCAACATCGTCACTCCTACACCATCCTCCAACTCCAATGCATATGAAATGCTCAACAGAAAATTAATGCAACACAATATATATATTAATGAATGAAATCATGCCGACTCACCAATGTTGTGATAACAAACTCAACACGATCAATTCAGTCAATCACCTTCCCGTATATGAATCATAACGTAAATCAACAACCACGGATCAAGTCAACACAATTCGACAACAACGATAATAGGTCAAGTGTATTTCCCTACCTCAAAGTGCCAAAAATCCAATTAAGCGATTCAAGCGATCCCTAACATAAAGCAACGAATTTGATTATCGATCCTTCACGAATCCGTCACCTAAAACAATGATAATATTTATAATTACTAACTACTAAATATAGAAATCTCCCAAAATAGAAGCTTTCCCGAAATACAATCCCGACACCAAACTTATGCCCAACAGATAACTAAATAACCCGATTAGTATTTGACCCAACTTCCCAACATAGGAAGTTACTAAAGTAGAATTTCTTAAAATGGAAACTTTCCCGATATAGTAACTTTTTCATTTTAACAAACCCGACTTGAATTACTTAACTGACTCGGGAATTAAATTGAATAACTAATATGATAAGTAAAAGATTAAACAATTAAACGACTTAAGAAGACCCGAATCAACATTGAACAATTCGAGTAGCCCGACTCAAAACCCGTCTTTAATTATTTTAATGCACTCGGGAATTAATTAATTAATTAAGAATACGATCACTTAACGAATTCTAACGATTAAACAATGACAAAAACCCATTTCAACACTAAAGCAACCCGTCATCAATACCGCCCCCTTCCCACGCGCTCACACACTCCCACGTGCCACCACGAGGCCGTGTCAGCCACCAGCCCAATCCCCCACACTGACCCAGCCACCAACGACCACCCCCACTGGGTTCGACTCCTGTCGGCGAGTCAAACCAGCGCCGCCATTTGGCCTGGTTCACCACCACGCCTCACCAAACACCTCATGTTCTCTCCTTACTACCACCGCAGCCAACACCTCCTACCGCCAACTCACCACCGACCCGCTTTCGCCACGGCCCCATGAACCTGCACACGGTGGCACCGCCGTCTCGACCCCCCCTAGTCCACGGTGGTGCCACCCCAACCTAGCCATTCTAAACCGCCCGAAAACCCCCGTTCAAACCCGTCTGCTACCCCCGTCACGCCACCTCTCTCTCGCCACTACCACCACCCAAAACCACCATAACCACCACCACTACACTCGTCACTAACCACCCTACCCATATACCCCGACGCCAACCACCCTTATCCCCTCCCTAAGACACGAAACAACAACCAATAAACTCGGCAAAATGCGAAATCGAGGGAAAGGGTTGAACTCTTACCTTTTCGCCACCACCACAGCCACCAGGGCCATCCACGATCGTCGTCAAACACCCTAAAGTCTTCCTTGCTGCGCCGCCAACACCCATACTCTCTCTCTCTCTCTCTCTCGTTTTGCGTGAAAGCTGATGATTGGTGTTGATGAAGGAGGGAGGCGGGTTGAGGGAGTAGGGTTGTGTAGAGCTAGGGTAAAAAGGTTAAAAGTTTAGGTTAGATGGTAAATGGGTCAGGGGTAAACGTGATTGGGTAAGTGGGTAAATGTCATGGGTCCGTGTGGTTGTAAAAGAATTAGCTAACGTGACTTCGTTCAGTTAAACCCGTCTCACTTAACTTAGATCGATACAACGCGCGTCAAGTAAAATAATTAACGTAATTATCGACTCAACAATTAACCCGACTTAAATAGTAATATATAAAATGTATAGTAATTAATATATATTAATATCCGTTTAATTGATTATATATAAAACACGGGGTATTACAGCAGCGTAGTTTTATCTGTTTTTATTTAGTCTATTCCTTGTCTCAAGGAACCTCGGTTCCTTGAGACCGTTCTCATGTCTTTCGTTCTTGACTTTCCGCAGAGAGAGAACGAAAATTTTGGTTCTTATATAGACAGGTGGGAGGAGTGGCTCGAACCAAGACGAGGAATGCTTTCGGAACTCCAAATATGCCAGTCCATCATCCGGGGAATTAATGCCCCTACGCGAGCATACCTCGAGGCTAATGGTAAGTGGGATTTCGAAGGAATCCCCGTAAAATAGGTATTAGAATTTTTTGAATGGTTTGCTACTGAAACTCTTAAACCCAATTTCTCTCTTCATGTTGACTCAGATAAGGGGGTGGGTGAGACCTTAGAAACCGTTTTAGGAAATACTGACGGAAAAATAGAGGAGACCATTAGCGTGGTTGATAATCCCTTTTATAAGGATAATTTAGAACCCCTCTATGATTCTTGAACAGATAGTGAGGACGACTGGGAATTTCTCTTTGAGAACTTCCTTATGGACGAGTCTAGCTATAAGGGGAGTGAGGAGAAAAGTTTTGACAATCTTGAGGTTAAATGGGATAGTTATGACGATACTATGGATGAACCTATTATTGAGGACCCAATTGACCCAATTGACTTTACCGTCCCTTGCATTTGGGATGAATACCCAGCTTCTCCTTTAGCAGACCAGATTCCTCCACCTCACAATATAAACCCGTCAGTGCATCTAGAATATACTCGCGTTATTTTTGAGTCAAATGCTCATGAGCTCTCTTATTTTCCACTCACGGTTAATTTAAGCTTCTATATTCCGCCCTTAGCTGGAGGGAGGAATAATTTTGTGGATGTTTTTAGAGTCATCATAGGAAATTTGTTAGACTTAAATGCTATTTCATTTTAATTTCCTATGCTATTGCTATTTTATGGTGCTACTTACATTTTTGTGTAGCACATGCGCAGTTATTTGATCAATTGCTGCGTGCTTTGAGCTGTTTTGACTAGGTTCAATCGGAGTAACTGACTGAAAGAAAAGACGGTCGAGCTGGGACTTGTCTGAAACTAGCGCTGTCCGGGAGGCAACCCGGAGTTTAAATTTTTTTGTTTATTTGCTTTTAATTTTCTGTTGCGTGTGTAATAATTGGTTTTTAAACCATAGACTGGAACATTTAGCTTGTTTTGTTAGTTTCGCGGGCTGTTTATTGCATCTTTGCAGGAATCTAACGGGGATGGCTCGATCGAGTGTTTTTTATACTCGATCGTACCCTTTTGCTGCTGATTTCACTCGATCGAACATACCTTCTCCTCGATCGAGTGCCTGCGAAAGAAGGTCTTTCGATCGAGAGCCCTATTTCCTCGACCGAACTGCTTAGACGCCTAGTTCACTCGATCGATCATTGTGCCCTTTCGATCGAGTACTTCCGTTTTGATTCGCTTCCTGTGACGCCACTATGAAGCTGTTTGTGACCTCCCATGTTGCTGGCTGGTTTGGGGAGGTCCCTTCTTCGCGTATTCTTGTGAGTTTTCCGCATCTCCATTCTCTCCTTTTTAGTTTGCATTTCCTTTCCTTATTTTTGGGTACAATGAGGGCATTGTACGATTTGGTTTGGGGAGGTTATGCATCCATATCTCTGTCTGCATTTATGTTTTTATTGCATTTCTGTTATCACGTTTAATTTCTGTATGCATTGTTGTTCATTTTCATAAAATTCAAAAATCTCATAAAAAAACAAAAAATTCGAAAAAATAAAAAAATTCACGTTTATTTTTGCATATAGGTTGAGTCGGAACGGTAGATTTCCGTGATGAAATTGTAATTTAACTTGTCATTTTTACTTAAGCCTTGCACTTTATTGACAGTTATTAGTTTAGTCTTGCGCATAATCTACGAGTTTTTGTTCAAACTTAGCTGACTGTTTAGACTTGACCTGATAAATCGGCTACCTACTCTATAAATTTTGAGATTTAGAGCCTTATAACTGGTGACATTCATGACCAGTTTACATAGGAATTGAGAGTAGTACTCCTTGCATAACATGTTTATCATTTTTGCACATTTATGAAATTCGATTTCTTGTCAATTGCATACATTCAGGTTTGTGGTCGGTGTCACGTGCAGGGAGGTGCTTACAATTTCCCTTTCTTTCATTTTCACCCATTTAGCTCCACTTTAGCCAAATATAGCCTTTTTGACCCATTTGCTACACCCAAAATTTAGCCTGCCAGTAAAGCTAGTTTAGTGTGACTATTATGGTATATTATTCATCGTTGTGAGTTTGGCTCATTTTCATTGTGCGGAGTTGGTAGAAAAAGAAAGAATGAGGAAAAGAAGAGACGTGAAAAAGAAAAAAAATTGAAAAAAAAAAGAGAGAAAACGTGAACAGGGGAAAGAAAAGAAAAAAAATGAAAAAATGAAAAAAAGATGTTGAGTTAGTTTGAGAAATAGAAGATCGTATGCGCTTATTTCTATCTTGTGGCGGTCTAAATCCTCTACTTTATTCATATCTTTTTGTATTGGGTACTGAGATGAGTGCCAATGAAGGGCACTTGAGCTTTGTTTTCTAGACAGTTGAGATTAGGATGGTTTTATATGGTCCTGTTTAGGTGCTAGCTTGACGCTTTACCTCCACATTTCCATAATTTATTTTGCCTATTCTCGCCTATAGCCTCACTTTCCCATATCTTTTGTAAGCCCTCGGCTGTGACAGACATTGTTGGTTGAAATGTATTTATGGTACTAGAATCGTCTATCATTTTTGTTGCATGCATGTTATGTAGGTCGCAGTTTAGGTGAGTGACTGTTTTTCTCTTCTTCTTTTACACATATACTTCCACCATTTGCTTCATGAGAGAAGAGCGACCCGTGAGAGTCCGTTTTTGATGGTCTTGCAAGGTCGATAGTTCATCTTTATTATAAACATCCTACAACTCGTTTGCATTTGACATTTTTCCTATAAGTGTTAGTTTGTTGCATTAAATTGGTTTAAGTGGACAATTTATAGCTAGCTCTGAGTTTTCTTTTCCGTTCCATTAGTTTGCATTTAATTTGATTGGGGGCAAGCAAAGGTTTGGTTTGGGGAGATTTGATGTGTGTATTTTATATAGGTATTTCGTACTTCATTTGCACGCATTTCTATGCATTTTGTGTAGTGTTTAGCTACAAATGTCCCCCGAATTGTCTACTTTGGTTTCTCTTGTCTTATTTGCAGGAATGAACCAAATAGGAGCATAATCAAGCTTAATACATGTCCTTATGCATGCATTTAGGAGATTAGTTGAGTCGGAGCCCTAAGACTACAATTTTGAGATGCGCAAAGAAGTAAGTTAGCTAGGCGAGCAAAGGAAGAACTTTAAATTGCTAGTGCCTATTTTGAAGAGCCATATCTCGAGTTCTACAACTTATTTTCAGGTGATTCCAGTTGGAGATGAAAGTTTGTCCTCATAGCTTTCCAACTCCACCGGAATCTCCCTGTTTGCCCAAGTAACGAAGAAATAGCAGCCGTTTGAAATTCAGTACGCGAAGCAGGAATTGTGAGCTGGAAAGTACTCGATCGAGTACAATTGTGTTCGATAGACTCCTTTTTCTACTCGATTGAGTAGTGCCTATTTAATAAGTGTTCGATCGAGTACCTAAAGTACTCGATCGAGAGGTTTTAGCTTGGATTTGCTCGATCGAGTAATATAAAAGTCCTCGATCGAGTATTTAGCTATTATACTCGGGATTTTTATCCCGTGATAGGTTTAGTTTTGTTAATTTTCACTTCCCTACATAAGGGAGTCGTAACTAGGTTAATGGTAACTTCTTCCTTTACCTTTTAACACTTCTCTTAATCAACTTTTCTCTCTTAATCTCTCTTCACTGTAACTTTTCTCTCTTAATCTCTTGCTTGGATTTTGGTTTGTTTTCTACGCCGGAATTGCTTGAGATTGTAATCCCTCTTATCCTTTTAATCTTAATCTAGTTATTTGTTACTTTGATTACTTGTTCTTCTCTTAATTAATTTCTGCCCTAATTTTTTTTATGCTTAATCATTATTATTTCATCATGCTTTCTATTATTAGTGCATTCATTGTTATTAATATTGACAACATTAGTAATATGAGTAGCTAAAGTCTTTCATGTTGGGATTAGGGGATCTATGGTAGGCTTGTGACGATGTAGCGAATAGACTAGACGGTTTAATTCTGAGAATCTGTCCCCATAGCAATATAATTGTATCACCAATTTAGTTGAATGCATGCTTCTAAATTATTTTAATTTGGTTAACTTCGTTCGTGGATCGGAATATTGGAATGAACAGGCCTGCTATGAACAGTAGACTACCATAATGAGGATGGAAGTTAAGTTAGTGGAAATCTAGGATAGAAAGTGGACCGGAAGGACCTTTCCTGTATCCTTCTCACATTAGATTGTCTAGGCTATTTGCGACTGAGTCGACAGACTACAGTGGTGAACCGAAATCCTGACATGTTCTCTCTCTTTTGATCATCTTACTTGCATTTTCTATCTTTTATTGCTCTTTCTTTACTGCTCTTCCCTTAAGCCTTCTTTAGTTTAGAAACCAAATATAAAACCCCCATCCGTGACTTAGATAGACGGCCTACAGTTAGATACATTGCCTCCCTGTGGAGATCGACCCTACTTATCGCTAGCTTCTGTTAGTTATATTTAGGTACTTATTTTTGGTACAGAAACGACCGTATCAGAAAGATACTTGGACCAAGATAGAGTTAGTTATGGCTTATCGGAAAAACGTTGGTCGATTGCATGGGGTGCCTAAGGATATAGTGTCTGATAGAGATTCGAGATTCATCTCGCGGTTTTGGAAAGAGTTGCAGGAGTCTTTGGGAACTACCTTAAAGATGAGTACAACATTTCATCCTGCGACAGATGGCTAGACGGAGAGGACCAAAATTTGATTGAGTTTTCCTACATTTTGGTGGTAGCTGGGAGCAGAGGTTAGATTTGATTGAGTTTTCCTACAACAACAGCTATCACACCAGTATTGGCATGGCACCATTTGAGGCTTTGTATGGGAGGAGGTGTACGAGTCCGATTTGTTGGGACGATAGTGATGAGGCAGTGGTTTTAGGACCAGAGATGGTCTAAGAGATGGTGGAACAGATTAAGCTTATCAGACAGAGGATGGGAGCAGCCCAGGATCGACAAAAGAGTTATGCAGATCTGCATCGCCGGGATATAGAGTTTCAGGTTGGGGATAAGGTTCTTTTGAAAATGTCTCCTATGCGTGGGGTCATGATATTTGGTAAGAAAGGGAAGCTGAGCAAGAGGTTTATAGGACCATATGAGATCTTGGATCGGGTGGGTGAGGTTGCTTATCGGTTAGCTTTACCGTCTGCTTTGGATAGAGTGCATAATGTGTTTCATGTGTCTCAACTGCGGAAGTATGTTAGTGATCCATCACATGTGTTAGAGGTTGAGAACATCGAGCTGGATGAGTCCTTGTCTTATCTTGAGGTACCAAAACAGATTCTTGATCGAAAGGTTAGAAAAACTAGACATGGTGAGACGGTGTTGCTTAAGGTTCTGTGGTCTAACCATGAGGTTGAGGAAGCTACATGGGAGGCGGAAGGGGCTATGAGGGAACGGTATCCGTCTCTTTTTGATCAGGTATGTATGGTTACGAGGACGTAACCTTGTTTCTTTTAGAGGGGTAGGAGATGGTCGCGTAGAGTTTTTGCATGTTTTCATAGAGTTTTGTATGTCTTATGTTGGTTTTGGTACAATAGGTTTGTATGTCTTATGTTGGTTTTGGTACAGTTAGTAGCTGCCTTGAGTCGGGTTAAGTTTTGTTTTTAGCGGTGTGATGGGAGTTTGGTGTTGAGTTTTATTTATGTTGTTGTGTCGGGAAGGTGTCGATGTGTTTGTTTTTATTTGTGGCTTGAACTTCGGGGACGAAGTTCTTTTTAGGGAGGGAAGACTGTAATACTACGGTTTTATGTGTCTTTGGGTAATCTATCGAGTGGGGCTTACTCTGTCGAGTAAATATGGTTTTACGCAATACAGTAGTCTGCCTTATAGGTACTCGATCGAGTAAGCTTGGCACTTGATCGAGTAAGGGTCACTCGATCGAGTAAGTCGGTAAACGGGTGATGTTGACGGGTTTTGTTAATAATGCCAGAAATGGTATATAAGGCCTTCGTCACTTTTATTAAAACACTTTTCAAAACCTAAAACCTTCAAGAGAATATTAGAAGTTACGTTGAATCATCCTCGCCGCATTATTAGCAAATCCCGGAGCTAGGAGTGTCGGTTTTCGTAGTCCTTACACCTTTTTTATCCTTGCGTCGTGGGTAAGATCTACATATATTTTTTATATCGTTTGGTTAATGTTGGTTAAACCCTAATTAGGTGATTTGGGGATTTTGGTGGTTATGTGATTATGGTAGTAATAATATGTATGTATTTATAGGAGGAGGAGGGTTCGTTGAGGAGAGATTCTGATTTAGCTGCTTGATCGTCTGATTCCGTGTTGCTTTCCAGGTAGGGTTTCCCTACTCAGTATTAGTTACATAATGTGTAGTGGTGGTTGTTGTGATTAAAGATTGATTATATTGTTAAGTTGTTATACGGTTGTTGTTTTCATACTGTTGATTGATTGTGTAACTGTCTGTGATCTTCGGGGCGCGTCCCTGGCTGAGTGGAGTCACTTGCGGGAGTGGCTTCACGCCCTTGGTTCGCCCTCTGTGGAACCCGCCACAGGAGGGGGTGTGCACATTAAAGAAACTTGGGTTTATCGCTCAGTTGTGGTGAGCGGGGATTTGGTGGGTACGGCTGCGGTCCCCCACTGGCGGTGTGGAGTACTTGTTGCAATGAGTGTGTAGTCAGTTGTGTGGAGATTGGTTATGGAGACTTGGGAATTATTGTGTTGTTGAGTTGTTTATGCACTTGTTCGTTGTGGCTTTGTTTTATGTAATTAGTACTGAACCCGTTAATTGTTTTAAAAACTGTGGTGATCCATTCGGGGATGGTGAGCAGTTATTGAGCAGGTATGATATGACGCGTATGGGATAGCTGGGATGAGTCTTCACGTGGCAGTTAGAAATCTTCCGCTGTGTCAGACGATGTCTTGTAGTTTTGATAGTTTTATCAGTAGACCGTTTTGAGTACTTTGTATTTCAGTTTAACAGTTTTGGAGTTGATATGTAATCACTTTAAACCGTATGTACTTTTAAATATGTTTCGTTATTATCTTATGATTATCATTGCCTCGGGTAACCGAGATGATGACGTTTCCATTACGTAACTGGTCTTAGTAAGGCACTTGGAGTATGGGGGTGTCACATCAGTCGCTTTCAAACTTGTTCCTAGAGCTTCAACTTCTTTCACTACCACCGATAATATTAGGATATTAGGCTTATTAGGACCGGCTATCGTCTAAGATTTATGCTAGTAGGGTTTTTTATACATTATCCAATGTATTGAACCCGTAATGGGCCTAATATCCCGCTTCCTCATTAACTCCACTCTACCACTTACTTTTTCACTTTTGCGAACGCGTGTTTTACGCGCTAAATATCGTTAGCTACGTATTTGCAAAAATTATAAAAGTTAGATATTTTTAATGTACTCGTAAAAACGAATAAAACAAGATCCCACATGAATATATTTTCACTTACGTATAAACAATGTATTGAACCCGTAATGGGCCTAATATCCTACTTCCTCATTAACTCCACTCTACCACTTACTTTTTCACGTTTGCGAACGCGTGTTTTACACGCTAAATATCGTTAGCTACGTATTTGCAAAAATTATAAAAGATAGATATTTTTTAATGTATTCATAAAAACGAATCAAACAAGATCTCACATAAATATATTTTCACTTACGTATGGAGAGAAAATTGAAATTGAATACTCACTCGCGAGTAGTTACGTATCGAGAGAAAAATTGAAATTGAATAGTCATTCGTGAATAGTGTACAAAAATGAAATTGGTAAAGTGGAGTTGAATGGAGGAAGTAATAGATAATATTGGCGAAATTATCGGCAATGTCTCCATTTTCAAGGCTACTGTTGAATCCGTCATGTTCTAGGATCATTGGGATCAAAATGAGGTTTTTCTTTGCTTTTATTTATTTTAATTGCACTATTTGTTCGTGATTTTGATGTTTTGATTTCATTTACTCTATGAACCTTAGTTTCAATTCAATTTTAGGTTTATGTTAGTCGTGTTATTTCGTGTGAAATTGGATTGGATACAGTGTACTAGGGTTTGTAGATAATTTACAATAAGGTTAAGTGAATCACAAAGTCGTTATCATGATTCATAACTAACATAATGATTGTATTGGGAGGAAATTAAGTAGAGTTGCGCATCGGCTAGGATGATTTAGTTCAGTTCAATTTAGCACGGTAGAGTTTGTTCTGCTCCACAACTACGTCTAATATAGTTCTAGTTTGATTTCAATTGAGAAGAGATTAGAGGATGACAAATTTTAGGGTGAGACGGTCTTCTCAAAAACATCGCTATTAAACATTTTTACATGAAAATAAAAGGGAGAAATATATAAATTCCTCAGCCTCTTCCCCT
Organism: Silene latifolia; assembly: GCF_048544455.1. Lineage (NCBI taxonomy): Eukaryota > Viridiplantae > Streptophyta > Magnoliopsida > Caryophyllales > Caryophyllaceae > Silene > Silene latifolia. Next base: position 224,618,506 of record NC_133538.1, on the reverse strand, counting down.
TTCCATCAGCTAGGATTCCATCAACAACATTCTAACGATCGCTGATATAGGACAAAGGAGAACCCACCCCAAAAGCTAGCTCAAAGAGTGGTAGAGCCCTTGTCATATATAAATCCCACATCAACCCTCCATTTGATCGATGTGGGACTCATGTCCCATACGATGCAATGATATCAGTCCTGTAACATTAAACAGGACTGATCCCATGTTATTAAGAATTAAAGGTGTTTTAAGGTTGTTGAGTAGGTGGTTCTTGAAGGGAGGGAGGGTTGGGTCATCTGTTTTAGGCGACACTACTAGTGGGAAGGCCTTGTTTGGATGGGAGGATTGGAAAGGAAAGGGAGTGGAGGGGAGGGGAAGGGAAGGGAAGGATACAAAATTCCTTGATTGGATATCAAAACGGGGTGGAGGGAAATGGAGGGGGAGGGATTTGGAGGGATCCATTTTCCCTCCTCCAAGGCAAATCAAAATCTCGCCACAATAGGAAAGATTTGGAGGGAAAATGAATCCAAACAAGCACTTTTCATTCTCCCTCCCCTTCTCTCCCCTCCCTTTCCTTTCCCTCTATCCCCTTCCCCTCCCTTTCCCTCCTATTTTGCTATCCAAACAAGCCCTAAAGGATGAAAACTGAAAAAAGGGAGTATTGGTAAGGTAAGGTGTATTAGGCTTATGGAGAATAGATAAGATCGTTCTGTATAAGATCTTATACGTGATCTTACCCTAGAACTGCTCTTAGAGAATAGGAGCGTGTAAATAAGCCGAGTTCGCTCAACAATTTATTGAAATCAGGTTCGTCAAATTTTTGCTTAAGCTTGGCCCTGAATCCAATCGCTTGAGCCCAAGTTAAGCTCAACGCCAACCAAGCTGAGCAAAGCAATGTTTATTATTTTTCTTAATTATATTTAGTCTTCTATGCCCTACAATTTAGCCAATAAGCCTCATATTCCTTTCCCTATAAACTAATTTGGCCTATTGTTATTTGTATGAAAACGTTAAACAGAAAGAAAATAATTGTTGAGTTTTGCTTCAGAGCTCCAGGCTCCTGCCTTTTCTTTGAGCCGATTCCGAGCTTCAATTTTTCAGGCTTGGTGGGATTTGAGTTTGAGCCTGAGCCGATGCTCCTATTTCCGAGCTAATCTTAAACCCATCAAACTGGAGTTCAAACTGGCTCGTTTACACTCTTATTACAGGACTTTGCATAAGAAATGCTGTTTTCTCGATAACTACCCATAACTTTCCTATCATCTAAAATATGCAGCATCACTTGTGTTTCGAGTTTGCATTTCCTAAAGCTAGTTTCTCACGAAGCATATCATCCTATGGAGTGACAACTTGTGTTTAGCTCTAAGATTTGAAATTCAACACTTGTTATGGCAGTTAGGACCAAATAAAAAACTGTGCTATCTATTCTATCTCATGATACTTTAGTTTCATTTCATGTGTGGTCCCATTTTTTAATAATGTATTACTGGCAGCTAAAAAATATAGTACAACTAGTGATTTCATACTGGGTTGGAGGAGTAATTTAAAAGGGTAGTATGGAAATCACTTGATATGCTATCTGTAGACTTTAAAATCCATGAATTTGTGAACTACTGCTGAAATATTAATATTCAAATTTCCAAGGACCACTTGTGTATGCAAAGTGTTTGTTGAGAACTGATTTGTCTTATGTCCAGGGAATTGCAGTAGTTGCACACTTGAGGCACTTTGGATGCCTTGCTGGTAACTTGTCCTTCAACTTTAAAATACATGGTCCGGGTTTTAAATTACCGCTTGGCAATTCGCATAGTGGGATATTAATATCAGTTCTTTTGTCGTCTTGTAAAGCTGGGAGCTTGCATCTACTTTAAAAGAATCTATGGCCAGATTTGACTCGGCTAATGTTAAGCTTACTGCTGTTGGCATGGGAAGTGCGATGCAAATTGTTTCCCAAAGTACATCTTATCACAGTATTCCATGATGGATTGACTGCTTGTATTATTGTTGTATGTAAAAAAAAACTTGACCCGTTGAAGGCGATTAGGCCGGTGCTTTTGAAACACTCAGATAATATTGTTAATGTTACTAAAAAGTAACAAAGATCTCGATGGAACCACGTCTGCTGTTGTGGTCCATGACTTTACCTATTCATAACCAGCTTTTGAGTTTAGTTTTTGGTGCTTAGGTAATAGATTGATTAAATGGCCTACGTTATTTAAATTATTTAACGTGGAGAAAGAAAATGATTGATATAGTATATTGGTCTTCTAATCTTTTCAATTTTGGCCAATTACCTAAACGCGACAAAGCTCGTCCTTCTGGCAGGATTCGAAGAATTATAGATAGCAATCATTTGCTTATAAACTTCATTTTCTAATTAATTATTTGGAATAGTCCTGGTTGCTTATTGGCTTTTTTGTTATCTCATCTTTGTGAGTTGGAATTTTTCTGAAGATTTTAGGTGCTTACATACTTGGTTCTTCACTTAACGTTAGAGTCCGAGTGTGGTTTCTCAAGCCTGGCATGCATGCACAACTCACCCATCTTGTAATGTAGCAGGCCAATAGGTTTCTGTCTGACGTAGAGTTAAGCTTGTATTTTTTGTTTGGTGTTTCTTGTAAAAAGGCTTTGCCATTGATATGTTAGTTCTTATCTAATGTGGCTTATCACTTATGAGACGCCAGTCCCACGGTGCATGCAAAATTTAGAAATAAAGAGATGCACAATCAACCGTTTTAAAGGATTGTCTCACATAATTGTTAATAGACAGCCATGTTTCTCTTCAAAATAAACCTAAATGTTTTGCTCACCAAATTTGCTAATATTTCATTTTCTGAAAAAAGAAACATTTTTGGTACTTCGGTTTCTCTGATTATTCCAAATTAGTCCAACTTCGTACCTTTCCGACATAAACCGTATATCTCAGAGAGGTCGTATTTCTATGGGTTGGTAGGGTAAACTGAGTTAACCATTTTAGGATTTCTCGCATAGGTCGTTCGGAGGTTGAAAGGTTGCATTGGATCACTTTAGATTTGTCCGGGGAAGCTTAATTTGCACTTGATTGTCTTTCTTTAAATTTTTGAAGTGTGCTTGACAAGATCGCCCTCTTTAATAGCCTAATCGCCTTAGCCTTAAAATAAAAGGCGGCGCATACTGTTGTGTAAGGACCCCTTGAAAAAGCAGCTTTCAAGGTCTCGCTGGGTTTTGAGAATCTATTCGAAGGGTCTTTCTATAATCTTGTACTTTCTTGAATTCTTTCCACTAGAGGCTTTGTTAATCATTTGCTTTTCCAGTTATCATTTCCTATGGAGTGCCTTTATACCGATCCTGAACGCAAGGTAATCACCCGTTTTAGTAGCCATTGCTATTGATTGAAGTTGTGACTTCAGTAGGATTTTCATCCAAGGCTCTTCCTAATACAGTCATATGCATATACAGGAGTGGTGTCTTATAACATGTAGAATGGCTTTCGTTTGAATGAATTTAGTGATTACCCTTGAGATGTTCCAATATAGCAACGACATTACCAACTAAATACATTTAACACTCGTATTGTGCAGAGAAACTAATCAAGCTACTCAAACCTGTGAGCTTTTCAAACCCTATGTAATTGTTAGTCCTTGCCATTGTATGCAACCTTACCATTTGTTATTCACACAGTACAGGTTGTTTCTAGATCAATCATAAAGAAAGTCAGTTTACCGATTTGTTTTGCTTATTATCTCCTAAAGAAACAATTCCGCCTCTTGACAGGGAGGAATGTTTGTCTTCAAAGGAAAGCGCTTGTTGTATGCTCGAAAGGATGAAGGAACAGGTGACCACGCCCCGTTAGATGACGTGCTCAATGTTTGCGGCAAAGTTCCGATTGCATGAATCTTCCAAGTATTTATTATTGTATTAAACTTCATGCCTCTCTAGTTATCTTAAGATACGTATTCAACCCAAGTAACTCAACTGTATAGGCTACGCTAATGTCATAAGCATAAGTATAACAATTGAACGCCTATATTAGATAGTCATAAAATAATAGATATACGATTACGACAATAGTTTCAGTAACATTTACCATCTACCTCTATTAACCGCACCTTGTAAATTACTTCGGCTTACAGAGTATAGGTTAAAAACTTGTCCAAATAGTTACAATTAGTTTTTTTCTTACTAGCCTTACAGGACCAAATAAGCTGAATCAGTACAACTGAATTATGATATCGTTTAATGCACATAGGAAACATTTAAAGTTGCACCTGTCAATAAAGTGCACCACCAGCTACCACAGATGCCTGAATGATAAAATCTGTTCCATCGGCATTGTTGTTAGAAATTGGATATGCACGAATAAGGTTTGACATTAATTAACCATACCGAATCGACTTCGCTTTCCTAATAGAACAATTCGACCCTTATTTGTGCCCAGGTTAATCCGAATTTCCTATTGAGATAAGACGGTATCCCTCTAATTTTGGGCACAAACCAAAAATCAGAGAAGTAATTCAGAAGTATCGTGTGTAGATTGTTAGGTTGTTCTATGATGACAGAAGATCAGAGATTATTTTCCTGTATATTTTCTTCACATTCCCCATGTCTATTTATATAAATATGAAGGAGAAAACGGGGAGAATGTATCCTTGAAGAGTTGTTACTCTTCTTAAATTCAACCAGATTCAATCCCGTCATAGTTATTCGAACGAAAACTATACCGTAATTCCGTAATAATTATGCAAGCGTACACTCCGTACTTCCCGAACTCACATTATATTATTTAGAAATTACCCATCTATGAACCAAACTTAAATATGCCAAAACGAACCGGTAATTACACTTAAATTACCAACATTCCTCCCCCATTTAAGCGTAATTCAAGATTTTTACATAAGCCAACAAACATACCAATTTATGCATAAATTAAAATGTCACGAAGATTGAATTTCCACTTAGTGAAATTGCACATTCCAAATATTCGAGTATCGTGGTGTGACTAAGCATTGAACCCTTTCTACCCATTTTGAATACATGAAGATAACTCACACATAAATTAATTTACTTCTAAAGTTACAAAACCGACACTTATTTACAAGCCTAGTGTCCCATATCTATTCATGAACATATCAGGAGTCAAACCCATACTCCCTTGAAGCGGTTGTACTTCATGTTCATATAGGTTGATTATTTTCATCGTGTCCTTGCAAACACACTTTTTCAAAAGATCAATTAAGAAGATAGACTTCAACCTTACAACATGCAAGTCTAAGCACACACCTCGGGATATAAATTATCGTGTGCTTCAATCTCTTAACAATAGGCCTTCCACATTGAATTCAGCCTCTAACATTGTATTAGAGGGGAATTGGGTATCCTATTGCTAATGATTTATAAGAGTTTTAGACTCATCCCGTAAACCGACTTTATAACCAAGTCCTTAATTGACCATTTATGCAAAGTGATCAACTAAAACTGAGATCTCACGAAATAACCAATATCATCCCATTTTGATTGTTTATAAATCGTGTTATAGCAAACACCCCAGTGCGCACCGCTATTCACTATCTAAAATTCATGGATGAAGTTGGTCTAATACTTTTAAGTAATACCGTAGATTAATTTCCTTAGCTACTTAGCCTTAACCAACTATGCTAACACTACGCATACCAAATCCAATGTCAAACTCATAATGCAAATTCGCTTCTTGGAAACCCATAAGCTAATGGTGCCTCCAATAAGCAAGAACACTCTACAACTTGTAGAAATGACCATCTACATTAATAATTCAATTTGCATAACATTATCCCTCTAAAACTGAAGGAAAATCGACATAGGACAAACCATAATTCTGGTTTACTTTATACATTTTCACACTTGCCTAATCGCTTTCCAACGATGAATACTAGTATACTTACTCAACTTGTCAAGCCGCAATAATTAAGCCCTTGTGAAAACCCGAGTTAGGACTCCATTATCACTATTTAGATAAAAGCATCATACTTGACCATTGGGAATATTAACCGGAGAATAATAATCATACTCTCACCCTTGACCCTTATACCAAAGGGTCATATTACCTCCCCTATGTCCTTCATTGAAGAACACGTTGATAGAACCACCTTTTACAACGTAAGTCATCTTTGGTTTATGCCAAAGACCGACTAATTATTAATTCTACAACAAATGATAAATCCATAACCGGACTTGTCAATAGTTATACATTCAATGCTATTGATTCACCACCTTCATGACTAAACCGCCATGACAACACAATCTCTTCATAACTACTATAAGCCATTCTACCGAGATAAATCACTTACAGCATCAAGCTTAAAAAACTTTACATATGATACAAACAAGATAAATAGTCATTACAAAACAATTAGCACATTATTAAATAACCGATTAAATATCCATTGATCAAAACATCATATTTCATAAATAATTCTTTACATGTTCATTTCACATAAATAACCAATGTGAGATATAACACAATTTTAATATTTACATCGTATATGGGTGAGTTCATCTCCTCCTTGAAAATTAGGCTACTTTAGATACCATTTACGGGTTTTTAGTGCCGTCTTATATCAATACACCATGCTATCGAGTCACATATGTATACCCATGTGTTACCGCTCAATATCCACATTTTCATGTATTACATTCAAGAGAACTTACATAATATACTCATTCCCACTCTATAGGACTCATTTTCATAGATTATATAGCACCATATATATAATAAAATCTTATGAAAATAGTACTGGTATAATTACTAGCAAACAAGCATAGTGAAAAAAAAAAAAAACTACAAACATCCATATGAATATAATACCAATCATCAAATACAAAATGTTACTCAATTAAAACATAGTCAATAACACACATGATAACTCGTAATCATTTTTAACCTCATTATTAAATAAAACATTTGATAATCAAACATCATAAATAAAACATTAATCACTCTAATACTCATGTAAGCATAAAGTTGTGTCACTTGAACCGCAACAAGAACCATGATCCTTTTTTAACCAATTGATCAAACAAACATATATCTCTACATACATATTTCACATAATATACATCACCTGATCAAATTACAACTTTTATCAACATTAAATACAAAAATCATCTCATTAAACTTGCGCCACATAAAACACGTGGTGACCGCAAATGAGACAAAACTCGACATAAACTGTCACATTCATGAGTGATGCTCCAACTCCCTTTTTAAACAACCTTGGATGTCTTAAATCACTATAAACCGTGACTATTCACCACACAAACACCAATAAAATATGCTCCTGGTTGCTGTGAGATACGAGTGTTATATGATACCACTCAACCCCGCATGTCCGTTAGTCATTTCCATTACAATAGTTATGATATATTGTCAACATTCATGTAAAACATTTCAACCAATTAAACACGGCTACAAGAACAAAAGATCTGTCGACGAGTACAATCCAAAAACGTATAATAGACTTCAACAGAAATTGCCCTTTCGTTCTCTCAAATATGCAGATATGTACAAGTCAGACTTGTAAAACCATACCCAGACAATGATAACAATAGGCTGCAAAATTTTTAACATGCTTTGGTAACAATGATAATCAAATTCTCCCACTTCACGGTTCTAGTGACATCAATATAAATCCAAGAAAATCATTTATGAAATATGAAAAAATCCCACTTAATGCCCATCAAGTAACAATGATAACCAAATTCAATATATCATGATGAAAACATAATTAAGCAACTAATAATTATACTCTTCATTTCATTTATGAAAATATTCATCATACTGAACTACCTAACTGCCTTTAATAAAGACACTTGATACCATATATCATGGTTCATCAAAGAGTAGTATACTCTGACATTGAAATCATGGTGTGATAAAAGACTATGCCAGACTAGATCAATTAATAACTGCCTGTGTAAATCCAAGACTCTATTCTTGTTATACTAACACTCTCCAATTTTCTGGCGGTTTAACGTATAAGTATTTTATATCATGGAGCCTGAAACTCTAGTATATAGGATTATGAAAAGGATAAATTCCATTGTGAACATGGCACCGACCGAAAGTCCAAAAACGCATGATCAACATGACATGAGAAAACCAGATGCATAATTGATTCTTTTATAGTAATTAAACATTTATAAATCAATATCGACTTCAGAGGATATTACTAGCACATACATATAAGAAGTAACTCGCTTACCTGTGAAATCTTTTCCACTGTATATTCATCATGGGAACAATATTTTCCTATTGCTTTAACATTTGTCGCCAAAATTTACCCACATACATGGCTTCAATGAAACAGATTATGCCACAAAATTGAGTCACTGCACCGATTGAGGAATTGACACGATACAATCATTATCAGAAACTGAAATACTCTTAAGAATGTATCCTCGACATATATAATCGTCATTATTCCAATTGCTTCTCCTTCTTTTTCTGCCATCTTCTAAAATAAACACCCTCAAACTTTCCAGTTTGTCACTTTCATTGTCATTCCCTTTGCATTCGTCATCTTTAAAGATTTCGGAATTGTTCTATTAGATTGTTAGAAATTGGATATGCACGAATAAGGTTTGACATTAATTAACCACACCGAATCGACTTCGCTTTCCTAATAGAACAATTCGACCCTTATTTGTGCCCGGGTTAATCCGAATTTCCTATTGAGATAAGACGGTATCCCTCTAATTTTGGGTACAAACCAAAAATCAGAGAAGTAATTCAGAAGTATTGTGTGTAGATTGTTAGGTTGTTCTATGATGACAGAAGATAAGAGATTATTTTCCTGTATATTTTCTTCACATTCCCGATGTCTATTTATATAAATATGAAGGGGAAAAAGGGGAGAATGTATCCTTGAAGAGTTGTTACTCTTCATAAATTCAACCAGATTCAACCCCGTCATAGTTATTCGAACGAAAACTATACCGTAATTCCGTAATAATTATGCAAGCGTACACTCCGTACTTCCCGAACTCACATTATATTATTTAGAAATTACCCATCTATGAACCAAACTTAAATATGCCAAAATAAACCGGTAATTACACTTAAATTACCAACAATTGTATGGTTCTCCAAGAAGAGAAATCTACGAGAATACCGCAGATTAATAAATTAACTTGAACATTTACGTATTTAACTAAATAACTATTGAAAATAAGATATATTAGTATGATGGCCGTGCGTTTCACGGATTTTAAAAAAACTGGCTAAATATATAATACGTTAGCTTTTATTGTGTAAAGAGGATTGTAGGACAATTTATTTACTAACAAAATTTGAGTAACTATCCTTGTTGCTTCAACTTGTGATTTTATTAGCTAAACTAACTAACCTTTACATGACGCATCTTTTTCTTTCAGATAATAATTTTGAGAGTTTTAATTGGTAAGATAAAATTTCCCTTTAAAAGTTTTAAGAGAGTATCCTTAGACATCTCTTATTCTAAAGAGTGGTCTTACCCTCACTATACCCTTCTTTTCTTTGACAAAACCTTAAGTGATTATGGTTTACTCGTACCAACACCATATTTCCCTTTTCTTGTGGCTTGATTGATGGGGTTTACCACCACATAATGTTACCCTTCCCTCTCGGGGTTTTCCTATTTCACCTTCTTGTGGAATGTGTCACTGTCATTCTAAGATAGCACTTCCACATTTCATGGGATGTACTGTCGCTTACTTCATAATGCGTGTAATTGTCAGCTCCTTGATCGGTCCGTTTCGTGTTTACAATTAAGTAAATGTGTCGTTGGGTCACGTCCGAATCAAAACACAATTTATAGCTTCACAAACAACTCTACAATTAGTAAAGAGGCAAGTAAAGGTCGGATCCCAAGGGACGGGTATTGAAATGAGATTTCTATTGCAACTAGTGGTGTCTAAGGGGTGTCACAAATTGGGTTGATGTAGAAGGTCACTAACTAAAATAGCAATGAAAATAAACTAGCAAGATGAATTAAAAGGGGTGTAAACAATTGATTAAAAAGCACTAGGGTGTCATGGGATCATAGGGGAATCATGGGAATTGATCATACAAACATGTTCTCAAATTATAAGCAAGCAATTATTGTTGTGATGGATTGAGTTGGGTTATATCTTACAATCCTAGGAAAGTTTGGGTCCCGGAGCCGAATCGATTAGATTGTACAACACCTACAAGTCGACTTAGTCTTTCCTACTCAACAACATGCATGGTCTAATGAGACTCGAGTTGGGTTATGTCTTACAAGTCTCATTGAAAAGATAGAAGATGATAGTAAATGCAAGGATTCATAGGCTTAGCATTTCATCAAATATAACATGTGCATGAGTTGAGATCAAAACAAGCAAGCAAATAAAACATGAAAGCATATTAATTTAAGCATGAATCATTCCCCATGTTGGTTTCCCCTAATCACCCATTTAACCCTAGCTAAGAGACTACTCACTCATTATCATGTTGATCATGCTAGCAAGGTTGTCAATCATACCAACAAAATTAAACATGATGAATAAATGGAAGTAATTAACAATAATTAAAAAGGGATTAAGAGAATTATACCTACTAATGATTCCAATAATAAAGCAAAGATAAAAGAAGTACTTGATGCTTGATTGAGAGGTTGTCAATCTCCCAATAATAACCCGAATAATCTTCAATTACCCAAAATAAAGGATGAACAAAAGAGAGATTAAGGAAATAAAACTTGTATTAGAAGTTGATTAATTGTTGATTACAATACTAAAGAGAGATTTGATTGATATTAACTACTCTAATTATTGATAAGAAGAACATACTCCTCTAATTAGACTAATGGGGTATTTATAGTGGAAATTAGGGAGGATGCATTAGGGTTAACTAAGGGCTAAACTAGTAATTACACTTTTTAGATTGAGCAAGGAGGAGCCGGTATTTTTCGAAGGAAGGGCTTCTTTTCTTGTAGCTTGGAGAAGAGGAAATCGTGCTGTGCTGGAATCCGGGTGGAATAAGGTCGGGACGGGCGGATTCTGGCGATGGGGCTTGAGCGGATTCGAGGAAATCCGGGCGGATTGTGGAGGTGGAATCCGAACGGATTAGAGGAAAGCCGCACGGATTCTGCAGCTGGAGGACGGCCGGATTGGGGACAATCCGCACGGATTGTCACTCAGCAAGACATCTTCTTCTTTTCTTCCTTTTTCTTCATAAATTCCTTGGGGATTTCCTTGGGGACTCAAGGATCCTTTCTCAACATTGCTCTTCTACTATAATATGTACAAAGGCCTTCTAATCTTGTCTCTCCTTGATGCTTGGTCATTGGATTCGATCAATTTAGTCTCGTTTTGCCATGAAAATGCAAGATTCTTACTCCTTTCCTACCAAGGGATCAAAATCTCAAAGAATATGCAAAACAAAGAACTAAAGATAAGAAATGACCCAAATATGCACTAAAAAGCATGGGAACAAGGCTAATTCGGGGGTTAAATATGCGCTAATTATGGTCACATCAAATATCCCCAAACCGAACCTTTGCTCGTCCCGAGTAAAGAGGTGACAAAGACTAGGACCATTATTTAAACTAACCTAATAACATAGCCGATATGAGACAATTAGGGGGTCTCACTCCGCCCCTTCAAATCACAACAAGACAACCATGAGGTAGGATGCCTTCTTGCAAGGCAAGGTGGGTCTTGTCAAAATGGCGACACATCCAAACATTAAGCACACAAAAACACATAATGGATGCATCTACAAAAGAAATAGCCACTTCCTCATCAAGTGGCGGAGGCACTAAAGAGGAACAAATTTAAGAGCATGTAATCCTTCACAAATACTAGTTCAAAAAATTACTAAGTCTAAGAGGATGGCACTAAATCACCTCCAAATGGTGTTAAACTAGACTACTTTCGTCCTCAATTTCCAAATGCTTTCGTCAAGAGCGATCGGATGGTGGTGGAATGATGATCCCTATGATGCTAGTAGCATATGACATGACAAGTCTCGAATTCTCTACAAAAGTAAAGGTCATGGATCGTCCCAAGCTCGACCAAGTGGCTTGACAAAAGGCTTTTTGGGAATGAAATGCTCAAATCTTTATTCACAACGGGTGGATATGACTAGTATTCAAAATCGTCCTCATTTCACTTTCACATTTCAAAAATTTAAGATGGGGTTTGTCCCTTCCGGGCTAGTGTCCTTTGCTTTCGCCAATCGCTTATTAGGCAACCGGTTAACCTCTAGATAATAGCTTTTAGGGGTGATAGACACTCTGTCTCTGGGCGGCCGAATTCACAACCGTATGGGGGCCCAATTCAATGGATCCCACACCAAAGCACATCGAAGTGGTACGCCTCCATCAAAACAACTTAAACTTCTCAACTTTCAACAATTCATAACATTTGAGGTTTCCTTGGCATTAAATTACTTCCACATGACAAAATTTCTTTGAAATGAGAACTTCAAGCTTATTGATAGAAAATATTTTTGGGTTGCCTTACCACAAGGTCAATCAAGGTCACCTAGACAAGTTAACCAAGTCCACATCGCATCACGGGGTTGGATAGGTGACTCACATGCAAACCCTTGACTAGGCTTTGGGTCATGGGTCAAAAGACACTAGTATGACACTATCTAGGGTGTTTTACAACCATTCTAGTAGGCAAAGTCTTAAGTTGAACAAGTATTTGTAATGGCTTAGTTGCTCTTGTCAAAATTCCTAATTAGGCATTTTTAAAAACATTTCTAACATGCAACTACATGCTATGATGCAACTAATATAAACATCCTAATGCAAGTGATTCTATCAACTAATATGACATATAAACTAAATGCAAGTCCTAAGTTCACATTTTTATACCGCATCAATCAAAATAAAGCCACATAGTCATTAACATAAAGAGGAAAAAGGAGATTGGAAAGATCATACCATGTGGTCTTCATTATCCTCATGTCTCGGATGTGGCGTAGTCAATCAATGTGAACAAGGATAGAACAAACACAATATATACAAAACTATATATACAAGACTACAAAAGGAAATAAACATGTTTTTGGGTTTTCAATTTTCAAATTTTTATGATTTTTGAAATTTTTCAATTTTTTGGATTTTGAATAAGAGTTAAATGTTAGAATTCCCATTCCCACACTAATATGGGCATTGTCCTCAATGGCCAAAATGATGGAAATTATGCAAAGATGATGCATGATTTCTACACTAAATGCAATCTACACTAAGCTACACTACATGATGCATGGTTTTTGTTATGACGGAGAGGATAATTTAGATTACCTCCCGTTGTGTATGCATTAACTTCCCCAAACCGAGTTAGACACTATTGCTAATGTCCAAGGATGGGTGTAGTTCATGCACACACTATGCAATGCATGAAACTAATTTGTCATTTTGGATTTTGAAAATGGGAACAATAAAATGAGAACACCTCAATGGTACCGAGGTGTGAGTCCTCTATGGTGCTAGGACTACTCCAACAATGATCAAAATTATAATTAACACAAAGAGAGAAATAGACAAACCATGAGAGGGTAGGAGTCTCCAAGGCTTGCTAATCTTCCATCATATCATCACCATCATCACTTTCCTCATTAGAAGTGCTCACATTGCCACTTCCCTCTTCATTTGCTTCTTCACCTTGCTCATCATCCATTTCTCCTTCTTCACTTGCTTCCTCATCAATGTTATCATCGACTTCTTCATCATTACCAACAACCTCATTGTCACCCGAAACGACCCTAGATGTACCCGGAAATAAGACATCTCTATCCGCCCAACTAGGCAAAGGACATGATGGATCAAGTAGTCCTTGCCTAGCTAAGTGTAGGAGGGGTGGATATTGAGCCAAGTAAGCATTTTTCCGGTCCTCAAAGGCTTGCTTGTGCATTGCTTGTATGAGAAGAGTCAAATAATCATTTCTAGCTTCAACTCCTTCCGGCTTGAACTCTTGATACTCAAAGGGGTAAGGTGGTATGACAATGGAAGAGGAGGGAGTTTCAAGATCACCCTTTTGTTGTTGGATAATATACTCGGCCTCTTTAGAAAGGGGAAGTAGATAATTGGTCCGGTGGACGCTTAGACGACAAATCTTTGAGGGCAAAGTGAACGATCTAGCTTCACTAGTGAGCCATCCATACTCGGTGTCAAGAGGATTATGGGCAACCCACTTGTACTTGTGTATCATAGTATGTATATCAACAAGATGGCCACCCTCCTTGGCTTTATACTTGTTATCCTTGTTAAAGTTAGGATCAAAGTACTTAGCTAGGATAGTGACTAGGCCGCCATTGACAATAACGGTAGTGCCCTTCTTCCCACAATCAATGTTGAGCCATCTATCTACCAAAAGCCTCAAAGAGTTGAAAGGCTTGGTGTGTATTCTTCCAATGTTCAAAGCCGATTCAAGAAGAATAAAATCAAGTTTGGTGAAATGGTTGGTATCTTTCCTTGCAATAATGGTGTTGCCTATGACCTTGTGCCATACTCTTATGCCCGGATGGTGGACCAAAAGAGCACGACTCGCATGAAATTCCTCAAATTTCCTCCCGGAAATTGCCTCCCAAAGAGGGTTGGGGTCATACTTTCCATAATTCTTAAAATAACGTGGTTCATCACTAAGACCTAAAATTTCACCCAATTCTCTAAAGGAAATGCGTCTACTAACATTAGCTAGACGAAACTCGAGATTCTCCCTATTCTCAACTTTGGTGACTTTCAAAGAACTCAAAAATTCCAAGGTAAGGGAGGGGTATGTCAATTCTTTTGATTCAAACAATTTCTCCAACCCCATGGCTTTGAAAAAGGCTCTAGTTTGCTCAAGAACACCCAATTTTTCTAAGGTATCTTCACATATAAATTTGGTGGATTGTAATGACTTCCTAGCAAACTTGGCAAAAGTATTTCTATGGGTTTCGGAAATAAAAGTTACCTCCGGATAATGCAAAAGTTGATCAATTTCTGGAGTAGAAGGTGTTGTTGCTCCCATAGAAGGTTGTTATTGTTGTTGCACTTCCAAGTTTGGAGTTGCTACCACCATAGCCAATGCTTTCTTTGCTTGAAGAGCCTTTTGCCTTTGTGAGAGTGCCTTAGCCTTTGGTGCCTTTGTTGCTCCCTTAGTCCTTGCCATTGATGAACTAACCAAGAAAAGAATGGAAAATCTTCAATTTGTAGTGTACCCAAATCGATTTAAAGGTGAAAGGCTTTGCCTTTATGAAATCAAAAATCGACTCAAAGGTTGAAGATTTTGTGCTTGGTTTTGATTTTTATTGAAGAAGGAGTGATTGATTTGTTGTTAGAAGGATGATTTGATTTGTTTTTGGTGAATGTAGTTGAGGGACTTTGTTTTTGTGATGGAGAGGGTGAGGGGTTTGATGTTGTGGGTAGTGTTTATGAATGAATGAATGAAGGAAGGTGGGAGGGATTTTATAAAGACCGAAAATTTTGAACTGTAGGGGCAATCCGTGCGGATTCTACCCAATCCGTGCGGATTCTGCTCTTTCTGGGTTTTATAAAACTCGCCTAAAGACGGGCAGATTCTGTGGAATACGCTCGGATTTGTTTGATACGGGACGGGCGGATTTGCCTGAAGACGGACGGATTTCAGTCCAGGAAATTTTTCTTGTTTTCCTCAGCAGAGAAGACGGGCGTCTCCAGTCCAGGACGTACGGATTTGCAGAGACGGGCGGATTATATTCCAAGACGCTCGGATTCTCTTACAGTCAAAAAATCTTCCAAAATCTCAGCTTATAAAGTCGTGCGTCTTCAACCCAGTACGCTCGGATTACTGAAGACGGGCGGATTCTCTGGAATCCGTTCGGATTCGACCCCTTGTACCCGAATTCAGTTCCATCCGTGCACAATGCATATCCCTTGCCATTCTTCTTCAAATCTTGTGTTCTTCATTGTGAGGGGCACTACTAAGGCATGGATAGCCTAGGCAATTGCCATCCCCACACTAAGCTAGAGCACTACACATCAATTAAAATTATTAGTCCCTCCCTCACTTCTCTCAAACATGACAATTATCTTGATCAAAGTAAATAAAAATCCAAAGATGACAAAAAATGCAATACAAGAATTGAAATGTAAGTTAGGGAGTTAGAAATATTTACAAGTGGTGGTTTAGGGAGGACTCCACCAAACTCTCATTCTTGATGAGATGTCAAGGGGGCATGTCCAAGGTGTTGTTGATGTTGCTCAACACCTTGAAAAAGTAATCGAAAGCTTGTTCATTATCATGGTAGAGGTCTTCAATAGACCTTGGCCCTTGTTGTCGGTCTTGATCGATGGCATTACCAATGTAGGGATTAAAAATCCCTTCAAATTCGTTGTCCCAAAGACCACAAACTTCATTAAGTTGATCATTGAAAATCTCTTGATTAGATGGAGACAACTCTCCCAATTTCTTCTCTTGGCCAATGAGGCCATCCTCTTCTTCCTTGATTGATTTTGATGAGCTTTGCAAGCTCTCCTTATCACAATTCACTTGCTCTTTGAATGGAGCATCTTCAATTTTCTTCTTCCATTGGAGTTCCGATTTCTTCCTCTCATCCTTTCGGCTATAATGATCAATCATGAAACATGGTTCATGCAAACGAGGAGCTCTCATAGTCTTGTCAAGATTAAAAGTTATGCTTTCATCTCCCACTTCTAGAGTGAGCTCACCATGTTTCACATCAATCACCGCACCCGCGGTGTGTAGGAAAGGTCTTCCTAGAATGATTGGAATGTTGGAATCTTCCTCCATATCAACAATGACAAAGTCCACCCGGATGAAAAACTTCCCAATTCGCACGGGGACATCTTCCCATATCCCTAATGGTGTCTTCGTCGATCTATCGGCCATTTGGAGTGTGATATTGGTGCATTTAAGCTCTCCCATCCCCAACCTTTTACTCACCGAGTACGGCATGACACTCACACTAGCCCCTAGATCACATAAGGCTTTGTTGATCGTTGTGTCGCCAATGGTACACGGTATTGAGAAGCTTCCCGGATCCTTTAATTTTGGAGGTGAACTCCCTTGAAGTATTGCACTACTCACCTTAGTGAAGGCGATAGTCTCAAGTTTCCGGATCGACTTCTTCTTTGCGAGGATATCTTTCATGTATTTCGCATAAGCCGGCACGTGATTTATTAATTCCGTGAAAGGAATTGAGACTTCCAAATTCTTCACAATTTCCATGAACTTTCCAAGTTGGTCATCAAATTTGGGTTTGGCTTGACGACTTGGAAAAGGGAGTCTAATCACAATGGGATCCTTCTCCTTGACCTTGTCTTCATTTTTCTTTGAACTTTCTTCTTTTGATGATTCTCCATCTTTGGAGCTTTGCACAATTTCTTCCTTTTCACTAGCTTCCACAACTTCATCCTCAACTTGCTTCCTTGGTGCTTCATACCTTGTACCACTTCTCAAGTGAATGGCACTAACCGTTTCATGTCTAGGGGGATTACTTTGAGGTGGTAATTGCCCCTTTTGTCTTTGTGATCTTGAAGATGCTAGTTGAGTCAATTGTGTTTCCAACATCTTGGTATGAGCTAGAATGTTGTTGATGGTGGTTTCTTTTGCTTGGCTATCTTTTTGCATTTGAGTGAAAAATTCTTGTTGATTCTTTTGCATTTGGAGGACCGCTTTTTCGACATCAAAACCTTGGTCATTTTGGTGATTGTATGGATTTTGATTTTGATAACCTTGGTTTTGATTGAAAAAGGGTCTTTGATTTTGGTTTCTCATGGGTGGTGGAGTGTATGTTGTTTGAGGGTTTTGAACATTTTGGCTTTTGTATGAGAGATTTGGATGGAATTTGGTGTTTTCATTGTAATAGTTGGAATAAGGGGTACCACTCTTGTATGCTTGGAAAGCATTCACTTGTTCATTTGTTCCCCTACATTCACCTTGGTCATGTCCCAAAGTTCCACAATTCTCACATATCCCACTTGGGATTGATGAGGATGCCATCATGGCATTAACATGATGCTTTGATGATTTTGAGTTTTCTTCAAGTCTAGCCATAGCTTGTTCAAACTTCAAGTTGATTGTGTCAATGTGAGCACTAAGTTGAGCACCCAATTGAGTAACGGAGTCCACTTCATGCTTTCCTCCTCTAGTAGCCTTGCGAGGTCTACTATATTGTGAGTTATGGATCGCCATTTCCTCAATCTTGTTCCATGTTTGATTGTCATCAACTTCGGTGAACATTCCATTTGATCCCATATTGAGAATGTTCCTTGAATCCTCATATAAACCGTTCCAAAATTGTTGTACCAAAAACCATTCGCTAAGTCCATGGTGAGGACATGAGCGACAAATTCCCTTAAACCGCTCCCAAGCTTCATACAAAGATTCTTCATCCCTTTGCTTAAAACCCGTAATTTGAGCTCTTAGCATGTTAGTCTTTTTCGGTGGGTAGAATTTTTTGTAGAAAGCTAGAGCCAACTTATTCCAAGAATTTATTCCGAGGGTGGCCTTGTCAAGGCCCTTCAACCATTGCTTCGCGGTGCCGATTAGAGAAAAAGGAAATAAGACCCATCTAATTTGGTCTTGAGTCACACCCGTTTGAGAGATTGCATCACAATAGTCGCAAAAGGTTTCCATATGAGAATGAGGGTCTTCACTAGGCATCCCCCCAA
Source organism: Silene latifolia (assembly GCF_048544455.1). Taxonomy (NCBI): domain Eukaryota; kingdom Viridiplantae; phylum Streptophyta; class Magnoliopsida; order Caryophyllales; family Caryophyllaceae; genus Silene; species Silene latifolia. The sequence continues at coordinate 224,599,901 of NC_133538.1, read as the reverse complement.
ATTGGCTCCTTTCAATTAATTGGATGAAGGCGGACTTGGCAATAAAATTTCCGGTTAGATGTTGCGGTGTAGGAGTACCATTTGGTAGATTCTCCTCGGTGGGTACGGAGTGTGACGAGAATTTAGGCATTGTAGGTGGATTTTGTGGGGTATTGTGTAATGGGTTCTCCTCTCCTTCTATTGCGAAAGGGTTGATGAACTCACTAGTGGGTTGAACAATCTCACTAATACCTCTCAAATTCCTCCTAGCAAATCTCCTATTGTTCGTCAAGGTTCTTTCAATTTCACTGTCAAAAGGCAACAAATCACCTTGAGACCTTCTAGACATGCAAAATATCAAACAACTCGAAAACAGTTAGAACAAACCTTGAGGAGTTTTACTTCCCCAAGACGAAGAAAGACACAACTAATAACAATAAAAAGAAATCTAAATCAAGTAAACACCGTCCCCGGCAACGGCGCCATTTTTGATCGGTCCGTTTCGTGTTCACAATTAAGTAAATGTGATCGTTGGGTCACGTCGGAATCAAAACACAATTTATAGCTTCACGAACAACTCTACAATTAGTAAAGAGGCAAGTAAAGGTCGGATCCCAAGGGACGGGTATTGAAATGAGATTTCTATTGCAACTAGTGGTGTCTAAGGGGTGTCACAAATTGGGTTGATGTAGAAGGTCACTAACTAAAATAGCAATGAAAATAAACTAGCAAGATAAATTAAAAGGGGTGTAAACAATTGATTAAAAAGCACTAGGGTGTCATGGGATCATAGGGGAATCATGGGAATTGATCATACAAACATGTTCTCAAATTATAAGCAAGCAATTATTGTTGTGATGGATTGAGTTGGGTTATATCTTACAATCCTAGGAAAGTTTGGGTCCCGGAGCCGAATCGATTAGATTGTACAACACCTACAAGTCGACTTAGTCTTCCCTACTCAACAACATGCATGGTCTAATGAGACTCGAGTTGGGTTATGTCTTACAAGTCTCATTGAAAAGATAGAAGATGATAGTAAATGCAAGGATTCATAGGCTTAGCATTTCATCAAATATAACATGTGCATGAGTTGAGATCAAAACAAGCAAGCAAATAAAACATGAAAGCATATTAATTTAAGCATGAATCATTCCCCATGTTGGTTTCCCCTAATCACCCATTTAACCCTAGCTAAGAGACTACTCACTCATTATCATGTTGATCATGCTAGCAAGGTTGTCAATCATACCAACAAAATTAAACATGATGAATAAATGGAAGTAATTAACAATAATTAAAAAGGGATTAAGAGAATTATACCTACTAATGATTCCAATAATAAAGCAAAGATAAAAGAAGTACTTGATGCTTGATTGAGAGGTTGTCAATCTCCCAATAATAACCCGAATAATCTTCAATTACTCAAAATAAAGGATGAACAAAAGAGAGATTAAGGAAATAAAACTTGTATTAGAACTTGATTAATTGTTGATTACAATACTAAAGAGAGATTTGATTGATATTAACTACTCTAATTATTGATAAGAAGAACATGCTCCTCTAATTAGACTAATGGGGTATTTATAGTGGAAATTAGGGAGGATGCATTAGGGTTAACTAAGGGCTAAACTAGTAATTACACTTTTTAGATTGAGCAAGGAGGAGCCGGTATTTTTCGAAGGAAGGGATTCTTTCCTTGTAGCTTGGAGAAGAGGAAATCGTGCTGTGCTGGAATCCGGACGGAATAAGGTCGGGACGGGCGGATTCTGGCGATGGGGTCCGAGCGGATTCGAGGAAATCCGGGCGGATTGTGGAGGTGGAATCCGAGCGGATTAGAGGAAAGCCGCACGGATTCTGCAGCTGGAGGACGGCCGGATTGGGGACAATCCGCACGGATTGTCACTCAGCAAGACATCTTCTTCTTTTCTTCCCTTTTCTTCAAAAATTCCTTGGGGATTTCCTTGGGTACTCAAGGATCCTTTCTCAACATTGCTCTTCTACTATAATATGTACAAAGGCCTTCTAATCTTGTTTCTCCTTGATGCTTGGTCATTGGATTCGATCAATTTACTCTCGTTTTGCCATGAAAATGCAAGATTCTTACTCCTTTCCTACCAAGGGATCAAAATCTCAAAGAATATGCAAAACAAAGAACTAAAGATAAGAAATGACCCAAATATGCACTAAAAAGCATGGGAACAAGGCTAATTCGGGGGCTAAATATGCGCTAATTATGGTCACATCACTCCTCCTTACCTTCTACTTCTTTAATATACCCTCCAGCCTAAACTCTTTCAAAACCCAAATCATTAAAACTCATCTTGATTTACTTTGATATTTTCTGCTTATTCATTTGGCGGCTTTGGTCAACTCAGTGTTAGACCATTTGGACCTGCAATGTCTTTCTTCAACTTAATTTCACTGCTCTTCTTGGTCTCTTCCGAACACTCTTAATGCATGCCCTCGAACAGCTGTTAACCCAATCTATTAGCCCCTCTTGATTACTCTTGACAAAAAAATCAATGTAGCCCCTAGGCCCCTATAATTTTTGCACTACTTCTCTTTTGCACTACTTTTGAGTTAAGATGCGCAAATACCATCACAAACATTATTGTATTTAGTATAGGAAAGACCACACCATTGTTAATGAGATACTTTTATACTCCCTTATTAGGCCTCTTAGATCCCTTACTTTTGGACATACTACGCGTTAGATGTCTTTTGTTATTGTCAATGAGTCTTAGAATGTTTTTGACAATGAGTTGTGCTCCTTTTTCATCAACAACACACTTCTTACTCATTTTCCTTTTAACCCCTTTCTGACTGTTACATCTGTTATATCTCATTGGGCTTCACTTATTCTAAAGAGTGCTCACTACTACAAAAACGTGGGATACTGACGGCGAAAATCCGTCTGTAACAGCCCATACTGACGGAAAATCCGTCAGTATTTCCATTTCCTGACGGACATTCCGTTAGGACTCTGCGTCAGCGATTTTCGTCAATAAAATTACTGTCCTGACGGAATTTCCGTCAGTAAAATGCTATTACTAACGGATCACTGATGGAATTACCGTCGTCCAGTCACAGCAGGCAACTGACGGAATTTCCGTCAGTGCATGGTATTCCTGACGAATATTCCGTTAGGACGATGACACGTGGCATAATTGGCGGTTGATTTGGAAAACTGAAAAATAGGCCTCTGATGGAAATTCCGTCAGAAAAGTCAAACCTTCTTTGACTTGCCTGACGGATTTTCCGTCAGTAGTGGACACGTGACACTAAACTAGAATCCCAAATAATAGGCCTCTGACTGAAATTCCGTCAGGAATGTCAAACCTTCTTTGACTTTCCTGGCGGAATTTCCGTCTGGATTATTAAAAACAGGGCTGGAAACAGCAACTTGTTGCCCAGTCATGATGCGTATTTGCATCGTTTCAAATACAACCAAAACCTGCAAAACACATATATAATCGTCGACCAGCAAGCGAGAATCCATTTTCAAGTCGACCGCAATTGCGAGAATCAAGAGAGGCAACAAAAGAGAATTGAACGCAAAATTTTTACATAAAAAGTCGGCCAAATTCGTACATTGTCTTACTAATTAAACACAAATCACCAATGTTTTTTCATACTCCCAACTAGACAACAATTTTGCCCTAACTAAAGGCTTTAACCTATAGGAGAAATAAAACTACCACCTCCAAACCTATGTCCATCATCCGCAAAGTCGTCCGGACCATGTGGATTGAATTGTGAGCCCTTGACAGCCTTGTAGTACGACCGCATCTCATCGGGAGACTGTCCAGGTGGCAATGGTTGACTCATCTCCTCATTGTAAGCATTCTAAAAAAAGAGACAAAACCTGCAGAAATGATATATATATATATATATATATATTACCAATCTTTCTAAGAAAGATATTACCCTTCTTTCTAAGAAAGATATTACCGTTATTTGTAATAAAAATAAACATTAAATTGAATACAATAACTTACGTCTATCTCAGCAGCTCGAGGATTAACCCACTCGCCCTTCTTATTTTTCTTCGTCTTCTAAAAGAGCTTGTACGGAGTGGCCTCTACACCCTGAAAGTAGCATGAAAACAAGTAAAATCAAGAATATTCGACAATCATTTATATTAACCACTTTTTAAAAGCAATATAAACAATACTTACCAATTCCTTAAAAGCATCGGAGCAACTCTTCCGACCAAGAGTGTGGGTGCCCAATGCCTTCCCATCTTTAGCACCCGACCTCCGATTTACCTTGTTTATTTTTGAGTTTTTGGCAAAATTGGGATCGGTTTCTTCCCTTGTCTTAAGGTTCTCCGACCAAGTATCAGGAAACCCAATCTGGTTTTTTCTTATTATACTTCAATCCATTAATAAGAGAGGTAATCCGCCTTGTTACCCTAGTCTGCCACTCAGGCGCAGGATCATAGCCATGATCGGCGAATCTTACATGAGTCTGTTTCAAAAGCAAGTGTCAAATTAGTTATATAAAACTTAAGAAAATTATTATATACTTAAGAAAATTATTATTGAAATACATAATTATAGATAATTGTCAAATTAATTACCACAAAATATTTCACATATTCATAGGCTGTGCTTGGCTCGCTTCACCCCACCTAGTGAAGTACTCATCTCCGAGGTTACGGGTGAACGACCAGGTTACATATTGCTTGATCTCTGAGTCATCCCACCTGAAAAACACATAAATATTTGAAAATAAAACATTATTATGTAAATGATATATATATATATATATATATATATATATATATATATATATATATATATATATATATATATATATATATATATATATATATATAGAGAGAGAGAGAGAGAGAGAGAGAGAAGGGTTCTCATAAGGCCCTTACATCTTATGAGTCCCTAAGTCCTTATAAGGACCTTAGGATGGAAGGGATGGAAGGTTGAGATTTCATCTCATTGAATGGTCACAAATGAACATCACTAATATTCCTCCCTAATCATTCATAACTCCTTCTACTTCTAATCCCTTCTCTTTACCCACTCTCTCATCCCTCATTAATCATTCACTTTCATTCCTCTCATTTCCTCTGATTCTCTCTCAATAATAAAACCCAATAAAAAAAAAACCCAAAACCTAAATCTAAACAAACCAAAAAAACAAAAAAAAGGACAACATTCATCCTTCTTCCAGCCGGCAACCACCACCTTTCTCCGCGCACCACCGCCTTCCTCCTCCTCTTCTCCTTCCTCTCGTTTCTCCGGCTTCCCCACAACCACAAAAGCACCGTTCTCTCCTTTCTCCTGCCGCCAACCACCCCACGGCCACCCGTACCACCTATCTCCCTCCAGATCCCGCACCTCCTTTCCTCCACACCTCTCCTCCTTCTACCCGCACCTCCTTTCCTCCACACCTCTCCTCCTTCTACCCCCACCACCTTCCTCCACCCGCAACCCAACACCAGCCGGCCACCATCAACCAAAAACAACAACGACAACATCCAGCAACAACAACCAGCAACAACCAACAACAACACCACCAGCCTCCATCAACCAAGAACAACGACAACAACCAGCAACAACCAACAACCCAACAACAACCGGCCTTCCCCTCGCCCCCTCCAGATTCGCCGCCTCCTCCTTCCCGCCGTTGGTGTTGTCATTGGTGTTCATGTCGTTGTCGTTGGTGTTGGTGTTGATGTCGTTGGTGTTGTCGTTGGTGTTGTCGTTGCCATAGGTGTTGTCGTTGTCGTTAGTGTTGTCACCCTCACAACCACAACCAACCCGACATCCCTCTTTCTCTCCCATTTCCCGCCACCTACAGCCACCCTCACGACCACCCAGAACCACCACTCGACTCCTCTAACCACCCTCGACCTAGATCTGTCCATACCCAGACCCAAACCAACCCGCAACCCCTTCAAAAATGAAGCCCTAAACCGGGTCACCAAAGTCCTCATATTCGTTCAAATTTCAGATTTGTTGTTTTTTTTTTTTTTTTATTTTTTTTTTTTTTAAATTTTCGTTTGGTTTTTTGTTTTATTATTGTTATTATTGTTATTGGGTTTTTATTATTGGTATTTGGTTATTTGTTATTTTTCAAGTTTTTTTTTAAATTTCATATTTTGGGCTAAGGTTATACAATAATCAAAGTAGATTTATACTGTTAATGTATGAAAGTTATACATTGTATAAATTGAAGATACACAAATTTTGAACTAAAGTTATACATCTTGTCTATTAAAGTTATACACTGCGTGCATTAAATTTATACACACGATATATAAAATTTTTTGTTATTTCAGATTTCGTACAACTTCAGTGGTCATTGTGTACAACTTCAATGCTCTTATGTGCAACTTCAGTGATCATTTATTTCAGATTTTGTATATATTGTTTTTGGTTTTTGTTTTTTTGTTTTTTCTGTTTTTTTTTTGTTTTTTAGTTAAGAGTTGTTTTTTAAGGGTTTATTTTTGACTTGTTTTTGTTTTTGTTTTTTGTTTTATATAAAAGTTCACTATTTGCGACTAAAGTTATACCCTTAAAACATTAAAGTTATACTATTTACGACTAAAGTTATACCCTTAAAACATTAAAGTTATACTATTTACGACTAAAGTTATACACTTTTTACATTAAAGTTACACTATTAACATCTAAAGTTATACATTGTATAAATTGAAGTTATACAACCATTCAAGTTTGTTTTGTTGGTTTTTTTTTGGGTTTGGTTTTGTTTTTTTTTTTTTTTTTGTTATTTGTTTTTTTTACTTATTGGTTAATTTTTTATTATTGTTATTGAAGTTTTTTTATTGTACTTTTTTAACTTATTGGTTTTTTTAATATCATCTTCTTATGTGTTGTTTCAAATCTAAATTTATAGTTCTAAAGTTATACAATTTTGAACTAAAGTTATACAAATTTGGACTAAAGTTATACAAAAAATGACTGAAGTTGTACTCTTATGGAATAAAGTTATACAATTTTGGACTAAAATTACACAAATTTGGACTGAAGTTATACAAATAAGGACTAAAGTTATACAATTTTGGATTAAAGTTATACAAATTTTGACTACAATTATACAAAAAATGATTGAAGTTATACTCTTATGTAATAAAGTTATACAATTTTGGACTAAAATTACACAAATTTGGACTAAAGTTATACAAAAAATGACTGAAGTTATACAAATAAGGATTAAAGTTATTCAAACATGGACTAAAGTTATACAAAAACTGACTAAAGTTATACAAATAAGGACTAAAGTTATACAAAAATGGACTAAAGTTATACAAATATGAACTAAAGTTATACAAATAAGGACTAAAATTATACAAAAACTAACTAAAGTTATGCAAAAATGGGATAATGTTATACAAAAATGGACTAAAGTTATACAAATATGGACTAAAGTTATACAAAAATTGACTAAACTTGTATAACTTTAGTCCATACTTGTATAACTTTAGTCCGTATTTGTATAACTTTAGTCCTTATTTGTATAACTTTAGTCCATATTTGTATAATTTTAGTCAAGTTTTGTATAACTTTAGTCCTTTTCTGTATAACTTTAGTCAATTTTTGTATAACTTTAGTCCTTATTTGTATAACTTTAGTCCATTTTTGTATAAACTTTAGTCCATTTTTGTATAACTTTAGTCCTTATTTGTATAACTTTAGTACATATTTGTATAACTTTAGTCCATTTTTGTTTAACTTTAGTCCTTATTTGTATAACTTTAGTCCATATTTGTATAACTTTAGTCCATTTTTGTGTAACTTTAGTCCTTATTTGTATAACTTTAGTCCATATTTGTATAATTTTAGTCAAGTTTTGTATAACTTTAGTCCTTTTCTGTATAACTTTAGTCATTTTATATCATTTTTATATAAAAATGTCAAATATAAGATTAAAATCAACAAATTATAAAAATTTTTATATAGCTAAGATTAAAACAACAAATTTTATGAAAAATATTTTAGTAGATCTTAGATGAAAAAAAAGTATCTCACAAAAAAAAAACGAGATTTAAAACCCGAAATCTTAAAAAAAACGTTTAACAAGAAGAGATTTGAGAAAATGAATAAAAAATGAGAACTAACAAAATAAAAGACAATTAAAATAAAATAAAAGACAACAAAAAAATGAATGGAAAAAACAACTCAAAACATACAAATTAACACCAAACGAAAAAAAAAAACCGAGGTGGCGGCGGTGGGGTGGCGGCGGCGGGGGGGTGGTGAGTTGGTGTCGGGTGGGGTGGTGGTGGGTGGTGGTGAATGAAGATGAGAGGAGTGGGTGATTTATTTGGGTTTTGGTTTTTTTGGGATTTTGGGGTTTTTTTAGAGAGGAGAGAAAAGTGAGATGTAGAGAGAGGAGGAGGAGTTGTGATAATGAGATGATGAATGATTAGTGAGGTTGTTTTATTGAATTGATGAGTTAATTAGAGAAAAGGTGGAGAGATTAATTTGTAGCCACATATTGACATCAAATCCTAGCCTTCCATTGCCTTGATCCAATGGCCCTTAGAAGGACTTATGGACTCAAATACATATGTTGGCCTTAGTTGATCTCTTCTCTCTCTCTCTCTCTCACTCTTTCTCTCTCTCTCTCTCTCTCTCTCTCTCTCTCTCTATATATATATATATATATATATATATATATATATATATATATATATATATATATATATATATATATATATATAGGAGTTCTAATGAGTCCAACATGTGTCATTGAGTCCATAAGTCTCTCTAAGGGTCATTGGATGGACTCAATGGATGGTTGAGATGAATTTGATTAAGGGCCATTAAAAAGAAAAGGAAAAAAATGTGGATGGTTGGATTGAGATGGGTGGTTGAGATTGAAAATTACCAAACAAAATTACCACTAATCAAATTTCTATACACTAATTAATTTTTGTTTCTCTCTCTAGCCCCTAATTAATCAGTTTTGAGTTTTAGATTTCAGAAGTGTAAATGTAATGTTGTATGAGTTTTACAAGTGTAAATGTGATGTTTTACGAGTGTAAATGTAACATTTTAAGAGTGTAAATTTGATTTTTTGTGACGGAAATTTTTTACATTTTACAAGTGTAAATGTGATGTTTTACGAGTGTAAATGTAACATTTTAAAAGTGTAAATTTCATTTTTTGTGACGGAAATTTTGAATTTATATAGTTTTAACATTTTACAAGTGTAAATGTGATGTTTTACGAGTGTAAATGTAACATTTTAAGAGTGTAAGTTTGATTTTTTGTGACGGAAATTTTGAATTTATATAATTTTAACATATTACAAGTGTAAATGTGATGTTTTACGAGTGTAAATATAACATTTTAAGAGTGTAAATTTGATTTTTTGTGACGGAAATTTTGAATTTATATAATTTTAACATATTACAAGTGTAAATGTGATGTTTTACGAGTGTAAATGTAACATTTTAAGAGTGTACATTTGATTTTTTGTGACGGAAATTTTGAATTTATATAATTTTAACATTTTACAAGTGTAAATGTGATGTTTTCCGAGTGTAAATGTAACATTTTAAGAGTGTAAATTTGATTTTTTGTGACGGAAATTTTGAATTTTTATAATTTTAACATTTTACGAGTTTAAATTTGATGTTTTACGATTGTAAATGTAACATTTTAAGAGTGTAAATTTGATTTTTTGTGACAAAAATTTTGAATTTATATAATTTCAACATTTTACAAGTGTAAATGTGATGTTTTACGAGTGTAAATGTAATATTTTAAGTGTAAATTTGAAGGTTTTAGAGTGTAAATTTGGTCCTATGAGTGTGACTTTGGTCCTTTATAAGTGTAACTTTGGTCCTTTACGAGTAAAACTTTAGTCCGACTACCAATAAACACCACCACCGTTGTCCTCCACCACCAACTCATATCCACAAAAAATCTATATAAATTTAACGAGTGTAAATGTACAGGTATATGAGTGTAAATGTAAAGAAATATGAGTGTAAATGTAAAAATTATGAGTGTAAATGTAAAGAAATACGAGTGTAATTGTAAAGAAATATGAGTGTAAATCTGAAAATGCGTGTAAATGTAAAAAATATGAGTGTTAATGTACAGAAATACGAATGTAAATGTAAAAAAAATATCAGTATAATAAATATATTTATTAGATCTGGGTTTGAATATGAACAAAACCGGCTTAAATATAAATAAACACCCACAATAAACAAACTTGGTTTAAAAAAAATAAAAGAAAATAAAAAGAAAATACAATTATGACTAAAAAACAAACCAAAATTGGCTCTTGAAACACACAAACCAACGACTTGAACCCACAAAGAAACCAAAGAAAAAAAAACAATAAAGAAAAAGCAAAACACAGTGAAGACAACCCATTGACTCAAAAACAAAAACCACAAAATTCAAAACACAGTGAAACAAAAAACCTAATAAACAATTATGACTCAAAAACAACACCACAAACACCATCAACGACAACACAAACAACATCAACGACAACCGTGTTATTAACAGTAGATCTGAGTTTTTTTTTAAGTATAGGGTCGTGTGTTGTGGTGGTAGTGGAGGACGGCAGCAGCACCGTCGATGTCAACAACAAAACCATCGACAATGAACAGATATGGCGTGCGTCATTCTGGTGGTGTGCGTCATGGTGGTGGTGTGTCGTGGTGGTGATGTGCGTCGTTCTGAGTTTTCCGATTTTTTTTTTTTTTTTTTTTTGGTGGTTGTAGATCCGGTGTTGGTTTGTGGTGGTTGGTTATTTGCGTGGTGGTTGTGGGAGACAGACATCGGAAAGGAAGAGAAGGTGTCGTTGGTGTATGGTGGTGAGCAAGGTGGCGGAAAGAGGAGGTTGCGGTGGGGTAATGCGACGCATTGGTGTTGTTGTGGGGTGGTTGTCGTGGATCTGGAAAAGGGAGGATGCAGGATTTTTTTGGTGGTTGGTGGTGTCGGGTTTTGGTGGGTGGTGTCGGGTTGTGGTGGGTTGTTATTGCGGCTGGCTTTTGGTGGGCGTGCGTGTTGGTGGTGGTTGGCTGGGTGGTGGTGTCGGTGGGGTTCGTGGGCGTGGGTGGGTGGAGATGGTCGGTGGGGTCGGGTGAGGAAGAGGGGGAATTTTTTTTTGAATTATTTGGTTTTGAATTTTGTTGGATTTTTGAGAGGAATTGGGTTATTTGGTTTTAAGAGAGATAGAGAGCTGATATTTGTGTGAAGGAGAGAGAAGTGAGTGGGAAAAGAAGGGTTTTATAGTGAAATTAGGGGTTGATTAGTGATAGTAGAGAGGGAAAGTATTTAATTACGATTGATCCCCTAATTTTCGCACTAATCCTCCCTTTTTCTCTTTCAATCTCAGCCTTCCATCTTATCTTTTTAAGGGTCCTAAAGAGGACTTATGGACTCAATAGATTTGGGTGGACTCATTAGATCTCATTTCTATATATACATATATATATATATATATATATATATATATATATATATATATATATATATATATATATATATATATATATATATATATATATAGAGAGAGAGAGAGAGAGAGAGAGGCGGGATCTCGTGAGTTTGGTTCTTACGGTGAGTTGTGAGTTTGAAAAATCTAAACCATTGAATGAGAACCACTGAATGGCTAAGATTGAATAAAAAACAATGCCCAACATTAAAACAGGGCGTCATTCTAACTTTATATTTTTCTAAGCCCATAAAAACTCTCCTCATCCTCTCTCTGCTCTCAACGAAAAAATCCCAAAATCTGGGTAAAAACAAAATACTGGCCACCATTACTATAAGCTGCTTGTTCCCTCGTTGGAGGTATTCTTGGCTTCTTTTTTGTCTTCTCTGCTTGTCTACTGAAAAAATTTACAGTAGCAGTCATATATCTTCATGATTTCAAGGATTCTAGTATCAAATTAATCAATTCAGCATCAATCTTGTAAAAATCGTTAATTTCAATTGATTACCGAAGTTTCAGAGAAAGAAAAGAATTCTCAAAGTTACAATTTATGATGTATAATGTCGGTATACACACTAGTTATGAATTATGATTTTTTTTCCCATTGTTTGATAGAAAGAATGAAGTCTCATACAGTCCTTTCAAGCCAAATATGTCGGTATACATACAGACCTTTCAAGCAAGTAGAACGATCGCTTTAAACTTTTATCACTGTAATTGATGAATTGGTTTGAATTTCATCTCATAAATTAGTTAATTTAGTATAATATTGAGTGGGTTAATAATGTAATGTTTCTATTTAAACTGGGTTTGTGTTTTTGATTAATCGATTGAATTTCATCACCTTTCTAGAGCTTTTAATGGGTTCATCTCTGACTTTGGTAGTTTTGTTGATTGGTTAAGGTAGGAAATTAGTCCTCCATGTTGAGGTATGTCCAACAGCATTTAATCTAAGCAATTTGATACACAATTTACGTAATTCTATACATAACTTTTGTCTGGCAATTTAATCTAGGCATTTCTAGATAATATTTAAAGATGGCATCATTAGATGCATTTTTTTTTTGTTAAAGTGCTTGCATTTAATCAGGTTACCCTGCAATGGCGACATCGTTTTAGTATATAGTTATTGAACTGAGCGTCGTCCTTGAAAAATGTTGAATGCATGCTCACTCTCTGATGAGGCCGGAACGATGCACATATGTACGAATTGTGGTGGTTGATATTTGGCAGAAATAACATCACAATAACACCAGAATAACAGCACAACATGCGGTAAAAAAAGAGTAAAAAAAAATCAAAGTAGTAAAAAAAATCAAAGTGACACCGGAATAACAGCAGAATAACAGTAGAATAACATCACAATAACACGTGGTAAAAAAAATCATAGTGATACCGGAATAACATCACAATAACAGCAGAATAACAGTAGAATAACAGCACAATAACATGTGGTAAAAATATAAAGAAAAAAAAAATCAAAGTAGTAAAAAAATCAAAGTGACACCGGAATAACATCACAATAACAAAGAGAATAACGGAGAATAACAAAGACATAACACGTGGTAAAAAAAATGAAAGTCGTTAAAAAAAATCAAAGTAACAGCAGAATAACATCAGAATAACAGTAGAATAACAGCACAATAACACGTGGTAAAAAAAATCAAAGTCGTAAAAAAAATCAAAGTAACAGCAGAATAACAGCGGAATAACAATAAGATCACAATAACATGTGGTAAAAAAAAAGAGAAAAAAAAATCAAAGTAAAAAAAAGCACGATAACATCATAATAACACGAGGTAAAAAATAAGAGTAAAAAAAATTCAAGTAAAAAAAAAATCTGGTACAAAAAGAAAAAAAAAACATAATGAGAAAATTAGAGAAAAACATAAGAGAAAAAAAAATCAAAGTCGTAAAAAAAAAGCATAATAACACGAGGTAAAAAAAAAGGCGATAAAAAAAATTAATGTAAAAAAAAAGTAGCACTAGAAAAAAGAGAAAATAAAATAAATAACAATGCTTTTATATGACAACTAAGATTAATCTTGGCCACTCATTTCTAATTTAATCTACTGGTTGAGATTCCCCCAACTCACAACTCACCATAAGAGCCAAAATCACCAAATCCAATCTCTCTCTCTCTCTCTCTCTCTCTCTCTCTCTCTCTCTCTCTCTCTCTCTCTCTATATATATATATATATATATATATATATATATATATATATATATATATAGAGAGAGAGAGAGAGAGAGAGAGAGAGAGAAAGAGAGGTTGGATCCGGTGAGAACGACCATTCAGTGAGAACGGTGAGAACGTAGTAGATACATTAGAATATATATAAAAGGTGCACCTTTTGTTTTTTTTTTTTTTTTTTTAAAAAAAAAAATTTTCGTTTGGTTTTTTGTTTTATTATTGTTATTGGGTTTTTATTATTGGGTTTTTATTATTGGTATTTGGTTATTTGTTATTTTTCAAGTTTTTTTTTTTAAATTTCATATTTTGGGCTAAAGTTATACAATAATCAAAGTAGAGTTATACTGTTAATGTATGAAAGTTATACATTGTATAAATTGAAGATACACAAATTTTGAACTAAAGTTATACATCTTGTCTATTAAAGTTATACACTGCGTGCATTAAAGTTATACACACGATATATAAAATTTTTTGTTATTTCAGATTTCGTACAACTTCAGTGGTCATTATGTACAACTTCAATGCTCTTATGTGCAACTTCAGTGATCATTTATTTCAGATTTTATATATATTGTTTTTAGTTTTTGTTTTTTTTTTGTTTTTTAGTTAAGAGTTGTTTTTTAAGGGTTTATTTTTGACTTGTTTTTGTTTTTGTTTTTTGTTTTATATAAAAGTTCACTATTTGCGAGTAAAGTTATACCCTTAAAACATTAAAGTTATACTATTTACGACTAAAGTTATACCCTTAAAACATTAAAGTTATACTATTTACGACTAAAGTTATACACTTTTTACATTAAAGTTACACTATTAACATCTAAAGTTATACATTGTATAAATTGAAGTTATACAACCATTCAAGTTTGTTTTGTTGGTTTTTTTGTTGAGTTTGGTTTTGTTTTTTTTTTTTTTTTATTATTTGTTTTTTTTACTTATTGGTTAATTTTTTATTATTGTTATTGAAGTTTTTTTATTGTACTTTTTTAACTTATTGGTTTTTTTAATATCATCTTCTTATGTGTTGTTTCAAATCTGAATTTATAGTTCTAAAGTTATACAATTTTGAACTAAAGTTATACAAATTTGGACTAAAGTTATACAAAAAAATGACTGAAGTTGTACTCTTATGGAATAAAGTTATACAATTTTGGAGTAAAATTACACAAATTTGGACTGAAGTTATACAAATAAGGACTAAAGTTATACAAATAAGGACTAAAGTTATACAATTTTGGATTAAAGTTATACAAATTTTGACTACAATTATACAAAAAATGATTGAAGTTATACTCTTATGTAATAAAGTTATACAATTTTGGACTAAAATTACACAAATTTGGACTAAAGTTATACAAAAAATGATCGTTATACAAATAAGGATTAAAGTTATTCAAACATGGACTAAAGTTATACAAAAACTGACTAAAGTTATACAAATAAGGACTAAAGTTATACAAAAATGGACTAAAGTTATACAAATATGAACTAAAGTTATACAAATAAGGACTAAAATTATACAAAAACTAACTAAAGTTATGCAAAAATGGGCTAATGTTATACAAAAATGGACTAAAGTTATACAAATATGGACTAAAGTTATACAAAAATTGACTAAACTTGTATAACTTTAGTCCATACTTGTATAACTTTAGTCCGTATTTGTATAACTTTAGTCCTTATTTGTATAACTTTAGTCTATATTTGTATAATTTTAGTCAAGTTTTGTATAACTTTAGTCCTTTTCTGTATAACTTTAGTCAATTTTTGTATAACTTTAGTCCTTATTTGTATAACTTTAGTCTATTTTTGTATAAACTTTAGTCCATTTTTGTATAACTTTAGTTCTTATTTGTATAACTTTAGTACATATTTGTATAACTTTAGTCCATTTTTGTTTAACTTTAGTCCTTATTTGTATAACTTTAGTCCATATTTGTATAACTTTAATCCATTTTTGTGTAACTTTAGTCCTTATTTGTATAACTTTAGTCCATATTTGTATAATTTTAGTCAAGTTTTGTATAACTTTAATCCTTTTCTGTATAACTTTAGTCATTTTATATCATTTTTATATAAAAATGTCAAATATAAGATTAAAATCAACAAATTATAAGAATTTTTATATAGCTAAGATTAAAACAACAAATTTTATGAAAAATATTTTAGTAGATCTTAGATGAAAAAAAAGTATCTCACAAAAAAAAAACGAGATTTAAAACCCGAAATCTTAAAAAAAACGTTTAACAAGAAGAGATTTGAGAAAATGAATAAAAAATGAGAACTAACAAAATAAAAGACAATTAAAATAAAATAAAAGACAACAAAAAAATGAATGGAAAAAACAACTCAAAACATACAAATTAACACCAAACGAAAAAAAAAAATCGAGGTGGCGGCGGTGGGGTGGCGGCGGGAGGGGGGGGGGGGGGTGTGAGTTGATGTCGGGTGGGGTGGTGG
The DNA here is from genome assembly GCF_048544455.1 of Silene latifolia. Taxonomy (NCBI): domain Eukaryota; kingdom Viridiplantae; phylum Streptophyta; class Magnoliopsida; order Caryophyllales; family Caryophyllaceae; genus Silene; species Silene latifolia. The sequence goes on along the minus strand of NC_133538.1, from coordinate 224,583,814 downwards.
TGGGTGGTGGTGAATGAAGATGAGAGGAGTGGGTGATTTATTTGGGTTTTGGTTTTTTTGGGATTTTGGGGTTTTTTTTAGAGAGGAGACACTACTACAAATCCAGGCAACTACAACGCCCTTTAACGAATATTCACGAAAATCACAATAGACGTTGTAGAATGTATGGCGCGAATTTTACTAAAATCAATTACAACGGGTATGGTTATAAAAACCGTTGTTATTCGTTTTAACAACGGGTCACACATGAACAACCGTTGTTAATAATTTGGCGCAAAATTGGCGCAAAGTTAGTGAAAAGTAATCACAACGGTTATTTTTGAAACCCGTTGTTAAAACTTATTTAACAACGGGTGTTTTTTATAACCGTTGTTAAAACATATTTCACAACGGTTGTTGTTTAATAACCGTTGTCAATACCTTCCATACTATAAACCACACAAACACAAGTCTGCTGCAACCACAAAACACAAACCTTAATACACAAACACAAACCCAAAGAAGAAATGCGCAAAACACAAACACAAAACACACACTTTCTCATCGTCTCTTTCTCTCTTTCTCATCGTCGCTTTATCTTCTCGCCATCACTTTTGATTTCATCGTCTCTTTACGTACGTTACGTAATTATCGGGTTTGTTTCATCGTCATTATTTTATTGTTCTAATTATTTCATTTCAATTTATGTGTTTTTATCGACCATTAGGTTCCGTTCAAAGATCTGCTAATTATTTCATTTCCATGTATGTGTTTCTAATTATTTCATTTCCATCTTCTTTGGCGTCCTTGATACGGATCGAGCATGTTTTAGCAGATTAGGGTTTGGAGAATATATTGAGATAATGGAAATGCATGTTAGTTGAGATAATGCAATGTATTTATACTAATGTGTGGGTTGAGTTGTTTTTTAATTAATATATATGTTAGGAAGTTGTGCCATATATGTTAGGAAGTTGTGCCATAATCAGATCTTGATGATGACTGATAGATCTATGGAGTTGAAAAAATGGAAGCAAATCAAACAAGCATAACTCAACACTTTCAAAATGATCATTTCATTTAATTTTAAACCAAATACATTACAAAGAATTATCGAAATCAAAAGATGTATAATAAGCCGGAACAACCCCGGTTAAGCGTAAAAAGCGCTTCTCAACCTGCCACCAATCACGCCACTCTGGTATACCGCTAACTTCCGGGTCATTGGCTTCATATTTTGCAATAACAGATTGAATATATGCAAGGACACGACTTGCATGTGGAGATAAGGTTGGAAGAGTACAACTCAACATATCTCCGGCCGACCAAGTTGCGAAATAACAGATAGGCGGGGTATGAAGATGAAGATGATGATGATGATGAGGCTTTGTTGACAAGCCGGACCGCTTCACGCCTCTTAATCCAATAATTCCGTTGATGTTCAAGGGATGCTTTGATTAATGGGTGTTGATCGGCGGGAAGCCCGGCGAGAACCTTCCCATCATCTTCAATCGTTTGTGTAAGCCATTCTTCGTTGTTGATAAAATTAGGGTTCATTGCCATGTTGTTTCAATTAATGAATGATAGTAAAGGATGCTTTAATATGTTAGTAAAGGATGCTTTAATATTTATAGCTAGTAATATTTAATTTATTTATTTTTTATTTTTTAAGAACAAACACAACAACGGTTATTTACAAACAACCCGTTGTTATAACTTTCCCCCCCAAAATTGAGTCACACTTTCCACAACGGGTTTTTATACTTAAAACCGTTGTTAATATTTTTCACAACGGCTTCCTTAAGAAAACCAACCGTTGTTAAAACCTTTTACAACGGACGCTTTAACAACGTCCGCTTTTTTATATAACAACGGTTTTTGACCGTTGTTATAGGTTGTATCTGTAGTAGTGAGAGAAAAGTGAGATGTAGAGAGAGGAGGAGGAGTTGTGATAATGAGATGATGAATGATTAGTGAGGTTGTTTTATTGAATTGATGAGTTAATTAGAGAAAAGGTGGAGAGATTAATTTGTAGCCACATATTGACATCAAATCCTATCCTTCCATTGCCTTGATCCAATGGCCCTTAGAAGGACTTATGGACTCAAATACATATGTTGGCCTTAGTTGATCTCTTCTCTCTCTCTCTCTCTCTCTCTCTCTCTCTCTCTCTCTCTCTCTCTCTCTCTCTCTCTCTCTCTCTCTCTCTCTCTCTCTCTCTCTCTCTCTATATATATATATATATATATATATATATATATATATATATATATATATATATATATATATATATATAGAAGTTTCTATACACTAATTACCACTAATCAAATTTCCAAAAAAAATTACCAAAAAAAAATTACCACTAATCAAATTTCTATACACTAATTAATTTTTCTTTCTCTCTCTAGCCCCTAATTAATCAGTTTTGAGTTTTAGATTTCAGAAGTGTAAATGTAATGTTGTATGAGTTTTACAAGTGTAAATGTGATGTTTTACGAGTGTAAATGTAACATTTTAAGAGTGTAAATTTGATTTTTTGTGACGGAAATTTTTAACATTTTACAAGTGTAAATGTGATGTTTTACGAGTGTAAATGTAACATTTTAAAAGTGTAAATTTCATTTTTTGTGACGGAAATTTTGAATTTATATAGTTTTAACATTTTACAAGTGTAAATGTGATGTTTTACGAGTGTAAATGTAACATTTTAAGAGTGTAAGTTTGATTTTTTGTGACGGAAATTTTGAATTTATATAATTTTAACATATTACAAGTGTAAATGTGATGTTTTACGAGTGTAAATGTAACATTTTAAGAGTGTAAATTTGATTTTTTGTGACGGAAATTTTGAATTTATATAATTTTAACATATTACAAGTGTAAATGTGATGTTTTACGAGTGTAAATGTAACATTTTAAGAGTGTACATTTGATTTTTTGTGACGGAAATTTTGAATTTAAATAATTTTAACATTTTACAAGTGTAAATGTGATGTTTTCCGAGTGTAAATGTAACATTTTAAGAGTGTAAATTTGATTTTTTGTGACGGAAATTTTGAATTTTTATAATTTTAACATTTTACGAGTTTAAATTTGATGTTTTACGAGTGTAAATGTAACATATTAAGAGTGTAAATTTGATTTTTTGTGACAAAAATTTTGAATTTATATAATTTTAACATTTTACAAGTGTAAATGTGATGTTTTACGAGTGTAAATGTAATATTTTAAGTGTAAATTTGAAGGTTTTAGAGTGTAAATTTGGTCCTATGAGTGTGACTTTGGTCCTTTATAAGTGTAACTTTGGTCCTTTACGAGTAAAACTTTAGTCCGACTACCAATAAACACCACCACCGTTGTCCTCCACCACCAACTCATATCCACAAAAAATCTATATAAATTTAACGAGTGTAAATGTACAGGTATATGAGTGTAAATGTAAAGAAATATGAGTGTAAATGTAAAAATTATGAGTGTAAATGTAAAGAAATACGAGTGTAATTGTAAAGAAATATGAGTGTAAATCTGAAAATGCGTGTAAATGTAAAAAATATGAGTGTAAATGTACAGAAATACGAATGTAAATGTAAAAAAAAATATGAGTATAATAAATATATTTATTAGATCTGGGTTTGAATATGAACAAAACCGGCTTAAATATAAATAAACACCCACAATAAACAAACTTGGTTTAAAAAAAAATAAAAGAAAATAAAAAGAAAATACAATCCTATTTATTAAAGCAACAACCACGGTGCTGAGGTGTCGCACTGTGGTTGAAAGTACATTTTTTTTATTTTTTAATTAAAGAAAAGTCTTAGGTCCCACACACGTTCAACCATCCTCTTTTATATAGAAGAGTTAAATTTGATTTGATGTACTCCGCATGTTTGATTTTATGTGAATTGCTCATCTAATATATGGTTATCACAAAATCGAATATTTATTGTTAACTTGATTATGATATAAAAAAAATCAACATTAAAAAAAATCCCACAAATTTGATATACAATACATAAACATAATAAACAGAATTTATTTTTGGTTGGATATATTTGACGAAAAAAAAGGAAAAAAATGACTTTAAAACGAGAAAAAAATACAAAAATATTGTTCTTGAAAAAAAAATCATGTTTATAATAATAATAATAATAATAATAATAATAATAATAATAGCATCATAGGAAGTACTCCTTAATATTTAAAACAAATACTAATATTGAAAAAAAATGAAAAAAAAAAACATAAAAATGAAAAAATACTTTCTTAACAAAAATTAATGAATACAATTTCAAAAAATCGAGTCATTAGATCTACAAGGTTCAAGAGTTTATGAGCACACTTTCACAATTTTTTTTTTAAAATAAGGTAAAAAATAATTAGATATGTTAAATTTGCATGAAATGAAAATATTTCAGAAAAAATTACTTAGACTAAGTTTAACGGGGTATGAGCTTGAGTCTGAGGGAAAGTCTGAGCATCAAATTTGCAGCTTTTTTGTGCGTCTTAGGGATAAAGTGGGGAGTCTTGGGTGAGAGTCTTAACATCAGTCTTGGATTTCCAAGACGCTTCTTCAGACGGATGAATAGTAATGATGTATTATTTTATTAATATAAGTTGTAGATTTTATTAATATAGTCCGTCATGCTTCAGACGCTCTAAAATAAGACGGATTAAATGTCACCATTTTTTAAAAGAATGTAACCATTTAGTGAGAAAATATTATATGAAGCTAACATTTTATCGTAAAATGACAACATTTTGTCCGTCTTATTTCAGACGGGAGAATTTGCGTTTTTTATAGATATATATATATATATATATATATATATATATATATATATATATATATATATATATATATATATATATATATATATATATAGTAGATTTATGTATTGTTGAGTTGAGTTGAGTTGAGTTGAGTAAAATAAGTTGAGTTGAGTTGAGTTGGGTAACAAAAATTGAGAAAAAGCCCATCTTATTGAGTTGAGTTGGGTAACAAAAATTGAGTTGAGTTGGGTAACAAAAGTTGAGTTGAGCTGGATAACAAAAATTGAGTTGAGTTGGGTAACAAAAGTAGTGCATTGAGTTGAGCTGGGTACATCTTTATTAATATTAAACTGTAGATCTTTTTTATTATATTTATATATATATATATTGTAGATTGTGTGGAAAGTTGAGGTGGCAAAGTCTGAAATGAGTATGAGGATAAAGTGTATATTTTAAGTGAGTCTGAGAGTGTCTGAGTCTGAGTCTGAAGAATGAAAAGTTAGTGGAAAGCTGAGGTGGCAGAGTCTGAAGTCTGAAGATGAGTCTGTGGATAAACATAGTCTTAGATTGAAGAAATTAGAATTAAAAATTAAAAAAAGCCAAAAAAACAAAAACTAATTTTCTATAAAAAAAATGATGGAAAAAAGTGTTAAAGGCTAATATGCGTATGCAAAACAATCAATTGAGAGTGTTGGTATCGTCTGCAAATCTGCAATAGCCAGAAATTGTGTGCAAAACGATAATGTACATACTTTTTTCTAAATCCCCATAAGTTACCCTTCATGCATGAAGATCAAATAGTTTGATTGAGGATAATCTGAGTGGAGGAGAAAGAGGCGTATAAGATTTCCATATAATTTAATTTCTGATTGAATGAGGGAGATGCGGCAGAAGGAGATTAAGATAGGATGAAAATTATTAGGGAAATAATAGGCAATTAAGCACCGTACTATGGGCCAAATGCCCAAATGGGATGTATTTACGGGCTCATTGGGGTCAAACAGGGATTTTAATTAGGACATGGGTAGATATTGTACTTCTATTGGATGGCACGGGACGGGTAAGTGGGGTTTCGGGTCGGTAATACGGGTTGTGTTAGAATATGGAACTGGTTGAATACAAGTCGAGTCAAATATGAGTCGCATCGAACGTGTCTCGGGTCGTGTTAAGGTAAAAATACAGGTCGGAAAAATATTTATGATGTATTTTAGTTTATCATATTTAATATTAATAATAATATGGCTATATTCATCACTTATCATACTTATATTAAGACATTTATATAAACGCATTTATTTTAATAGTTATTTTATTCAAATAATATAAAAGTTATATTAAAGATTTTTAAACTAATGGGCCATTTCGGGTCAAGAGTCAATATTTACGAGTCTTTGACCCTAAAAGACCGGGTCAGGTAGGGTTTACGGGTAGGGTTATGTTTTTGACAAGTCTAGATGAGGGTAAAATTTCTCCATAGTAGTTATATGGGCCAAAATGGTAATAAAAACGGATACTAATTTTTCATAAATTCTCATTTAAGACGGTATTACCTGTCTTAATCTTAAGACAACTAAAATATAATAGTATTTGTGCTTTTCTTATGTTTAATGTCTTACGTTTGTGCTTTTTTTTTGTCAGTCCTATAATATAAAACAGTACAATAAAAGAGTTGTTGATGTGAAGCACCTGGCCAAACCTAAATACTAATAATAAAAGTTATTATTATAAGATTATAATGTATATGGACCTGTGTTCAAATTATTGTATATAAGCCTAAAATGCGTATCTCATGAGATCATAGATGGTTAGGGTTAACAAAAATATACAATACAGTTTTTATAAAAAAAATAAAAAACATAATAGTATCGACTAACTTTTAAAACAAATTTACGTTTTTTTTATCGGATACGTATTCTCAAAATATGAAATCAGATTCACTATTTCCGATGTGGATCCTGTTCTTTGAGAGAAATTATTTTAAAAAAAAATAGAATATGTTAATGATTACTTAAACTTTTTACTACTCTTGAAATTTATTAAAAAAAGCAGAGAATAAAAATATCCCCATGAATCCGGAATTACTTATTATTTACATTATAACAGTTTATTAATTTCTTTTCGAATTTGCATGTATCTTATTTTGATATACTTTGAATGTAAACTGTTTTGTTAATATTGCCATATATCTACTACTATGCTCACCATATACGTACTTGGTAATTGCGAATGAACTTATAATATAATTTGAAAATCTTAAATAGGACTCCAACTAAAACTTAATTATTATTTTTCATATTTTGAGAATAACAAAATTTGAAACAACAAACCAGTGTAATTTGTACGGGTTTAAAACTAAAATTTATAATTCAAAATTCAAATTTTAATGTAATTTGATACAGAAGTTAAATCATATTTTTACACTAATTTATGATAACGATGTTAAAATAGCAGACCCGTGCAATTTGCACGGGTTTAAAACTAGTTATGACTAAAAAACAAACCAAAATTGGCTCTTGAAACACACAAACCAACGACTTGAACCACAAAGAAACCAAAGAAAAAACAAAAACAATAAAGAAAAAGCAAAACACAGTGAAGACAACCCATTGACTCAAAAACAAAAACCACAAAATTCAAAACACAGTGAAACAAAAAACCCAATAAACAATTATGACTCAAAAACAACACCACAAACACCATCAACGACAACACAAACACCATCAACGACAACCGTGTTATTAACAGTAGATCTGAGTTTTTTTTTAAGTATAGGGTCGTGTGTCGTGGTGGTAGTGGAGGACGGCAGCAGCACCGTCGATGTCAACAACAAAACCATCGACAATGAACAGATATGGCGTGCGTCATTCTGGTGGTGTGCGTCATGGTGGTGGTGTGTCGTGGTGGTGATGTGCGTCGTTCTGGGTTTTCCGATTTTTTTTTTTTTTTTTTTTTTTTGGTGGTTGTATATCCGGTGTTGGTTTGTGGTGGTTGGTTATTTGCGTGGTGGTTGTGGGAGACAGACATCGGAAAGGAAGAGAAGGTGTCGTTGGTGTATGGTGGTGAGCAAGGTGGCGGAAAGAGGAGGTTGCGGTGGGGTAATGCGACGCATTGGTGTTGTTGTGGGGTGGTTGTCGTGGATCTGGAAAAGGGAGGATGCGGGATTTTTTTGGTGGTTGGTGGTGTCGGGTTTTGGTGGGTGGTGTCGGGTTGTGGTGGGTTGTTATTGCGGCTGGCTTTTGGTGGGCGTGCGTGTTGGTGGTGGTTGGCTGGGTGGTGGTGTCGGTGGGGTTCGTGGGCGTGGGTGGGTGGAGGTGGTCGGTGGGGTCGGGTGAGGAAGAGGGGGAATTTTTTTTTGAATTATTTGGTTTTTGAATTTTGTTGGATTTTTGAGAGGAATTGGGTTATTTGGTTTTTAGAGAGATAGAGAGCTGATATTTGTGTGAATGAGAGAGAAGTGAGTGGAAAAAGAAGGGTTTTATAGTGAAATTAGGGGTTGATTAGTGATAGTAGAGAAGGAAAGTATTTAATTACGATTGATCCCCTAATTTTCGCACTAATCCTCACTTTTTCTCTTTCAATCTCAGCCTTCCATCTTATCTTTTTAAGGGTCTTAAAGAGGACTTATGGACTCAATAGATTTGAGTGGACTCATTAGATCTAATTTCTATATATACATATACATATATATATATATATATATATATATATATATATATATATAGAGAGAGAGAGAGAGAGAGAGAGAGAGAGAGAGAGAGAGAGAGAGAGGTTGGATCCGGTGAGAACGACCATTCAGTGAGAACGCACTAGATACATTAGAATATATATAAAAGGTGCACCTTTTTTTTTTTTTTTTTTTTTTTTTTTTTTACCAAATCTCATATACACTTTTAACTAAAGTAGGTACACTTTTTACCAAAATTCTATATACGCATTTTAAGAATGTAGATACACTTTTTTTTTTTTTTTTTTTACCAAATCTCATATACACTTTTAACTAAAGTAGGTACACTTTTTACTAAAATTCTATATACGCATTTTAAGAATATAGATACACTTTTTTTTTTTTTTTTTTTTTTTTTTTACCCCAAATCTTATATACACTTTTAACTAAAGTAGGTACACTTTTTACCAAAATTCTATATACGCATTTTAAGAATGTAGATACATTTTTTTTTTACCAAATTTCATATACACTTTTAATTAAAGTAGGTACACTTTTTACCAAAATTCTATATACGCATTTTAAGAATGTAGATACACTTTTTTAATTCATTTTAAGAATGTAGATAAACTTTTTTACTCACATTCTTAAAATGAATTAATGCCTTTTAAGAAAGTAGATACACTTTTTTAAGAATGTTGATACACTTTTTACATAATTCTAGATATATTTTTTAACATGTAGATACATTTTATCTCCCATCCCCTGACCCTCACTTGTTTATCTCCCTTGAAGGCCGTTTTTGAAACACGACTGACATGACTACATTACTCATCAAGCAACCACCATTATTAACAACCTTAACACCGAAATAAGCATAAACCCAAAATCTAACATAAACCCATCTCACTAAAGCAACAAAACGGAAATAAGCACCAACAATCCCAATAAGAAACGATGAAAAATCATCAAAATCAAACACTCTGAAATCTTGATTTCTCTCCTTGGAAATAAACTGCTTAAATGATGAAATCTTTAATTTCGTCATTAGCTCTGTCAAGAGCAGTTCGTCCGTCAGCATCCTTGACATCGTACTTACACTATTAGGACTAGTTATTACGTATTGAACACGAAAACTACAAGACTAGTTTTGATTCATAGCAAAAGGAGAGAAACTGCAAGAAAACCTAGGATAAAAAACATAATATAAACATTAGGCTTCTCCTCAGCCGTCACACTTTGGTCAGGTGGGTGTTTTCATTTACACCCGATAATTCAGAAATCTTTATTCTTACTAAGAACACTTAATCTCCATGAAAAACATGTCGGCATAGAGAGGTAACTCTTGCTTCAATGTTTTCAGCTGTAGATTATCTGGAATTTCCCCATCTCATCAAGTATCTACCTAAAACAAACAACCTTGTTTAGCTTGATATAATAGCAATACAGCCCTGGTGAGAAGATAAGTAATGATCTGGAGCAATTCGGGTAGAAATAATGCAGACAGCAGGAAATGAAAGAATAGAAAGAGTAGAATAAAGAAAGAAGGGAATACTTCGGAATTGAGGGATAAACCGTCACGCAAAGACGATTCAGCCTCCTGAATGTTACCCTCATCAAGCTTTGCTTCAATTTCTGCGGTTTTCATAAAAGTGCCATTTGCATAAAATTCTCTTTCCGTTATCTCTTCCTCATGATCGCTCGAATTCGACATCGTTGATTGACTCATTAGATCTCCCTCCCCTTAATTAACTAACCTTAATTGATCAATTCCAAATTTTCAATCATCAATCATCAACATCTCTGTTAAAGAAAAAACAACAACTGTTACATTGACTTGATAACACAATTCATAAATACATGCAATTATTGTCCTCCATGTTTAAGCATTCATGTCATCAGCTTACAATATTGAGATAATCAATCAAACCTAGGATAAAAAACATAATCTAAAAATTCTGGTCGGAGAGACAACCCAACCAATCTCCGACGCCTCATAAATTCAGTTGCGGAAATCGAAGGAAGGAGAGCCTAGATCTAGGCTTCGCGAGTCCCGAATGTTCGGGGTTGGTGGTGTGATCAATGGCATCGCCGGAGTTCTGCCTAGGTTAGGGATATTCGCCGGGGTGTGAGGTGATCGACGTGGGCGGCAATGGTGATGGGTGATAATGAGAAGATGAAGAGTGGTTAAGTTTTGATGAGGGAGGAAAAATGGCATAAGGATGAGGGAGATGTTGGATTGTATTGAAACGTGTGGGCCGGGATATTTGAGTGAGTCAGGGACGCCTTGAGTCTATCATCAGTTTATCTAGTTCGTTCTCACCGGATCCTAAATCTATATATATATATATATATACATATATATATATATATATATATATATATATATATATATATATATGTGTTTTAAAAAAAATTAACATAAACTTACCAATAACGACCTCGCCGAGAACGGTTCTCTGAGAGAATCACCTGCATGCCCTCCTGCTCCTCTGTTGGAGCTGTAGGGTCGTCATCCTCAACCTCCTCGTTCTTCTGATCACGACGAGATCCACTACTACCACTCCCCCCTAAAATGCGTCGAAAAAAATTCGGTATAGTCACTGCTTAAAAACAATGCAAAATGTTAGTCCAAAGTAAAATCGTTAGTGCAAATCAAACATTTCTGCAGGCTATATATAAACAATGGAAACAAACACGAATTATATATAAACAATGCAAATTTTATTGAATGTTTAAAATTTAAACTTTTTTACAATTACAATTACAACTAGTCCTCCTCACTATCACCGTCACTACAAATCAAAACAGGTTCATCATTTGAAAAAAGCACTCCTACTTCTTCCTCTTCTTCCTCATTTTCGTCTCTAATAAGTTCTTGAACTTCATCTTCATCCCCTTCTTCTCCGACGTCCTGGTCATATTCCCCTTGACCTCTTTCCACAACTACTTCGTATTCATCTTCATCCTCTATATCTTCCACTAAAATGGGTGAAATTGAGTGATCATTCACAACCACATCTTCTTGAAAGGCACTTTCTTCAACAGGAGCATCAACTTATGATCTTGCCTTGGTTTTAAAAACCGCGGACCACTGAATACCTTGATTACCTTTCTTAACGGTTGGATAAGGAGCATAACAAACTTGATCGACTTGAAAATCTGCCACAAATGGGTTATGTCCACGAAGTTTCTTTTTCTTGTTTACATCTACAAGTCCGTAAGCCTTATGGATACTAAGTCCTTGTGGGGAATTATCAAACCATTCACATTTAAACAATATGACCCTATAAACCCTTTGCTCAGCATAATAAGAAAGCTCAACTCCTTCATTTAGGGTTCCATAGTAGTCCAACCCTTCAGTTGAATTCACAGAAACCCCATTGCTTAAGGTAGATTTCTAAACATCAAATCCCTCCTTAAAAGCTCGAAATTTATAGCCATTGATGGAATACCGTCTCCAAGACTTCACCATGTTACTAGGACCCAATGCTAAAGCTATTATTAGAGGATCTTTCCATCTATGAACCTATGAATAAAACAAAATGTTAATTAAGGTCTTATATTCTTTTCAATATTTTATAAGAAATTCAAATGTGTAGTTTAATTTCAAAGAAAATCAATCATCACTTACTTCATTTCGGAACCATTTCGGAAAACTTTTGTCACGTTTTGTGCAAACATCATCAGAGGACGTGACATCAGGAAATGTGAGTTTGATATGTGTCTCAAATTCCCTATAAGTACCAAAAGCATGTTTTAGTTATGTATTACCTATAACTTTGATCTAATTTAATAATTAAAAAACAATTGAGTAATGATAAATAACTAACTTACTTTTCATAAGACTCTAAAAATTCTCCACAGTTCCGTAGCACATAAAAATGAGCTTCTTCATACTATTTCTAAGTCAAATACCTCTCAATAATTTCCCGATTGTAGTTCCCATGTCATCATTGAATAACTCGGGTAACTTAGAATTTAACTGGTCATCGGAATTTACACCAACATCTAAGTCTTTTGCTTTTGTGTCAATGTGATCTTCGAAATAAAAGGAACAAAAATTTGAAATTTCCTCTAACAAAAAAGCGTTGCATATTGAACCCTCCACCCAAGCTTTGTTTCCAATTTTTTTTTTTTTAAAATGATTAATAAATCTCCCAAATGGATACATCCATCGAAATTGAACAGGCCCTCCAACTTTCGCTTCATAAGGCAGGTGAATAGGCAAATGCTCCATGGAATTGAAGAAAGACGGGGGAAATATCTTCTCTAACTTGCATATTATCTCCGCAATGTTTGACTCTAGACGTTCCATAGAGACAACCCTAATCGTAGAAGTACACAGGTCTTTAAAAAATTGGCTTATCTCAGTTATTGATTTCCAAGAACCTGTCGGGAGCAACTGTTTCAAGGCAACATAGAGTAGTCGTTCCATAAATAAATGACAATCATTACTTTTCATAGAATGCAACACCATCTTTTTATGGTCAACACACTGACTCAAATCTGAAGCATAACCATCCGGGAATTTCAAATTAGCAACCTAGACACATAGAGCCTTTTTCTCCACGGTTTCTAAAGCAAACCTAGATGATATGGGTCGTTTATAGCAAAGTTCATTAAAGTCGTCTTTACCCTTACGGCCAAATTTAGTTTTACCTGGTACATCCATCATCGTGTTGATAAGCTATTCAAAAAAAATTTTCTCAATGTGCATGACGTCTAAGTTGTGTCGAATCATGTCGAATCAACAACGTTTTCCAGTAGGGAAGTTCCTAGAATATGCTTTGTTTCCAACAACCTTCATTCTTATCTTTCAAACTTTTCAATTCTTGATCAGAAGCATCAACTATTTTTGGCAACTCTTTTACAGAATCCCACACTTCATCACCCATTGATTTCGATGCGGCTATACGATTCTCAGTTTTTCTGTTCTTTAGAAAATGCTTATAATTGTGTGCGGAAAGGATGATCAGGTCCTAAGAACTCACGGTGACAATCAAACCAACAAACTTTTTGCTATTTTTAAGGACAATAAGGACAAACACGATACCCACTTGTGGACTAACCAGAAAGCATGCCATATGCCGGGAAATCGTTGATCATCCACATTAATGCAGCTTTTAGTTGAAAATTTTGTTTCCTAGAGACATCGTAGGTGTCCACGCCGGTTTCCCAAAGTTGTTTCAACTCTTTGATCAACGGTTGGAGGTAGACAACTAAATTTTACTTAGGGTTCTTAGGATCGGGGACGAGCACAAATAAGAACAGAAATTGTCTCTTCATGCATAACCAAGGAGGTAAGTTGTACGTAGTCACACTCATGGGCCAGCGTGAGTATTTCGTCCCGAATTGCCCAAAAGGTTGAAATCAATCCGTACACAAACCTAGCCGAACATTCCGGGGCTCACTTGCAAAATCTGGATGCTCTCTATCGAAATGTTTTCACGCTTCTCCATCACTTGGATGTGCCATTGTACCTCTTTCTCTTAATCGGGAGTTTTTGTAGTGCCAACTCATCTCACCTGCTATGTACTTGGTTGCATATAGTCGTTGTAACTTATAACCTTGGCGCAAACGGGATATAAGTTAATGGTTTACAAGGAATTCGCCTCCCCCTTGAATTCTTTTTTCCTTTATACCGGATGCACGACACTTTGTACATTCCTCAAGATTAGCATTTTCCTCCCAGAAAAGCATGCATCCATTGAGACATGCATCAATCTTCTCATGGGGTAGTTGGAGTCCCTTGAGAACTTTCTTAATCTCATAAAAATTGCGCGCCATTTGATGTTCCTTTGGAATTAGGTCACCAACGAACATCACAAAACCATTAGCGCATCTAAGAGATATGTTGTTCTCAAATTTGAGTGCTAACAACCTAGCAGCCGCTTGCAACAAAATCTTATTACTTCCATCATACACTAGTTGTTCGGCTTGCTCTAACATTTTAAAGAAGGAAGAAACTTGGGGGTTCGGGGTTTCATAACGCACTTCTTCATCGTTAAGGTCATCGGGATTGAGTCGATCCTCCAAAATTTGTCAACAGTATCACGTAATGCATTCTCCACGAACTCACGATAAGGATTCTCACTAGCATTTGTACTTGCTTTACTAGGTAGTTTCTCACCGTGATATGTACATACATAGTAATTATCAGCGAAACCATTAGACCAAAGATGAATTTTAACATCACTTTTCCTTTTAAAACCTAGGTTTCTGCATTTCTTACATGGACACCTCATTTTACCTAAATTCTTATACTCACTACCTTCTTCCGCGAATTTAATAAAATCTTTCACCCCCTCTGCAAATGCTTTCTTTGGTTTCTTTTTTTCCTCTAATCTTTTATACATCCACTGTCGTTCTAATCTTTTCATCTTATTATGTATCTACATTTCAATATATATATATATATATATATATATATATATATATATATATATATATATATATATGTCACTAAAAAGACAATAATTTAACAACAAGCACAATCAAAAATAATACACAATAATTAAACATTATAACCAATATAAATGACGATTGTCTACAAAGAATCTTTATTTCTTTGAATTGGGTCCTTATCACTCCAACCTAAACCCATCAATGAACGTTTCAAGTCACTAGCAAACATGTACTTGTGATTTATTAATGAGGAAAAAAATTCGGCGGCCATTCCCCTCCGTTCTCCAAATACACAATGTAGAATAAATAATTACTCCACATATACATTCGGAGAACATTAAAGGAATTGTCACCAAACTCTTTCCTCATTAACAAATCACAAGTACATATTTACTACCTAATTGACTTGAAACGTACAAAGATAGTCCCAAAACGGGGACTATTCAAAAATTACTCCTAGTGAGTAATTTTTGAACGGGTACTAGGTCAATATGAACAATAATTTTAACAATATTAAAAACAAAACATATAACAATGATTACTTTTTCAATTAACAAAAACTAATATGACTAATTTTTCATTTTACATATCTAGTCGAATTAACATTAAGTCTAATTATCATTTTAAAAATATTACATTTCACAAAATTTAACAATAATCTAATTAACAATAATTCCAATTTTAAACAATATTATTAACAATAATTTCAATTTTTAACAATAAGATTACATAGCTAATTTAATTAACAATAATTCCGATTTTTAACAATATTATTAACACCTCACAAAATTTTCACAACACAACATACATTTAAACAAAATGGGCTTCTATCCTAAGTCAACATGCATCAACACCAACAATAATTCAACAACAATTACAACAATAACTACTATCCTAAATCAATTAAGCTAATTAAATAAAAATTAATTAAAAGGAGATTAAACAATACCTAATTAACTTCACAAATAATTTAAATGGAAAAATGAGAAAGAAAGAGAAGGCGGCAGGCGGCAGGCAGGACGGCGGCCGCACGGTGGCGGTGGAAGCAAAAAAAGTGAAAACAAGAAAAGGAAAAGGAAACGGAAAAAGAGAAAGGAGAGAGGAAGGGAAGAAGGGAAGAAGTCCATTAATTACCTAATAGTGACGACGACGGAGTGGTGGTGTTGGTGGTGGCACCGGAAGTGGAGGAGGTCGGTGGTGGTGCCGGGTTTTAGGAGGTTAGGGTTATGGGGTTTTATTTGATTTGGGGGAAAAATTGGTAAAGTGTCGAGGAGATTGTGCGGGTTTTGGATAAAAGAAGAATCTGACGAAAATTCCGTCAGTGTTTTAGTACCTCCTGACGGAACATCCGTCAGCATTTTAGTACTCCTGACGGAACATCCGCCAGACACCCTCAATAATGCAACCTCAATAATGTACCACAGTAAATGAGTCATCTGACGGAAATTTCGTCAGTACAACTCAATTACTCACATAATTTCCATAAGAGGTCACTTATTGTTGACAATTGGAGTACACAGTAAAAGGGGGATGTGACAGAAATTCCGTCAGTACAATAAAATCCCTGACGGAAATTCCGTTAGAGGTCACTTATAGATCACAGCTGGAATGCACCTATGTGTCTCAGAAACATCTGACGGAATTTAAGTTAGAAATATGGATTTTCTGACGGAATTTCCGTCATATAATATTTAGCGCCATTGACTTTGTCAACGCGCCAAAAGTATCTGACGGATTAACCGTCAGAATACCGTCAGTTTTCCCGTCACTAACCGTTAGAAATTGAATAGTCATTCGTGAATAGTGTATAAAAATGAAATTGGTAAAGTGGAGTTGAATGAAGGAAGTAATAGATAATATTGGCGAAATTATCGGCGATGTCTCCATTTTCAAGGCTACTATTGAATCCGTCATGTTCCCGGATCTTTGGGATCAAAATGAGGTTTTTCTTTGCTTTTATTCATTTTAATTGCACTAATTGTTCGTGATTTTGATGTTTTGATTGCATTTACTCTATGAACCTTAGTTTCAATTCAATTTTAGGTTTAGTTTATTCATGTGTTATTTCGTGTTAAATTGGATTGGATACAGTGCACTAAGGTTTGTAGATAATTTACAATAAGGTTAAGTGAATCACAAAGTCGTTATCATGATTCATAACTAACATAATGATTGTATTAGGAGGAAATTAAGTAGAGTTGCGCATCGGCTAGGATGATTTAGTTCTGTTCAATTTAGCACGGTAGAGTTTGTTCTGCTCCACAACTACGTCTAATATAGTTCAACAAGTATGATTTCATTTGAGAAGAGATTAGAGGATGACAAATTTTAGGGTGAGACGGTCTTCTCAAAATTATCGGTATTGAACATTTTTCAAGAAAATAAATGGGAGAAACAAATAAATTCTCCAACCTCTTCCCCCTTCCACTACTCCGAGGTTAATGTAGGATTTATATAGGACAAGGGCTCTACCATCCTTTGAGCTAACTTTTTGGGTGAGTTCTCTTATAGGACAAAGGAGAACCCACCCTAAAAGCGAGCTCAAAGGGTGGTAGAGCCCTTGTCCTATATAAATCCCACATCAACCCCTTTTTGATCGCTGTGGGACTCATGTCCCATACCATGCAATGGGATCAGTCCTGTAACATTATGTTACAGGACTGATCCCATTGCATGGTATGGGACATGAGTCCCACATCGATCAAATGGGGGGTTGATGTGGAATTTATATAGGACAAGGACTCTACCACCCTTTGAGCTAGCTTTTGGGGTGGGTTCTCCTTTGTTCTATATCAATCGCGCTGCCTGCCACGCTGTCAACCATCACAGTTCGTTGTCATTGCAACCTCTTTTAACCCCTTATGTTTAAAAGTGTTTACCAATGACTTCTTCTTAGGGTGTCATTTGGTTCAGATCCGGTGGCAATGCTGATAAAGTATTCCAGAAAATGGGTTTAGGGTACGATTTTCAGAAAATAGTCGAGCGTTGGTTGAGGGGTTTGGTACTTTAGTAGTTATGGCTGTCGGACCATGGCGTTTATGGTGGTGGTGATTATGGGGTTGAGGGGCTTGGTACTTTAGTAGTTAGGGACTTAAGGATGGGGGAAATAACAAAAAGGTTTTGAGGAGTGAGTTAAGGTGGTTGTCATTGGTAAGGCCTGGGGTGGGCTTGCCAGTACTAGACGCAATTTCTTGTGGTGTTGGGCTGTTGGAGTGATGATGTGGGGATCAGAGGTGGTGCGTTTGATTAAGAATTAAAGGTGTTTTAAGGTTGTTGCGTAGGTGGTTTTTGAAGGGAGTGAGGGTTGGGTCGTCAGTTTTAGGCGACAATACTGGTGGGATGGGTAGTGAGGAGAGAGATTAAAGCCTTGTTTGGATGGGAGAATTGGGAGGGAAAAGGAGGGGAGGGGAAGGGAAGGATACAAAATTCCTTGTTTGAATGAAAATGTATCCAAACAAGCACTTTCCATTCTCCCTGCCCTTCTCTCCCCTCCCTTTGCTTTCCCACTACCCTCCCTTTCCCTCTTATTTTGCTATCCAAACAAGCCCTAAAGGATGAAAACTGAAAAAAGGGAGGATTGGTAAGGTAAGGTGTATTACGCTGATGGAGAATAGATAAGATCGTTCTGTATAAGATCTTATATGTGATCTTAACCTAGAACTGATCTTAGAGAATAGAGGCGTATAAATAAGCCGAGTTCGCTCAACAATTTATTGAAATCAGGTTGGTCAAATTTTTGCTTAAGCTTGGCCCAGAGTTAAGCTCAATCCAATCGCTTGAGCCCAAGTTAAGCTCAACGCCAACCAAGTTGAGCAAAGCTATGTTTATTATTTTTCTTAATTATATTTAGTCTTCTATGCCCTACAATTTAGCCAATAAGCCTCATATTCCTTTCCCTATAAACTAATTTGGCCTATTGTTATTTGTATGAAAACATTAAATAGAAAGAAAATAATTGTTGAGTTTTGCTTGAGAGCTCCAGGCTCCTGCCTTTTCTTTGAGCCGATTCCGAGCTTTAATTTTTCAGGCTTGGTGGGATTTGAGTTTGAGCCTGAGCCGATGCTCCTATTTCCGAGCTAATCTTAAACCTATCAAAGCTGGAGTTCAAACTGGCTCGTTTACACTCCTATTACAGGACTTTGCATAAGAAATGCTGTTTTCTCGATAACTACTGATAGTATCAAAGATGTCGTGTCTAGTATGATAATTTTAGGTTTGTTTGTTCAAGTGTTGGGGCCAAGTTACGCGTTAATCTCGGACATACCGGCTTACTCTATTTCTTTGTAGTTTGGGTCACAAAGGACTTAGTCTTGGATTGATCACCTTTTGAGGCAAAGGAAGCAACCATATCAAGAGTAAAGGTGAAGATTTCACGTTGTTTCAACCAAGATAAGAAGTCCGTCTCAAGCAAGCAATGACGAGTGAAGTTTGGAAAGTAAAGAAGCAAGCAAAACTTGGAAGTTCATATGGGAGTCCCGAGCTGGGGCGCAGCCTGCGCAGGATACGCATCCTGCGCCACCTTCAGAGAAGCATGCGCAATTCTGTTTTAAACACGGTCTTAATTAAACAGTCCGTGTTTTTGGGCTTGTTTTTGGAGGATTTAACCTATAAAGGAGTGCACCCCTATATATACTCCTCATTTTGAAGACCTAGTTATCAGCTAATTATTGAATAATCTTTAGAGACTTTTGGTAGCAAGAACACCTTATTTTGGGTAAAATTTGTAATCTTTTAGCTTTGGATGTTAATCTTTCCTCATTTCTTGGGTTTTTCTATGAAGATGGAAGGCTAATCTTTCCTTTGCTTGATGTAATTTGATCAAAGTATCCAACTTTGGTATTGTAAGACTCTTAAACCTCTCTTAATTTATCTAATGCTCTTTTCTTATGCTTAATTTCTTATGTTGAGTAATTGAATGTTTGGTTTGATCATCCTTTCATGTTATTTACTTGACTAGTGCAAATCATAAGGAAATGGTTTAATTTAGTTGGAATTGTTGAAGCAAGTTTGTTGTTTGTTGATTTGGTTTAAAGGATTCATACAATAAATAGGAAAGTTCATGTCTTTTGCTCATTTGTATGGTTTAATCTTATGAGGAATTGATCCTAGCTTCATCTTTTGGTAAATTCTTAATGCTCATGCTTAGTCTCTTTTCATGGTTTAATGATTTGTTGCTTAAGCTTGAAGGGTATATGTAGATGGTTTAATTTACATGTATCAACATCTTGAGGTGATAGTATTGGGTAGATAATTGTAAGAGAGTAAAAATAGTCAAACTTTATCATTGTTGGGTTACTAAGAGAGAATTACATCAAGTTTTCCCCTTTATATTGAATCTTGCATACTAGTTGTTTGTGGAATTGTCTCAATAGGAAGATTTTCAATCTTTACTCATATTCCCATGTTTGTTTCCCAAAACCAATCCTTTTTCATCTATGTTTAATACTAGTTGACCCTTGTTAATACCCATTGTTTTTGATTAGTGCCTTTTGTTAAGTTTAAATTGTCATTAGGATCTTAATTAGTAGTAGAGACCTACTTAGTAGTCAATAGTTTACAATTCAAGTTTTTAGTTGTTAACCCTTCTCTTGGGTTCGACCCCTTTACTTCCACTTTACTATTGTTTTAGTTTAAAGTTAGTAGAGTCAAAGTCTACGGTATAAATTGTTAATTTGATAGGTTAATTCTAGTATTTTAACGACCTAGTATTTACCGAGTCAAATTTTGGCGTCGTTGCCGGGGAAGGGGCAACATAGCTAAAGGCTTGATTGTTAATTGCATGTTAGTTATTTTTCTTCTCTTTGTTTTTGAAAGTAAGTGGAAGTTCTAACTTGTGTGTGTAGTGCAAAGGTTTATGTATAGTTCTCCACATGACGGTGAATCAACCCCCGTTGAAGAGGACTATTTTGGTGCATATTCGTGGTTATTCACCAATCCTTGGTACCAAAGAGCACAAAGGGAGCATCGAGTAGAAGAAGCACCTTCGGAAGATCCTATTGAAGTAAATCCGATTGGAGTAGAGTATCCCCCTATGGCGAATGATACGAGAACCATCCGGGAGATAAGAGCAAGGAATTATGATGAGCAACCCTTGTGCATTACCTACCCCCCTTTAGGAGCCAATGCAAATTTCGAACTCAAAGGCTTCTTTATTCATAACTTGCCTAAGTTTCACGGCCATGCGGGAAATGACCCAAACCGTCACCTTTCGGAATTTCACATGATGTGTGAAGGTGCCATTCCGAATGGGGTGACGGAGGACCAATTCAAACTACGGGCCTTCCCATTTTCCTTGTTGGATTCGGCCAAAGATTGGCTCTTCTATCTAGCTCCGGGGTCTATAAGAACTTGGAAGGAAATAAAGGCGGCCTTCCTTGAAAAATTTTACCCCGATTCACGCCACAACCGTGCACAGACGGCCATTACCACCATAGAACAAGACCCCAATGGTGAAACCATGTATGAGTATTGGGAGAGGTTTAAGAAGTTGGTGGCTCAATGCCCATACCACGGGTTGAGTGATGACGATCTCCTTGTGAACTTTTATGAAGGGTTAGGTCAAGATGATCAAAGGATGGTCAATTCCGCTACCGGAGGAGGTTTGGAGAATTTTTCTATAGTAGATGCCAAGGAAATCATTGAGAGACTTGCCTCAACTACGAGGAATTATGGAAGAACTCAAAGGGGAACAAGGAATACATCTTCAATGGGAACCTCTTCCTCATCTACTCAAAATCTTGAGCAAAGTGTGAATGACTTAACTCACCTAGTGAAGAATATGATGGTGAACAATCCAAAAAAAAGATGGGGGAAAAGGGAATCAAGTGGAATGCAACTATTGCCAAGGTCCTCATTTGGAGGAAGCTTGCCCCATTATGATTGAAGAAGGAATTGGTGTGGAAAATTTAAGTGCAATGGGTTATGGGAATTACAATGCTAGGAATCCTTCCGGGGGAGGATATTACAACTATGATCCTAGTGGCAACACTTACAATGTGGGGAGTAGAGACAACCCTCGACTTGGTTGGGGTGGTGACACCTCAAAGAGCTTTGTGAATGGCCAATTCAACCACTTGAGGGACCAAAATTCCCGACAAGGTCAAGGCTCAAATTCTCAAGGAAATAGGAATGGGAATTTCAACAACCAAGGTAGAAACCAAAACCAAGGTCAATCATCCCAATTTGGCAATCAAGGTAACAACACCAATTCTCAAAAGGAACCAAGTGTTTAAGACTTGCTTAAAAACATTTTGCAAGAGCAAGTCAAAACAAACAAGAGGTTTGACAAGATTGAAGCTGACAAGGGTGTTAGTGATGCCAAGGTTGTCAACCTTGAGGTCCAACTTGGACAAATTGCTCAAGAACTTGCCAAGCAAAACCAAAGGAATTCCACTTTTATCCCCTCCACTACATTTCCCCCTAGAGAGAATGCTAGTGCTATGACATTGAGAAAGGGGAGAACTTTAGAATCCCCTCCCAAGAAGAAGATAAGGGGTAAGTCACAAGAAAGGGTTATTGAAATTGAAGAGCAAATTGAAGAAGAGCTTGTGGTTGAACAAGAGAAAGGGTCATCTTCAAAAGCTAATGAGGAAAAAGAAAAGAGTCCTTTGAGCATTGACAAAGGAAAGGAAGGAAGCACCAACACAAAGGATCAACTTGAAGAGATTGAAAAGGAATATGAACCGGAGGTACCATTTCCAAGTGCCCTCACAAATCCCAAGAAGTTTGATAAAGACTCCGATCTTTATGAAACTTTTAGGAAATGTGAGGTCAACATTCCTCTTTTTACTATCATCAAAACCGTTCCTAGGTATGCAAAGTTTCTCAAAGAACTTTGCACCCCTAAACGGAAGCCAAGGAAAGGATTTGAAAGAGTCACGGTTAGTAGGCATCTCTTGGCAATTTTCAAACAAAATCTTCCCAAAAAGTGCGATGACTCGGGCATGCTAACTATACTGTGCTCAATTGGAGGCAAAGCTTTTGCTAGAGCTATGCTAGACTCGGGGTCCTCTATTAATGTCATGCCTTATTCCATTTATGAGACCTTAGAATTGCCTCCCTTGTCTAAGACCAATGTTGTGATCGAATTGGCGGATCGCTCTACAATTCACCCCCAAAGGTCTTGTAGAAGATGTGTTGGTAGAGGTTGATAAATTCATATTTCCGGCCGTTTTTTATGTTTTGGACATGGAACTGGACTCCAAGGCTACACCCCTCTTGCTAGGGAGGCCTTTTATGAGAACCTCCAAAACCAAACTTGACATGTATGATGGAACTTTGACCATGGAATTTAAAGGGAAATTTTTGAAGTATAATGTGTATGAGACGATGAAAAAAGCCGATGATTTGAGATTTTTCTACTTTCTTGATAAAATTGAACCTTTGGCAAATCGAGTTTACCAATTGAATCATAGGGACCCACTTGAAGTGGCCCTCACTAACAATGTCGAGAAAGAAGGGTTGCGGTTTTTGTTGTCTCATGATGTGCAGGAAAGTATAGAGGAATTGGAGAAGGAAGAACCCTTGGAAGAATTTAAGGAGGAGGAAGAAACGAGGGAAATTTAGAAGGAAATCCCGAGCCAGAGCGCAGCCTGCGCGGCTCACCAGCGCAGCCTGCGCAGTCCCCAGCTCCACCAAAGCTTTTTTTTTCTTCCTCCTCTTATGATTATCAAGCTAAATTTCTTCCTCTAGAGGCCTCCCTTGAAATACCACTTCCATCCATTATTAAGCCACCCACCCCTAATCTAAAACCACTCCCCGACCACTTGAAGTACGTTTTTCTTGGGGAAAACAACACTCTACCCCTCATAATCTCCAACCAACTTGAGAGTGACCAAGAAAAGAAATTGGTGGGTGTATTGCACAAATACAAAGAAGCTTTTGGATGGAGCATTGCGGATCTCAAGGGGATAAGCCCAAGCATTTGCATGCACAAGATCCGGTTGGAGGGAGAGGCAAAACCGGTGAGGCAACCACAAAGAAGATTGAACCCACCGATGATGGAGGTCGTGAAGGAAGAGATCATCAAATTTCTTGAAATGGGAATCATCTACCCCATTAGCGATTCTCAATGGGTAAGTCCCACTCAATGTGTACCTAAAAAGGGTGGTGTGACGGTAATCGAGGGCAGAGAAGGAGCTTTAATTCCCACCCGGATTCAAACCGGGTGGCGCACCCGGATTCAAACCGGGTGGCGAGTTTGCATCGATTATCGCCGCCTAAATGCCGTGACATTCAAAGACCATTTCTCTTTACCCTTTCTAGACCAAATGCTAGAGAGGCTAGGGGGGAAGTAATTCTATTGTTTCTTGGACGGATATTTTGGATACTTTCAAATTCCCATACGTCTGGAGGATCAATCCAAGACAACATTCACATGCCCTTTCGGAACATATGCATACCGAAGGATGCCCTTCGGTTTGTGTAATGCTCCGGGTACATTTCAACGTTGCACGGTGAGTCTTTTCTCGGATCTAGTAGAAAGAGTTTTAGAGGTCTTCATGGACGACTTCACCGTCCATGGAGACAATTTTGAAGCTTGCTTGTACCACCTAACTATGGTCATATCACGATGCACGGAGTCACACCTTGTGTTGAATTCCGAAAAATGTCACTTTATGGTTAAAAGCGGCATCGTGTTAGGTCACATAGTCTCAAATAGAAGGATTGAGGTGGATGTGGCTAAGGTTGAAGTAATAATAACCTTGTCATATCCCACTAATACTCGGGAGATAAGGTCCTTCCTAGGACACGCGGGCTTCTACCGTCGATTTATTAGGGACTTTTCCAAGATTGCTTACCCCTTGTGCAAGCTTTTACACAAGGATGTGGAGTTTGTTTTTGATGATGCTTGTAGGTTGGCATTCGATTCTTTGAAGGAAAAGCTTGTGACGGCCCCGATAATTCAAGCTCCAAAATGGGACCTCCCGTTTGAAATCATGACCGATACTAGTGATTATGCCCTTGGCGCAGTTTTAGGCCAAAGGGAAGGGAAGCTTGCTCATGTGATACAATATGCTTCCTCGCTTTTGAATGATGCTCAACGGAACTACACTACCACGGAAAAGGAATTCTTGGCGGTGGTGTATGCCATTGAAAAGTTCCGGGCTTATCTCTTGGGTGCCAAGGTCATCATCTATACCGACCACAAGTCTATAAGGCAACTTGTAGACAAGAAAGACACAAAAGCAAGGCTAATGAGATGGGTTCTTTTGTTAGGCGAGTTTGACATCGAGATCAAGGACAAGCAAGGGAGTGCTAATGTGGTAGCCGACCATTTGAGTAGGCTTCACATCAATGAGTATCTAGTGAAGACCATGGGAGTAGTGGACGGTAGCTTACCACATGAATCTCTATATTCCATGAAGGCCGTTGAGCCTTGGTATGCTAAACTTGTCAACTACATGGTAACAAAGAAGTTTCCCACCTCACTCTCATCAAGTCAAAGAAATAAGATAAAGGCCGATTCTAGATTCTACATATGGGATGACCCATATCTATGGAAGATGTGCCAAGATCAAGTCATTCGGCGTTATGTACCGAATGTAGAAATCCCGTCTATCCTCAAACATTGCCACGAGTACGCTTGTGGGGGTCACTTTGGGCCTCATAGTACGGCACGAAAGATTCTAGAGTGCGGGTTCTATTGGCCTAAGTTATTCAATGATGCTCACATTTTCGTCAATACTTGTGACAAATGCCAACGGGTTGGCAACATCTCACGACAAAATGAAATGCCCCAACAACCGATGCTTTATTTGGAGGTTTTCGACGTTTGGGGGATACACTTCATGGGTCCATTCCCCAAGACGGATGGGTATCTATATATCCTATTGGCGGTGAACTATGTTTCAAAATGGGTCGAGGCTATACCAACTAGGAATGATGACGCAAGGACGGTCTCGAGCTTTGTTCACAACAATATCTTCTCAAGGTTTGGCTATCCTAGGGCGTTAATAAGCGATCGGGGGACTCATTTTTGTAATCGGATTTTGGAAGGGTTGTTAAAGAAGTACGGGGTCATGCACAAAGTCTCCACCGCCTACCACCCACAAACCAATGGGCAAGCGGAAGTATCCAATCGGGAGATCAAGAACATCTTACAAAAAACAGTGAACCCCGATAGGAAAGATTGGAGTCAAAGGTTAAATGACGCTCTTTGGGCGTACCGCACCGCTTACAAGACACCAATTGGTATGCCCCGTACCGACTCATTTATGGAAAGGCATGTCATCTTCCTTTGGAAGTGGAGCATAGAGCCTATTGGGCCATCAAATCCTTCAACCAAAGCATAGATGATGCAGGCCTCCATCGGAAGCTTCAACTTCAAGAAATTGAAGAAATCCGTCTTTACTCTTATGATAATGCCGCCATATACAAAGAGAAAGTTATAATATGGCATGATCGAATGATAAGTCGGCGGGTTTTCAAGGAAGGCACCAAGGTTCTTGTTTTTCAAAACCGGTTAAAGTTATTCTCCGGGAAGCTAAGATCAAGATGGGTTGGACCATTCATTGTGAGCAAAGTCCACCCTCATGGAGCAGTCGAAGTTGAGAACCCAAGCACGGGAAAGACAATTAAGGTGAATGGACAACGACTTAAAGAGTATCATGAAGGCATGGAAGCACAAATCGTTGAACAAGTCAATTTGGAAGACCCCATTTACCAAGCATGATCATGAGAAGCACTAAGTCGAGCCATCGATGTTAAACATACGGCAACCTTTGTAAATATTCTCTCTTTGTAGCATAGAACTTACCGCTTTCTTGTCAATTTATTTACTTTTAACATGTTTTAGAAGCATACATTATGGATTCTTTTGATAGTTTGTTAAAGTGTTTGAAGGAAGTAGGATGAAGTTCCTTGGGAAGCGTGCCATAAGTCGTAATGGGAGGTGAAATGACTCGGGACACCATCTACACGAGTCAAATGAAGGAAAAGCACAAAAGGAAGGCCAAAAATCCCGACAAGAAAGAAGTTGAAAGCTAGCAATTTACACGACAACCCGCCAGGAAGCGCAGCCTGCGCCTCAAAAGCGCAGCCTGCCCAATATGGCGCAGCCTGCGCACGAATTGCGCAGCCTACGCAGTTAGCAGCTACGGGATTGCAAAAAGGCCTATTTACAAAGAAAGATTCATTTACCCTTCATTTTTTCAACACACTTCACCTTAAACTCCCTGTGCACATGGCCCACCTACACTCCCAGCCAATCTGTGGACGTATAGCGGTCTTTTGAAAGTCACGCTCGGCGACGTAAAAATGCCTTCGACCGGATCGTTTTAGATCGGTCGGTTTCGTCTCGGTAAGGGTCTCGAAACGATTAGAGATGTTCGGAGTCACCACCAAGAATTTGTGGGATGCCTGGAACCCGTTCGAATTCCACTTTATACCTCGGTCAAATCGAAGCACAAAGCAGCGTTTGACATAGGTACTAAAGATAAGGAAATCGTCCCTCTTTAGCATCCTATCTCTAGAATGACTCTCGTACGCCCTGGATAAGGTCGTCCACTATCCAAAGTTTCTGAGTAAGAGGTGAAGGTACGTATTGGGAAGCCCTTTAATCAGACACCCAATCCCGCCCGCGTTTAGCGGCCTCTACTGATCGATCTTGGTTGGTTGAATGCAAAAGTTGATAAAACGGTTTAAATGCATGAATGCGCATCCAATAATTTAAACCTAACATATGAGAGCTTTCTAAGTCGGTTGGTTTAATCCACGTATCAATTATAAGATGTCGAGTTGGATTAATGATTGATTTGCATGCAAGACGGAAATTAAACATCCATTTACCGTATTAGGTTTAGGGTGCATAACATGATCCATTTGTCTTGGTAAGGCATTTTGCAAATATGGTTTTGAATAATCGAATAGTCATCTGATCCGTCCTATATCCGGGTTAACCGGAGTCGGGATCGTCCTAGACTAATCTTTGGAAGGAACAGGCCTGTACATGCATTTGGCTATAAGAGGCGCGAGCCAGCCGGCGGTGTAAGGGGCCTCCCTCTGGTTTTGAAAATGAGGAAAAAAAGGCCTGCTTGAGGCACGGGTTAGCCAACGGTTGTATACCGTATTCTGACTTTTTAGAAAATGTTATAAAACGTGTTAAAAATGGGTATTTGAACCCGGTTTGGTTTTGAAAGGGTCGTTTAGACCGCATTTGTCGATTTGAAGAACTAGACTCGAATAATCATCATTATTTGATAATATTCGGTGTCGGGTTCGATTTGACAAACTTGACATGAATAGTTTTGAAAATGATTGTGGACTAGTTGTTTTAAGTCCATTTTGAATGTAATTAGTCGATACTCGTCATCGTACCCGGGTTAAAATCCGGCATGGTATGTAGAACCAAGGATGATTTTGTGTTGGTGACTAATTGTTGGGGTTGGTGTCCTTAACAGTTAGTGCAAGGACTTATAAATCTCTAAAAGGATCAAAGGGTATACTTTTGTATCATAATCAGTTGGTCCACGTTTATCAATAACGGTTGGCTTGCTAGATAAGTTTGACGTTATTGTCATACAGATGGCGGTGATCAACTGGTCCCTAAAAGTCACACCTATAGGATACGTTTGAGAGATGTGACGGTATGAAAATACAGTCATGTAGATGCCAAATTTGACTAACCAGTTAGTCCGAGTTATTTGACTAGTAATTAGTCAAAAATGTGATGTTGAGATATTTTATTTAATACGGATTAAATAATAACGGCTAAGGCGAATTAAGCAATTAATTCGTAAAATTGAATATAAACGATTTATATTTGATTAACGTATATTGAATAAATTAATTATACAATATTGTCTTTGTCGGACATGTATTAATAATTCAACTAACCCGTATTATTAGTTGATGCTTTAATTACCGATAACCGATGACAATTTATAATTAGAAAACCCGTCGTATACGTTTTAGCAATTTGCGAACCGGACCATAAGCTAAAACTAAAAGGAAGTGGAAGCCCACTTCCCGAGTGAGCCCATGGATGGCCGGCCAAGTGAGGACAAAAGAGAGTCTTTCCTCTTTTTTGAAACCTAGTTCATTTTGATAAAAATTTTAGGGTTTTGTGAGACACTTTTTCTCTCTAAAACCTAGATCTCTCATCTAAGCAAAAACTCACAAAATTAATCCTCTCAATATTGCAAGGCAATTAGAGGATTACTTCTAGCACAAGGGCATATCTCGGACAATCTTGGGTGCATCATTTAGGAGGAGGTCTACTTTGATCTCTCATTGCCTTTTGCACTAGGACCGAAGGTTATTTCTATATCTTTATCGTTTCATCATGTTTTTCGTTTTATGACTATAAATCACATATTATTTTTGCGTTATAATCCTATAAAGAAAGGGGTTTTATACGGATATTACCCTACACTAATATGTTTGCTTGAAAATGTAAAGAAATGAAATAAAAGGCTTTAAAATACCTTTTAAATGTCATTAACCAAATATTATCACCGAAACACGGATTTAACCGTCATGGTATGAAGAACCAAGGGTGAAAAATGCTTTATGGTTAAAACATGTGAAATGAAACAAAAAGGTTTCGAAAATACTTGAAATGGTAAAAACCGATTACAAATATGAAAAATGGGTTGAGGGAAATGACGAGAACAAACACGGTTGATCTCTGGTCTGAGCACCCCATTTAGGCGCGAGCCATTTGCCGACCTAAATGGCTTCTACCTCAGACCAAAAATCGGTTTTGGCTCGTTTATCCCATGTTTTGGTTCATGTTATGCATGTTTTAGCATGTTAAAGTCATGAAACAAATGAAAACATAATAAAAGAGGATTTTTACACCCTCATACTTACATGTTTGGTTATGGCGAGTGACCGACGTAAGTGTAACAACTTGTTTGATCGGAAAAAACTCGGTTTAAAACCGTTTTGGTAAGTAAAGAGTGTTTTAAAAGTTTAGTGATGGTGTAGTGGTCGAAGTGGTAGGTCAAGTGGTTTAATGCACGATGACGGTACCAAACAATGTGTAAGGCTTGTGTTTACGATCGGTAGGTCATAAACACGCGTCAGATTGTGACTTTAGAAGTCGAGTCGAGAATTTTAAGGGAGAAAAGAGGGGGCGGACACTCGCGTAAGTCTCAAATGGGTGGCATTTGAGGGGTATTTATAGGAGAATGAGTGGTTGTGTGAGTTTTAAGCGACGTGGCCACCTGGGCTGCTCAAAGAGGCGCGAGCCATGCCGCGGGTCTTCGAGTTGTGTTGTCGCTTTCACAACAAACGCAATCATGATTTGTTCTATCCTAGGTTTTATAGTCACATGTTTGGTACTTGACCAACATGAATCCGGGAAAACTTAGCATAGAAGGCTTTGAGATATTTTGTTTTTGTGGTTGACTCGGTTTGACTCGTTGTTGGAGTCGGGATTTGAATTTTTGAGTCGGTTTTTGGTCCGGTGTCGGTTTTGACTCTAGTTAGTGTCATTGTGACCCCGTCGCCGTGCATTAAATACTCCAGGTATTTTTGAAATGTTTAGAAATGTTTTGTTTTCGAAATCATTTTAAGTTTTCCGACGTAAAGTTGTACACAAACTGTCGATCAAGCGCTGCGATCCCAAAACATGTTGTAGTCCGATAATCATCGGGTGTTTATTGGAGTCTCGGCAGATACTGAGTATCTATAGAGCCCCCACTTTGACTGAGGCTTGGACAGGGCGAAAGTCAAAGTAGAGTCCCCAGGTCAATCGAAGATTACAACCTGAAGACCCAAGCGATGTCGAGGCGGCTCGAAAGGATTCGGGCCAACGACCTGCCGTTGAGAAGGGCGACGCCTAGGCGACTCGAAGGTATGAGTCAAGGACCTGTCGTCGGAAACATTTTAGAGTCTGTCGACTATCCGTGCGGGTCGTTTAAAGTCCGTTCGACTACGTACGAAGGTCGCCAGCCATAAGAAGGAGTCACACCTGAGGCATCCTCGGATATGTCCTTGCATGGTTGCGGATAAATGCTCGCCAGCTGCAGTGCGTATGTGAGAAGGGCTCGCCAGCCGTGATGCGTTGTAAGGCTCGCCAGCCGCGACAAGGAATTGTACCCGAGGCATCTTCGGGATCTGCCCTTGAAAGGGTACGGACAAAGGCTCGCCAGCCGTGGTGCGTATGTGAGGAGGGCTCGCCAACCGCGGTGCGTTATAAGGCTCGCCAGCCGAGACAAGGAAATGTACCCGAGGCATCTTTGGGATCTGTCCTTGAAAAGGGTGCGGACAAAGGCTTGCCAGCCGTGGTGCGTATGTGAGGAGGGCTCGCCAGCCGCGATGCGTTATAAGGCTCGCCAGCCGAGACAAGGAAATGTACCCGAGGCATCTTCGGGATCTGTCCTTGAAAGGGTGCGGACAAAGGCTCGCCAGCCATGGTGTGTATGTGAGGAGGGCTCGCCAGCCGCGATGCGTTGTAAGGCTCGCCAGCCGAGACAAGGAAATGTACCCGAGGCATCTTCGGGATGTTTCCTTGAAAGGTTGCGGACAAAGGCTCGCCAGCCATGGTGCGTATGTGAGGAGGGCTTGCCAGCCGCGATGCGTTGTAAGGCTCGCCGGCCGAGACAAGGAAATGTACCTGAGGCATCTTCGCGATCTGTCCTTGAAAGGGTACGGACAAAGGCTCGCCAGCCATGGTGCGTATGTGAGGAGGGCTCGCCAGCCGCGATGCGTTGTAAGGCTCGCCAGCCGAGACAAGGAAATGTACTCGAGGCATCTTCGGGATCTGTCCTTGAAAGGGTGCGGACAAAGGCTCGCCAGCCAATGATACGGTCGGTTAATGGACCATGGGGGTCGCCGCGTCGAATGGGCTTGTTTTGAAAGTAGCGAACTCGTGATGCCGCTGGGGAAATAGTGAGCTCGAATTTTCACTATCACTGTTTTTGGAATGATCGGGTTCCGCGAGGAAGCCCCCTGCTGGTATTTGAAGGAATAGTGAATTTGGAATTTTCACCATTCGTCGGCTTGAATTCGCAGTGGCGGTTTTGATCGCCGTTTGTTTTAATTTTGAAGGAAAATAGCAAATTTGAGTTTGCTATAGCGTTTGAAGTGACGGTTTATGTGCCGCCGTTGACATTTGAAAGAAATAGTGAATTTGGAATCTTCACTATTGATTGAAATGACGGTTTATGTGCCGCCGTTGACATTTGAAAGAAATAGTGAATTTGGAATCTTCACTATTGATTGAAGTGACGGTTTATGTGCCGTCGTTGACATTTGGAAGAAATAGTGAATTTGGAATCTTCACTATTGATTGAAGTGACGGTTTACGTGCCGCCGTTGACATTTGGAAGAAATAGTGAATTTGGAATCTTCACCATTGATTGAAGTGACGGTTTATGTGCCGCCGTTTTGCTTGAAGTTTTTGAAAATAGCGAATTTGAATTTTCACTGTTTGGTTTTGTTTGTTTTTCGAGGAAATGACAATTTTCAATATCGTCAACGAAAATTTTGAGGTTTGTTATGGGAAATTGGGCCAAAGCCCAAATTTCGCTGAAAAAGAAAAGGGGAGGCCTGGTTTAGGCGCGAGCCATCTGGCGATAGAAGCCGGCTTCCCTATTTTCTGTTAAAAAGACGCGAGGTTGAACTGCGGATGATCATTCATTTTCACCCTCAACATCTCGCCAAAATCGCCATTAAATGAACTTCTATCTTGCTTTTTCTTGTGCCATTATCAACAAATGTCATCTTAAGGTAAGTATTTCCTCTTGAATCTTTTCAAATTTGTCGATTTTAGCTTGATTGAATTAGGGCGAAATTTTGCCCTAAAAAATCGAATTGGGCGTTTCTTATTGAGCCAATTTGGAGTGAAATTGATGTTTGCATTAGGTTAGAAACCTGTTTAGGAGTATAGGGGTGCTTTTAGTTTGCATTTTGGTCCCCGTTCCCGCTCCCTATGCTCGAAAACG
This sequence comes from Silene latifolia, assembly GCF_048544455.1. Taxonomy (NCBI): domain Eukaryota; kingdom Viridiplantae; phylum Streptophyta; class Magnoliopsida; order Caryophyllales; family Caryophyllaceae; genus Silene; species Silene latifolia. The sequence goes on along the minus strand of NC_133538.1, from coordinate 224,551,096 downwards.
TGAATGAGGCGAGAAACCGTCTCATTTCACAATGCCAGGTTTATTTTCTTGGGTAGTGGATCCTACTAGGTTGCATTGTAGTTGGGAAAACCCGTGTTTCCCATTTAAGGACCTTTGTTGGGTGTTTATGGGCAAAATTGGATTTTTGCCTTTTGCGAATGTCTTACGTCTGACAAAATAAGCGCCTGTTTGGGCTTGAATTGAGTCAGTTTGCCTTGAAATGGACCTTATTGGTATTTTAGGTCACCCTGAGGCGTGATAAAATCACGTTTGCCTTTTTGCGGTCGTCTTTGAATTTTGACCGGTTTGGGCTCAAATTAGCGTATGAATTTCCTTTTGGAACCGTAGAAAAAAATCCCCATTGTGTCGGGAATGTATTTCGGTTTGTTGGCAGACCTTGTATGGGTCTTGAAATGCCGTTTTTGGGGTTTTGACCCGTCTTTTGCTTGAAAAGAGGGGCGAGTCGATTTTGTGTTTTTTTTTTCGTGAATGGTTTGGGGCGGGATTGCCCCTTGTTTTTTGTATTGCAGGTTGTGTTTTTGGTTTTGGGTTTCATGCCGTCGTTATGCCGAAATTTCGGCTGACGTTTTTTTGTTGTTGTTTTTGTTTTTCATCGCAGGGTATCGTCTGGGACCGATGGGGTCCGTTGTTGAGTCTTTGGAGAAGGAAGTCGATCCCGGAGGGGATGTAGCGGCCGAGGAGGCTGCCGTATTCGAGGCGGTGGTGGAGGATGCTTCCGTAGAGGAGGATAGGCGGGTGATATGGCCGATTTGTCCTTGTCGTTGTGGCTCATAGACAGGGTGGCTGATGAGTGGGGTTCAGTACCGGAATGGTGCATCGCATCATGGTTCTGGATCGCCCCATCGTCCAAAATCTACCAGACACTGTCTTCCTTTTTATCGAGGAGCAGGAACGGAGGGTTATCGTCATGGTAACCTCCTCTGCTTTCACTGTTGCTCCTCTGTTTCCCCTGTTGCTCTCTTTCTTTTCCGTTTGAGAGGATAGAGAGTGCTTAGTTCGGTAGGTGGCGGATAGCCCCCAATTCGTTGTCTTAGGCCAGTGTCTGTATGATAGACGTTTGTTTTAGGCCAGTGTCTGTATGATAGACGTTTGTTTTAGATATTTTGCGTAAGGCGGTTTGTATATATGTGTTTTTGGATTGTCTTTTGTTTTGTGATTTTTGGCTTTTTTGTGTTGTGTTTCGGAGGAGCGCTGTCGGCTGTCGATTCTCCTTTTGCTTTGCACCAGTTCCTGCATTGTTAGCTGTAGAAAACAGGCAATAGATAGCACATACGCAAAAACGTAAACACGTAGAAGCAATTGATTGAAAAAAAAACAAAAATTAACCAAGATGACTTGAAGTTAAAATTTGAAATTTTGAAATGATTTTTGAAAATTCCGTGACAAAATCGTCGCGTTCGGAATTCAAAAGGAATTGATTTGAAAATTTGAGCAATTAACTCGTGTCATGAATTAAATTGCATCGAAATTTTGAAAATGACTCGAAAAATATAAAACTCAAACCGTCAGGAAAGAATTTTAGAAAAGGATTTTTTGGGAGTATGTTTGATTTTTTGATGTCAAGACTCGAATTTGTGAGTGCTTGAGTTTTTGAGGAAAATTGATGTCGTGTTATCAACTTTCGATTTTGATTTTTGAATTGCGAAAAAGCGAAAAATTTTCGGTATTTCGACTGACATGGAAATGATCCATCGCGGATCGGGGCGACTAGCCCTTCCCCCCTTTAAAAAAAGAAAGAAAAAATCCGTATGTTTAAAGCCGCGTCATGGAAACCGTGTCGGGTTTCGTAAAACGCGAAAAACAAGGAAATGTGAGTGTGAAGAAACACAAAATTTCCCGGAATCATCCCGAAGAGGCGCGAGGTTCCTGGCGGGAGGTTTGAGGTGTCAGGAGAAAACACATGTTGAAAGAGACAAGTCAACAGCTGGAATCCTGGAGAAGCCTCAAAGAGGCGCGAGCGTCTTGGCGATGGAAGCCGGCTCTCCTCTTTTTCTGAAAAATGCGTTGATCATTTTGTATAAATAGGGACGTTTGCGCTTCATTGTTTCATCATCCGAAACACAAAAACATGTCTACAAAACCTCTCCTTCTTCCACAAAAATATTTCATGGATGCTTTTGAGAATGCATTGCGACAATGGTGTCGGGATTTGTCGCCTCCCGAGAAGTATCAACTCGATTGCATGGGAGTTGGTCAATTGTTGGTGCTCCGTCAAGTCAAGGTGCAACCCTCGTTTCTTGAAGCATGTTCTCGGTTTTGGGATTCGAAACATCATGTTTTCGTTTTTCCGAAAGGTGAAATTTGTCCTCTTGCCGAAGAAGTTGGAGCCATTGGTGGGTGGCCGGGTTGTGCTCCGGTGCTTCCTCCGACTCGGTTGTGCTACAAGGAGAAATTCCGTTCCATGTTGGGCTTATCAACAAGCCAAGTCAACTTCCTTCTTGCTCCACATGGTGTGGATATGTTGGCTCTTATCAACATCTTTTCAAAGCGATTAGATGCTAATGTCTCGGAGGTGGCTAGGAGAAGGGCTCTTGCATTTTGCCTTGTCCATGTGTACCTCTTTGTTGATGTCTTGAAGAAGGAGGGGCCAAGATGTCATGGTAGCATGACCCTTATCCATGTGATTGAGCAAATGGAGCATGGTAGAGATCCATCATGGTTGGTGCTTGGAGAGATTATCCAAGCTTTGGACAAGGAAGGCTCTTGTGGAGAAGCTCCCTCTTTTGGATCGCCAAGGATCCTCCAAGTGTGGCAATTGGAGAGGCTAAGGTATGTAGAGCCTCCGGTTAATCCTTCTTCTTATTCCTTCCGTCACCTCACTATGAGGAAGAAGTTATACCCGGATAGTTTTGCTTCCACCGAGGCCTATTGGGCCGCAAGATTGGCGGAGGATGGTGGTCTTTATATCCGTTGGGTGGTGCCGTGGTGGCACTTGAGGTCCTTCACGGGGTTGCCCGCTTCGGATGCTAGTCCTCGTTCTTTGATTGTGGTGGGCTTGAAGGTTGTTTCCTTCATTTATCCCGAAAGGCTCATGAGGCAAATGGGGCGTCAACAAAAGGTGCCCGCTCAAGATACTCTTGTTCAAGAGAATGTTTTCCGGAACTCCGAGCTTGTGGAGTTCTTTGAAAGGTGGTGGGCCACTCGGCCGCTTTGGGAGGTGCCAAACCCCGCAGCCACGACATGGGTGACTTCCGCTTATGTCAAGTGGTCACGTGCTCCGTCCTTGGAAGATAGATCCAAATTTCGTAAGGACGAGGTTGTCGATTTTAAGTATCGAGAGGTTTGCAAGGCCAACCGTGCCTTCTTTAAGGAGTATGCCGATGGAGCTACCCCCGATGTGATGAGACCACCGAAGAGGAGGAGTTCCGGCCCCAAGAATATGGTGGGCCGTGCATTGGCTCGTCTTGAGTCGAACATGGGGTCTTGTGCTAGACCGGAGGCCGTCGCCGTCTTAGATCCGTTGAGTATCCGTTCCGGGGAGGAAATCCATGCTAGGCGGGCCAACAAGAAGAACAAAGGGAAGATGTACCCCGAGGGAAAAGGCAAGGGTAGAATGGAAGAGTGAAGACCTCCATTACCCACTTTATTATTATGTTGTATTATTGTTGTGAGTTTTTATTATGTTGTGCTAGCTAGTTATTGTATGTTTTATGCTAGTTTTACTATGTGAGGTGTGTTAGTTGACACCTTAGCTTCGACAAGTTGCAGACTCGTCGAACTTTATTTGTTGTTGAAGTTGTAATCCCTACCATTATTAATTAAATAAGAGGATTGCTCGTGTCGGAAAGGTGTGAACGCTTGTTTCTTCCATCCGTTTTGTGAAGGCAACTCGATTTGAATCGTCCTAAACAATTGCACTTGGGAAAGTGGTATTTTGTGGAAAGGGACAAAGGCTCATTTTTGTATTTTGTGGGGAAAGGGAATGGTTTTCCCTTTCTCTTTTTTGATGGGATTTTTTTGTATGTGGGGATGGTTGTATCCTTCTTGTGTAAGAAAGGACTGCCTACGTATCCACCTGAAAAGGTGAAATCAAACCATGATCGTAGTTCGAAATGTTTTGTGAATTTGAATTGGATTTTGTGGTTGTATCCCTCAGGCATAAGAGGGACTGCCTACGTATTCACCTGAAGAGGTGAAATCAAACCATGCTCGTAGTTCAGGGGGTTTGTTTTTGTAGTGCAAATGGACGTTGCCTTTGACGGATCAAAGGACATTCGAAACGGGCAAGGTGCCGCAGCTTAGACTCGATAAAACATGCAATTTCAAATCAGAACACATTGAGGAACTTGACTTGAAAAGGGTTGAGGTGGTTGCTTGTTGCAAAACTAGGCTAGGTTGTTGGTTGCTAGGGCTCAAGCGTAGTATTTCTTGAGTTGGTCTAGGTTGGTCGGGTTTGTAAAGTCCTCCCCGTCTAGGTCACTCAGTCTCACTGCGCCCCCCGAAAGTATTTTCTTGACCAGGTATGGCCCGACCCAGTTGGGTTTGAATTTTCCCCTCGGATCGACGGGTAATGGTGCTCGGACTGACTTGAGGACCAAGTTTCCCTCCCGGATGTTTCTGGGTTCGACCTTCTTGTTGAATGCCCGTTGTATACGTCATTGGTATAGTTGGACGTTGTGCAAGGCGTTGAGTCGCCGTTCGTCTCGAAGAGTGAGTTGTTCGTACCTTCGACGGGTCCATTCCGCCTCAGGGACTTGACTCTCTAGTAGGATGTGTAGAGATGGGACCTCTAACTCTACTGGTTGGACCGCCTCCATACCGTATGCTAGGTAGAAGGGTGTGGCGCCTGTCGGTGTTCGAATGGAGGTTCGGTATCCCCAGAGTGCGAATGGGAGTTTGCTCGGCCAATCGCGGTAGTTGTCTTGCATTTTCTTGATAATGGTAACAAGAGTTTTGTTTGCTGCCTCCACCGCTCCGTTGGTTTGGGGACGGTAGGGGGATGATCGATGTCGTTTGATCTTGTATTTGTTCAGCAAAGCTTGAGTTTCCGCCCGGATGTGAGAGCCTTGATCGCTGATGATTTCATGGGGTACCCCATATCGGCAGATGATGTTGTTTTGAATGAACTTGTCCACTTGTTTGGCGGTCAAGATTGCATATGACTGCGCTTCCACCCATTTGGTGAAGTAGTCGATGGCGACGAGGACGAAACAATGCCCCTTGGTGCCTATTGGGTTGACTTTTCCGATGATATCGATGCCCCAGGTTGAGAATGGCCAGGGTGATGTCATTGTGTATAAAAGGGATGGTGGTATGTGTTGTATGTTGGCGAAGATTTGGCAATTGTGGCAATTTTTGACGTAGTTACGGCAATCGGCTTCCATGGTTGTCCAGTAGTAACCTAGCCACATGATTTTCCGTGTAAGCATCATTGCACTCATGTGAGGGCCACATTCTCCGTCGTGAACCTCTCCCATGACTTTCTTGGCTTTGTGATGGTCAATGCAAAGGAGGAGAATTCCTTGGGGTGTTATTTTCTAGAGTTGATTTTAGTTTATCACGAATTGTGATGCAAGTAAACGGATGGCTCTTTGTCCTCTTTGATCAGAGTTGGGAGGGAATTCGTTTTTGGTTTTGTAATTGAGGATGGCTTGGTACCAAGGTTCATCATGGCTTTCCTCGTCGTCGACAATGGCACAAATGTGAGCTGGCTCGCTTCTTCTCTCGACACATAGGGGGATCGATGTCATGTCGTCAGGTATGTTGACGAGCGCGGCAAGTTTTGCCAGGGCATCAGCAAATTGATTTTCCTCTCGCGGCAAGTGGAAGTAGTCGATTTGGTCGAAGAACTCGGCCTCTTGACTGATCTTCGCTTGGTAGGGACCTAAGCTGTCAGATCGGATTTTCCATGATCCGGATACCTGATTGATGATGAGCGAGGAATCGCCGTGGACCCTCAGTCTCTTGATGCCAAGTGTGATGGTCACAGTGGGCCGATGAGACATGCTTCATATTCAGGCGGCATTGTTGGTGACAAATGAAGTCCAGCTTGACCGAGATCGGAACATGTTCTCCCTCTGGTGATATTAGAAGGATTCCTACCCCGAAGCCTCTCAGATTAGATGCACCATCAAAGTATAGGTCCCATGCGTCGGAGTCGGCACAAAGGATGTCTTCATCAGGAAGTGACCATGTGTCGGTCGTTGGATCCTCGTTGACGGGATTTTCTGCTAGGAAATCAGCGACTTCTCTTCCCTTGATAACCTTGAGGGGTACAAACTTGAGATCAAACTCGGACAGCATGAGTGTCCATCTAGACATTCTTCCGTTTAGTACGGGTTTTTCGAAGTTGTATTTAACCGGGTCCATCTTGGAGTAGATGTGGATCGAGTAGCTGAGCATGTAATGCCGCAGCTTCTTTATTGACCATACTAGGGCAAGGCATGTCTTTTCCAGTTGGGTATACCTCGTCTCGTACTCAATGAACTTTTTGCTAATGTAGTAGATGGCTCGCTCCTCGTTGCCGACTGTTTGCGCTAGCATTGCTCCCATGGCTGTGTTGGTAACAGTCAGGTATAGGGATAGAAGAATCCCTGGTTGAGGTGGCATGAGGACAGGAGGTTTGGATAGGATTTCCTTTATCCTGTCGAAGGCTTTCTGACAGTCATCGTCCCAATCGGTGTGATCGGAGGCGCGAAGCTTCTTTAATATCGGTTCACAGATCATAGTGAGCTTGACAATGAACCGGCTGATGTATTGGACCTGACCGAGAAATCCTCGAATCTCCTTCTCGTTCCTAGGCCGAGGCATTTGTTGAAGGACTTTGATTTTAGTTGGATCAATCTCAATGCCTCTTTTGCTAACGATATGTCCCAAGAATTTTCCGGAGGTGACCCCGAATGCACACTTCTGAGGATTTAGTCTCATGTTATATTTCCGCAGACGAGCGAAGAATTTCCGGAGGGCATTGATGTGGCCGTCCCGTTCTTTTTATTTGACGATCATGTCATCGACATATACCTCTACCTCCTTGTGCATCATATCATGTAGGAGAGTGGTAGCGGTTCTTTGATAGGTCGCTCCGGCGTTGATGAGGCCGAAAGGCATGACCGTGTAGCAATATGTACCCCACTGTGTAGTGAACGCAGTTTTGTGCATGTCTTCCTCAGCTATTTTAATCTGGTTGTACCCGGCATACCCGTCCATGAATGATAAGAGAGCATGCTCGGCAGTGTTGTCCACCAGAATGTCAACATGTGGCAAAGGGAAGTCGTCTTTTGGACTCGCCTTGTTCAGATCCCTGAAGTCGACGCAAACCCGAATTCTTCCGTCTTTCTTTGGTACCGGCACAATGTTGGCCACCCAATCCGAGTATTCGGACACTTTGATGAACCCAGCCTTGAACTATTTGTCCACCTCTTCCTTGATTTTTAGGGCCAATTCAGGACGTATCCGGCGTAGCTTCTGCTTCACAGGTTTAGCTCCGGGTTTAATGGGTATCCGGTGCTCTGCAATTTCTCTGTCAATCCCAGGCATATCTCTGTAAGACCAGGCGAACACGTCCTTGTATTCGTGGAGGAGGTTAATGAACTGTTGTCTTTCCGAGGGGTCCAGGGTTATCCATATCCTAAGTTCTTGAGGTGTATTGTCAGTTCCTACCTTAATAGGTTCGGTTTCCTCAATGATGGGGGTTCTGGTTTCCCGCTTGTCAAGTTCTTTGGCTAAGTGAGGCGGCTAGTCACTCAAGTCAAATTCCTCATAGTCAATCAGAATCGCATTGCAGTTAAATTGAGACGAGTCATAAGCAAACTTAATGTTCATTAAGTTGGCACGAGCGAAAAGCTCGAAAAGGACAGACATCTCGTGGCCAGTCAAAGGCGACACAACAGAGGAAGTGGCCCGTGGAACAGGCTCCAGGTTCTCACCTTTCATTGGAGTGGGGGTGACCCTAGTAGACTCAGCCTCTGAATCAGCCACGACTTTGTGATAAAACAGTGGAAAGGGGACCTTGACTGGGACATCCGTAGTGTTAGGAGCTATGACAGACTCTGTCTCCGACTTAGACTCAGACTCTTCCTCACTTCCCTCCTTGAACATAGGGCCTTCTCCAGTTGTTATCTTGAGAATGCGGCCTTGGCGATCGGTCCACTTGATGGTTTTACTCCAGCCCTGGGTGGCTTTCTCCGGGTCAGTATCGGAGATCAAGGCGGTTGGATCAAATTGGTTGTCTTTCAGGGCGATGTTCATGATGTCCTCATAGTCGAGGTGTTTGATGTTATCTTCCCCGAAGAGGAGTGTGACAGCTTGTCCGTCAAGGCATGGTGACGGCTTGGACTCAGTTGATGCGGCTTCGATGTTGTCGGCGATAAAGTAGCAGTCTTGAAAGACTTTCACTCCCGGGTATCTAGCCCTGGCCACAGAGTCATAGATCGGCTCTGGAAAGCCGTGGTAGAGTTCAGACTCCCCCTCGGGGACAAATTATCCGTTGAGAGTCAGGTGGTAGGGACGGAGTATGACTCCGTGCTTCTTGCGTTTTCGGATTAGGGGGTTCATCTCCTGGATATCTTCGTTGGTAGGTTCGTATCCCAGCCCAAAGGGAATGTTGGGGACCTTAGCCTGTTTCAAGGGAGGCAATGGGTCCTTTAGTGGATTGAGCAGCAAACCCGGGAAATAATCCTGACGCATCATGATACGGTTGATCGTGAGGTTGGTGAACGGGTCACACTCAGAGGTCGCCGATTCATGAGTTATGGAGTTTACGGCTTGGAAACCCCACATTTCATTGTCGTCCTCCTCAATGGCTTGGGAGGCTACCCCTCTTCTCATAACTGCTTTGATTGGGGAAGCGGGGATCGTGATCGTTTTCCCGTTGAAGGGGACCCTGATCTTTTGGTGGAGCGTTGATATGACCGCCTTGACGGCATGAATCCAGGGACGTCCCAGGAGCATGTTGAAGGACGCGTCGATGTCGACCACTTGAAAACTGGTTCGTCTTTCTAGTGCTCCGGTTGCGACGGCCAAGGCGATTAGCCCAGCGACCTTGCGACGAGTGCCGTCGTAGGCGCGTACTCCTTGATTTGTTGGGATCAAATTAGATTCCTTGATGCCCAGCCTGTGGGCGGTTTTGAGAGGAATGACATTCACGGCGGAACCGTCATCCACGAGGACCATTGGTATATTTTTCTGGAGGCATTGTACGGTGATGTACAGGGCTAGGTTGTGATTGGATCCGAACAGAGGGATATCTTCGTCGGAGAAGACGATCGGGTTAGTCAGATCAGGAGCGTCCCTTGTCATGTGCACCACTATTTCTTCTAGGGAAGAGGTGGAGGGCACTATTAACTTTCCCAAGGCCTGCAGTAAGGCATGTCGATGCTCGAAAGACGTTGCGATCAGTTGCCAAATTGAGATTTCGGCTTTTGCTTTTTGTAGCTGTTTCAGGATTGAGTTCTCGGGAGCCTTTGGTTGAGTGTCCACCTCTGGGACGATTTGGTCATTCGTTGTTGGAACGACCGTTGGATTGTTCGGATTCTGATAGGGACGTCCGGATCGGGTGAGATGTCCGATTTCCGTCGTCCGCTTTTCCTTCCCCGGGATGATATAGACATCCTCAACATCATCCCACCATATGCCGTTAATTTCAGGGTCCCGAGGATACCTTGGAGGGGTATTCCTCGGTGGGTAATTCTTGTGGGGAATGTTTTTGTGAGGGCGATTTTTATGGGGGTAGTTATTTTGAGGGTAATTATTTTGACGGTGATTATTTTGAAGGTGATTTTCGTGACGTCTATGACAGAATGGTCGCGGGAGCAATCCATCCTGGGGTGGGTAGTTTTGAATGTTTGGGGAACTCTCCCTCGGGCGTGGTGCCGGGGGGTTGAAGACGAGCCGATGGTAGGCGTCGTCGAGTCGGGTGATTCTCTCAGAAAGGCTGACAATGGCCTCCTCAACTTGTTGAAACATTGTGAGCATGGTGGCAGCACTAAACACAAACACTCCGTCTAAAGGATCCTTTTCCAGAACATTCACCTCGTTGTCAATCGGCAAGATAAGGTGAGAGAAGTCTAGGGTCGGCTCATCGTCAGAGATGGCGTGAATTCCCAGGGGATTCTCTTGTTGTTCGGCTTAGTTGGTGGGGGTATAGGCAAATCTCCCTTCTCAATAATGTCTTGAATGAGGTGCTTGAGTTTGAAGCAATTTTCGGTATCATGCTCTTTCCCTCGATGATACTGGCAGTAGGCGTTGGGGTTCCAAAATCGGGATTTCTTGCCGTCGGCCGGGTCCGGGGTGGGCCTGATCGGTTGTAACTTCCCTTGGTCCATGAGCCTTTTCAAGGCACTTGTATAAGTCGACCCTCTGTTGGTGAACACTCTCTGGGGGCGTTCAGTTTTCTTGGCAGATGGTTCGACGAGGTTGACCTCATCAATCTTGTTTGTCTGACCGTAAGGGCGAGATCTGGTTGAGGTGGATCCTTGATAACCCCTGCCAGTGGTTTTTGCTAAGACACCCTTTCGGAGGTCGTCCTTAATATGTGTCCCCAGAATCTGCAGATCTTGAAAAGTTATGATATTTTGATACCTCAGCAGGTTGGCATAAACCGGGCGGAGGTTGTTGACAAATTTTTCCACCAGAGTTGATTCACTCGGCTTACTGACCAATTGAGTACTCACCCTCCTCCAACAAGTTAGGAACTTAGTGAATCCTTCTGTAGATACTCGTATCCGTCGATATTGGAATTTATAGAGAACCCGACAAACACCCGATGATGATAGGACACATGTATTTATTTAGTTGTCATTGTCATTATTTGGGTTCGTTTTACGATGTAGAATGAGCGTTGTCGACAGAGTATTTTAATTTAAATGATATTTAAATTAAAGTCTTTTTTTAAGGTGATTTCAATTATTTTATTTTGAATTTATTTTCTTAAGTTTATTTTATTGAAAATAAAATAAATATTTGATTTGAAAAATCATTTTATGAGTATATTTGATTTGAAAAATCATTTATTTTAATGTGTTAATTGATTTGAAAAATCGATTTAAAAATCGAAAAAAACTCGTTTCAAACACTTGTTTTGGAGCTCGATTATAGCTCGGTTTTTGAGCCCGTTTTCTTTACGAGTTGGCACGAATCTCGAGTACACTAACCAACCTAAGCCTCTACCCATCCAACCCCAGTTCGAACCCCATAACCACGGCCCAAATCATGCCCCAAATCACCCCCAAACAGCCCGCATACACAAAGCAGCCCCCCTGTTTTGCGTGCTAAATCCCGAGCCCAAAACCCGCTCCAAACAGCTACCAAACCCGTGCCCATTAACCCTAACCCATACCCTAGTATCCTACCCATATTACCTTAGCTTAACCACCAAGAAAACCCCTCTCAAACCCTCACAAAAGCTGCTGGACAGCAGCTATGCGTGAATGAGCCCGTCTGCCTCTCCCCCCTTTTAACCTACTTTAACTCCTTATAAATACCACCCCTCCACCATACATTCATTCCTCTAAGTTCTCCATACATACAACCTTCATTCACAAGCTTTAAACTCCAGAAACAAACCCTAATTGCCTCTCAAAAACCCTTGACAAAACGGACTTGCAAACAGAGAATCAGTTTGTGTGTCCTCTTTGAAACCGTTCGTTCTCCCTTCAAACCTCCATCAAAACTCGAGTTTCTTGTTCCAAATTAACCATAAAACATCCATATACATATTAGACAAAGATTTACGAGCCAAATTGCCCTTGAGAGTACACGAATTCCCTCGAAAAACGGAAACACTCTGTTTTCGCGGCTTTTCCTGTCTGTCCAGTTCTGTTTGTGCTCGTTTTTCGTGCCCAATATCTCAAAATGAGCAGGGATTATTTTAAGATCTCTGTTCTCCTCTCTTTCTAGTTTTCAAAACATCTTTTAAATCGAATTTTCACCGTGAAACGAGAGAGAAATTGCTGTTTGAAAGTTGCTGTCCAGATTTGCAAAAAACGTGTTGTTTGCTTTGTTTCTTCGTCGACGACGGCCTCTCGAGATAAAATCTACGATTGATTACGACCCAAGACGGTGTCAACGATACATGTAGGTTGAGGGTGCATCAAATCCTCCTCTTTCTCCCTTTTATTTCGTTTTTCTATGTTTGTTTTTTATAGTTCGTTTATCGTTCTTGTTTATCGTTTGTTCTTAATAACTATGAAACTAGTTTAGTCCGAGTATGAGTTAAAGTACCACCATGAAACCCCCCCGCGTTGACTTGAGATGGGAAAGAAACCGCTACATCAGTCGGTCGTACACCTCCGTCTCATTTACATATCCTCGTGTTCAAGGTAGGGCATTAATAAAACGAATTCTGACTTCGCTCTTCGCTTTTGACCCCTCTCTTCTCTCGTGTGATTCGACCTACCCCTGGACCATTTACATGTTAATATGACCTCTGATTGTTAACATATAACTCGTTTAGATGACATTAGATCAATTTAATAACCTAATTAGACACATTAGGGTACATCGACGTAGCTTTAAAAATCAACTAACAATTCTGTAACTTAAATTGAATACATCTCTCTCTTTCACATTATTTCTCGCTAGTATAAGAGTGCGTGATTAGCACCTTCTTATTAACACTTGATGAGTTAATTTAATTAGCAAACTTGACCTAATTTGACCCCTTAGGCCGTGTAGAATACACCTTTGCGCGACATCCTTCCAATCGGAAACGTTGTTTCTAACTCGTTTTCTAACTTGTTTCCTATCCCGTTTCGCAATCATCTATCTAACCTAATGAATCTAACCTAAGGATTAGGGTATGCTAGATCGTGTAGGCCGTGTTTGGCCGTGTCTTTGTAGTCCCTTTTCTCGTTGTTTTCGCATCTTTATCTCGTTATTTCGTATCTTGTAATTACTTTGTTTATCGAGTCGTGTTTGGTAGTTTGCTTGTAATTTTCAAGTTAGTTTTCTCTTATCGAGTCAAAACCTCTTTCAAAAACCTTAGTCTTGTTTGGTTAGATGGTTGTGCCCCAATTCATGTAAGAGCGTAGTAAATCGCATGTTGATTAAAGCAACATGGCCCGATTTATGCTAATGCATGCTTTGGTGTGTGACCCAATGTCTAATTCGATAAGATTAAGTGAAAGCACGCATTACGAGGAGTGACCCAAGGCCGTGAGTCATGTGAGCCGTGGGCCACCCCTTTGTGCACGGTTTTCTAGGCCGAATTGGCCGTATAATGCGTCTTGTACGGTTTTGTGTATAGCGTTGTATTTTAGATCGAGTTGTATCTTTAATTTCTCGTTGTGTCGGCATGAAATGCCTGGGTTGTAATAGGGTAGATCCCAACGGCTCCCCCATTCCCATCAAGCCTTGTTTGTTTCGTTTATATGTTGTTAGATCAATCAACCCACATGCTAAATTACAACTTTGACAAAGTTAGTTTAGTTGCATCTAAATCAACATAGAAACTTCACATGTTAGGGTTTTAAAACGATGTTTTCATATCATATATTGTAGTAGCTATGACCTTGTTTGAAATCCGATACTTGACTTAGTAGAGGCCGTTATTGACGGGCGGGGTTAGGTGTCCTTATGGGCTTCCTAACACGTACCCTCACCCCTTACTCAAGATCTATGGTTTTTTTATCCGTCTAAATACCATTGGATTACGAGAGTCATTCAAATCGAGTGATATAGGGTACAAGTCTTTATCTTTAATCACTCGTAGTCGATTGGCTTTATGCTTTTCGACGAAAGGTGTAAAGTTGACTTGAACGGTTCCAAGTTCCCAAAAAACTTGGTGACGACTCTAATTTGTCTTAATTCGATTCGAAGGAACCTCGAGTCGATTATGCCTAGTGTGGATCCCGCGGACGCAGTTCCCGAGGGACTTGTCCACACCTTCCTTGTCGTTTTGGGTTAACACCTCGAGAGTACGGGTGTTGGCCTGGATTTCGACGTTGTCGGCATACTGTTTGGCAAACTTAACTGCGATCTCATCCCAAGTGGTAAGGTTTTTCGGATCCAAGGAGTAGTACCATTGGCGAGGAATCGGTTCTGGAGAGGATGGGAAGATCCGGGTAAAGAGCTCCTGTTTGACCCTTTTAATGGCCATTTAGTCTTTGAAAGCACGGATGTGATTGAGTGGGTCTTCCACTCCCTTGAACTTGGGCACATCAGTCAGGGTGAAGTTTTCAGGTAACTGGTCCCCAACGGGTTCGAACCTTCGGTTATTTTCAAGGTGGATGTTGTTACCCCGGGCTAGGAGTTGTTCTTCCAAGAGTTTCAGCCTCTTCTCAGTTTCAGTCAGAGGTGGGGTATTATGTTCCCCAATTTCTTTGTTCTCGAGGGCGTCGATACGGGTCTCGACGCGATCCAGGGTGACCTTAAGAGCGGTAAGAAGGTCAAGCTAGCGATCGGTTGACATCTCTGTTGTTATCATTGTTGTTGTGGTTGCCAGACGAAGTTGAAGACGGGGCCATGGCTCTGAGGCAGAAAAACGGCTCACATTACGACTCAATCCGAAACGGTTCCAAGACTGAACGCAGACAACACAAAGGACGAGACAAAGATCGACTCAATAAGACGGGGTGACCGTGTTTGGTCCCTCGGTGTTGACTCGATTTGTGACGTGACGGTGTTTGACCGAACCCTTGACACGAGTCCAACATGACGGCGTAACGCCATTGGACGGGTCTCGTGATGAGACGACTCATAAGTAAAGACCCATAAGTACGTTTGCTTTGACTCGATAGACATGAGGCGGAATTGGAATGGTGGACTGAAGGTTTCGAAAATGGGAATTTTCAAAAAGATTCATTTGTCACTTTATTGGGCGGATTCCGAAGATAGAAATCTCCGCAAGTCGATCAGTTGAAAAGGGTTGTCTTAAGTTTGTTTGCAGAAGACGGTTTGAGTTTGAATCGGCTCGGAAAACAGTGTGTTGCTTCACAAGACTGTTTTGAAATTCAAAATTGTATGTTTTGAAAATCGAGTTTGAAATGTTTGAAAAGGTCTCGGGGACGGTGCATGGTTCTCAGGATCTCGAAAGTGTTTCGAGAAAAGGGTGTGTACTTTTCTCGGGTTTTGAAAGAGCCATTCTCGGCGCGAAACGGGTTAAAATCCGTGTCTAGACGCGGCGATTATAACGGCGTAAAAAGGTGATTTGAAACGGTTATACAAAACCGGGTTTGAAAATCGTCATTATGACGGCCTAAAAAGGCGTGTTGAAATGGTTATACAAAACCGAGTTTGAAAATCGTCATTACGACGGCCTAGAAAGGCGTGTTGAAATGGTTATACAAATCCGGGTTTGAAAATCGTCATTACGACAGCCTAGAAAGGCGTGTTGAAATGGTTATACAAAACCGGGTTTAAAAATCGTCATTACGACGGCCTAGAAAGGCGTGTTGAAATGGTTATACAAAACCGGGTTTGAAAATCGTCATTACGACGGCCTAGAAAGGCGTGTTGAAATGGTTATACAAAACCGGGTTTGAAAATCGTCATTACGACGGCCTAGAAAGGCGTGTTGAAATGGTTATACAAAACCGGGTTTGAAAATCGTCATTACGATGGCCTAGAAAGGCGTGTTGAAATGGTTATACAGAACCGGGTTTGAAAATCGTCATTATGACGGCCTAGAAAGGCGTGTTAAAATGGTTATACAAAACCGGGTTTGAAAATCGTCATTATGACGGCCTAGAAAGACGTGCATCAGTCGGCGGAAGACCGAGGTTTGAAATGGCCATTATAACGGCGCAAAAAGGGTGTTTTTGAAAGTTTGAAAATGACACGGAAGGACTTATGATCACATAGCACATAAGCACTCACACTTTCATTATATTCTGCATAATGCTGACACAGGTTTTGGCTTAAAAGGGTGGGATACACACTCAGCAATCAAACCCCGATTTGCGAGAGGGATACCAATCCAAACAAAATGTGTAAGGAGGGTGCCCTAGCCTCGTGCTCAAAAGTGATGAAAGCTCTTTGACGAAACAGAAATGTGTAACGTTAATGGTATGCTTGACTCAATCGGGATTCGAAACGCGGGGATGAGAAAACTCACGCCGACGGGACGAGCCAAATGGTCGAAAAGGGTTAGGTTGTGGGCCCGGACAAGGAACCCGACCGTGACCGTAATATCAATTAATGCTTTCCAACCAAGACCTCGTTCGAGTCTCACCATCTAGGGATCACAAAGACGTAAGTGTCCTAGTTTTCCCCAGCGGAGTCGCCAATCTGTAGACATGGCCCACCTACACGCCCAGCCAATCTGTGGACGTATAGCGGTCTTTTGAAAGCCACGCTCGGCGGCGTAAAAATTCCTTCGACCGGATCATTTTAGATCGGTCGGTTTCGTCTCGGTAAGGGTCTCGAAACGATTAGAGATGTTCGGAGTTGCCACCAAGCATTTGTGGGATGCCTGGAACCGGTTCGAATTCCACTTTATACCTCGGTCAAATCGAAGCACAAAGCAACGTTTGACATAGGTACTAAAGATAAGGAAATCGTCCCTCTTTAGCATCCTATCTCTAGAATGACTCTCGTACGCCCTGGATAAGGTCGTCCACTATCCAAAGTTTCTGAGTAACAGGTGAAGGTACGTATTGAAAAGCCCTTTAATCAGACACCCAATCCCGCCCGCGTTTAGCGGCCTCTACTGATCGATCTTGGTTGGTTGAATGCAAAAGTTGATAAAACGGTTTAAATGCATGAATGCGCATCCAATAATTTAAACCTAACATGTGATAGCGTTCTAAGTCGGTTGGTTTAATCCACGTATCAAGTATAAGATGTCGAGTTGGATTAATGATTGATTTGCATGCAAGACGGAAATTAAACATCCATTTACCGTATTAGGTTTAGGGTGCATAACATGATCCATTTGTCTTGGTAAGGCATTTTGCAAATATTGTTTTGAATAATCGAATAGTCATCTGATCCGTCCTATATTCGGGTTAACCGGAGTCGGGATCGTCCTAGACTAATGCTGGAAGGGAACAGGCCCTGTCCCAGACGACTATAAGAGGCGCGAGCCAGCCGGCGGTGTAAGGGGCCTCCCTCTGTTTTTGAAAATGAGGAAGAAAAGGCCTTATTGAGGCGCGGGTTAGCCAACGGTTGTATGCCGTGTTCTGACTTTTTAGAAAACGTTATAAAACGTGTTAAAAATGGGTATTTGAACACGATTTGGTTTTGAAAGGGTCGTTTAGACCGCATTTGTCGATTTGAAGAACTAGACTCGAATAATCATCATTATTTGATAATATTCGGTGTCGGGTTCGATTTGATAAACTTGACATGAATAGTTTTGAAAATGATTGTGGACTAGTTGTTTTAAGTCCATTTTGAATGTAATTAGTCGATACTCGTCATCGTACCCGGGTTAAAATCCGGCATGGTATGTAGAACCAAGGATGATTTTGTGTTGGTGACTAATATGTTTGCTTGAAAATGTAAAGAAATGAAATAAAAGGCTTTAAAATACCTTTTAAATGTCATTAACCAAATATTATCACCGAAACACGGATTTAACCGTCATGGTATGAAGAACCAAGGGTGAAAAATGCTTTATGGTTAAAACATGTGAAATGAAACAAAAAGGTTTCGAAAATACTTGAAATGGTAAAAACCGATTACAAATAGGAAAAATGGGTTGAGGGAAATGACGAGAATAAACACGGTTGATCTCTGGTCTGAGCACCCCATTTAGGCGCGAGCCATTTGCCGACCTAAGGGGCTTCTGCCTCAAACCAAAAATCGGTTTTGGCTCGTTTATCCCATGTTTTGGTTCATGTTATGCATGTTTTAGCATGTTAAAGTCATGAAACAAATGAAAACATAATAAAAGAGGATTTTTACACCCTCATACTTACATGTTTGGTTATGGCGAGTGACCGACGTAAGTGTAACAACTTGTTTGATCGGAAAAAACTCGGTTTAAAATCGTTTTGGTAAGTAAAGAGTGTTTTAAAAGTTTAGTGATGGTGTAGTGGTCGAAGTGGCAGGTCAAATGCTTTAATGCACGATGACGGTACCAAATAATGTGTAAGGCTTGTGCTTACGATCGGTAGGTCGTAAACACGCGTCGGATTGTGACTTTAGAAGTCGAGTCGAGAATTTTAAGGGAGAAAAGAGGGGGCGGACACTCGCGTAAGTCTCAAATGGGTGGCATTTGAGGGGTATTTATAGGAGAATGAGTGGTTGTGTGAGTTTTGAGCGACGTGGCCACCTGGGCTGCTCAAAGAGGCGCGAGCCATGCCGCGGGTCTTCGAGTTGTGTTGTCGCTTTCACAACAAACGCAATCATGATTTGTTCTATCCTAGGTTTTGTAGTCACATGTTTGGTACTTGACCAACATGAATCCGGGAAAACTTAGCATAGAAGGCTTTGAGATATTTTGTTTTTGTGGTTGACTCGGTTTGACTCGTTGTTGGAGTCGGGATTTGAATTTTTGAGTCGGTTTTTGGTCCGGTGTCGGTTTTGACTCTAGTTAGTGTCATTGCGACCCCGTCGCCGTTCATTAAACACTCCAGGTATTTTTAAAATGTTTAGAAATGTTTTGTGTTCGGAATCGTTTTATGTTTTCCGACGTAAAGTTATACACAAACTGTTGATCAAACGCTGCGATCCCAAAACATGTTGTAGTCCGATAATCATCGGGTGTTTATTGGAGTCTCAGCAGATACTGGGTATCTACACTCCCAAACACCCATCTCAAACTTCATCAAATACACCATCAAAACCTTCAACAAACTCCTTTCTTTCATCAAATTCATCTCTCAACCCAACCCAACAACTCAAATACTCCCTTTACCCTTCAAAAATCTGATTTTCCCAAATTTCATCCCAAACCCTAACTTTCCAAGCTTTGGATTCAAGTTCATTTCAAGAAATTTCTAGGCCATTGGAGCATTCTTGGAGGGGTTTTTAGCATTATACTTCGATCACCTAGCATTTTAATTGTATTCGGGGAGGTATAACAACTTTTCCAATCTTTCTCTTTACTTACTTTGCATTAATCCGAAATTTGGTGGTTATACGTTGAACTTTTGGATATTATTGATTGATTGTAGTCTATAATTGCTGGGATAAACTTATTTTCTGAGAAAGGGGAAAGGTATTCAACAAATATCACTCAATTCTACCTTCTTGAGTTTGTGCTTAGAAGGTGTTTGTTGAATTGCCTCAAAGAGAGCAAAACTGTTTTGAGTGTTTTTGTTGGTCTTTTTGTGCTCTTGCTTGCTAAGTACCATGGTTTTTGGAAAGAGGAAAACTAAACAAGGGGAGGGAAGTAACCCCAAAGTGTTTAATGGGAACGAGGGACTCAATGCCGAACAAAAGAAAAAATTTTCCAAACTTGAAAAAGAAAACCCCGTCCCCATCACAAAACTCCTCCACCGTGACACCCTTCAAGAACTAGGAATAGAGGAACTCACCTTTCAACTCTTGAGTCGGGTGGGGTTAGAGCAATACATGGACCTTCATGGTGACACCTACCGATCTTTCACATATGAATTCTTGTCCACCATCTCAAAAACGGGGGAGGGGGCAAATGAGAGAGTGAATTTCCGTCTTCATAAAGTGTGACACTCTATTTCTTTTGATGAGGTGAGAGAGATTTTACGAATCACAAAAATGCCTTCCCCGGTTAACCCACCCAAGGGCAAGCTAAATGAGGTGTGGTGTCATCTCACGGGGAGGCAAGCACAAGATCATAATGACAAACTTTCCGCCATCACCAATCCCGCGATCCGTCTTTTGACAAGAAGTTTGGCTTGTTGGTTCTTCTCCATGGGTGAGCCAACAAAAGTTAGCGATGCGGTGAGGGAGTGCATTTGGACCATGCTCCCGAAAGGGAGTGGTGTGCCGGATTGGGCATGACTTTTTGTTGATTCTTGTTTGAAGCATAGGAAGAGGAGGGGAGGTAACATCAATAGTGGGGGCTTAATCACCCTTTTTGTGAAAAAGTTTGTGGGCTCGACTTCGGATGACCAACTCCCCGTTTGGGGAAATCATTTATACAACACCCAAGGACTTGAGGAAACACACATGGTTAAAGTCCTAGATAACGTGAATTTTCGATGCAATTGGTTGGGAGTGGGGAAAGCTCCTTACATGATTCTACCAAAGGATGGCCCGATTCCTCATGGTACCCATGCCATTCATTTTTTTTGCCCGGCCGTCCATCTTGATAGTGAAGAGGAGAGGGAGATAGGGAACATAGAGCGTGACCCACCCATCCATGACACACCGATGTTTGAGGCGGGGGGAAGCTCTAATCCACCAATCGTCCCATGGCAACAACAAATGTTTGATTACTTCACGGAGACCCGAGGGACTTTGGAGGCGATTAGCGGGAGAGTTGATAGCTCTCATGCTTGGCAACAACAACAAACGCCAAGGCTTGAGAGTTTAGATCAATGGAGGGTAGCTAGCATGGAGCACCAAAGATTGAGTGCGGAGGCCGAGAGGGCCCAAATGAAGATGCTTCAAGAGATGGCTAAAAGGCAAGATGAGGCCTATGCTTGGCAACAACAACAAGCCAAGTACATGGAAGAAAACCAAGCCATGTGGAGGGCCTAAAATGCATGGAGAGAGCAAGCAACTCAACAATTCGGGGTGCAAAATGAAAGGCACCACCAATATGTTGAAGACTCCTTTTAAGATGCTCAAGATAAAGAGGATTCTTTTGGGCTCATCCGTGGCCTTTTCGGCATGACCCTCCACCAAATGACCCCCACTACGAACCAACCATCACCGAGCCACAAGTTGAGGAGGCCTATGAGATGGCCAAGAGAGTAAGGCAAGCAAGAGAAAGGAGAAGGAGGAATCAAGGGACATATGAGCAAGGGGAAGGCTCGGGTCCCTCCAACTACCAACCATGAGAGAATGAGAGTACACCTCCACATTGAGGACAATGTGGAATCTAAGTGTGGGGGAGTAAGATGATTGAATTTGTAATATATGTACATTTCTTTACGTTTCCATTGAATGTGTGCTTGAAAAAAAAAACGAAAATCCCGGTTAGGTGAAAACCCACAAGGGTGGGCACCTAGGCATGATTGGGAAAGGTAGTCGAGGACGGAATGAAAACCCGAAAGGGCATTCCGGGCAAAATGAAGAATCGAGTTGCGAGCCACCGATGAGAGGAAAGGATAAGCTAAGGTGAAAACCCGAAAGGGCACCTTCGGCAAAGTGAGGGATTTTCACCAAAAAAATTGAAAAATGCACCACCAAAACGATGGAGGGATAAGAAGGGAGCGATAAGGAGGATTTAGGAAGGAGGCTAGATTTAGGATTTAATTTCTTTTTGAGTCTAAGAAAATTGTTTCAAATTGGTGGTTTTCATGTTGGTTACTAAGTTGTTGATCTTTATTGGTGTTTGGCCAACTTAGTAGCATGTCTTGCATTGCTTGGAGTGATAAGGGGGTGATATAAGGGGAGCATGAATGATTTGGAGGATTGTGTAGGTCACCTTACTTTTTCCTTGGGATAAGGCAAGGGTGACCATTGCTATTTTGGAGAGACAAGAAGGGTGGTGAAGTTGATGAGTCGGAGTTGGAGGTGTGTTGTGTCTTGTTTAGAGGGATGACATAAGGAGGGCGTGCGAGAGAAGAGAGAGTGTGTCAACTTTGAGTCTTTGTTTTTCTTTACATAGGTGGTTGTCAATGAGGGAGATATAAGGAGGTAGTAGTAAGGGAAGAGCGGTCATTTACCCTCGTACTCACCTTGAGGCTTGTGCAATTACTTGTTTCGGGTTTTGCTCGGGACGAGCAAAAGTATAAGTGTGGGGGTATTTGATAGTATCAAAGATGTCGTGTCTAGTATGATAATTTTAGGTTGTTTATTCAAGTGTTGGGGCCAAGTTACGCGTTAATCTCGGACATACCGGCTTACTCTATTTCTTTGTAGTTTGGGTCACAAAGGACTTAGTCTTGGATTGATCACCTTTTGAGGCAAAGGAAGCAACCATATCAAGAGTAAAGGTGAAGATTTCACGTTGTTTCAACCAAGATAAGAAGTCCGTCTCAAGCAAGCAATGACAAGTGAAGTTTGGAAAGTAAAGAAGCAAGCAAAACTTGGAAGTTCATAGGGGAGTCTCGAGCTGGGGCGCAGCCTGCGCCAAAACTGCGCAACCTGCGCCACCTTCGGAGAAGCCTGCGCAATTCTGTTTTAAACACGGGCTTAATTAAACAGTCCGTGTTTTTGGGCTTGTTTTTGGAGGATTTAACCTAGAAAGGAGTGCGCCACTATATATACTCCTCATTTTGAAGACCTAGTTATCAGCTAATTATTGAATAATCTTTAGAGACTTTTGGTAGCAAGAACACTTTATTTTGGGTAAAATTTGTAATCTTTTAGCTTTGGATGTTAATCTTTCCTCATTTCTTGGGTTTTTCTAAGAAGATGGAAGCCTAATCTTTCCTTTGCTTGATGTAATTTGATCAAAGTATCCAACTTTGATATTGTAAGACTCTTAAACCTCTCTTAATTTATCTAATGCTCTTTTCTTGTGCTTAATTTCTTATTTTGAGTAATTGAATGTTTGGTTTGATCATCCTTGCATGTTATTTACTTGACTAGAGCAAATCCTAAGGAAATGGTTTAATTTAGTTGGGATTGTTGAAGCAAGTTTGTTGTTTGTTGATTTGGTTTAAAGGATTCATACAACAAATAGGAAAGTTCGTGTCTTTTGCTCATTTGTATGGTTTAATCTTATGAGGAATTGATCCTAGCGTCATCTTTTGATAAATTCTTAATGCTCATGCTTCGTCTCTTTTCATGGTTTAATGATTTGTTGCTTAAGCTTGAAGGGTATATGTAGATGGTTTAATTTACATGTATCAACATCTTGAGGTGATAGTATTGGGTAGATAATTGTAAGAGAGTAAAAATAGTCAAACTTTATTATTATTGGGTTACTAAGAGAGAATTACATCAAGTTTTCCCCTTTATATTGAATCTTGCATACTAGTTGTTTGTGGAATTGTCTCAATAGGAAGATTTTCAATCTTTACTCATATTCCCATGTTTATTTCCCAAAACCAATCCTTTTTCATCTATGTTTCCTACTAGTTGACCCTGTTAAGAATATTCAATCACCAAACCACACCTCCTAGTCATACGTTTCCTATTCCTATTAACTTGCTATTAGTTAGATATCTTTCCTAATTGTTAGCTTGTATATCCTAGAAACTAGCCTTTTGTTATTAGGTTTAGTTAGGTCAACTAGATACTTATCTATGCTAATCTTACTATATATATGCATCATCTCTATATCATAGATTAACTCAATTAATACAAATATCGTTCATACTTTACATGGTATCAAGAGACATTCGATCCTCACGATCATAAACATTCGTTTCCCACACCTTGTATCGTGTATACGCCTCTCAGTCCGAGTTCCTTTCCCTCTCGCAATGGCCAACCATCAGCTACAAATCGCTAACTCTGCTCAACCAAACTCTCCTCTCACTCTCGTTACTCTTCCCAATTGCATCCAACTTAAGGATACAATGACCTTCCGACAATGGCGATTCCAAATTTGTGCCATCATGAACGGACTCCAACTCTTCTCCTACCTTGATGGCACCAATCCCGAACCACCCACAACCATCACTGTTGCTGCCGTACCACCCGCAACCGAACCCACCACTGAAGCCAACCCCGCTCACTCGACTTGGTACCGCCAGGATCAACTCATCCTTGGTGCACTCACTGGTACTCTGTCATCTCCCATTGCAGGCCTCATTGTGAATGATACAACATCACATGAGGCTTGGACTACCCTCACTAGGACTTTTGCCAATTCCTCCCGTGGCCATCGCTTACAAATAAAAGACTGCCTCGAAAACATTAGCCATACCGAAAATATGACCATTACTGAATACATGACATCCATCAAGGCATGCATTGATGACCTTGCTCAACTCGAACACCCGATGGACTTTGATGATATTACTAATAAAATCCTCAATGGCCTTGATCAAGATAAATACCGTTCCGTTATTGAAGTAGTTCGTGCTAGAGATGCTCCGATTTCTTTCGAATCTCTACATGAAAAGCTAATTCAACAGGAACTCCGTATCAAAAATTCCAAATCCACCGCCACTCCCACCACCTTCCAACCCTCTGCCCATGCTGCCACCCACTCTCGCACCACCTACCAAAACAACAATCAAAACCGCACCTACTCCAAACCCGCATACAACAATAACAACTACCAGAATTCGAACCGCACCACTACTCCCAATTCGAACTCCAACCCGTCATACCCTAAACCCTACCGTGGTCGCTGTCACTTCTGTGATGAAGTCGGTCACGTTGCCTCTGCCTGTTTGCTCCTTCAAAAACTCTACCCGAACGTTGTCTTTCCAACCCGTCAGAAAGGACCGCGTCCCCAAGCCAATACTGCCACTCAATCTAGCACTATGCCTTCCCGCTCTTGGGTTGTTGATAGTGGCGCATCACACCATATCACGGATGATTTGAATACACTGTCACTTCATAATCCATATGAAGGACCGGATGATCTTCTAATTGGTGATGGTTCGCCCCTTTCAATCACTCATACTGGTTCATTTTCTTTATCCTCTTCTTCTCGCTCTCTGTTATTCACTAACGTTTTAGTTGTTCCCCGAATTTCTCATAAATTATTTTCCGTCTCACAATTTTACCGTGATAATAATGCATATGTGAAATTCTTACCTGATTCCTTTTCCTTGCATGATATTCAGACGGACTCCACGCTTCTTCAAGGCCGTCTCATTGATGGCATGTACTATTGGATTCCGTCTTCGCCTCACGCAAACTCCGCTAAAGCTTCCGACTCCTCCTTGTGGAATCATCGTTTAGGGCATCCTTCGCTTAAAATTATGCAGCTTTTCAATTCCAAGTTTAATTTACGTATTCCAAATTCTGATTTTTATAATTCATGTTATCTCAATAAGAGTCACAAGCTTCCCTTTTCTGTTTCTACATTACGTTCCTCCGCACCCCTTGATTTAATTTTTTCCGACCTCTGGATATCTCCTGTATCATCCTCCGACTCATTTAAATATTATGTTATATTCGTGGATCATTTTACACATTATGTTTGGTTGTACCCATTAAAACAAAAATCCGACACTGCCTCCACATTTATCAAATTCCGAGCCATCATTGAAAAATACTTCAACAAACTCATCCGACAATTTTATTCTGACAATGGAGGCGAATTTATTAAACTTACTCAACACCTTCATACTAATGGTATCAATTTTCTCACTTCTCCCCCACATACTCCCGAACACAATGGGTTTGCCGAAAGACGTCACCGTCACATAGTTGAAACGGGACTCTCTCTTCTTACTCATGCTCAACTTCCCGTCTCGTTGTGGCCCTATGCTTTTTCTACAGCCGTCTATCTAATTAATAGGATGCCCACATCGACCCTTCAGAATAATTCCCCATATTCGATTTTATTTAAATCCGAACCAAACATTGCTAAGCTTCACAGTTTCGGGTGCTTATGTTATCTGTGGCTTCGGCCCTACACCCGTCACAAACTTGAAACTCAGTCCATTCAATGTGTCTTTCTTGGGTATTCGCAAACTCAAAGCGCTTATTTGTGTCTTGACCCACTCAAGTCTCGTGTCTACACTTCCAGGCACGTCCGCTTCCTGGATCACATCTTCCCTTATTCTGATCTTCTCAAAACATCTCCACCCTCTTCCTCCATCACGCCATCTACCTGGTGCTCTGTCTCCATCCATGTTCTGTCCCCGACACCCAACCCAACCACGGCCATTCCTTCCCCGTCTACCTCTGCCACGGTCACTACCTCCCCTGCTGCTACTCAACCCGAAACAGAGCCTGTCACAATCCCTCAAAACTCCTCTGCTGCCACTCAATCAGAACCCACACCCGACCAGTCTCCTCCTTCCCCCTCCTCGACAACTGCACCTTTGACCTCCCTCCACAACACCCGTCTATCTAACAACATAATTAAGCCCAACCCCAAATATGCTAAGCTTGTCTCTGTCCCATCTCCCTATATTACTCCTACAACCGTCAAACAAGCCCTAGTTGATCCGCGATGGAGAGCTGCTATGCAGTCTGAGTATGATGCTCTCCTACGTAATAGCACTTGGACACTCGTCCCTCCCGATCAAGCCCAGAATATCATCGGTTGTAAGTGGGTTTTTCGCATTAAATATAATCCCGATGGCTCTCTTAAGCAACATAAGGCTCGTCTTGTTGCTAAAGGGTTCCATTAACGACCCGGTCTCGACTATACCGAAACTTTTAGCCCAGTTATTAAACCCGTCACCATCCGACTCATTCTTTCTCTTGCCGTCTCTAATGGTTGGTCCGTACGACAAATTGACATTAATAATGCTTTTCTACAAGGAACTTTGACTGAGTCCGTATACATGGTTCAACCTCCGGGATTCGCAAATACCGAAACACCAAATCACGTCTGTAAGTTAACCAAAGCTATTTATGGGTTGAAACAAGCACCGCGTGCTTGATACACTGAACTGAAGAATTATTTTTTATCTTATGGCTTTCAAAATTCTATTTCGGACTCCTCACTATTTATTCTCGATCATACTGACATCCGCTTATATGCTCTAGTCTATGTTGATGATATTGTTATTACAGGTCCAAGTCTCGCGGACGTTGATCGGTTTATTAAGGCCATTTCAGCTCGATTTTCTTTAAAAGATTTAGGCCCTTTATCCTATTTTCTGGGCATGGAAGTCACTCCTACAACGAATGGTATACATATTAATCAGTCCAAGTATATTTCTGACATTCTTGTTCGGTTTAATATGCTCGATTGCAGCCCCTCAACGACTCTCATGCTCTCGCATCCTCCTCTCATTCGTGAAGATAGTTTACCAATGGTTGATGTCACAAACTACAGGGCGGCAGTTGGCAGCCTGCAGTACTTGTCTTTAACAAGACCCGATATTGCTTACCCGGTTAATAAATTAGCACAGCTTCTTACTCATCCGACGGCCACACATTGGGGGGCTCTCAAGCGCCTCCTTCGATTTTTAAAGGGTACTCTTCATAAGGGTATTTCGTTTGACAAAAGTAATCACTTCAATTTCCATGCCTATTGTGATGCGGACTTAGCTGGTGATCATAATGATTATTTATCTACGACTGGTTTTATTGTTTTTATTGGAAAGCATCCCGTCTCGTGGTCCTCAAAGAAGCAACGTGCATTATCTCGCTCCTCCACAGAGGCGGAATTTCGAGCTATAGCTGATACTACGTCTGAAGTTTTATGGCTAAAGTCGCTCTTAAGTGAACTACATATTCCGTTGCCTAAAGCTCCAGTTATATTTTGCGATAATTTAAGTGCTACGAATTATTCGGCTAATCCTATTTTTCATTCCCGAATGAAGCATTTAGCCTTGGCTTTTCACTTCGTCCGTGAGCAGGTTCATCTCGGTCACATACGGGTTCAACATATTAATGGGGATGACCAGCTTGCAGATACATTAACTAAGCCTCTGTCAAGACCACGGTTTGATTCTCTTGCATCCAAGATCGGTCTTACACTCCGTCCGTCCGTCTTGCGGGAGCGTGTTAAGAATATTCAATCACCAAACCACACCTCCTAGTCATACGTTTCCTATTCCTATTAACTTGCTATTAGTTAGATATCTTTCCTAATTGTTAGCTTGTATATCCTAGAAACTAGCCTTTTGTTATTAGGTTTAGTTAGGTCAACTAGATACTTATCTATGCTAATCTTACTATATATATGCATCATCTGTATATCATAGATTAACTCAATTAATACAATATCGTTCATACTTTACAGACCCTTGTTAATACCCATTGTTTGTGATTAGTGCCTTTTGTTAAGTTTAAATTGTCATTAGGATCTTAATTAGTAGTAGAGACCTACTTAGTAGTCAATAGTTTACAATTCAAGTTTTTAGTTGTTAACCCTTCTCTTGGGTTCGACCCCTTTACTTCCACTTTACTATTGTTTTAGTTTAAAGTTAGTAGAGTCAAAGTCTAGAGTATAAATTGTTAATTTGATAGATTAATTCTAGTATTTTAACGACCTAGTATTTACCGAGTCAACTACCCATAAATTACCTATCTATTCTATCTCATGATACTTTACTTTCATTTCATGTGTGGTCCCATTTTGTAATAATGTATTACTGGCAGCTAAAAATTATAGTACAACTAGTTTCATACTGGGTTCGAGGATTAATTTAAAAGGGTAGTATGCAAATCACTTGATATGCTATCTGTAGACTTTAAAATCCATGAATCTGTGAACTACTGCTCAAATATTAATATCCAAATTTCCAAGGACCACTTGTGTATGCAAAGTGTTTGTTGAGAACTGATTTGTCTTCTGTCCAGGGAATTGCATAGTTGCACTCTTGAGGCACTTTGGATGCCCTTGCTGGTAACTTGTCCTTCAACCTTAAAATACATGGTCCGGATTTTAAATTACCGCTTGGCAATTCGCATATCAGTTCTTTTGTTGTCTTGTAAAGCTGGGAGCTTGCATCTACTTTAAAAGAATCTATGGCCAGATTTGACTCGGCTAATGTTAAGCTTACCGCTGTTGGCATGGGAAGTGCAAGTGCTAGCGAAGATCGGGTACCTTTTTTTTCTTTTCTTTTTTTTTTGGCTTGACGGCTTGGACTAGTACTTTTGCTGGCAGAACACTCTTGCTTTAGCATAACTGTTGAACTGCATCTTAGATTAAATATGATCTTGAAGTATTAGTCAGTGGCATCGATATTAGTGCTGGCTAGATAGATTAACAGAAAAACCTAAACGAAGACCAAGTGATATGTTCTTGTACTGTAGTACACCTAGTCTACTTCTGGTAAAAAAAAATTACTTCATCAAGATGTTAACTTATCAACAATGGAAGGATAGGATGGACCACTTATGGCTTTGAAATAGTTGACTTTCAAGTATTAAAAGAGTGCGATACAAATTGTTTCCCAAAGTACATCTTATCACAGTATTCCATGATGGATGTACTGCTTGTATTATTGTTGTATGTAAAAAAAACTTGACCCACCGGTGCTTTTGAAACACTCAGATAATATTGTTAATGTTACTAAAAACTAACAAAGATCTCGATGGAACTACGCCTGCTGTTGTGGTCCATGACTTTACCTATTCATAACCAGCTTTTGAGTTTAGTTTTTGGTGCTTAGGTAATAGTTTGATTAAATGGCCTACGTTATTTAAATTATTTAACGTGGAGAAAGAAATTGATTGATATAGTATATTGGTCTTCTAATCTTTTCAATTTTGGCCAATTATCTAAACGCGACAAAGCTCGTCCCTCTGGCAGGATTCGAAGAATTACAGATAGCAATCATTTGCTTATAAACTTCATTTTCTAATTAATTATTTGGAATAGTCCTGGTTGCTTATTGGCTCTTTTGTTATCTCGTGTTTGTGAGTTGGAATTTTTCTGAAGATTTTAGGTGCTTACATACTTGGTTCTTCACTTAACGTTAGAGTCCGAGTGTGGCTTGTCAAGCCTGGCATGCATGGACAACTCACCCATCTTGTAATGGAGCAGGCCAATAGATTTTTGTCTGACATAGAGTTAAGCTTGTATTTTTTGTTTGGTGTTTCTTGTAAAAAGGCTTTGCCATTGATATGTTAGTTCTTATCTAATGTGGCTTATCACTTATGAGACTCCAGTCCCATGGTGCATGCAAGATTTAGAAATAAAGAGACGCACAATCATCCATTTTAAAGGATTGTCTCACATAATTGTTAATAGACAACCATGTTTCTCTTCAAAATAAACCTAAATGTTTTGCTCACCAAATTTGCTAATATTTCATTTTCGGAAAAAAGAAAATTTTTTGGTACTTTGGTTTCTCTGATTATTCCAAATTAGTCCAACTTCGTAACTTTCTGGCATGAACCGTATATCTCAGAGAGGTCGTATTTCTTTGGGTTGGTAGGGTAGAGTGAGTTAACCTTTTTAGGATTTCTCTCATAGGCCGTTCCGAGGTTGAAAGGTTGCATTGGATCACTTTAGATTTGTCCGGGGAAGCTTAATTTACATTTGATTGTCTTTCTTTAAATTTTTTAAGTGCGCTACTTGACAAGATCGCCCTCTTTAATAGCCTAATCGCCTTAGCCTTAAAATAAAAGGCTGCGCATACCGTTGTGTAAGGACCCCTTGAAAAAGCAGCTTTCAAGGTCTCGTCGGGTTTTGAGAATCTATTCGAAGGGTCTTCTATAATCTTGTACTTTCTTGAATTCTTTCCACTAGAGGCTTTCTTAATAATTTGCTTTTCCAGTTACCATTTCCTATGGAGTGCCTTTATACCGATCTTGAACGCAAGGCAATCACCCATTTTAGTAGCCATTGCTATTGATTGAAGTTCTGACTTCAGTAGAATTTTCATACAAGGCTCTTCCTAATACAGGCATATGCATATGCCTTGGGGTTATACTATGGTTTCGGTCGTACATTCTTCAACCCAGCCAGTATAAGCTTGGAACTCTAATTACAAATTACTTTGTCCTTCCTTTTTCCACATCTTCTGTTAAAATGCCTTCTTTATCTGATAAATCTTCAACGCCCATGAATTTGTGTTTGATCTTACAGACAAAAGTATTCTCAAGGTTTGATTCTCTGTAGAAAGTTGTGAAGAATTACACAATTGAAGCCACACCTGATGACAGGAGTGGTGTCTTACAACATGTAGAACGGCTTTCGTTTGAATGAATTTAGTGATTACTCTTGAGATGTTACAATATAGCAATGACATTACCAACTAAATATGTTTGACACTCGTATTGTCCAGAGAAACTAGTCAAGCTACTCAAACCTGTGAGCTTTTCAAACCCTATGTAATTGTTAGTCCTTGCCATTGTATGAAACCTTACCATTTATTAAGCACATAGTATAGGTTGTTTCTAGATCAATCATAAAGAAAGTCAGTTTACCGAGTTGTTTTGCTTATTATCTCCTAAAGAAACAATTTCGCCTCTTGACAGGGAGGAATGTTTGTCTTAAAAGGAAAGCGCTTGTTGTATGCTCGAAAGGATGAAGGAACAGGTGACCATTCCCCGTTAGATGACGTGCTCAATGTTCACGGCAAAGTTCCGATTGCATGAATCCTGCAAGTATTTACTATTGTATTGAGCTTCATACCTCTCAAGTTATCTTAAGATATGACTTCAACCCAAGTAACTCAACTGTATAGGCTACGCTAATGTCATAAGCAGAAGTATAACGATTGAACGCCTATATTAGATAGTCATAATATAATAGATATACGAATACGACAATAGTTTCAGTTACATTTACCATCTACCTCTATTAACCGCACCTTGTAAAAATTACTTCAGACTTAGAGAGTATAAGTTAAAAACTTGTCTGAATAAGTTACAATTAGTTTTTTTCTTACGAGCCTTACAGGACCAAATAAGCTGAATCGGTACAACTGAATTATGATATCGTTTAATGCACATAGCAAACATTTAAAGTTGCACCTGTCGATAAAGTGCACCACCAGCTACCACATATGCCTGAATGATAAAATCCGTTCCATCGGCATTGTATGGTTCTCCAAGAAGAGAAATCTACGAGAATACCGCAGAATAATCAATTAACTTGAACATTTACGTATTTAACTAAATAACTATTGAAAATAAGATATATTAGTATGATGCCCGTGCGTTACACGGATTTGAAAATAACAGGCTAAATATATAATACGTTAGCCTTTATTGTGTAAAGAGGATTGTAGGACAATTTATTTACTAACAAAATTTAAGTAACGATCCTTGTTGCTTCAACTTGTGATTTTATTAACTAAACTAACTAACCTTTAAATAACGCATCTTTTTCTTTCAGATAATAATTTTGAGAGTTTTAATTGGTAAAATAAAATTGCCCCTTAAAAGTTTTAAGAGAGTAGCCTTAGGCCTCTCTTATTCTATAGAGTGGTCTCACCCTCACCATACCCTTCTTTTCTTTGCCGAAACCTTAACTGATTATGGTTTACTCGTACCAACACCATATTTCCCTTTTCTTGTGGCTTGCTTGATGGGGTTTACCACCACATAATGTTACCCTCTCTTCTCGGGGTTTGCCTATTTCACCTTCTTGTGGAATGTGTCACTGTCATTCTAAGATAGCACTTCTACATTTCATGGGATGTACTGTCACTTACTTCATAATGCGTGTTATTGTCAGCTCCTCTTTACCTTCTACTTCTTTAATTTAACCTCCAGCCTAAACTCTTTCAAAACCCAAATCATTCAACCTCATCTTGATTTACTTTAATATTTTCTGCTTATTCATTTGGCGGCTTTGGTCAACTCATTGTTAGACCCTTTGGACCCGCAATGTCTTTCTTCAACTTAATTTCACTGCTCTTCTTGGTCTCTTCCGAACACTCTTCAAGCATGCCCTCGAATACCTGTTAACCCAATCTATTAGCCCCTCTTGATTACTCTTGACAAAAGATCAATGTAGCCCCTAGGCCCCTATAATTTTTGCACTACTTCTCTTTTGCACTACTTTTGAGTTAAGATGCGCTAATGCCATCACAAACTTTATTGTATTTACTATAGGAAAGACCACACCATTGTAAATGAGATACTTTTATACTCCCTTATTAGGCCTCATAGATCCCTTATTTTTGGACATACTAAGCGTTAGATGTCTTTTGTTATTGTCAATGAGTCTTAGAATGTTTTTGACAATGAGTTGTGCTCCTTTTTCATCAACAAAACACTTCTTACTCCTTTTCCTTTTAACCCTTTTCTGACTGTTACATCTGTTATATCTCATTGGGCTTCACTTATTCTAAAGAGTGCTCACTACTACGAAAACGCGGGATACTGACGGCGAAAATCCGACTGTAACAGCCCATACTGACGGAAAATCCGTCAGTATTTCCATTTCCTGACGGCCATTCCGTCAGGACTCAGCGTCAGCGATTTTCGTCACTAAAATCACTGTCCTGACGGAATTTCCGTCAGTAAAATGCTATTACTGACGGAATTACCGTCGTCCAGTCACAGCAGGCAACTGACGGAATTTCCGTCAATACATGGTATTCCTGACGGATATTCCGTCAAGACGATGACACGTGGCATAATTGGCGGTTGATTTAGAAAACTGAAAAATAGGCCTATGATGGAAAATCCGTCAGGAAAGTCAAAGCTTCTTTGACTTTCCTGACGGATTTTCCGTCAGTAGAGCACACGTGGCACTAAACTGAAATCCCAAATAATACGCCTCTGACTGAAATTCCGTCAGGAAAGTCAAACCTTCTTTGACTTTCATGACGGAATTTCCGTCAAGATTATTAAAAACAGGACTGGAAACAGCAGCTTGCTGCCCAGCCACGATGCGTATTTGCATCGTTTCAAATACAACCAAAACCTACAAAACACATATATAATTATCGAGCGCCAAGCGGGAATCCATTTTCACGTCGACCGCAATTGCGGGAATCAAGAGAGGCAACAAAAGAGAATTGAACGCAAATTTTTTACATAAAAAGTCGGACAAATTCGTACATTGTCTTACTAATTAAACACAAATCACCAATGTTTTTTCATACTCCCTACTAGACGACAATACTAACCTAACTAAAGGCTCTAACCTATAGGAGAAATAAAACTACCACCTCCAAACCCGTGTCCATCATCCGCAAAGTCGTCCCGACCATGTAGATTGAATTGTGAGCACGTGTTTGGGGGTTGAGATGCTTGCATATCAACCTAAGCCTTTTGCATTGCCGCAATTTGTTCGGTCTGTTGACGAAAAGTTTCTTGAAGAACTAGTCGAGTGGCTCGCTCATCATTCATTTGGGTGGAAAGCTGAGAAATCATGCTAGGATTATAAGCAAAAGATCGGCGACCACTTTTGTTAGTAGAAGGATCATACCATACTTCGGCCCCTTTTTCTCCGGTCCCAAATAGCCGGTTCTTCTTGTCAAAACCCTTGACAACCTTGTAGTACGACTGGATCTCGTCGGGAGACTGTCCATGTGGCAATGGTTGACTCATCTCCTCATTGTAAGCATTCTGAAAAAAGAGACAAAATCGTCAGAAATGATATATATATATATATATATATATATATATATATATATATATATATATATATATATATATATATATATATATATATATATATATATATATATATATATATATATATATATATATAGGCGAGATCTCGTGAGAACGAGTATTCGATGCAAACGGTGAGAACGAACTACAACCACAAGATTTAAAACAATTGTACGGCTGATATTATTGACGGAAACAAATAAAAACTCAAAACAAACAATCTTAGCAAACGTTTTCCCTTCTCTCTCTACCTTAATCTTCTCTCACTAAATCACAGAAAAAAATCCGCGAAAAATCCGAAAAAATTGCGATGCACAAGAAATAGCGCCACAAAATCAATGAATTGGTCTTAATTGATACAAATTGTTCAAGTAATTGATGTACGTCTCTGAAATTTTTCAACTTTTACCACATAATTGATGTATGTACATATCAATTTGTACCGTTTTGATTTTAATGGTTTTCGTTTTTGGTTTTTGTCTTGATTTGTAGGGATTTAATGGAAATCGAAGGATCTATTGTTGTCGTTGATCCCTCTTGATTCAATTGTTCCACCGCTAGTAATGACCGTTGCCTGATATATCTTCCAATTAGGTATGAATATATTTTAAATTGATATGACATTATCATTCAAGGTTTGTTTTTGATCGTCTTCTAATTGTTGGGAGTCAGTGTATCTAGTGAAGTAATTGTTAAGAATCAGTGATAAATAAAGCAGATGATACATAGTATTGAAGGTTTCTGTTGTTGTTTTCTTAAATTTATTTAATGTATATAGTAATATAATTCATACTTATTAGTCCTCAGATAAAAGCAGATGATAACTTAGCCCTCTTGTTTGTTATGTTTTATTGGTGTATCTGGTAATATAATTGATGCGTGTCAGTTTTAAGATGGCGTATCTGGTAATATAATTGATGCTTTCCAGTTTTAAGACAAATTTAAATGATGAATATGACCTGTTGTCTTCCAAATTTGATTAATGTATCCAACAATCATATATAGGTACCTATATAAGATGAATTGTACCTTACTGTGCATCTATTAAGATAGTTTAGTCATTGGGTACATAGAAGGGAAAGGAAAAACTCGGTTGAAACTAGAATGTGGATGCTCAAAGAGTTTAAGAGAGTATATCGGCGACTCGAAAGAACCGTGGTTATGAAACCGTTAGAAAGGAGGGATATGATCGCTAGGAAATTGATGATGCAAAAATATAAGTATTTTGAACCTACTAAAACTATAGGGCATGTCCCTGGTGTCCATGTTGGTGACGAATTTTACTTACGGGTTGAGTTGATGATAATGGGTTTACACTTTCAGTTGATAAATGTGATTGATTCTATGATAACTTCTCCATATGAGACATTGTTGGCCCTTTGCCCTTCACTTCAAAAGAATTTGTTGTTGAGCTGCCCAGGGAATGTAAAGGAGGTTCAAGCAGGTTTGTGTGACACATTCAGTCTCTAATGGCTGCAACTGAATAAACACAAACTGACTTGTTTTGTTTGTTTGGCAGTGAATCGAGGAAATTTGAGGTTTCTGTAAAGTTGGCTTCAAGGGTTGATGTCCATCATTTGAAGGAATTTCTCTTCGGGAGAAACACTGAAACACCACAAGATGCCATACAAGTTCTTGATGTTGTCTTGCGAGCTGCGAAGAGTTTAAAAGAGTAATCAAAATTAATTGTACTTGTGTTCTTTCGTTTTCGTTGTATTCTTTTTTACTGAATTTGTGTTTCTTGGCAAACAGGTATGTTATAATTGGAAGATCTTTCTTTTCTGAGGATTTGGGCAAAGGGAATCGCAGATGGTATTGAGTTACGGAGGGGATTACTCAGATGGGACTATCTCTAAACATTGGTATGTTAATCTCTTGGTAAACACTTACCGACCTTCCTTCCGATTTGCAAAACAATTTCTCAAGGGAATGCGAATTTAAAATATTCTAATGTGTTTTGCAACTATATTTTGTCGTAGATTCATCTTCTCAGCCTTTCTTCAAACCATTATGTGTTACCTCATTCGTGATGGAGAATGTGAAGTTAAGAGATCTTTCCAGGCCACTTAATGATGCGGCTCGTTTGAAGGTAATTAATATTTAGCTTTGGTATATGGTGGCTATTTATCTAGTTACATTGAAGTTAGAAGTCTAATAGAGCTACTTTTTTCCTTCTCTGAGTCCTTGCTTTCTGATGTCTTCCCTTTATGCAGGCAAGTGAGGGCAACACGTATACGGATATAGAGGTCATTTATCGGTGTCTTCAGATGAATATGGAACTAGTCAAGAAGACCTGATTTTATACGGCAACATCGGTTGGAAGTGGACCCACCCTACACCTAGCTGCAAAGCTTCCAAGGTTAAGAGGAGTTGTTTTGCATAGTGCCATCCTCTCTGGACTTCACGTTCTATGCCAAGTTTTCATTCTGTGTTGATAGATATAGGGTATGTGCTTTTTTGTCTTCCGTTTGAACCCATTTTTTGCTTTTGTTATTGGAACGAGTACTTTGATGTAATATGCTTTCTTCTTCTCATTTATTTTATCCTCATTTGGCTATGGATGGTAGTCTAGCAGTCTTAACTTTGATAATATATTTGTAAAAACGTAGCTAGAAGCTAATTAAACGTAACTAGAACACGTTAAAGCGTACTTAGTTGCTAAATAGAACCTTAAGTATATAATAAAATTGGGTGCCACCCTCTCACATACATTTTTAATTGAAGGGGTCCCCACTCACCCCTTGTGAGAGGGTGGCGCCCAAATTGGGTGTCACCCGGTGGCGCCCTTTCATTTTTCATAAATTAATGAATCTCACATAATGCCACCAAAATAGTTATTACCACTTCTTTGTGTTGAAATCATATTCTTAGCAAATGTATCAGTGATTATTGTATTTTGGTAATCTAATTGATGTGAATTAGTTCCGACACAAACTTAAACAATGAAGAGTCACATATTTTTTTCGTAATTGATTAGTCTATCTAGCAATTAATCGATGCGTTTCAGTTTTAACGGCTTCTGCTGATTCATGTACTGTTATAATGTATGCCATCTGTTAGTTGTGGACTTAAAAGAAAGGATACCTGTTTGTGCACCGAATTTGAAGACTGAAGTGGGTATGAGTTTCGACAAATTAGAGGACGGAATACAATTCTATAAAACTTATGCTGCCAATTCTGGGTTTAAAATGAGAAAGTCAACACAAAGAATTATAAAACGGCAAAGTCTTCTGAGTTCTACATTCCGACCGTATTTTCTGAATTTCAATATGAGTGGGAAGCTGCATGTTTTACTTGTGGCGTTAAAGTTTTAGGGGTTGATAGAATTGATAGCATTCCCATTATTGATCGTGAGAGAAATAAGGTATATTATGTTTGTTTTATTTCTGATGGAGTGAAGTTGAGCTGCTCGTGCAAAAAATTTGAGAGACATGGTATTCTGTGCCGACATGCTCTCTATGTGTTGAAGGAACAAAGATTCGAAAAAGTTCCAATCCATTATTTGCTGGGTAGGTGGAGCAAATTCAAAACATGTCAGTCACTTTGTAGTAATGTGCCTGAGACTTTGATCGATGATTGCAACGCTTTAGAGGTTCGGAAAAACAAGCTTAGAAACCTATGGTCTGAAGTATTTACATGTGTGTAGTTGCTGTAAACTATACAGTTGTCCATTTCATCATTTATAATTGCATTGATGAATCTGAATAATTTTTTTTCTTCATATATACTTGCATTGATGAATCTAAATAAATACGTAGCTTTAAATTTATAAGGCTTTGATGCAGGTTTGAAGAATTGACGAGTTTGGAGAATTGAAGAGGAGAACATAGAGATTGCAGGAACAAAAGAAATAGATGGAATTTACTGAAATTCAGGATTTTTTTTATTATATTTTATTTTACCAAAGAACTTTGGATTTTGTAGAATTTGTTTTTTATGCTATGTTTTTTATGCTATGTTTTTTACCTATATAATTGGAGCATCTACACGATTTTTTTGTGTGACTACATAAGGCAAATAGCGTATCTACCAGAATTATGTATCGAATGTACATTCTGGTCATAATTTCATGAGCACAAGCAATTTTTGTGAAGACTGAAACCATATAGATTGTAGTCATATGTCATCTGGATTAAAGGGCGTGTCTGAAAACATACCGGATTAAAAGGCGTATCTGGATTGAAGGGTGTATCTCATACTTGCGTTTGTGAAACTCTTGTGTCATCTCAATTATCCGTGACACAGATTGTACTCCGTAAGCTGCAGCACCATAAAGCTTTAATTGGCGTTAATTAGTCGAAGACGTATTATCACCTTAATTCATTGTGGTAAGTTGTTATTGTAACTGTATTCAAAAAGAGATTTCGGTTTGTCAATGCTTGAGTTATTTACATACTAGCTTAGTATGCTAAATTTTAAATCAAATGGAGATAGCCTCACACACATGCCATATAACTTCAGAGACTTCATGTAAATCAAACCAAAAAATAAGGAAGTCGGGATTAGGAACCACTGAGTTCATTGCGCATTGAACGAGTTCGGATTATGTTACATCATTACACCCCTAAACTAAATCATTACAACACAACCCTAACTGAGCAGTCCTTATCTGACACCATCATCTATTCCGACAAAAGACAATCAGACTCCTTGCTTGATTGCTTGCTGCCACGCACTTTGCTTCTGTCTGCCAGTGCACACTTCCACATCGACTCAAAAAATCTACACAGCAGACATGTGAACAGAAAGATAAGGCTATAGTTTGAGTGATTTTATATAGAAGAAACATGAACATGAGGAAACAAAATGTCCCTTTGAGGTAGCAGACCACTATTTATGAACAAAATCTACACAGCAGACCACTATTTATTTATGAACTGCAGGAGGGAGTTAGGACTCATCCTTGTCTTTAAAACCGGGAAATGTTCCTTTCAGGCAGCTACGTCTTGTTGTTTACTTATGCCACCTACGTCTTGTTGTTTACTTGTGTCAGCTACGTCTAATTGCCAACTTGTGTGATCTGGTCCTCTTCATGGTTACACCTATAAACTAGAAAAACGTAGCTGGCCGTATTATTAACGTATCTGACAATCACATACATGGACCTACGTATATGGAACATCATCACCTTTTCTAAACCACGCTTAAATGCGGCAAAGAGTATAATAGTACAACATCATCACCTTTTCTAAACCACGTAGTATAAACAAGCAAAGCGTGCATCCACAAAACTCAACTTCAATAAGCTTCTTGATGAACTCAACTCGAGTGGGAACAAATGCAAGATAATTTTACAATGAATGTCAATAAATGTCTTCTTTTCTTTATTTCAATGTGTGAACAAATCTCTGAGACAGAGGGATACATGAATAAAGGTAGACACATGATTCGTATGAAGAAAGTACAACACAATTACTCCATTTGATTATATTTTTATGAGACCTAATGAGCTTACCTCAAACATAGTACTAATAGATGTACATACTTTTAGTCAGCCGACACAAAACAATTTAGGATAATATTTAATAGCTGCTAGTATAATTGCAGAAACATATCGTAGCACAACACAAAACCAAAACCAGGAACGTACCTAGTAGTTGATTAAACGTAACTAGAACCCTTTAGAACGTACCTAGCGGCTATAAAGCCCTTAAAATAGATATTACCACTTTTTTTTTTTGTTGAAAAAGCTTACAAAGAAACAGCAATCTACAAAATTTGTATGTATTTCACACAATCTATACCATTCCTATCTCTATTTACCGGCTACATCGTAAATAAAAATTTGGACACCAAATCATACTCCGCTGTGCACTGTGTCTATCCAAATTATTAATGTATCTAGATGAGTAAAATAGTGCATCTACAACATAATTACTCCATTATATCCTATTATATGCGAAAAATTAACGAAGTACCAAAAAAAAGGGTTACCTGATTAACGAATACTCAACGAGCAAACAAATTGATCCTGCACAAGGTGAATTCAAGTATGTATGAGGAAGAAAATAAAGTAGATAGTTGAGATCGAAATCATAAAATTGAACGAAATCGAGTAAAACGATTGAAAATCAAGCTACAGAAACAAATTACCTGCGAAAATGAGAAAAAAATGTTCAAAAACGGAAACTAAACTGAAGAATTGCAGTAGAATAATCGTCGTTCTACATCATAATCTTTCGATTCACTTGAATTTTGACGAACGATTGAATCGGGGTAAATTAATTTTAGGGAAATTAATTTGGGAAAATCTTATTTTGGGGAAAAGGTATAGAAATGAAAGTGCAGGAAAATAATGAGAGGAGAGAGAAAGAAATTTGATGAAAATATTGTTATAAGTGCCAAAGGTATATGGGCAAGGTCGTTTATGTTATTTTCGGCCGTTCAATTTGTTTCAATCCAATGGTTCTAGTTCGTTCTCACCGTTTGCACCGAGTGCTTGTTCTCACCGGATCCTAAATCTATATATATATATATATATATATATATAGAATCAGGATCCCGTACGAACTAAATTACGGTGCGAACTGTGCGAACTTAATAAGAGTCATCAGATAAAGTCCAATGAACGGTGTATATTGAATCTCACGCTGGCCCTTATATTGCTTTATCCTCACCAATTCAACACAACCCGCATTCCAATTACCCGTACTCTCGCATACCCCCTCACACATCTGACATTCTCCAACCACTACTTCCACCCTCCATCATCGATCAACAACCTCGACAACTTATCTCCTAATATAACGCCTCTTCGATCTCCTCTCTCATTTATCTCTCTGCGTCTTCAATAATAGCACTCTCATCCACTATCACAAACTCCGGCATCAAATAATATTCAACACCCTCGTCGAGATCTATTTGTATCCTGAGTCACATCCTGACCTCGTCGTCGTCTACTCACTCCGGCGAGTTTAGCTGACGAAGTTTAGCTGCCAGAGTTTAGCCGATGCTGTCAATCTCGCCTGTTTTAATTTCTCAGAAAATGTGATTTTAATTCCAGATCTACTAAAATGAAATTGATTTTCAATGAAGTAATAGTAATGATGGTCTTCGTTGGAGTGTTCAGTCGGCGTTAAATGAGGGTTGTAGCGTCGTGAATGAGCAGCTTGAGGTTGACGACATCATTTAGGGTGACAGATGGTGTCGCCGGCGCTGTTAATGGTGGTCGGTGTTTGTTATTTCTTGTGTTTTTCCTTACTTTTTCGTAGATCTATTGTATAGAGAAAGTTATTGTATAAAAAAGAGTAGATCCAAGGTGGTTATGGTGTGGGCGAGCTCAATACAATGGTGAATCTAGGGTTGGTGGTGGTTGATTTAAGATGAGTAAAGGTGGGAGTAGGCGGGATCGTGGAGATGAGAATGGGGGTGGTGACAGTGGTCAGCGTAATTGGGGTGGAGATGAGAATGGCTATCGGGAATATCACCGGCGTGGTTAAGGTTGGTCACCGGCGATATCAGGTAGTCATTGATGAAGATGGGTACATGAAATTTGATGTCAGATACACTTTATCATATTGGCAGACACATTTTTTAATTTGTTGTGGTGGCAGAGGCAACTTATGCTAGTGGTCGTAAGGCGATTGTTTTGATGCCAGTGGTGGTGGTGGCAGTGGTGGCGGCGGGGGTGATTCATCGAAAAGGAAAGGGGGCGACATAAGGCTGTTTTGCTGCGTGGAGTTGCCGTGACGTTGCCGGAATGTTGGATGACCGGTGGTGTCGCCGGCATCTTTTGATTGTACTGGTGAGTAAGGTTCGTGATGGTTGTGGTCGTGGTGGTGGTCATGGTGGTTGTCATGGTGGTGACGACAGTGGTGGGGGTGGTGGTGCTGTCAATGGTGGGGGTTTGGTGGACACAGGAGGTATTAGTACCGGATACACATGGTATAATTGCCGGATACATGTATGGTGGTGGTCGCGTTGGATACACAAAATACAAGCTCAGATACGCATTGTATTACCACCGGATACACATGGTATTTCTGGTGGATACACGTGTATCCGATAGTGTTACAATGTGTATCCGGTAATATTACAATGTGTATCCGGAAGTATGAACTTGTGTATTTAGAAGTATAATAGTGCGTATCTGAGAAGTAATATAATGTGTATCTGAGTGTAAAAAGTGTAAAAGTGCTTCTAAAATTTTGGTGTAGAAAAAGTGTATCTAGATATGTTATAAGATGTATCTGAATAAGAGGTGTATATGGTAAGTAAATAAAGTGTATTTAAAAAAAAAAAAAAAAAACTCCCTTATTAAGCTAGTTCGTACGGTTCGTACGTTAAGGCAGTTTGTACCTGAACCCGCCCATATATATATATATATATATATATATATATATATATATATATATACAGAGAGAGAGAGAGAGAGAGAGAGAGAGAGAGAGAGAGAGAGAGAGAGGAGTTATAATGAGTCCTCCTCTCAAATTGAGTCCATAAGTCCCTCTAAGGGCCTTTGGATGGACTCAATGAATGGTTGAGATGCATTTGATTAAGGGCTATTAAAAAGAAAAGGAAAAAACTGTGGATGGTTGGATTGAGATGGGTGGTTGAGATTGAAAATTACCCAAAAAAATTACCACTAATCAAATTTCTATACACTAATTAATTTTTTCTTTCTCTCTCTAGCCCCTAATTAATCGATTTTTGAGTTTGATTTGAAGTGTAAATGTAATGTTGTATGAGTTTTACAAGTGTAAATGTGATGTTTTACGAGTGTAAATGTAACATTTTAAGAGTGTAAATTTGATTTTTTGTGACGGAAATTTTGAATTTATATAATTTTAACATTTTACAAGTGTAAATTTGATGTTTTACGAGTGTAAATGTAACATTTTACGAGTGTAAATTTGATTTTTTGTGACGGAAATTTTGAATTTTTATAATTTTAACATTTTACAAGTGTAAATTTGATGTTTTACGAGTGTAAATGTAACATTTTAAGAGTGTAAATTTGATTTTTTGTGACGGAAATTTTGAATTTTTATAATTTTAACATTTTACAAGTGTAAATTTGATGTTTTACGAGTGTAAATGTAACATTTTAAGAGTGTAAATTTGATTTTTTTTATTTTTTGTGACGGAAATTTTGAATTTATATAATTTTAACATTTTACGAGTGTAAATGTGATGTTTTACGAGTGTAAATGTAGTATTTTAAGTGTAAATTTGAAGGTTTTAGAGTGTAAATTTGGTCCTTTGAGTGTGACTTTGGTCCTTTAAGTGGAACTTTGGTCCTTTATGAGTAAAACTTTAGTCCGACTACCAACAAACACCACCACCGCCATCCTCCACCACCAACTCATATCCACAAAAATATATGAGTGCAAATTTATAAAATTTTAACGAGTGTAAATGTAAAGAGATACGAGTGTAAATGTAAAGAAATATGAGTGTAAATGTAAAGAAATATGAGTGTAACTTTAATAAAATATGGTCCTTTTCAAATGAGTTTAAATGTAAAGAGATAGAAGTGTAAATGTAAAGTAATATGAGTGTAAATTTAAAGAAATATGAGTGTAAATGTAAAGAAATATGAGTGTAACTTTAATAAAATATGGTCCTTTTCAAATGAGTGTAAATGTAAAGAGATACAAGTGTAAATGTAAAGAAATATAAGTGTAAAGGTAAAGAAATATGAGTGTAAATCTGAAAAATGCGTGTAAATGTAAAGAAATATGAGTATAAATGTATAGAAGTACGATTGTAAATGTAAAAAAATATGAGTAATAATAAATATATTTATTAGATCTAAGAATAAAAATCATAATAATACGATTTTTTTTTTCAAAATTCTACTATATATTTATTAAATCTACGAATAAGATCAACTAGAGACTCTCCATTAAGAAAGATCTCGAAAAAAACTACAAAAAAACAAAAAAAAATTGAAATTTTGAAAAAAAAAAACAGATCTGAAAATTTTTAAAACTAAAAACAAAAACCAAACATTGAAAAACAATAAAAAAAAAAAACAAAACAAAATCAGGCCCACAACAAAAGAAATCTGAAAATTTGTAAACATACAATAAAAAAATTGAGTAGTACTCTACAGCAAATCCTAATGCCAAACAATGACAAACAATGAAAAAGAGGAAAAGAAGATCCAAAACATAGAAAGCAAAACGACATGCCTAATAGTGGTATATCAAATAGAAAAATCAAAAAAAAACATAAGAAATCAGAAAAAAAAAAAAAAAGATCTGAATGGTTGTGGAGCCGCGACGGAGAGAGGAAGGAGGGAGCAGGGGCTGTAGTGGCAGTCGGAAATGGTGGTGGGTTGGATGCAGGCAGGGGGTGCGGTGGTGTTGGTTGGAGAACGAAAATAGGAGGAAGCTGGGTCGTGGAGGTCGGGGTGGTAGTCGGGGGTGTTTCAGATTTGGAAATGGTGGGTCTGGGTCTGGGTGATGGTGGTGGGTGTGGGTGAGCCGCGGGTTGTGGTTGTTTGTTGTGGGTGGTTGTCGGGTTGTTCTTGTGGATGTTGTTGGTGGTGAGTAAGGGTGGTGAGCTCGGATCTGGCCAAAAAGGGAGAAAGGAAGGGAGGTGGCGGGATGATGGTGGAGAGGAAATGGTGGGATGGTGGAGACGAGGGAGGTCGGGGTGGTGGTGGTGAACAGGTCGGG
Source organism: Silene latifolia (assembly GCF_048544455.1). Classification (NCBI taxonomy): domain Eukaryota; kingdom Viridiplantae; phylum Streptophyta; class Magnoliopsida; order Caryophyllales; family Caryophyllaceae; genus Silene; species Silene latifolia. The sequence goes on along the minus strand of NC_133538.1, from coordinate 224,506,415 downwards.
GTAGGGTGGGGTGGTAGTTGGGGCCTGGGGGTGAGGATGAGAGGAGTGATTTTTTTTTTTTTTTTTTTTTTATTTTTTTTTTTTTTTTGGTTTTTGGAATTGTTTTGGTTTTTGGAATTGTTTTGGTTTTTTGAGTTTTAGAGAGATTAGGGGAATGATATTTGTGTGATAGGAGAGAGAAGTGAGTGGAAAAAGAAGGCTTATATAATGAAATTAGGAGGTTGATTAGTGATGGTAGTGAGGAAAAGTGATTAATTAGTATCAATCCCCTCCATTTAGCATTAATCCCTCCTTTTTACCCCTCAATATGAGCCTCTCGTCTCATCTTTTCAATGGTCCTAAAGAGGACTTATGGACTCAATGATTTTCGGTGGACTCACTTGATCCTTCTTCTATATATATATATATATATATATATATATATAGAAAAGGGATCCTATAAGTCCACCTTATTTAGGTGAGTCCTTGAGTCCTCATCCTAACCTTTGGATCTAAATAATGAATGGCTGAGATTAGAGCAAAATAGAGGTCTAAGATATAAATAGCACAAAACCCTAATCTCTCACATCCATTTCATTTCACTGCCTCATTTCTCACTTTTTATTTCTCTCTCTTCCTCTCATCTTAACATTTCCTCTCATCTCTCTACAACTCCAACACCCACCACACAACACTCATCACCTCCCTCTCACCCCGCTGCCGCCACTACCCGACACCCCTCCATGTCCTCCATTGTCGGGAGCCACATCACGCAGCCACGGTGACGCCGCCCTTGCTGCCGCACGCCTCAGATCTGCCTTTTTTTTTTTTTTAAAGTTGCGACGATGTTTTGCGGTGGTTGTTGGTTTTATGGTGGGTTGTTTGCCTTTCTTTCTTTCTCCTCCCGTCAGATCTGTTTTCCTTTTTCGTTTTTTTTTTTCGCCGTCAGATCTGCTATTTTTTTTTTTTTTTTAAAGTTGCAACGATATTTTGCGGTTGTTATTGGTTTTATGGTGGGTTGTTTGCCTTTCTTTCTTTCCCCACTCGTCAGATCCGGTTTTTTATTTTTTTTTTTTTATTTTTTTTTTTGCGGTTGTTGTTGGTGTTCTTGTGGTGATACTGGTGGCGTGGCAGTGGGTCTCGACTTGTGATTGGTGATGCCGAAATGCTTCCTCCATCTGTTTTTTTTTCAATTCTTTTTTTTTTGGTTTGCTGATGGTGGTGGTCATGGTTTTCTTTATTTTTTTTTTAATTTAATTTGTTGTGGTTGGTGGTCATAATGCGGCGAGGGTGGTGGCGGTTGTGGTAATGTTTGTGCACAAGGTGGTTACACTAAAGTTACACTCCTTACGGACTAAAGTTACACTCCTTACGGACTAAAGTTACACTTGTTTCAGACTAAAGTTACACCCATTTTGGACTAAAGTTACATCTATATCGGACTAAAGTTACACAGGTAAAGGACTACAGTTACACCTATATCGAACTAAAGTTACACTCCTAAATGACTACAATTACGTAAACTTAGTGTTAAAATTATATAAATTCAACCTATAATAAAAAATACATAAATTTAAATTTTAACATAAAAAATGACTCTTAAAATACTAAAGTTACACTCTTTAAATACTAAAGTTACACTTGTAAAACAGTAAAGTTACACTCATAAAGTGTTGAAATTACATAAAAAACAGTAAAGTTACACTCAAAAATCGTTAAAATATTAAAAATCGTTAAAATTACAAAAATCGTTAAAATTATATATTCAAAAAAAAAAAAAATAGTCATAAATTCAAAATTTTGTCTAAAAAAATAGCCATAAATTCAAATTTTATATAAAAATTGCCTTAAATATTTAAAGTTACACTCATAAAGTACTGAAGTTACATCCAATAAATGAGTGGCTGAGATTAGGACTTAGGGACTCAACCAAAATTGTGGACTTATAAGAACTCCTCTCTCTTTCTCTCTCTCTCTCTCTCTCTCTCTCTATATATATATATATATATATAGAGAGAAAAGGGATCCTATAAGTCCACCTTATTTAGGTGAGTCCTTGAGTCCTCATCCAAGCCCTTAGATCTAAATAATGGATGGCTAGGATTAGATTAAAATAAAGGGTTGTTATATAAATACCACAAACCCTAATCTCTCATTTCATTCCTCACAACACAAATCTCTCACTTCTCTCTCTTCTTCTCATCTCTCTCTAAACCCCACCGCCGCCACCATTCCACCGCCGCCACCACCATCATTCCACTGCCGCCACCACGCTAATGTTGCCACGCCACCACTACTCCAACGATGCCGCACCGACCATATCACACACCACCTGCCGCCGCTTCCTTCTACGTCGCCGCCACCCCTTCTCCTTTATCCTTTCTCTTTTTTTTTCAGATCTACACATAAAAAATTGATATTTTTCATTTTGTTTCAAAAATTTACCATAAACGTCCCTCCTTCACTCTCCTCCGTCGACATCACCACCACGAGTCACCCCCACCAAACATGAGATCCAAAAAAACTAGATCTAAAACACTAGAATTGAAACAATGGAGGTGCCGAGAAAGGAGGGTGGTGGTGGATCTCGGTTTTTTTATGATTTTTTTTTTAATCTTATCCTATGGTGCATCAGATGTTGGTGGCGGTGGGGAGTAAAACCGGCGAGCAAGGACGATGGTGTTGTCCAGATCTATGTTTTTTTTTGTTTTTTTTTTCAATTGAAATTGTTATAATTGGTGATCAGAAGGCCGTGAGGTGCGTGCTGTGGTGGTCGGTGAGAAAGAAGGGTGGTGGTGTGGTCATGTTTGTGGACGAGTTGGTTTGGCTAAAGTTAAACTCGTTCAATATTAAAGTTACACTTCTGTCGGACTAAAGTTACACTCGTTCAGTACTAAAGTTACACTTCTGTCGGACTAAAGTTACACTTTAATTAAATTAAAGTTGCACTCGGACTAAAGTTCCACCTTATCGGACTAAAATTACACTCGTACTAGACTAGAGTTACACTCGTAAATGACTATAGTTACATTTAGTTAGTGTTGAAATTATATAAAATCAACCTGTAACACCCTATGGTAATTGAAGAGGTCCAGTTATAGGCTTAAATGACTAGTGCTTAAAGGGATTGAAAGTACTACTCATATCAACAAAGTGCACTTTCTTTTATGGTCATCCATGCGAAAGAACTCCAAAGTTAAGCGTGCTTGGCTGGGAGTAGTCTTAGGATGGGTGACCTCCTGGGAAGGTTTTCGGGATGCGCATGAGTGAGGACAAAATGCGCTATAAAGGACCCGTGTTGATCTGTGGGCCATGTACACAGCCTGGTGAGCTATCATAAGTAACCGCTCCCGACCCGGTTTGGGCCGGGGTGTTACAAACCTATAATAAAAATTATATAAATTTAAATTTTTACATAAAAAATGACCTTAAAATATTAAAGTTACATCTTTAAAATATTAAAGTTACACTTCTATAATAGTAAAGTTACACTCATAAAGTGTTGAAATTACATAAATCGTTAAAATTACGTAAATTCAAAAGTGTTGAAATTACATAAATAACTAAAATTATAAAAATTCAAATTTTTATATTCAAAATAAAATTGTATAACATAAATTCAAATTTTTGTATAAAAAATGTAAAATTTTAATTAAAATTACACTCATAAAGTATTAAAGTTACATTCATACACTAAAGTTACACTCATAAAATACTGAAGTTACACTAAATAAATGAGTGGCTAAGATTAGGACTTAGGGACTCAACCAAAATTGTGGACTTATAAGAACTAGTCTCTCTCTCTCTCTCTCTCTCTCTCTCTCTCTCTCTCTCTCTCTCTCTCTCTCTCTATATATATATATATATATATATATATATATATATATATATATATATATATATATATATATATATATATATATATATATATATATATATATATAAGGGTTCTCATAAGGCCCTTACATCTTATGAGTCCCTAACTTATAAGGACCTTAGGATGAAAGGGATAGAGGGATAAGATTACATCTTGATGGAGGGCCACAAATCTTCCTCCCTAATCTCCCTTATTAATCCTGTATAACTCCTTCCTAATCTGTATAACTCCTTCCTCATTCTAATTCTCCCAACTCACTCACTCATTATTCATTCTCTCACACTTTTCTCATCCCTCTTTCTCTCTCATTTTCCTCTCATTCTCTCAAAACAAAAAAAACCCAAATAAAAACAAACTAAAAAAACCAAAACAAAAACCAAAAACCAAAAAAATAAACACAAATCCTCCACCAGCCGTCATCCTTCTCGGTGACCACGCCCACCACCGCGACAACCATCGACGCACAACCTTTCTTCTTCCTCCACCGTAATCCACGCTGTCACCACCTTCCACTTTATTTTTTGTTAAGAAAACCTCAGATCCACCAACACCAACACCAACTCCTCAAAATTACGAGATCTCAAGCCACTGCCACCCCATGCTGCCGCGTCTCACGCCGTCACCGCCTCTGAAGCATGTCGTTACAGTCATCGGAATTTTATAAGGGTTGCAATTATATGATTGTTTTCTCGAAAATACTTGTCTTTTTTAAAACATCTGACATTTTGATTAAAAAAACAAAATAAAGCATAAAAAAAAATCAAATCTCGTCTTTGGTTGGTGTGTCATTGCACATGAAATTTTCTTTTGAAGTGTGAAACTTGAGGAGTGCTTATGTGTTTATCATTTGTTCATGGTGTTTATTATATGTGTGTATCAAATATCGTTTCATAGCACAAAACAGAATAACGCATCACATGTATTTATGGTGTTCAAAATATCATGATGTGGTCTTGTTTTGTTTAGCGATTTTGTTTTTATTAAAGTTACTCATCTCATAAAAAACCGTATTTTTATGTATTTTTTTCAGATTCCTAATATGTATAACCTCTAAAGTTATGTACATTATATAAATTGAAGTTACACAAATTTTGGACTAAAGTTATACATCTTGTCTATTAAAGTTATACATTGCGTGCATTAAAGTTATACAGACGATATATAAATTTTTCAAATTTAAGTATTTAAATTTTTAGATCTGGCGTTTTTTATTTCAATTATTGTTATTGTATTGTATTTCATTGTTAATTTTTTTTTGATGAATCATGATTTTGTTATTTGTTTTTTTTTTGTTATTGTTATTTGGTTTTTTTATATTTGGTTTTTTTGTTAGATTTACGGGTTTTTTTGTTAGATTATCGGGTTTTTGTTATTATGGGTTTTTTTGTTTTTGTTATTATGGTTTTTTTTGTTATTGTTATTTGTTTTTTTTTTATTATTATTATTAGTTGTCAGATCTAGTTTATTATATGTGTTTATCAGAGCTTGAGGAGTACGGTTTGTTATTTAATTTTTTCAGATTTAATGTTTGTTGATTAATTACGATTTTTCATATTTATTTGGTTTTTATAAAATTTATACTATTTACGACTAAAGTTATACACTTAAAACATTAAAGTTATACTATTTACGACTAAAGTTATGCACTTTAAACATTAAAGTTATACTATTTACGGCTAAATTTATACCCTTAAATCATTAAAGTTACACTATTTACAAATAAAGTTATACCCTTCAAACATTAAAGTTATACTATTTACGACAAAAGTTATAATCTTCAAAAATTAAATTTATACAATTTTGTTATGTGTTGTTATTTACTTATTTTATATTTTTTTTATTTCAAATATGTCTTATATTACATTTTGATATTTAGATAATGGCTTTTTTTTTCAGATCTATTATTGTTGGTTTAAAGTTAGTATTGGTGGTTTTTAGGATTTCGGTTATATATTGGACTAAAGTTGTATAACTTTAGTTAATTTACGACACATACTATTTACGATAAAAATTAACTAAAGTTATACAAAAATTGACTAAGGTTATACAAATATGGACTAAAGTTATACAAATATAGACTAAGTTATACAAAAATGAACTAAAGTTATACAAAAATAGACTAAAGTTATACAAATATGGACTAAAGTTATACAAAAATTGGACTAAAGTTATACAAATATAGACTAAAGTTATACAAATATGGACTAAAGTTATACAAAAATGAACTAAAGTTATACAAAAATAGACTAAAGTTATACAAATATGGACTAAAGTTATACAAATATGGACTAAAGTTATACAAAAATTGGACTAAAGTTATACAAAAAATTGACTAAAGTTATACAAAAATTACACACATTCCTACTGGAGTTAAACATTCATTGAGTAGAAGTTACTCATATCGTTACTAGAGTTATACATTTACTGAGTATACATTTACTGAGTGGAGTTATACGTTTAGTCCTTATTTGTATAACTTTAGTCCATATTTGTATAACTTTGGTCCATTTTTGTATAACTTTAGTCCTTATTTGTATAACTTTAGTCCTTATTTGTATAACTTTAGTCCGTTTTTGTATAACTTTGGTCCTTATTTGTATAACTTTAGGCCATTTTTGTATAACTTTAGTCCACTTTTGTATAACTTTAGTGTTTCTTTAGTCCTTCTTTGTATAACTTTAGTCCATATTTGTATAACTTTAGTCAATTCTTGTATAACTTTAGTCTTTATTTGTATAACTTTAGTCCATATTTGTATAACTTTGATCAATTCTTGTATAACTTTAGTCCTTATTTGTATAACTTTAGTCCATATTTGTATAACTTTAGTCAATTTTTGTATAACTTTAGACCTTATTTGTATAACTTTTGTCCATAACTGTGTATACTTTAGTCATTATATCATTTTTATATAAAAATGTGAAATATAAGATTAAAAATCAACAAAATATAAGAATTTTTATATAGTTAAGATTAAAATAACAAATTTTATGAAAAATATTTTAGTAGATTTTAGATGAAAAAAAGTATATCACCAAAATCTGGAAAAAAAAAAAAAAAAAAAGTGACGAAAAAAACCGAGACGCAAAATCTGGAAAAAAAAAAAAGAATTTACCGACGGCGGTGGTGGAGGTTGGTGGTGGGTGGCGGTGGAGGTGGGCGGTGGGTGGTGTCGGGTGGGATAGTGGTGGGTGGTGGTGAATGAGGAAGACATGAATGAATGATTTATTTAGGTTTTTTGATTTATTTGGATTTTTTGGGTTTTTTGATTTATTTGGAGTTTTTGGGTTTTATTTATTTATTTGGATTTTTGGGTTTTTTTATTTATTTGGGTTTTTTTTTAGAGTTTGAGTTAAGAGAGAAATGAAATGTGTAAGATGAGAGAGAAATGGATGAGTGGAAAACAAATTAAAAAGTAAATTAGTGATTAATTATAGTGGATTAGTGAAGGAGGAGAGAGATGGTGAGATTAGCTATTAAACACACTTTTTTGGGGTTGATCTTGGCCATCCATTTTCACCATCCAATGGCCCTTAATAGAATTTATGGACTCAATATATATATATATATATATATATATATATATATAGAGAGAGAGAGAGAGAGAGAGAGAGAGAGAGAGAGAGAAGGGTTCTAGTAAGGCCCTCATATCATATGAGTCTCTAAGTCTTTATAAGGGCCTTTGGATGGAAGGGATGGAGGGATGAGATTACATCTCATTGAAGGGTCACAAATCTCCCTCCCTAATCTCCCTCCCTAATCCTTGTATAACTCCTTCTAATCTTGTATAACTCCTTCCTCATTCTAATTTCCCTACTCACTTCCTCATTATTCATTCTCTCACACTTCTCTCATCCCCTCATTCTCTCCCATTCTCTCAAAAAAAAACCTAACCAAAATAAACTAAAACAAAAAAAAAACCAAAAAAAAAACAACTTCAAGACAACACCACCCTTCCACCACCCTTCCACCACCACGAACAACCCCACAACCCACGAACAACCCCACAACCGGCCTTCCCCTCGCCACCACCAAACCCGCCTGCCACCATACTCGGCTACCACCAAACCCGGCCTTCCCCTCGCCACCACCAAACCCGCCTACCACCAAACCCGCCTTCTACCACCACGAACCACCCCACAACCCACGAACAACGCCGACCACCATACTCGGCTCCTCTTGCCGCCCCCGGCCAACCCGACGCTGCCTCTCCCTTCTCCTTTCTATTTTTTGTTTGTCAAATATGAGCATGAGGAATGGTTGTTGTTGGTTGTGGTGGTTCGTGTGTGTGGTTGTTGTTGGTGATGTTGGGTTTATTCATTTTTTTTTGTTTTTTTTTTTTCAGATTTGTGTGGCTAAGGTTGTTGGTTTTTTTGTGTTTTTGTGTTCTCTGTTTTGTGTTTTCCAATCAGTGTTTGTTTTTTTTATTTTTTTTGTTTTTGTTTTGTTTATTGTTTTTTATTATTGTTATTTGGTATTTGGTTATTTGGTTTTATTATTGTTATTTGGTTTTTTGTTATTCTTATTGTTATTGTTATTTGGTTTTTTATTATTGTTATTTGGTTTTTGTCATTGTTATGTGGTTTTTTATTGTAGATCTAGTTTTGGTTAGTTTTACGGTTTTTCTTCTTTTTAATTTTCAAGTCTATATAGGAAATTAATTTTTTTTTTTTAAGTTTCATATTTTGGGCTAAAGTTATACAATAATCAAAATAGAGTTATACTGTTAATGTCTAAAGTTATACATTGTATAAATTGAAGTTACACAAATTTTGGACTAAAGTTATACATCTTGTCTATTAAAGTTATACACTGCGTGCATTAAAGTTATACACACGGTATATAAATTTTATACACTTCAGTTACCAAATTTTATTTCAATTATTGTAGATCTACCACTTTGCTTCCGTTTTTTTATTTTGGTTTTCGTTTTTTATTTTTTTAGATTTCGTTTCTTTTTTTTGTTATTTCAGATTTCGTACAACTTCAGTGGTCATTGTGTACAACTTCAATGCCCTTATGTGCAACTTCAGTGATCATTGTTATTTGTTTTTTTCTTAGATTTACGGGTTTTTTTTTGTTAGATTAACGTTTTTTTGTTATTATGGTGGACTATTTACGACTAAAGTTATACCTTTTTAACATTAAAGTGTAAAGTTATACAAATATGGACTAAAGTTATACCCTTTAAACTTTAAAGTTATACAAATATGGACTAAAGTTATTCAAATATGGACTAAAGTTATACTCCCTCCGTACCACACCAATGGTAACATTGACTTTTTCACATTTGTCGAGACACGTTTTGCAACGTAAATATCTTTTGTTACGCATTATTAAAAATTGATATTCTTATAGCATTCATGACGATAAATCAAACAAGATCTCACATGACTATATTTTGTCTTATATATTAAGAATAATATCGAAGATTCCCTACGACCATGAATAGTGGCAAAACGGTCAATGTTATCATTGGTCTGGTATGGAGGGAGTACAAAAAATTGGACTAAAGTTACAAAAAATTATATAAATTCCAACTAATTTATCGAAAATGACTAAAAGTTATACAAAAAAAGACTAAAGTTATACAAAAATGGACTAAAGTTATACAAAAACAGACTAAAGTTATACAAATATGGACTAAATTTATACAAACAGTACTTATATCAATTCAAATTTGGACTAAAGTTATACAAAAAATTGGACTAAAGTTATACAAATATGGACTAAAGTTATACTCCCTCCGTACCACACCAATGGTAACATTGACTTTTTCACATTTGTCGAGACACGTTTTGCAACGTAAATATCTTTTGTTACGCATTATTAAAAATTGATATTCTTATAGCATTCATGACGATAAATCAAACAAGATCTCACATGACTATATTTTGTCTTATATATTAAGAATAATATCGAAGATTCCCTACGACCATGAATAGTGGCAAAACGGTCAATGTTATCATTGGTCTAGTATGGAGGGAGTACAAAAAATTGGACTAAAGTTACAAAAAATTATATAAATTCCAACTAATTTATCGAAAATGACTAAAAGTTATACAAAAAAAGACTAAAGTTATACAAAAATGGACTAAAGTTATACAAAAACAGACTAAAGTTATACAAATATGGACTAAATTTATACAAACAGTACTTATATCAATTCAAATTTGGACTAAAGTTATACAAAAAATTGGACTAAAGTTATACAAAAATGGACTAAAGTTATACAAAAATGGATTAAAGTTATACAAAAACAGACTAAAGTTATACAAATATGGACTAAAATTATACAAATAAAGACTAAAGTTATACAAAAACAGACTAAAGTTATACAAATATAGACTAAATTTATACAAACAGTACTTATATCAATTCAAATTTGGACTAAAGTTATACAAAAAATTGGACTAAGTTTGTATAACTTTAGTCCATTTTTGTATAACTTTAGTCCATATTTGTATAACTTTAGTCTGTTTTTGTATAACATTAGTCCATTTTTGTATAACTTTAGTCCATTTTTATATAACTTTAGTCTTTTTGTATAACTTTAGTCCAAAATTGTGTAACTTTAGTCCATAATAGTATAACTTTAGTCCAAAATTGTGTAACTTTAGTCTATAATATTATAATTTTAGTCCTTTTTTGTATAACTTTAGTCCAAAAATCGTGTAACTTTAATCCATAATAGTATAACTTTTGTCTAAATGTAATTAAGATTTGAAACTAACACAAAGTCATTGTTGTACATAATGTAAGTTAAAGTTATACATAATGTCAGTGAAGCTATACAAAATGTCAGTGGAGTTATACATAATGTCAGTGAAGTTATACATAATATCAGTGAAGTTATACATAATGTTCATTGAAGTTATACATAATATCGGTGAAGTTGCACACAATATCATTGAAGTTGTACATAATATAAATTAAAGTTATACATAATGTCAGTGAAGTTATACAAAATGTTGATTGAAGTTATACATAATTTTAAATAATTTTATAAAATAAGAGATTGGAGTTATAAACATTGAAATTTGAGAAAAAAATAAATAAATATATGCATTTAAATTTAAAGACTAAAACTGAAAAATTTATATAACAAGACAAATTTTAAAGAAACGACATTTGTAAAAATAAAAAGTATCACAAAAAAAAAAACGATATTTAAAACCCGAAATTAAAAAAAAAAGTATAACAAGAAGAGATTTGAAAAGAATAAGTAACAACAAAAACAAACAAAAATTAACAAATAAAATAAACCGACCCCAAACAACAAATTTAACACAAAATCTGGAAAAAACAAAAAAAAAAAAAAGTGACGAAAAAAACCGAGACGAAAAAAAAACGAGTTTATAGAATTTACCGACGACGGTGGTGGAGGTGGGTGACGGTGGGTGGTGTCGGGTAGGATAGTGGTGGGTGGTGGTGAATGAGTAAGAGAGGAATGAATGATTTATTTGGGTTTTTTGATTTATTTGGATTTTTTGGGTTTTTTGATTTATTTGGATTTTTTGGGTTTTATTTATTTATTTGGGTTTTTGGGGTTTTTTATTTATTTGGATTTTTGGGTTTTTATTTTTTGGGGTTTGAGAGAGGAGATGAGTTGTGTGATATGTGAGAGAAGTGGATGAGAGGAAAAGAAGTTATAGTGAATTAGTGATTAATTAGAAGGATTAGTGGAGGAGAGAATGAGTGATATTAGTCCATAAACACACTTTTTGGAGGTTGATCTTGGCCATCCATTTTCACCATCCAAGGGCCCTTAATAGAACTTATGGACTCAAATACATATGTTGGCCTTAGTTGATCTCTTCTATATATATATATATATATATATATATATATATATATATATATATATATATATATATATATTACCTATCTTTCTAAGAAAGATATTACCGTTATTTGTAATAAAAATAAATATTAAATTGAATACAATAACTTATGTCTATCTCAGCAGCTCGAGAATTAACCCACTCGCCCTTCTTATTTTTCTTCGTCTTCTGAAAGAGCTTGTACGGGGTGGCCTTTGCACCCTGAAAGTAGCATGAAAGCAAGTAAAATCAAGTATATTCGACAATCATTTATATTAACCACTTTTTAAAAGCAATATAAACAATAGTCACCAATTCCTTAAAAGCATCGGAGCAACTCTTCCGACCAAGAGTGTGGGTGCTCAATGCCTTCCCATCTTTAGCACCCGACCTCCGATTTACCTTGTTTATTTTTGTGATTTTGGCAAAATTGGGATTGGTTTCTTCCGTTGTCTTATGGTTCTCCCACCAAGTATCAGGCACCCAATCTGTAATTCCCTATAAAATCTAGTGCAAAAAAGTGGCGGAAACACTGTCGAATGGGATTAAATACACAAAGATAAAAGTTCTAACTGTTATAAATTGAGAATGTATAAAATTCTCAAGGATAAAAAAAAACAAATGGTCATGTCTAAACAATTATCACTTTTATAAAAAGGGCGAAAATAAAATTCCTCAAAAGTGTTAAAACTAAAAGCCATAAATGAAAGCATAAAACAGAGTAGGATCTGCAAACTACTCGCTAGCTCACACAGAAATCCCCAGCAAAGCTAACACCTGTCATGTTATAAACATAACAGCCACAATCAGTGGGGAGTAACTCGACGTTCTCCTAGCCATATCACATGATATAAATGTTACAGATGCAAATAATATATCAAAGTAAATTGAAATGTTATAAAACATAAGTAACAAAATATGATTACCAAATCACGTTAACCAACGTGTTGCATGCTTAAAAGCAAAAATATTTAAAAGATAGAAAGGAATTAATTTAGTTGCAGGCTAGATATTTAAGTTTGGCTATACTCCTTGATACCGCAACATCTTACACTAGTTTCGGGAACCCAGTGTCACGCAAAGGTGACCAACTCCAAGTCCACTCACTAGACAACAAACTATAACAGCACTCGTCTTACCACGCAGTGCGTAGTCCCAGTCTAAGTACATGTACATGACTCTACGACAATCTGTACCTCCCACTAGGGTACCCAATCATATAGCTGTATAAGAACCCATATGCCTTAGTTCATTATTCTTTGCCCTTACTTTAATTATTCCAAACTAAAAAAAATATCCCAAGGATAGTAAATTATTCAGATAAAATTATCTCAGAGGTTCGTAAGTGAACTAAACTTTTATTTCTCAAAGCAAATTTAATAAAATTCCTTTCAAGTGTAAAAGAGTTTAATAAATTTAATAAGATACAGAGGAAGTGAATAATTCAAAAGTCAAAAAGGCTCTGTCAAGGATTAATGATAAGGCTTGACATGACAAGAAACAAGAAAGCTTCGAATTAGAGCTAGAAAAGATGGCGGAGATAGATGCACTTATGCCAAAGGAACAAAAGAACGAAGACTAGGAATTAAGTACATACCAGTAACCACTTCAGGATCAGCCTCGGCCTCAGCACGACTCAGCAGATAAATACGACCTTTGCGTCGATGGGCTGCTTTAGACTTTGTAGCCGTTGACACAGTCGCTTTAGCAGTAGAAGCATCAACTGTCTTCTTCTTAGGGCAATGAAAGGATTTATGGCCAGGCTCGCCGCAACTATAGCAAACAATGGTCATGCCCTTACAAGTAACTCCAGGATGAATGGGCTTGTCGCAACTGTAGCAGTACACTTCCTTCTTCCCGTCATCTTTCTTCCTATCATCTTTCTTCCAGTCATCGCGGGATGCAGAATAGGATTTCTTATACTCAGAACCTCCATAAGACTTGTTGTTCTTGTTTGGAGCAGAATAAGAAGAAGAGGAAGAGGAAAAGGGCCTCTTATGAGATGGAGCATTAGCAGGGGCAGCCTCCTCCTTGATTCGCTCCAATGATCTCTCGTTTAACAAAGCAGCATTGTAAACCTTCTCTACTGTATCAAGGTCTCGTGGCATCGAATCAGTGACCTCAGCATTCAGCTTCCTACGGTAATAGAAAACCCTTCAGGCCTCATTAGGGACCAGCTCCTCAGCAAAGTGTGCCAGTTTGTTGAAATGATCGGTAAACTCTTGAACTGACATGTTCTTCCCTTGTTTGCACTCCATAAACTCATCCATCTTTCTATGCTTCAATTCTTCAGGATAGAATCTATTCTCAAGCATGGCTACGAACTCTGTCCAACCAAATCCTTGTGCAAGTACAGCGGCAGGACCAACTATTCTCCACCAATGATCAGCCTCTCCCTGTAGATAATGGACGGCCAGGTTTACCTTGTGCTGATTCGGAACCTCACAAATCTCGAATTGCCTCTCCATCTGCCTAATCCACAGCCTTAACGCCTCAGGATCAATAGTCCCCTTGAAGTAATTCAATCTGCTCTTTGCCTTCTGCCCAACAGTGCGGGAGAAGCTAAACTCTCGCTGTCCACCATTTGCTCTACCGTGAGGAACCATGTTCTCGATTCTGTTTGTCAGCTGGCTAAGTGAGTCAATGATCGCTTGGTTTATTGCATTCTGATCGGGCACTCCACCGCGTCCGCGTCCTCCAGACATCTTAAAAGAAGCGTAACACATAGTCAATGCTAAGCACTGATTAGCAAGAACACATAGACTAACATCCAAGTCCTTATTGGTTCTACCCATCTCTCACTAAATCATTTATTTGGTCAAATCATTTATTAGGCATTTTCCTAAAGATCAATGTGTGAGCGTCGGGAGCAGTGATGCTCTGATACCAACTGTAATCCCCTATAAAATCTAGTGCAAAACAGTGGCGAAAACACTGTCGAATGGGATTAAATACACAAAGATAAAAGTTCTAACTGTTATAAAATGAGAATGTATAAAATTCTCAAGGATAAAAAAATAAACAAATGGTCAAGTCTAAACAATTGCCACTTTTATAAAAATGGCGAAAATAAAATTCCTCAAAAGTGTTAAAACTAAAAGCCATAAAAGAAAGCATAAAACAGAGTAGAATCTGCAAACTACTCGCTAGCTCACACAGAAATCCCCAGCAAAGCTAACACCCGTCATGTTATAAACATAACAGCCACAATCAGTGAGGAGTAACTCGACGTTCTCCCAGCCATATCACATATATGATATAAATCTTACAGATGCAAATAATATATCAAAGTAAATTGAAATGTTATAAAACATAAGTAACAAAATATGATTACCAAATCACGTTAACCAACGTGCTGCATGCTTAAAAGCAAAAATATTCAAAAGATAGAAAGGAAATAATTTAGTTGCAGGCTAGATATTTAACTTTGGCTATTCTCCTTGATACCGCAACATGACTCTACGACAATCTGTACCTCCCACTAGGGTACCCAATCATATAGCTGTATAAGAACCCGTATGCCTTAGTTCATTATTCTTTGCCCTTACTTTAATTATTCCAAACTAAAAAAAATATCCCAAGGATAGTATATTATTCAGATAAAATTATCTCAGAGGTTCGTAAGTCAACTAAACTTTTATTCTCAAAGCAAATTTAATAAAATTCCTTTCAAGTGTAAAAGAGTTTAAAAGATATAAGGTCAATTAATTTAACAAGGTCACCATATTTAGAAAAATAGTGACTTAGAATCTTATAGCAAAAATATATTATTTAGGCATTACGAGAGAAAATTTATTATTTATAGTGATAGCAAAATTTAAAGTAACGCTTTCAAAAATTACGTAATAAATATTTTATTAAGCCAAAGAGACTTGTATAGCCTTTTCAACGTACAACATGGTTAAAAACATTGAGTTGGGCAGAATGGAATGGTTTTGATCGTTTACATGCATATCTCTCGTTAAACGATTTAAAACTGTAAAATTTATTAAATGTAAATAAATTAATAAAATGTAATGATTCAAGGATAAACTTTCAAATTATAAATTTTGAGACAATAAATTTTATAAGTTGCCATTTATTGAAGCAACTATAAACAAGGCAAGGTTACTCGGTTTTTAACGCAAAGACAGAAATTAGCATATTGTTTTCGCAACTTATTTTGCGTTTCAAAACAAAACGTGAAACCAACTTTTTAGACTTAAAATCATCACAAAACAGAAAGTTTATACCTTTGTAAATCACTCATAGCTAAACGGGTTTCCTTAAAACAAAAGACGGATTCTTAAACATATGATGGTTTGTAGTAAGCAAATGACGAACATGAATTAAAATTTAATAATGGGAAGGAACGAAGCAGCAAATACACCACCACACGTACATACTAAAATAACAAAATCATCTTCTAAGAATTAATATGTCTCGGCCCGTTTACTAGATTTTCTTTTCGAAAAGTTTATAGAACAATACATTAGGTGAGATTCATAAAATCGTCATAAAACAAGAACTTTGCACCAACGATCAGAATTTCCACAACAGAAATTATGCGGTAAACAAGAAAATTGTATACTCATCATCAAAATAATTCCTAGTACATGCAACTACAACAAATACACCACGCGATATCGAGTAACGTCGGAGTTACATTATTCGTCAAGTTCCAAGTCTACAATATAGTCGTCGGCGTTGGGATCCTCTTGGTAGCCTACAAGAATAAAAATACACATGCTAAAAATATCCCATGTGTCACGAGTAAGAGGGAAAAGAAAAGGAGAACGATGACGATTTCCTACCCTTGCGATGTTAACAAAAATTGGACAAGAATAGCGAACAAAGAATTACGGTCGATGCTCTGTGTATAATGCACGACTAATAGGAGAGAAAAGTTGAGGGCTTTGTATTGTTTTTATTTGTAAGATAAAACTGATAAAGAAAAAGAGAAATATAAGATGATATGCTAAATATTTAAGAGACTCCTAGTAGCAACCAAAGGCTAAAAAGAAAGAAAACATGATATTTTTCTACATTCAACCTCCGTCAATATGACAAGAAATAGGGATTAGTTTACACAAGATTTGACCAAGTGCAAACTTGAGGTGAGTTGTAGCGAAAACTGTGGCTAGATTCAACTGTGACATAATATTCAAACTAGTTGTTAACTTTAAAAAGGACGAAAAGGAGGCGAGTCTTAATTTATATAAATTGTAAAATGATATAACAGTCCGCATAAAAAAATCACGACTATTAAAATATTAACGTCGTTAAAATGGCGGTAGAAAGAAAGCGGTTTTTAAATCGGAAATACTAATTTTCGTCATACCGATTATAAATAAAATTACTTACGTAGAAATAGGTCTCGGAAAGTTTAATACAGTTTTCGACCAAAACTATTAAAATGCTTTTACGACAAGAATATATATTTTCGGCACAAGTTTAAAAATAAAAATTTAGTCCTCGAAAGAACATTAATCTCGGACCAGTGAAATACAAAAATGGAATTTTAGCCAAAAGTTAATAAATAGTTTCGAAACATTAAGGTGGTGTTTGGCCAAGCTTTACAAGTGCTTTTCTAACTGAATAAGTAGAAGTTAGGCCAAACGCTATAATTTTGCTGTGTATAAAATAACTTTTGAAAAGTTAAAATCTAAAAGTAAGCCACTAAAAGGAGAAGCACCAAATTTCTACTTCTACTTCTACTTCTCACATTATTATTATTATTATTATTATTCACCAAGTTCCCTATTAAATTTCATATTTTTTATTTTTTGCATTTTTATATGATTTATACTCTATAATAATCATAATATTCTTTAACTCTATTAATGCCTACGGACTATTTCTTTTACTAATCGCTCCTAGAAATTGATTTTGATTGTAGTGGAATTACTCTTGACTTAATGGATGTTTTGCTAATCATCTCCATTATTGACGGTCTTTCACAAAATTAATTGTTATGGTTTTGGTCTTATGATATTTTTGTTAATTGCAATTTCTTTCAGTCTTATGAGTTGAGATGAAAAAAGAATTATTAATTTAATAATTATTGCATAAGACTGTCTTATAGAGTGAGAGATCCTTTAATATGTAAAAAACATGAATGTTCAACTTATAAAGGTAATATCCCGTACCGTAGTGTAAGACCGTCTTATCGTCTTAAAGCGTGAGACGATCCTTTTATTGTAAAGATGATGAATGGTTAACTTAAGTAATTTCTCGTAGTGTAAGACAAGGTCCTTTTATATGTAAAAAGATGATTTTTTTCCTTATAGAAGTCTTACATTGTGAGACTGTCTCATATGTAAATAAATGAGTTTTAACTTATAAAAGTTTTACATTGTGAGACCGTCTTAATGTCTTATATATATATATATATATATATATATATATATATATATATATATATATATATATATATATAGTTAACAAAAAACAAAGTGAAAAAGTAGGATAAAAGTAAGTAGGCCAAACATATCATTTTTTTAAGAAACTACTTTACAAATGTTAGGCCAAACAACTTCAACTTTTTCAAGAAGTAGTTTCTTAAAAAATTCATTCTTAGAAGTAAAAATATTTAAATTTACAAATCGACTCGAAAGTTATTACTAAAATCAAACTCGAAAATTAGCGGGTGTTACACAATCTGTTTTTTTCTTATTATACTTCAATCCATTAATAAGAGAGGTAATCCGCATTGTTACCCTAGTCTGCCACTCAGGCACAGGATCATAGCCATGATCGACGGATCTTACATGAGTTTGTTTCAAAAGCAAGTGTCAAATTAGTTATATAAAACTTAAGAAAATTATTATATAATTAAGAAAATTATTATTGAAATACATAATTATAGATAATTGTCAAATTAATTACCACAAAATAATTTCACATCTTCATACGTTGTGCTTGGCTTGCTTCACCCCACCTAGTGAAGTACTCATCTCCGAGGTTACGGGTGAACGACCAGGTAACATATTACTTGATCTCTGAGTCATCCCACCTTAAAAACACATAAATATTTGAAAATAAAACATTATTATGTAAATGATATATATATATATATATATATATATATATATATATATATATATATATATATATATATATATATATATATATACATATATATATTTAAAAAAAAATTAACATAAACTTACCAGTAACGACCTCGCCGAGAACGGTCCTCTGAGAGAATCACCTGCATGCCCTCCTGCTCCTGGAGTTGTAGGGTCGTCATCCTCAACCTCCTCGTTCTCCTGATCACGACGAGATCCACTACTACCACTCCCCCCTAAAATGCGTCGAAAAAAATTCAGCATAGTCACTGCTAAAAAACAATGCAAATTGTTAGTCCAAAGTAAAATCGTTAGTGCAAATCAACCATTTCTGCAGGCTATATATAAACAATGAAAACAAACACTAACTATATATAAACAATGCAAATTTTATTGAATGTTTAAAATTCAAACCTTTTTACAATTACAATTACAACTAGTCCTCCTTACTACCACTGTCACTACAAATCAAAACAGGTTCATTATCTGAAAAAAGCACTCCTACTTCTTCCTCTTCTTCCTCATTTTTGTCTCGAATAAGTTCTTGAACTTCATCTTCATCCCCTTCTTCTCCGACGTCCTGTTCATATTCCCCTTGACCTCTTTCCGCAACCATTTCGTATTCATATTCATCCTCTATATCTTCCACCAAAATGAGTGAAATTGAGTTATCATTCACAACCACATCTTCTTGAAAGACACTTTCTTCAACAAGAGCATCAACTTGTGATCTTGCCTTGTTTTTAAAACCCGCGGACCACTGAATACCTTGATTACCTTTCTTAACGGTTGGATAAGGAGCATAACAAACTTGATCGACTTGAAAAGCTGCCGCAAATGGGTTATGTCCGCGAAGTTTCTTTTTCTCGTTTATATCAACAAGTCCATAAACCTTATGGATACTAAGTCCTTGTGGGGAATTTTCAAACCAATCACATTTAAACAATATGACCCTATATACCTTTGCTCGGCATAATAAGAAAGCTCAATTCCTTTATTTAGGGTTCCATTGTAGTCCAACCCTTCAATTGAATTCACAGAAACCCCATTGCTTAAGATAGATTTCGAAACATCAACTCCCTCCTTACAAGCTCGAAATTTATATCCATTGATGGAATACCATCTCCAAGACTTCACCATGTTACTAGGACCCAATGCTAAAGCTATTATTAGAGGGTCCTTCCATCTATGAACCTATGAATAAAACAAAATGTTAATTAAGGTCTTATATTCTTTTCAATATTTTATAAGAAATTCAAATGTGTAGTTTAATTTCAAAGAAAATGTATCATCACTTACTTCATTTCGGAACCATTTCGGAAAACTTTTGTTATGTTTTGTCCAAACATCATCAAAGGACGTGACATCAGGAAATGTGAGTTTGATATGTGTCTCAAATTCCCTATAAGTACCAAAAGCATGTTTTAGTTATGTATTACCTATAACTTTTATCTAATTTGATAATTAAAAAACAATTGAGTAATGATAAATAACTAACTTACTTTTCATAAGACCCTGAAAATTCTCCACAGTTCCGTAGCACATAAAAATGAGTTTCTTCATACTCTTTCTAAGTCAAGTGCTTCTCAATACATTTCACGGTTGTAGTTCCCATGTCATCATTGAATAACTCGGGTAACTTAGAATTTAACCGGTCATCGGAATTTACACCAACATCTAAGTCTTTTACTTTTGTGTCAATGTGATCTTCGAAATAAAAGGAACAGAAATTTGAAATTTCCTCTTACAAAAAAGCGTTGCATATTGAATCCTCCATCTGAGCTTTGTTGCTAATTTTTTTTCTAAATGATTAAGAAATCTCTCAAATGGATACATCTATCGATATTGAACAGGCCCTCCAACTTTCGCTTCATAAGGTAGGTGAATAGGCAAATGCTCCATGGAACTGAAGAAAGACAGGGGAAATATCTTCTCTAACGTGCCTATTATCTCCGCAATGTTTGACTCTAGACGTTCCATAGAATCAACCCTAATCGTAGAAGTACACAGGTCTCTAAAAAATTGGCTTATCTCAGTTATTGAATTCCAAGAACCTGTCGAGAGCAACTGTTTCAAGGCAACAGGGAGTAGTCGTTCCATAAAGACATGACAATCATGACTTTTCATGGAATGCAACACCATCTTTTTATGGTCAACACACCGACTCAAATCTGAAGCATAACCATCCGGGAATTTCAAATTAACAACCCAGTCACATAGAGCCTTTTTCTCCGTGGTTTCTAAAACCAACCTAGATGATATGGGCCGTTTATAGCAAAATTCATTAAAGTCGTCTTTACCCTTAGGGCCAAATTTAGTTTTACCTGGTACATCCATCATCGTGTTGATAAGTTGTTCAAAAAAAATTTCTCAATGTGCATAACGTCTAAGTTGTGTTGAATCAACAATGTTTCCAGTAGGGAAGTTCCCAGAATATGCTTTGTTTCCACCAATCTTCATTCTTATCTTTCAAACTTTTCAATTCTTGATCAGAAGCATCAACTATTTTTGGCAAGTGTTTTACAGAATTCCACACTTCATCACCCGTTGTTTAGAAAATGCTTATAATTGTGTGCGGAAAGGAGATCAGGTCCTAAGAACTCACGGTGACAATCAAACCAACAAACGTTTTTGCTATTTTTAAGCCAAAAAGATCTATTGTCATTTTCTGGACAATAAGGACAAGCACGGTACCCACTTGTGGACCAACCGGAAAGCATGCCATATTCCGGGAAATCGTTGATCGTCCACATTAATGCAGCTTTTAGTTGAAAATTTTGTTTCTTAGAGACATCGTAGGTGTCCACGCCGGTTTCCCAAAGTTGTTTCAACTCTTTGATCAACGGTTGGAGGTAGACATATAAATTTTAATTAGGGTTCTTAGGACCGGGGATGAACACAAATAAGAACAGAAATTGTCTCTTCATGCATAACCAAGGAGGTAAGTTGTACGGAGTCACAATCACGGGCCAACATGAGTATTTCGTCCCGAATTGCCCAAATGGTTGAAATCCATCCGTACACAAACCTAGTCGAACATTCCGGGGATCACTTGCAAAATCTGGATGCTCTCTATCGAAATGTTTTCACGCTTCTCCATCACTTGGATGTACCATTGTACCCATTTCTCTTAATCGGGAGTTTTTGTAGTGCCAACTCATCTCACCTGCTATGTGCTTGGTTGCATATAGTCGTTGTAACTTGTAACCTTGGCGCAAGCGGAAAATAAGTTAATGGTTTACAAGGAATTCGCCTCCCCCTTGAATTCTTTTTACCTTTATACCGAGATGCACGACACTTTGTACATTCCTCAAGATTAGCATTTTCCTCCCAGAAAAGCATGCATCCATTGAGACATGCATCAATCTTCTCATGGGATAGTTGGAGTCCCTTGAGAACTTTCTTAATCTCATAAAAATTGCGTGCCATTTGATTTTCCTTTGGATTTAGGTCACCAACGAACAACACAAAACCATTAGCGCATCTAAGAGATATGTTGTTCTTAAATTTGAGTTCTAACAACCTAGGAGCTGCTTGCAACAAACTCATATTACTTCCCTCATACACTAGTTGTACGGCTTGCTCTAACATTTTAAAGAAGGAAGAAACTTGGGGGTTCAGGGTTTCAAAACGCACTTCTTCATCGTTAAGGTCATCGGGATTGATTCGATCCTCCAAAATTTGTTCAACAGTGTCACGCAATGCATTCTCCGCGAACTCACGGTAAGAATTCTCACTAGCATTTGTACTTGCTTTACTAGGTAGTTTCTCACCGTGATATGTCCATACATAGTAATTATCAGCGAAACCATTCGACCAAAGATGAATATTAACATCACTTTTCCTTTTAAAACCTAGGTTTTTGCATTTCTTACATGGACACCTCATTTTACCTAAATTCTTATACTCACTACTTTCTTCCGCGAATTTAATAAAATCTTTCACCCCCTCTGCAAATGCTTTCTTGGGTTTCTTTTTTTCGTCTAATCTTTCATACATGCACTGTCGTTCTAATCTTTTCATGTTATTATGTATCTACATTTCAATATATATATATATATATATATATATATATATATATATATATATATATATTTGTGTGTGTGTGTGTGTGTGTCATTAAAAAGACAATAACTTAACAACAATCACAATCAAAAATAATACACAATAATTAAACATTATAACTAATATAAATGACGATTGTCTACAAAGAATCTTTATTTCTTTGAATTGGGTCCTTATCACTCCAACCTAAACCCATCAATGTACGTTTCAAGTCACTAGCAAACATGTACTTGTGATTTATTAATGAGGAAAAAAATTCGGCAGCAATTCCCGTCCGTTCTCCAAATACACAATGTAGAATAAATAATTACTCCACATATGCATTCAGAGAACATTAAAGGAATTGTCACCAAACTCTTTCCTCATTAACAAATCACAAGTACATATTTACTACCTAAGTGACTCGAAACGTACAAAGACAGTCCCAAAACGGGGACTATTTAAAAATTACTCCAAGTGAGTAATTTTTGAACGGGTACTAGGTCAATATGAACAATAATTTTAACGATATTAAAAACAAAACAAACAACAATGACTACTTTTTCAATTAAAAAAAACTAATATGACTAATTTTTCATTTTACACATCTAGTCTAATTAACATTAAGTCTAATTATTATTTTAAAAACATTAACATTTCACAAAATTTAACAATAATCTAATTAACAATAATTCCATTTTAAACAATATTATTAACAATAATTCCAATTTTTAACAATAAGATTACATAGCTAATTTAATTAACAATAATTCCACTTTTTAACAATATTTTTAACACCTCACAAAATTTTCACAACACAACATACATTTAAACAAAATGAGTTTCTATCCTAAGAGCACCCACAACCATGAGTATTACACTCTGCGAAAAATTGAGGAAGAGAGAAAAAGGCGGTCCAATGATGAGGATATATCCTCATGTTAGTGAGGATGAAGCGATGCAGCGACAAACCGAGGAAACAAACGCTGCGTGTGAATGTCCACTATCATGTCCTTTCCCTGCATTTTTCAATTTTTTATTCTAAAAATACGCATTGTAATTGCATTTTGCGTATACACACATTTACCTAACTAATTAATTTTACACCTATTTCTTATTTTTGGCAATATTTAATATGTAATTAATTTTTTTGAAAAAAATAATTACACCATAATTTTTATTTTTATTTCTCTACAAATAGGTAATAATATTTGATATATATTGACATACTTTTCCTTTTCTTCTTTCTATGATTTACTTTACTCTATTAGATATCGTTTTTCTAATGGACGTTTAAGATTCGTAATTTATGAGGTAATTGAATAACATTGATAAAAACGATTACATTGATAACTGACAACTGACAACACATAAATAAAACTGACAAGCACCCAAGGATAGATTATTTGCAGAGCGTCAAGAAGCGGCTCGTAAAGATGTTGAGCGGGCATTCGGCGTACTACAAGCTAGATTTGCAGTCATTCGTAAACCAGCACTTACTTGGAGCGAGCAACTGATGCGCAAAATTTTAAAATGTTGGGTCATAATACTTAACATGGTAGTGGAAGATGAAAGGGATACGTATGCTAACTACTCTGACCGTACTGAGTTCGACAGTAACGGGAATGAGGAAGGTCATCTTAGTGTTGAAATTCCCGAGTATGAAGTTGGATATACAGCTCCTATAACTGCGTATATTCAAAACAGAAATCGTATAAGAAATGCAAGGCCACATCAAGTCCTAAGAGCAGATCTAATTGAAAATATCTGGCAAAAATTTGGTGACCATAACTAATATTGTATTATTTTCTTTTTCAACGGTATTTTAATTTATTGTATTTTCTTTATCGTTTTAATTTATCTATGTAATATTGGTGTGTTTTTTTAAATATTATTAATGTATCTTTGTAAAATAATGTTTTAAATTTTAAATTTTTATGTTTTAGAAATTGTCTTGAAAAATATTTTTTTTTAAGAGAAAAAAATGTTTTAACCATTTTTTCTATAATAAAACTGAAGTCGATTAATTATCGAGTTGAAAACCCGAACAAATTACGAAAATAGCTTTTAATGTAAAAAAAATGTGTGGGGTATGTTAAAGTAAGAGAGATAAATGATGAAAGAGAGTGATGAGGAATAAGTGTAAATTATTGTTGGAGAAGTGTTTTGGTTGTAAATTGAAAAGTTGAGGAATAATGAAGTGGATGAGTGAGAAGTGATAAGAGAGAGTGAGATGAGGAGGAGAAATATTCATTGTTGGAGATGGTCTAAGTCAACATGCATCAACACCAATAATAATTCAACAACAATTACAACAATAACTATTATCCTAAATCAATTAAGCTAATTATACAAAAAATAATTAAAAAGAGATTAAACAATAGCTAATTAACTTCACAAATAATTTAAAAGGAAGAATGAGAAAGAAAGAGAAGGCGACAGACGACAAGCAGGACGGCGGCGGCGGCATGATGGCGGTGGAAGCAAAAAAAAATGAAAACAAGAAAAGGAAAAGGAAAAGGAAAAAGAGAAAGGAGAGAGGAAGGGAAGAAGTCCATTAATTACCTAATAGTGATGACGACGGCGTGGTGGTGTTGGTGGTGGCGGTGGCGCCGAAAGTGGAGGAGGGTGGTGGTGGTGTCGGGTTTTAGGAGGTTAGGGTTATGGGGTTTTAATTGATTTGGGGGGAAAATTGGTAAAGTGTCGAGGAGATTGTGCGGGTTTGGGATAAAAGAAGAATCTGATGGAAATTCCGTCAGTGTTTTAGTACTCCAGACGGAACATCCGTCAGTGTTTTAGTACTCCTGACGGAACATCCGTCAGACACCCTCAATAATGCAACCTTAATAATGTACTACAATAAATGAGTCATCTGACAGAAATTCTGTCAGTACAACACAATTCCTCACGAAATTTCCATCAGAGGTCACTTATTGTTGACAACTGGAGTGCACAGTAAAAGGTGGATGTGACGGAAATTTCGTCAGTACAATAAATTTCCTAACGGAAATTCCATCAGAGGTCACTTATTGATCACAGCTGGAATGCACCTATGTGTCTCAGAAACATCTGACGGAATTTACGTCAGAAATATGGATTTTTTGACGGAATTTGCATCACATACTATTTAGCACCATTGATTTTGTCAACGCGCCAAAAGTATCTGACGGATTTTCCATTAGGACCTGTTATTGACGGATTAACCGTTAGAATACCGTTAGTTTTCCCATCACTAACCGTAAAAAATTGAATAGTCATTCGTGAATAGTGTACAAAAATGAAATTGGTAAAGTGGAGTTGAATGGCGAAAGTAATAGATAATATTGGCGAAATTATCGGCGATGTCTCCATTTTCAAGGCTACTGTTGAATCCGTCATGTTCAAGGATCGTTGGGATCAAAATGAGGTTTTTCTTTGCTTTTATTCATTTTAATTGCACTATTTGTTCGTGATTTTGATGTTTTGATTGCATTTACTCTATGAACCTTAGTTTCAATTCAGTTTTAGGTTTAGTATATTCATGTGTTATTTCGTGTGAAATTGGATTGGATAAAGTGTACTAGGGTTTGCAGATAATTTACAATAAGGTTAAGTGAATCACAAAGTCGTTATCATGATTCATAACTAACATAACGATTGTATTGGGAGGAAATTAAGTAGAGTTGCGCATCGGTTAGGATGATTTAGTTCAGTTCAATTTAGCACGGTAGAGTTTGTTCTGTTCCACAACTACGTCTAATATAATTCAACTAGTTTGATTTCATTTGAGAAGAGATTAGAGGATGCCAAATTTTAGGATGAGACGGTCTTCTCAAAAACATCGGTACTAAACATTTTTACAAGAAAATAAAAGGGAGAAACAAATAAATTCCCCAACTTCTTCCCCCTTCCACTAACTAGGATTCCATCAACAACATTCTAACTGATCGCTGATATAGGACAAAGAACCCACCCCAAAAGCTAGCTCAAAGGGTGGTAGAGCCCTTGTCATATATAAATCCCACATCAACTCCCCATTTGATCGATGTGGGACTCATGTCCCATACCATGCAATGGGATCAGTCCTGTAGCATTAAACATGACTGATCCCATTGCATGGCATGGGACATGAGTCCCACATCGATCAAATGGGGGGTTGATGTGGGATTTATATATGACAAGGACTCTACCACCCGTTTAGCTAGCTTTTGGGGTGGGTTCTCCTTTATCCTATATCAGTGGTATCAGAGCCGACCTCGGAATGGGTAACCTATGAAGTGGGTGGCCTGGAAAAGCCATCCGTGACCCAACGAGGACGTTGGTCCTGAAGGAGGGACGAATGTTACGGGACTGATCTCATTGCATGGTATGGGACATGAGTCCCACATCGATCAAATGGGAGGTTGATGTAGGATTTATATAGGACAAGGGCTCTACCACCCTTTGAGCTAGCTTTTGGGGTGGGTTCTCCTATAAGACAAAGAAGAACCCACCCCAAAAGCGAGCTCAAAGGGTGGTGGAGCCTTTGTCCTATATAAATCCCACATCAACCCCCCCTTTTGATCGATGGGGGACTCATGTCCCATACCATGCAATGGGATCAGTCCTGGAACATTTATGGTATGGGACATGAGTCCCACATCGATCAAAATGGGGGGTTGATGTGGGATTTATATAGGACAAGGGCTCCACCACCCTTTGAGCTCGCTTTTGGGGTGGGTTCTCCTTTGTCCTATATCAGGGGTATTAGAGCCAGGTTCGGAGTGGGTGGCCTGGAAAAGCCAGTCGTGACCCAACGAGGACGTTGGTCCTGAAGGAGGGACAAATGTTACAGGACTGATCCCATTGCTTGGTATGGGACATTAGTCGCACATCGATAAAATGGGGGGTTAATGTGGGATTTATATAGAACAAGGGCTCTACCACCCTTTGAGCTAGCTTTTGGGGTGGGTTCTCCTTTGTCCTATATCAATCGCGCTGCCTGCCACGCTGTCAACTATCACAGTTCGGTGTCATTGCAACCTCTTTTAACCCCTTATGTTTAAAAGTCTTTACCAATGACTTCTTCTTAGGGTGTCATTTGGTTCGGATTCGGGGGCAAAACCGACAAAGTATTCCAGAAAATGGGTTTAGGGTACGCTTTTCAGAAAATAGTCGAGTATTGGTTAAGCCTAGGAGGGGAGGGTGGTTATGATCGGGAAGGCGTGAGTTGTGGCTGTCGGACCATGGCGTTTATGGTAGTGGTTATGGGGTTGAGGGGCTTGGTACTTTAGTAGTTAGGGACTTAAGAATGGGGGAAATGACAAAATGGTTTTGAGGAGTGAGTTAAGGTGGTTGTCATTGGTAAGGCCTGGGGGTGGGCTTGCGAGTACTAGACGCAATTTCTTGTGGTGTTGGGCTGTTGGAGTGGTGATGTGGGGATCAGAGGTGAGGGCGCGTTTGCTTATGAATTAAAGGTGTTTTAAGGTTGTTGAGTAGGTGGTTCTCGAAGGGAGTGAGGGTTGGGTCGTCAGTTTTAGGCGACACTATTGGTGGGATGTGTGGTGAGGAGAGAGATTAAGGCCTTGTTTGGATGGGAGGATTGGGAGGAAAAAGGAGGGGAGGGGAAGGGAAGTATACAAAATTCCTTGTTTGGATAACAAAACGGGGTGGAGAGAAATGGAGGGGGAGCGATTTGGAGGGATCCATTTTCCCTCCTACAAGATAAATCAAAATCTCTCCACAATAGAAAAGATTTGAATGGAAAATGTATCCAAACAAGCACTTTCCATTCTCCCTGCCCTTCTCTCCCCTCCCTTTGCTTTCCCACTACCCTCCCTTTCCCTCTTATTTTGCTATCCAAACAAGCCCTAAAGGATGAAAACTGAAAAAAGGGAGGATTGGTAAGGTAAGGTGTATTACGCTGATGGAGAATAGATAAGATCGTTCTGTATAAGATCTTATATGTGATCTTACCCTAGAACTGCTCTTAGAGAATAGGGGCGTATAAATAAGCCGAGTTCGCTCAACAATTTATTGAAATTAGGTTGGTCAAATTTTTGCTTAAGCTTGGCCCTGAGTTAAGCTCAATCCAATCGCTTGAGCCCAAGTTAAGCTCAACGCCAACCAAGCTGAGCAAAGCTATGTTTATTATTTTTCTTAATTATATTTAGTCTTCTATGCCCTACAATTTAGCCAATAAGCCTCATATTCCTTTCCCTATAAACTAAATTGGCCTATTGTTATTTGTATGAAAACGTTAAATAGAAAGAAAATAATTGTTGAGTTTTGCTTGAGAGCTCCAGGCTCCTGCCTTTTCTTTGAGCCGTTTCCGAGCTTCAATTTTTCAGGCTTGGTGGGATTTGAGTTTGAGCCTGAGCCGATGCTCCTATTTCTGAGCTAATCTTAAACCCATCAAAGCTGGAGTTCAAACTGGCTCGTTTACACTCTTATTACAGGACTTTGCATAAGAAATGCTGTTTTCTCGATAACTACCCATAAATTTCCTATCATCTAAAATATGCAGCAAGTATCACTTGTGTTTCGAGTTTGCATTTCCTAAAGCTAGTTTCTCACGAAGCATATCAACCTATGGAGTGACAACTTGTGTTTAGCTCTAAGATTTGAAATTCAACACTTGTTATGGCAGTTAGGACCAAATAAAAAACTGTGCTATCTATTCTATCTCATGATACTTTAGTTTCATTTCATGTGTGGTCCCATTTTTTAATAATGTATTACTGGCAGCTAAAAACTGATTTGTCTTATGTCCAGGGAATTGCAGTAGTTGCACACTTGAGGCACTTTGGATGCCTTGCTGGTAACTTGTCCTTCAACTTTAAAATACATGGTCCAGATTTTAAATTACCGCTTGGCAATTCGCATAGTGGGATATTGATATCAGTTCTTTTGTTGTCTTGTAAAGCTGGGAGCTTGCATCTACTTTAAAAGAATCTATGGCCAGATTTGACTTGGCTAATGTTAAGCTTACTGCTGTTGGCATGGGAAGTGCAAGTGCTAGGGAAGATCGGGTACCTTTTTTTCTTTTCTTTTTTTTGGCTTGGACTAGTACTTTTCTGCCACACTCATGCTTTAGCATAAGTGTTGAACTGCATCTTAGATTACATATGATCTTGAAGTATTAGTCAGTGGCATCGATATTAGTGCTGGCTTGATAGATTAACAGAAAAACCTAAACGAAGACAAGTGATATGTTCTTGTACTGTAGTACACCTAGTCTAATGGTAACAAAAAAATTACTTCATCAAGATATTAACTTATCAACAATGGAAGGATAGGATGGACCACTTATGGCTTTGAAATAGTTGACATTCAAGTATTAAAAGAGTGCGATGCAGATTGTTTCCCAAAGTACATCTTATCACAGTATTTTATGATGGATGTACTGCTTGTATTATTGTTGTATGTAAAAAAAAAACTTGGCCCGTTGAAGGCGATTAGGCCGGTGCTTTTGAAACACTCAGATAATATTGTTAATGTTACTAAAAACTAACGAAGATCTCGATGGAACCACGCCTGCTGTTGTGGTTCATGATTTTACCTATTCATAACCAGCTTTTGACTTTAGTTTTTGGTGCTTAGGTAATAGTTTGATTAAATGGCCTACATTATTTAAATTATTTAACGTGGAGAAAGAAAATGATTGATATAGTATATTGGTGTTCTAATCTTTTCAATTTTGGCCAATTACTTAAACGCGACAAAGCTGGTCCCTCTGGCAGGATTCGAAGAATTACAGATAGCAATCATTTGCTTATAAACTTCATTTTTTAATTAATTATTTGGAATAGTCCTGGTTGCTTATTGGCTCTTTTGTTATCTCATGTTTATAAACTTCATTTTTTAATTAATTATTTTAGGTGCGTACATACTTGGTTCTTCACTTAACGTTAGAGTCCGAGTGTGGTTTCTCAAGCCTGGCATGCATGTACAACTCACCCATCTTGTAATGTAGCAGGCCAATAGATTTCTGTCTGACGTAGAGTTAAGCTTGTATTTTTAATTTGTTTGGTGTTTCTTGTAAAAAGGCTTTGCCATTGATATGCTAGTTCTTATCTAATGTGGCTTATCACTTATGAGACGCCAGTCCCACGATGCATGCAAGATTTAGAAATAAAGAGATGCACAATCATTCGTTTTAAAGGATTGTCTCACATAATTGTTAATAGACAACCATGTTTCTCTTCAAAATAAACCTAAATGTTTTGCTCACCAAATTTGATAATATTTCATTTTCTGAAAAAAGAAACTTTTTTGGTACTTCGGTTTATCTGATTATTCCAAATTAGTCCAACTTCGTAACTTTCCGGCATAAACCGTATATCTCAGAGAGGTCGTATTTCTTTGGGTTGGTAGGGTAGACTGAGTTAACCTTTTTAGGATTTCTCGCATAGGTCGTTCCGAGGTTGAAAGGTTGCATTGGATTACTTTAGATTTGTCCGGGGAAGCTTAATTTGCATTTGATTGTCTTTCTTTAAATTTTTGAAGTGCGCTTGACAAGATCGCCTTCTTTAATAGCCTAATCGCCTTAGCCTTAAAATAAAAGGCTGCGCATACTGTTGTGTAAGGACCCCTTGAAAAAGCAGCTTTCAAGGTCTCGTTGGGTTTTGAGAATCTATTCGAAGGGTCTTTCTATAATCTTGTACTTTCTTGAATTCTTTCCACTAGAGGCTTTCTAAATCATTTGCTTTTCCAGTTACCATTTCCTATGGAGTACCTTTATGCCGATCCTGAACGCAAGGTAATCACCCGTTTTAGTAGCCATTGTTATTGATTGAAGTTGTGACTTCAGTAGGATTTTCATCCAAGACTCTTCCTAATACAGGCATATGCATATGCCTTGGGATTATACTATGGTTTCGGTCGTACATTCTTCAACCCAGCCAGTATAAGCTTGGAACTCTAGTTACAAATTACTTTATCCTTCCTTTTTCCACATCTTCTGTTAAAATGGCTTCTTTATCTGATAAATCTTCAATGCGCATGAATTTGTGTTTGATCTTACATGCAAAAGTATTCTCAAGGTTTGATTCTATGTAGAAAGTTGTGAAGAATTACACAATTGAAGCCACACCTGATGACAAGAGTGGTGTCTTACAACATGTAGAATGGCTTTCGTTTGAATGAATTCAGTGATTACTCTTGAGATGTTCCAATATAGAAACGACATTACCAACTAAATACGTTTAACACTCGTATTGTTCAGAGAAACTAGTCAAGCTACTCAAACCTGTGAGCTTTTCAAACCCTATGTAATTGTTAGTCCTTGCCATTGTATGCAACCTTACCATTTGTTAAGCACACAGTACAGGTTGTTTTTAGATGAATCATAAAGAAAGTCAGTTTACCGAGTTGTTTTGCCTATTATCTCCTAAAGAAACAATTCCGCCTCTTGACAGGGAGGAATGTTTGTCTTCAAAGGAAAACGCTTGTTGTATGCTCGAAAGGATGAAGGAACAAGTGACCACATCCCGTTAGATGACGTGCTGAATGTTTGCAGCAAAGTTCCGATTGCATGAATCCTGCAAGTATTTACTATTGTATTGAGCTTCATACCTCTCTAGTTATCTTAAGATATGTATTCAACCAAAGTAACTCAACTGTATAGGCTACGCTAATGTCATAAGCAGAAGTATGACAATTGAACGACTATATTAGATAGTCATAAAATAATAGATATACGATTACGACAATAGTTTCAGTAACATTTACCATCTACCTCTATTAACCGCACCTTGTAAATTACTTCAGACTTACAGAGTATAGGTTAAAAACTTGTCCAAATAGTTACAATTAGTTTTTTTCTTACTAGCCTTACAGGACCAAATAAGCTGAATCGGTACAACTGAATTATGATATCGTTTAATGCACATAGAAAACATTTAAAGTTGCACCTGTCGATAAAGTGCACCACCAGCTATCACAGATGCCTGAATGATAAAATCTGTTCCATCGGCATTGTATGGTTCTCCAAGAAGAGAAATCTATGAGAATACCGCAGATTAATCAATTAACTTAAACATTTACGTATTTAACTAATTAACTACTGAAAATAAGATATATTAGTATGGTGCCTACGCACGGATTTTAAAATAACAGGCTAAATATATAATACGTTAACCTTTATAGTGTAAAGAGGATTGTAGGACAATTTATTTACTAACAAAATTTGAGTAACGATTCTTGTTGCTTCAACTTGTAATTTTATTAGCTAAACTAATTAACCTTAGCTTTAAATGACGCATCTTTTTCTTTTAGATAATTATTTTGAGAGAGAACTAAATAATATTAGATGAGAGAGAGAGAATGCGATTTAATATAGAGAGAAGGCGATTTGGGGTTTCTTCTTCGTTAAGCAGCAATGGCGCGTAAACGTAAGAATGATCCTAAATCTAGTAGACTAATTAGAATAACTTCATCTAATAATACAAAATTTAATACAGAAAAACACAAAAATACTAGTAATACGCCTCATATTACAAATAATGGTTCGCGATATCGTGTAATTTCTAGGGTTTCAGATGATCAGTCTGATGAGGATGTTTCATCTGAGCCAATTTCTATTCTAAGGCCGTAAAATTTGAATGATGTGATGGAATCAATACTTGAGGAAGAATCTGAGGATTGGGTTGATGTTTCAAGGAGTAGCAAGAATGGGGACTCTAATTCTGAATCATTGTCTAGGGTAAGTTCTCTACAGCTTACTAACTCGGATGTTGATGATGAATTAAAGTATTGGTCCTCCGCCGTTTATTGTTATGTCCTGGGAGCTAACCCACCGTGGAAAGTTATTGACGGATTTGTTAAGAGAATTTGGGGGTATACTGATTATGAGAAACTCTCTTTTCATTCTAATGGAATTTTTGTAGTAAGATTTAAAACTGAGGAAATGAAATTGAGAGTGCTCCAGGCTGGTCCCATCATCTTTGATAACAAGCCTGTGGTTGTTAAGGAATGGACGCCAACGACTAAGCTAGTCAAGGAGGCTGTTAATAAGGTTCCTATACGGATTCGAATTTATGGCCTGCCATTGAAGTTTTGGGGCAATTCCTTGAAAAAGATTGCAGGATTGGTGGGTGTTCCAGTTAGATGTGACAGTAACACTCAACTGAAAACCTTTCTGGGGTATGCAAGGGTCATGGTTGAAGTGAAGGTGGGGGATGTACTGCCTGATGTTGTGGAATTTGATGATGAAATGGATATACATCATAGGCAAATAGTACATTATGAGTGGAAGCCTGTGATTTGTACTGAGTGCAAGATCATGGGGCATATAGCACGGGACTGTAGGAGGAAGGAGAGGAATGAGGCTCCTAAAGCTAAGAAAGTATGGGTCCCTAAGAAGACTGGGGGTGGTACTCAGGCAGCTCCTCCAAAAGCTCCTGATCCAGTACTGCCTGTTACAATTCCCAGGGTGTCAACGGTGACAATGGGACTTGGCAATGGATTAATTACTCCATTGCCTTTCTCATTTCACCCATCATTCTCTCCTACAAGAATTATAACCCAGATGACAAGGCAAGGGGGGTTTGGGACTGGCATTGGTAGGGGTACTTATTTGGAGATGTTGGAGCATTCTATCCAAATCAGGAAGGTGAGTGGTGGTGAACAAGAGGAGGATTCTTCACTGATTGAAAATGGGTAGCATAGGATGTTGAAATGTTAGGGGAATAAATAGTGAGAATAAGCAGAAGAAAGTTAAGTGGTTTCTGCATAATAATAAGGTAGGAGTTTTTGGTCTTTTGGAAACTAGGGTTAGATTAGCTTCTATAAAAAAGGTACATCAAGGCATTGGTGCTCACTGGTCATTGGTAACAAATATAGCTAGTCATGAGGGAGGAAGAATTTGGATAATTTGGGATGACATTAACTACAAAGTGGAGGTCCATAGTACTGAAGCTCAAGTTATTAATACTAACGTCACTTATCTACCTACTAATGAATCTTGGTGGATGTCAATGGTTTATGGATTTAACAGAATAGGAGAAAGGGAGGTGCTCTGGGAGTCTCTGTGTACTATGAGTAGGCTCATTGATGGGCCTTGGGTAGTGTTAGGAGATTTCAATAATGTACTAGCAATGAATGAAAGAATTGGATCTGAAATTACTAATGCTGAACTCAAAGGGTTTTAGGACTGTGTGGCCTACTGTGGACTGATGGACATTCCTGCTCAGGGAGCATTCTTTACTTGGACTAATAAACATGAGGTGGGAGCCATGGTTTTAAGTAGGATAGACAGGGCTCTGATCACTGATGATTGGTTGGATAGATACCCTGATACACTCACTACTTTTCATCCTGAAGGGATCTTTGACCATTGCCCTTGTACAATGGTGCTTAGACCTGTAGTGGAAAAGAGGAGAAGCAATTTCAAATATTTTGATATGTAGGGACATGCTGATGGGTTTATTAATATTATGAGAAAGGTTTGGGATACTAGAATTGATGGTGTAAAAATGTTCCAAATTGTCAAGAAGCTCAAGGCTTTGAAATGACCGTTGAAGGAATTGAATAGTGATAGATTGTCCAATATTGAAACATCTGCTGAGGTGGCTAAGATGCATATGTTTGAGGTTCAAAAGAAGTTGCAGGGCAACCCCATTAATCTCCAGCTGCAGGCACAAGCAAAAGCAGTTGCTGATGCTTATAAGGAATTAGATGAGGCCAGGAGGAAGTTCCTAGTTCAGAAAGCTAAAGCCCAATGGATGAAATGTGGGGATGAGAACACTCAATATTTTCATAGTGTGATCAAGGCTATAAGACTTCAGAATAAGGTTTTAAGCATTCAAGATATGAGGGGAGTTACTCACACTGATCCTGATGTAATTGAACCAGCTTTTGTTGAGTATTATATCCAGCTGCTGGGGACTAGCAAGAAGGTCAATACTATTCATGTTCCTGTTGTTAAAATGGGTAGGACTCTGACTGGTGAGCATGTGACTGGACTGCTGAGGCCTGTGTCTGAATCTGAGGTCAAGGAGGCTTTGTTTTCTATCCCTGCAAACAAGGCCCCTGGACCTGATGGGTTCTCCTCTCAGTTCTTTAGAAATGCATATCCAGTGGTTGGCCAAGATGTGGTTCAGGCAGTTCTGGAGTTTTTCACTAATGGGAAATTGCTGAGACATGTTAATGCTACTACATTAACTTTGATTCCTAAGAAAGCTCGGCCTACATCTATTGCAGACTTCAGACCACTTGCGTGTTGCAATGTAATCTATAAAACAATTTCTAAGGTGCTCTGTAATAGGGTGGCAACTGTTCTTCCTCACATCATTAGTGAAAATCAAAGTGCTTTTATTAAAGGACGAGAAATTGTTGACAATATTTTGATTTGTCAAGACCTGGTGAGATTATACAAAAGGAAATCTTGCTCACCCAAGTGCTTGATGAAAGTGGATTTAAATAAATCGTATGATTCTATAGAGTAGGAGTTCATTGAGCAGATGTTGGGTGCGTTAGGATTCCCTGAGAAGATCATTAATTTGATCATGGTGTGTGTCACTTCACCATGTTTCACGTTATCACTCAATGGCTCTTGCTTTGGTTACTTTCAAGGCAAGAGAGGGATTAGACAGGGGGATCCCATCTCTCCCCTATTGTATACAATATGTATTAAGTACTTAAGTAGGATTCTCATGGCTGCCACTGCTAGGAGGGAGTTCACTTTCCACCCATTATGCAGAGCACTGAAGCTGTGTAACACTACGTATTTTATAGGCTGGTACTCGATCGAGTATGGCCTACTCGGTCGAGTAAAGTGTGTTGGGTATTCTGTTTGGCTACTGCCCAGGAATACTCGGCCGAGTATGGGTAATACTCGACCGAGTAGAGGATACTCGGCCGAGTATACTCTCTACTCGACCGAGTATCCGGTCTAACGGGTAATATTTTTCGCGGTTGATTTAGAAAGGATTAGAGTTATATTGAGATGCATTTTACAGTTTCTAAAACATTTTACAAAACCTAAACTACACAACGTAACTCTAATCCTCTCCAAATCTCCCTCTCATTTGCGTGGATTGTTCGTGAGTCTAACGAATCTTGCCTTGCGTCGATTATGTCGGTAAGTCTCTGATTTCATGAGTCTCATTAAGTTGTCTTTTAGGGTTTTGCCCTAATTATTGTTTTGGGTTAATTTGGGGGTTTAGGGTTTGGTCATTATATGTGTGTTGATTGTTGATTATAATTGTTGTAGGTGACGATGTGGTAATTGCTATGCATATTGTATGATTGATTAGAGCATATCGGATTGCGAAAAGCTAGGGTTTCCCTACGCAGTTTACTGTTAATTGATTTAAGATTGTGATTGTACTCTGTATGATTGTTATCTGCTGATCATCGGAGGTTGGGTGTTGTAGTGACGGTGTTGATGTGGTTGTGTTGTGACGGTTGTGGTGTTGTGACAACATGATCTTTGTGTGTGTGATTGTGGTGGAGTTACTTGCGGGAGTGGCTTCACACCCTAGTTCGCCCTCCGTGGAACCCGTCACGGGAGGGGATGTGCACATTAAGGGACAGGGATTGTTAGTCGCTCGTTGATGAGCTGGACTAGGTGGGGATGGGCTGCGGTCACCCACTGGCGGCGAGGATTACCTGTTGCGATGGGTAATCTGGCAGGGCTACACACTTCGGTGTGTAGTCGGTTCTTGTGTGAGATCGATGATCGGTGGTGGTAATGTTTGATGTCTTATATTGATTGATTAGTACTTGACCCGTGTTGTTGTTTTTTGTAAAACCTGCGGTGATCTATTCGGGGATGGTGAGCGGATTGTGGCGGGTGATACATTTATTGAGCTTAGGCGATCATGGGAGAGTCACCACGCTGGATTAGATGACACCATCACGAGCCTTAGTTATTGTTTTGGTAGTTGTTGCCTTTTGGATAATTCGTTTATTAGATTTTGGAGACTATGTAACTTTTATAACTATCGTACATTAATAAATGTGTTTGGACTGTTGCTTTTTATATATACTAACCTCGGGCAACCGAGATGGTAGCAACCTTTCATGCTGGGGTAGTCCTGGTAAGGTACCTTGGTATGAGGGGGTGTTACAAAGTGGTATCAGAGCCGACGATTCCGGCACCTAAAACAAATGAACCCAATGAACTTAGGGAGTCCAAATAAAATGAACCCGGGGAGAGTTGTTTGGAGCTGCCGCAAAGACTTGGGAGACGTCCCGAAGTCGCATTAAGGCCCTTACGATCTCAAGCCTGTCACATGGGGGGAAACTGTTGTATGTTTGAGTCATGTGAGATTGATATCTATAGTTTGAATCTTGTGCATGGTTGGATGAAATGATGAAAGACGTGGAATGTGATAGTTGTTGAAAGATGCATCGAGGATTGTTGATGTTAAACTTTGAGCATGAATATGTTGGCATGTTAAGTGTTGGAACATGGTAAAATATGAAAGGTGAATTGTGAAATTGTATCTGGTTGATATTGAGCATGAAGAATGTGATCATGTTACCTGTTTAATACAATGTTGAACATGAAGTATGGTAGTGGTACATGTGCATGTGAACATGATGATTTTAATGCTTGATTGTTGGTAGAAGCATGTGATTAAGGGCATGCGTCTATATATGTGAATGTCGTGTTTAATTTTAATGTGAGTATGATAAAAGTGCCTCTATGTACTGGTTTCTTGAAGTATTGAATTGTTATTGTTGCCTTATGTATGTTCAAGTTGTTTTGGCTTAGAAAACTTGATTTGTAGAAAGAACGATTACGGAAGGGTTGTTTTAAAACTGTCATAAGTCTAGTTCTAGAAATGATATTGCTATGATTCCAAGTTGAGGTGATAGCTTGTCTTCTTACGATTCTAACGATATGTCACACGCCCAAAACGACCTAGTAACGAGGGAGATATGACTGTTTTACGAAAACTGGTCGGTGCTGAGAACTGCGCCGATACTCGACCGAGTAGTCCCTACTCGGCCGAGTATCTTTTATACTCGACCGAGTATTCCATATTCGGCCGAGTAATCTCTCTGTGATAATACTATTTAGCGTCTGTAGTCGTGAACTCGGCCGAGTAGTCTCATACTCGACCGAGTAAGGTCTACTCGACCGAGTATTCCCAATACTCGACCGAGTAATCCATCTGCGACAATTGAGTTTGCTTCTGGAGTCGAAAACTCGACCGAGTAATATAGTTACTCGACCGAGTACCTTGTACTCGACCTAGTATGTTATGTACTCGACCGAGTACCTCATTGGATGGCCACTTTGAGTCGGTGGCTATGTTCTTACTTTTGTTTTGAGCCGGTGGCTATGTTTTTACATTGTTTTGAGTCATAGGGTATATACACATGTATGTTTTGAGTCTTAAAGCATTGTTTTATATGTGAGACGGTCTTGATACGTAAGTTACCAAATACTATGATAGGGAGAATGCCGGCTTATGAGGGACATGTGTTGGATAAGGAAGACATGTGAGAGATAGTGGAAAAAGAAAAAGGAAGAATGTGAGCTAATTGAGGCAAAGAGCATGTTTTGTGAGATATGATGAGTGATATAGTCGTGTGTTGAGTAGTATAAAAGTAAGTGTATATGGACAAGGGTGATGTAAGTGTAAAGAAGCATGAGAATGAAAGATTGAGATAAGGGACACGAATAGTGGCATATTTGGATGTGTAAGGATTTATGGAGGAAGACAGCTAAGATAGAGTTGCTTAAGGATATATGTAATGGAAGGTTGTTGTAAGAAGATAGGAAAGAGAGGTATATAGTGATCTTAAAGGAAGTTATGTCGCGATGTGGATTTGTAGATAGTGGCTAAGTTTGGGAAGTTGGAATATGAAAGGGGTGAGCCTAGTGTGTAATTCTTTGGACAAACGGTATGAAGTGAATTTTGGTTTCTAGAGATGCGAAAGGGAGATATGACTAATTGAAGAGTAACTGTTAGTGTGCGGACTTGATGGTGACAAGGGTGAGTGTGAAGCAAGATGAGAGATGATAAATGATAAGAAGAATGATAAGATATTGAGATGAATTAATGGAATTAGAGTTGTGGAGCTATGGAAAATAAACAAATGACTAAAGAGTTAGGTAGAAAGAGAAAGGAGATGACTTATTAATTGGCATTATTGAGTAAAAGGAGGGAAAGAGAGATGGAAGTAAGTTGAGAGAACGTTGATCGGAGTAAAGGAGCATGAAGGTAGGAAATTATGAAATGTACGATATCCCCACTAGAGGGTGTGAGTTAATGGTTATATAGGAGAGCAGGACGACGTGTTAGCCGTGAGTTTCGAGGTATTAAGGGAATAAGGAGCTTGTAGAGTGTTTGCACGATCTGAGATTTTGGTGGAGAGTTAGGTAACGATATGATAAAGGATAGAATTGGGAATAATGTTGAGGTAAATCTTGTTGATGGATTGGATGTTCGTTATTTGGGATGATAACCAAAGAGAGAAAATGGATTGTGATATTACGAAGTGATAGTAAGAGAGTGGTCACATGAAGGATGTTGGTGCCATAGTATTGTCACTAGTGGTTGAGGATGATGTTACTTTAGAGAAACTAGTTGTTCTAATGAGGTTGATTTTGTAGAGACCAGATAGATATGTATGGTTGTGAGAGAGTATAAGATGTGGTTATATGAGGCGGTTGTTAGTAATTGAGTATTAACGGTATGGTTACATTTGGCGGGGGTGATGATTATGCGAATGGGAGAATATGTTATGAGGGGTGTACGAGTTAAGCTCGGGTGAGAGGTAACTTTTAACAGGTGGTAACTTACGTGATCAGGATTGACTAGCTAGATGTGATTATGGGTCTATGATGTGTATAAATGTTTGTGTGAGGTTCTGACCTCACGAGAAGCGGTAGGGTGTGATAGTCATAAAGTTGTTATATGAATGTTTGTGATATATGTTGGGTACGACAATCTATTGGAATAGGGTTCAAAAGGTAATAATTTGATTGATCTGGCATGGATAGTTAAAATCGTATGTGTATTGATGATACATGTTTATTCCGTGAAAAGGTATGGATGATAGGCATGAGATTCTTGTATGTTTATTCCGCATAAAATGTTGTGTTATGGTCGAGTAAAGCAGTTTTGAATAAGTTTTCTTGTCCGGAGAGTTATACTGAGTCAGTGTTTGTGGGAATTATATGGGGGCGTGATGTTTATCGATGTGGTTGTTGTGCCTCGGGTGGTGATCTGGGCACGGTACTTCGTGTTGTGATGCGGACATTTTCACGCTGCGGTGCGGCTGTTGGTGGCGGTGTTGCGATGCCGTCACCGGTTGTGGTGGAGTATACGGGGTGGTTACGATTTGAGTTTCAAAGTACAGACCAGTTATGCACAGATTGTTGTTTTGTTGCTGTTGTTTCTTGTGAGTTTTGGTTAGACATGTAGACTGTTGTTTGTTTGTTGATGTTTCTTGCCAGTTTCAGTTTGAGAATAAGGGCAGAGTATGATATGAAAGAGAGTTGTATATGTTTCGTTGTTGTCATGGTATAGTGATATTTTGTTGATGGGACACAGTTGGGATATGTTGTTACAGTAATTTTGATCTTGTTCTAGATGAGGCTTTGGTAGACATGTTAATGGCAAGTGATTTGTAGAACATGTGTGGTAATGATCTGATATATGCAGGTGGTTCATAATCCTTTGTTGCGACAGTGAGTGTAGGGTGTTGGGTAATTAGTGTCGTGTTAAGTTATGTATGAGTCTTACGGTAATGAAAGAAAGGAACTTGAGGATCGAGTGTGAGTGTACGTAACAAGTGTGGATCGTGAGTTATGCTTTTGGCGATAAGAGTTTTATATAGTTTATATAGAGAGATATGTCATGTCTCGGTAATGTGTTTGTTTTGGTTAGATGGAGTGCAGAATGAGTTGAGGTATGAAAACTATTTAAGTAAGAGAGCCTTGGATATAGGTATAGTAAGTGTTTAGATTATAGGCGGGTATCTTTCACATGTGGTGGTGATGAAGATACTGAGAGGTATAGCTAAGGATCTAGTATTAGTGAGTTACGAGGACGTAACATGTGTCTTAAGAGGAGTAGGATGCGGCAAAGAGCGTTTGAGGGTTGTGCATAGGGATGGCAGTGGGTCGGGGACCCGACCCAGACCCTGAGGGTCGGACCCTAATGGGTCGGGTATGGGTCTCATTTTTTCAGACCCAATGGGTATGGGTCGGGTATGGGTCTTAAGAAAATATTTCGGGTCCGGGTCTAAGTTATGAGACCCATACCCGACCCTTAGACCCTTTATTAAAGAAAAAAAAAATCAAAATTACAACTTTTCTGAATTCATACTGGCAGACTGTAGAAACCCAACTAAAGTCTTTTTCTCTTTCCTCATCCCATAAAGTGATAAAACTCAACCAAACTCTTGTGGCAATACCACCACTCCACCACTGACACAAGAAAACTACCACCACAACACTGATACGCGACTGGCAACCACCTCTCTAATAGCCGGCGACCGACAACCACCATTAACGGCAGATTAATAAACTCATAATGTTAAAGTAGTATGATTTTTTTTTTTTTTAATATTATAGACCATATAGCTGTTAATCTTGTTACTAAAGTGGCTGAAACTCGAACCCGCGGGTAGACCCAGACCCTACCCTTACCCATAGGGTCCGGGTATGGGTCTTCAAATTTTAGACCCTTGCGGGTCTGGGTCGGGTACGGATCCAAAGGAAAAATCTCGGGTCGGGTCCGGGTCTAGGCGGACCCTACCCAGACCCTACCCATTGCCATCCCTAGTTGTGCATGTTGTAATATTATTGGACGTAGAGTGTTGGTGTAGCATAAGGAATGGATGGGTACATATAGTGGTTGATAGTGTTAAAAGGCCATGGCTGTGCTTGTAGTAGTTCGATGTTTAGGAGTGTGAGAATTTTTTTCGATAGTGTTGATAAAAGTGGATGATGATATTTATGAGTTTGAGAGTTTTGGCAGCTGGATGATGATGTTGATGAGTGTGAGTAAACTTCGAGGACGAAGTTCCTTTTAAAGGTGGTAGAATGTAACATTCCGTTTCGATGGTTGATCTTGTTTATGGATTGTCTTGGTATGGAGTTGCTAGTGAGTGTTATGGAAGTGAGACAAGGTTGGCAACGTTATATTGTGGTTATTTGATAATATTATGGAGTCAATATCGAGAGGATATGTTATCTAGTACGCGTGGTTAGTGGAGCTGGTGTTAGATGTTCATGTTTTATAGGTTGGGTTGGAACTTCGGGGACGAAGTTCTTTTTAAGGGGGGAAGATTTTAACACTACGGATTTTATAGGCTAGTACTCGACCGAGTATGGCCTACTCGGTTGAGTAAAGTGTGTTGGGTATTCTGTTTGGCTACTGCCCAGGAATACTCGACCGAGTAGAGGATACTCGGCCGAGTATACTCTATACTCGACCGAGTATCCGGTCTGACGGGTAATATTTTTCGCGGTTGATTTAGAAAGGATTAGAGTTATATTGAGACGCATTTTACAGTTTCTAAAACATTTTACAAAACCTAAACTACACAACGTAACTCTAATCCTCTCCAAATCTCCCTCTCATTTGCGTGGATTGTTCCTGAGTCTAACGAATCTTGCCTTGCG
This sequence comes from Silene latifolia, assembly GCF_048544455.1. Classification (NCBI taxonomy): domain Eukaryota; kingdom Viridiplantae; phylum Streptophyta; class Magnoliopsida; order Caryophyllales; family Caryophyllaceae; genus Silene; species Silene latifolia. The sequence goes on along the minus strand of NC_133538.1, from coordinate 224,463,089 downwards.
TCGATTATGTCGGTAAGTCTCTGATTTCATGAGTCTCATTAAGTGGTCTTTTAGGATTTTGCCCTAATTTTTGTTTTGGGTTAATTTGGGGGTTTAGGGTTTGGTCATTATATGTGTGTTGATTGTTGATTATAATTGTTGTAGGTGACGATGTGGTAATTGCTATGCATATTGTATGATTGATTAGAGCATATTGGATTGCGAAAAGGTAGGGTTTCCCTACTCAGTTTACTGTTAATTGATTTAAGATTGTGATTGTACTCTGTATGATTGTTATCTGCTGATCATCGGAGGTTGGGTGTTGTAGTGACGGTGTTGATGTGGTTGTGTTGTGACGGTTGTGGTGTTGTGACAGCTGTGATGCTGTGTGTGTGATTGTGGTGGAGTCACTTGCGGTTGTGGCTTCACACCCTAGTTCGCCCTCCGTGGAACCCGTCACGGGAGGGGATGTGCACATTAAGGGACAGGGATTGTTAGTCGCTCGTTGATGAGCTAGACTAGGTGGGGATGGGCTGCGGTCACCCACTGGCGGCGAGGATTACCTGTTGCGATGTGTAATCTGGCAGGGCTACACACTTCGGTGTGTAGTCGGTTACTGTGTGAGATCGATGATCAGCTGGTGGTAATGTTTGATGTCTTATATTGATTGAGTAGTACTGACCCCGTGTTGTTGTTTTGTAAAACCTGCGGTGATCCATTCGGGGATGGTGAGCAGATTGTGGCAGGTGATACATTTATTGAGCTTGGGGCAGTCATGGGAGAGTCACCACGCTGGATTAGATGACACCATCACGAGCCTTAGTTATTGTTTTGGTAGTTGTTGCCTTTTGGATAATTCGTTTATTAGATTTTGGAGACTATGTAACTTTTATAACTATCGTACATTAATAAATGTGTTTGGACTGTTGCTTTTTATATATACTAACCTCGGGCAACCGAGATGGTAGCAACCTTTCATGCTGGGGTAGTCCTGGTAAGGTACCTTGGTATGAGGGGGTGTTACAAAGTGGTATCAGAGCCGACGATTCCGGCACCTAAAACAAATGAACCCAATGAACTTAGGGAGTCCAAATAAAATGAACCCCGGGAGAGTTGTTTGGAGCTGCCGCAAAGACTTGGGAGACGTCCCGAAGTCGCATTAAGGCCCTTACGATCTCAAGCCGGTCACATGGGGGGAAACTTTTGTATGTTTGAGTCATGTGAGTTTGATATCTATAGTTTGAATCTTGTGCATGGTTGGATGAAATGATGAAAGAAGTGGAATGTGATAGTTGTTGAAAGATGCATCGAGGATTGTTGATGTTAAACTTTGAGCATGAATATGTTGGCATGTTAAGTGTTGGAACATGGTAAAATATGAAAGGTGAATTGTGAAATTGTATCTGGTTGATATTGAGCATGAAGAATGTGATCATGTTACCTGTTTAATACAATGTTGAACATGAAGTATGGTAGTGGTACATGTGCATGTGAACATGATGATTTTAATGCTTGATTGTTGGTAGAAGCATGTGATTAAGGGCATGCGTCTATATATGTGAATGTCGTGTTTAATTTTAATGTGAGTATGATAAAAGTGCCTCTATGTACTGGTTTCTTGAAGTATTGAATTGTTATTGTTGCCTTATGTATGTTCAAGTTGTTTTGGCTTAGAAAACTTGATTTGTAGAAAGAACGATTACGGAAGGGTTGTTTTAAAACTGTCATAAGTCTAGTTCTAGAAATGATATTGCTGTGATTCCAAGTTGAGGTGATAGCTTGTCTTCTTACGATTCTAACGATATGTCACACGCCCAAAACGACCTAGTAACGAGGGAGATATGACTGTTTTACGAAAACTGGTCGGTGCTGAGAACTGCGCCGATACTCGACAAAGTAGTCCCTTCTCGGCCGAGTATCTTTTATACTCGACCGAGTATTCCATATTCGGCCGAGTAATCTCTCTGTGATAATACTATTTAGCGTCTGTAGTCGTGAACTCGGCCGAGTAGTCTCATACTCGACCGAGTAAGGTCTACTCGACCGAGTATTCCCAATACTCGACCGAGTAATCCTTCTGCGACAATTGAGTTTGCTTCTGGAGTCGAAAACTCGACCGAGTAATATAGTTACTCGACCGAGTACCTTGTACTCGACCTAGTATGTTATGTACTCGACCGAGTACCTCATTGGATGACCACTTCGAGTCGGTGTCTATGTTCTTACTTTTGTTTTGAGCCGGTGGCTATGTTTTTACATTGTTTTGAGTCATAGGGTATATATACACATGTATGTTTTGAGTCTTAACGCATTCTTTTATATGTGAGACGGTCTTGATACGTAAGTTACCAAATACTATGATAGGGAGAATGCCGGCTTATGAGGGACATGTGTTGGATAAGGAAGACATATGAGAGATAGTGGAAAAAGAAAAAGGAAGAATGTGAGCTAATTGAGGCAAAGAGCATGTTTTGTGAGATATGATGAGTGATATAGTCGTGTGTTGAGTAGTATAAAAGTAAGTGTATATGGACAAGGGTGATGTAAGTGTAAAGAAGCATGAGAATGAAAGATTGAGATAAGGGACACGAATAGTGGCATATTTGGATGTGTAAGGATTTATGGAGGAAGACAGCTAAGATAGAGTTGCTTAAGGATATATGTAATGGAAGGTTGTTGTAAGAAGATAGGAAAGAGAGGTATATAGTGAACTTAAAGGAAGTTATGTCGCGATGTGGATTTGTAGATAGTGGCTAAGTTTGGGAAGTTGGAATATCAAAGGGGTGAGCCTAGTGTGTAATTATTTGGACAAACGGTATGAAGTGAATTTTGGTTTCTAGAGATGCGAAAGGGAGATATGACTAATTGAAGAGTAACTGTTAGTGTGCGGACTTGATGGTGACAAGGGTGAGTGTGAAGCAAGAAGAGAGATGATAAATGATAAGAAGAATGATTAGATATTGAGAAGAATTAATGGAATTAGAGTTGTGGAGCTATGGAAAATAAACAAATGACTAAAGAGTTAGGTAGAAAGAGAAAGGAGATGACTTATTAATTGGCATTATTGTGTAAAAGGAGGGAAAGAGAGATGGAAGTAAGTTGAGAGAACGTTGACCGGAGTTAAGGAGCATGAAGGTAGGAAATTATGAAATGTACGATATCCCCACTAGAGGGTGTGAGTTAATGGTTATATAGGAGAGCAGGACGACGTGTTAGCCGTGAGTTTCGAGGTATTAAGGGAATAAGGAGCTTGTAGAGTGTTTGCACGATCTGAGATTTTGGTGGAGAGTTAGGTAACGATATGATAAAGGATAGAATTGGGAATAATGTTGAGGTAAATCTTGTTGATGGATTGGATGTTCGTTATTTGGGATGATAACCAAAGAGAGAAAACGGATTGTGATATTACGAAGTGATAGTAAGAGAGTGGTCACATGAAGGATGTTGATGCCATAGTATTGTCACTAGTGGTTGAGGATGATGTTACTTTAGGAAAACTAGTTGTTCTAATGAGGTTGATTTTGTAGAGACCAGATAGATATGTATGGTTGTGAGAGAGTATTTGATGTGGTTATATGAGGCGGTTGTTAGTAATTGAGTATTAACGATATGGTTACATTTGGCGGGGGTGATGATTATGCGAATGGGAGAATATGTTATGAGGGGTGTACGAGTTAAGCTCGGGTGAGAGGTAAATTTTAACAGGTGGTAACTTACGTGATCAAGATTGACTAGCTAGATGTGATTATGGGTCTATGATGTGTATAAATGTTTGTTTGAGGTTCTGACCTCACGAGAAGCGGTAGGGTGTGATAGTCATAAAGTTGTTATATGAATGTTTGTGATATATGTTGGGTACGACAATCTATTGGAATAGGGTTCAAAAGGTAATAATTTGATTGATCTGGCATGGGTAGTTAAAATAGTATGTGTATTGATGATACATGTTTATTCCGTGAAAAGGTATGGATGATAGGCATGAGATTCTTGTATATTTATTCCGCATAAAATGTTGTGTTATGGTCAAGTATAGCAGTTTTGAGTAAGTTTTCTTGTCCGGAGAGTTATACTGAGTCAGTGTTTGTGGGAATTATATGGGGGCGTGATGTTTATCGATGTGGTTGTTGTGCCTCGGGTGGTGATCTGGGCACGGTACTTCGTGTTGTGATGCGGGCATTTTCGCGCTGCGGTGCGGCTGTTGGTGGCGGTGTTGCGATGCCGTCACCGGTTGTGGTGGAGTATACGGGGTGGTTACGATTTGAGTTTCGAAAGTCTGGACCAGTTATGCACAGTTGTTGTTTTATTCTTTGTTGTTTCTTGTGAGTTTTGGTTAGACATGTAGACTGTTGTTTGTTTGTTGATGTTTCTTACCAGTTTCAGTTTGAGAATGAGGGTAGAGTATGATATGAAAGAGAGTTGTATATGTTTCGTTGTTGTCATGGTATAGTGATATTTTGTTGATGGGACACAGTTGGGATATGTTGTTACAGTAATTTTGATCTTGTTCTAGATGAGGCTTTGGTAGACATGTTAATGGCAAGTGATTTGTAGAACATGTGTGGTAATGATCTGATATATGCAGGTGGTTCATAATCCTTTGTTGAGACAGTGAGTGTAGGGTGTTGGGTAATTAGTGTCGTGTTAAGTTATGTATGAGTCTTGCGGTAATGAAAGAAAGGAACTTGAGGATCGAGTGTGAGTGTACGTAACAAGTGTGGATCGTGAGTTATGCTTTTGGCGATAAGAGTTTTATATAGTTTATATAGAGAGATACGTCATGTCTCGGTAATGTGTTTGTTTTGGTTAGATGGAGTGCAGAATGAGTTGAGATATGAGAACTATTTAAGTAAGAGAGCCTTGGATATAGGTATAGTAAGTGTTTAGATTATAGGCGGGTATCTTTCACATGTGGTGGTGATGAAGATAATGAGAGGTATAGCTAAGGATCTAGTATAGTGAGTTACGAGGACGTAACATGTGTCTTAAGAGGAGTAGGATGCGGCAAAGAGCGTTTGAGGGTTGTGCATGTTGTAATATTATTGGACGTAGAGTGTTGCTGTAGCATAAGGAATGGATGGGTACATATAGTGGTTGATAGTGTTAAAAGGCCATGGCTGTGCTTGTAGTAGTTCGATGTTTAGGAGTGTGAGAATTTTTTTCGATAGTGTTGATAAAAGTGGATGATGATATTTATGAGTTCGAGAGTTTTGGCAGCTGGATGATGATGTTGATGAGTGTGAGTAAACTTCGAGGACGAAGTTCCTTTTAAAGGTGGTAGAATGTAACATTCCGTTTCAATGGTTGATCTTGTTTGTGGATTGTCTTGGTATGGAGTTGCTAGTGAGTGTTATGGAAGTGAGACAAGGTTGGCAACTTTATATTGTGGTTATTTGATAATATTATGGAGTCAATATCGAGAGGATATGTTATCTAGTAAGCGTGGTTAGTGGAGCTGGTGTTAGGTGTTCATGTTTTATAGGTTGGGTTGGAACTTCGGGACGAAGTTCTTTTTAAGGGGGAAGATTGTAACACTACGGATTTTATAGGTGGTACTCGGCAGTATGGCCTACTCGGTCGAGTAAAGTGTGTTGGGTATTCTGTTTGGCTATCGCGCCCGGGAATACTCGGCAGTATGGGTAATACTCGAGAGTAGAGGATACTCGGCCGAGTATACTCTATACTCGACCGAGTATCCGGTCTGACGGGTAATATTTTTCGCGGTTGATTTAGAAAGGATTAGAGTTATATTGAGACGCATTTTACAGTTTCTAAAACATTTTACAAAACCTAAACTACACAACGTTACTCTAATCCTCTCCAAATCTCCCTCTCATTTGCGTGGATTGTTCGTGAGTCTAACGAATCTTGCCTTGCGTCGATTATGTCGGTAAGTCTCTGATTTCATGAGTCTCATTAAGTTGTCTTTTAGGGTTTTGCCCTAATTTTTGTTTTGGGTTAATTTGGGGGTTTAGGGTTTGGTCATTATATGTGTGTTGATTGTTGATTATAATTGTTGTAGGTGACGATGTGGTGGTTGGGTGTTGTAGTGACGGTGTTGATGTGGTTGTGTTGTGACGGTTGTGGTGTTGTGACAGCTGTGATGCTGTGTGTGTGATTGTGGTGGAGTCACTTGCGGTTGTGGCTTCACACCCTAGTTCGCCCTCCGTGGAACCCGTCACTGGAGGGGATGTGCACATTAAGGGACATGGATTGTTAGTCGCTCGTTGATGAGCTGGACTAGGTGGGGATGGGCTGCGGTCACCCACTGGCGGCGAGGATTACCTGTTGCGATGGGTAATCTGGCAGGGCTACACACCGAAGTGTGTAGTCGGTTACTGTGTGAGATCGATGATCAGTTGGTAGTAATGTTTGATGTCTTTTATTGATTGAATAGTACTGACCCCGTGTTGTTGTTTTGTGAAACCTGCGGTGATCCATTCGGGGATGGTGAGCAGATTGTGGCAGGTGATACATTTATTGAGCTTGGGGCAGTCATGGGAGAGTCACCACGCTGGATTAGATGACACCATCACGAGCCTTAGTTATTGTTTTGGTAGTTGTTACCTTTTGGATAATTCGTTTATTAGATTTTGGAGACTATGTAACTTTTATAACTACCGTACATTAATAAATGTGTTTGGACTGTTGCTTTTTATATATACTAACCTCGGGCAACCGAGATGTTAACAACCTTTCATGCTGGGGTAGTCCTGGTAAGGTACCTTGGTATGAGGGGGTGTTACAAGCTGTCTCATCTGTGTTTTGCAGACGACCTTCTGATGTTTTGTAGAGGGGACAGGCACTCACTTATTGTTATTCTGAGAGCCTTTGCCACCTTCTCTGGGTCCTCAGGATTAGCAATGAACCAAGAGAAGTCAGAGATTTATTTTAATGGAATGGATGCTGGGGAGGTTGCATATATCCTACAACTGTCTGGTTTCAAGGTGGGTCAATTCTCTTTCAGATACTTAGGAATTCCCATTTCTTACAAAAGAATTGCGGTGGGAGATTGTTCTAGGCTGGTAGAGAATATTGTTGAGAGGATACGAGGATGGGGGGCTAGGAAGCTTAGCTATGCTGGTCGTCTAGTTCTTATCAAAGCTGTACTCACTCAACTGCATGTCTTCTGGGATAGAATCTTCATAATTCCTGTCACTGTTATTGATAAGATCACAAGCATATGTAGGAATTACTTATGGGCTGGCAGTGATCAGTATGGTAGAGCTCCTGCTGTAGCATGGGAAAAGATTTGTCTGGGGAAAAAATATGGAGGTTTGGGGATTGTGGACTACAGGCTGTGGAACACTGCTGAGATTGCTAAGTACACTGCTTGGTTAGCTTCCAAAAGTGACCACTTATGGATTAATTGGGTGGATCATATATATATGAAAGGAAGACACTGGTTTGATTACACTCCTACTTCTAATTCGAGCTGGGTGTGAAGGACAATCTGTAAGGTCAAGGATAGGGTGAAAGCTGGCTTTGTGAATGATGTCTGGTGTGCAAATCAGGGGCAGTACACAGTGGCTAGTGGCTATGCTTGGTTGTAGGGGGGTCAGATTAGGGTGAATTGGTGTCATATGATTTGGAATAGGTTAAATCTACCTAAGTACTCTTTTATTGGATGGTTAATGATTCAGGGGAAGCTTTACACTAAGGACAGGATGATGAGATTTGGTGTTATTTCTGATGGCCTGTGTGAGCTATGCAGGACACATATGGAGGATCATCAACATCTTTTCTATTTGTGTGATTTTAGTGTCAGATGCTGGACTCTGTTGCGGGACTGGCTAGGAGTACCTCTGCCTGCTACTGGTATTTTGCCTTGGTGTATTGCGTAGAGGTGTAGGTCTCTGTTAAAGAAGTAGCTAGTATATGCAGCTGTGGTGGATTTGATTTAACATATATGGATGGCACGGAATATTTGTAGGGAGGAGAATAGGGTTCCTGCTCCATGGTACATAGTTAATGAAATTATGCGCGACACTCAAAATTTGTATAGGAGCAGGGAGGAGTCGTCTAGATTTAAGCTTAGTATCATGCTGTAAGCTAAGCTGCGAGTGTATTCATGCTTGTGAGTAGTGTGTAACAATGCTGATTTACTGGTTGGATTATTATTATATATATATATATATATATATTCACATTTCACCAAGAAAAAAATAAAAAAAAATTGAGAGTTTTAATTGGTAAAATAAAATTTCCCTTTAAAGGTTTTAAGAGAGTAGTCTTGGGTCTCTCTTATTCTAAAGAGTGGTCTAACCCTCACCATACCCTTCTTTTCTTTGTCCAAACCTTAAGTGATTATGGTTTAGTCGTACCAACACCATATTTCTCTTTTCTTGTGGCTTGCTTGATGGAGGTGTACCACCATATAATGTTACCCTCCCCTCTCGGGGTTTGCCTATTTCACCTTCTTGTGGAATGTGTCACCGTCATTCTAAGATAGCACTTCCACATTTTGAGGGATATACGGTCGCTTGCTTTATAATGTGTAGGGTTATTGCCAGCTCCTCCTTACCTTATACTTCTTTAATTTAACCTCCAGCCTAAACTCTTTCAAAACCCAAATCATTCCAACTCATCTTGATTTACTCTGATATTTTCTGCTATTTCATTTGGCGGCTTTGGTCAACTCAGTGTTAGACCCAATGTCTTTCTTCAGCTCAATTTCACTGCTCTTCTTGGTCTCTTCCGAAAACTCTTGAAGCATGCCCTCGAACTCCTGTCAACCCAATCTATTAGCCCTTCTTGATTACCCTTGACAGAAAATCAATGTAGCGCCTAAGCCCCTATACTTTTTGCACTACTTCTCTTTTGCACTACTTTTGAGTTAAGATGCGCTAATACCATAACAAACATTCTCGTATTTGCTATAGGAAAGACCACACCATTGTTAATGAGATACTTTTATACTCCTTTATTAGGCCTCTTAGATCCCTTATTTTTGGACATCTCCTAATCTTCTCCCAACTTTAACTACGCGTTAGATGTCTTTTGTTATTGTCAATGAGTCTTAGAACGTTTTTGCAATGAGTTGTGCTCCTTTTTCATCATCAAAACACTTCTTACTCATTTTCCTTTTAACCCTTTCTGACTGTTATACATGTTATATCTCATTGGGCTTAACTTATTCTAAAAAGTGCTCTTACCTTCATCTTATTCTTATTTTCTTGACCCACTATAAATTGTTATGCACTACACATACTCATGACCTTATTCCGCCTTCTTGTGGCTTGTGTCACCATCATTTTTAGAGCAGCATTATCTACATTTTGTGGAACTATCCTCGCTTTACAATATCTAGGTTTTTTTATCAATTTCTACTACCTTCTATTCCTTTAATTTGACCTCCAGCCTATACTCTTTTAAAACATAAATCTCTTGATTTACTCGGATTTTTTCTCCTGAATCATTTGGTGGTTTCGGTCAACTGAATGTTAGACCTCCTTCGACACGCAGTGACTTTCATTTACTCATTTTCTCTGCTCTTCTTGGTCTCTTGTCAACACTCTTGAAGCCCGCTCTCAAATACTTGTCAACCTAATCTATTGGGCTCCTCCTGATTCCTCTTGACACAAAATCAATTTAGCCGCCTATACTTTTGCACTAATTCTCTTTTGGTGGGTATCGGTTAAGTTGCTCGTGATCATTTATATAGCAGTGCTAAGAAGGATGGACTTTCAGGTTTCAGGTTGGCTTTCTTACGGCCGTACACAATATACTTGCAATGAGGAATTTTTAATTTTTTTTTTTGAAAAATATTGGCCATCACTTGTATGATGGGATGGTAACTGAGTCCAAAATTGTATTCATTCGAATGAAAAGCTTTTTTTTTTTATCCAAATCCCATTTAAAAGCCCCTACCCGGCCAAAAGGAACATACATCGGATGTACTACATCCAATTTTTTTATTTTTTGAGCATATATGTATTTTTTTTGAGCTTATTGTCTCAAACTTTATTTGATTTTGAGCATATGTATATTTCTTTGAGCATATTAAAGTTTATAAGTTAGATTTTAATATTTTTTCCGTCAAAACTCAAATTTAACTAAACTAATAGGTAATGTTTTTGAGTTTTATTATAATTTTTTAGAGCTTAATTTTTAAGTGAATAAACTCAGAAACTTTATAGTAAAACTCAAAAACTTTAAAATAAAACTCAAAAGCTTGATTAGAATACTCAAAAACTATAGAATTACATCATACTTAATAATTTTTTGGGTTTTTGTGTATTTTTTTCGAGTACTATAGAGTTTATAAATTACATTTTAGTTTTATAATATCAAAAATCAAATTTTTTTGAGCTTATATGTAATTTTTTTGAGTTATAATGTAACTTTTTGAGATTAAAGTTTAAGTAAATAAACTCAAAAACTTTAAAATAAAACTCAAAAATTTTAGATTAAAACACAAAAATTTTATCTTAATGCTCAAAAACTATACCCCATCTGATGTACTATATCAGATGTATAATCCACTTACTTCTCACCTCTCCTTGCAGATATGTAGATTTTTCTTGCAAATGTATCACATTTACAATTTATGTCCAAAAATTGGTTGTTTGATTGGAGCCATAACTTTTAGCTAGCTTTAGCTGTGTGGACAATATGGATAACTCCAAATTAAATGTATCATAAAATGGGTAATGTCCTAGTTTTATACCATTATACTTCCTCCGTACCAAAACAAAGATAACACTTACTATAAACGAACGTACCACACCAAAGATAACATCTCTTATGTGGCCAACAATATTACCAAGTTATCCTTATACCCATTTGATATTTACATAAAATGTCATTACATACCCCACCTTCCAACCCACAATTATACCCACAATTACATATCCCACCTATTTTTTCCCCACTTTACCCTTACTTTTTCCACCTTTTCTTAAATACTCTATTTTTTCCTACGTTACCTTTAGTGTGGTATGGGGGGAGTACCATATTTACTGTAACATTTTTCTCATCGGCCTTTTTAACCTTTTAGGATTTGGTTGGCTGGTTGGGAGGGGTGAGAATGAATGGACTTTAAAATTTCAAACCGAGTGTTAAACATGTAGCACTTGAATGGACTCAGGCCACTAATGCAAATTTCATATTTAAATAGTCTTCTACATGCGTATAAAAGCCTTATTATACTTCCCCTCTCCCCTCTCTCATTATTATTATCTATACTTATAATCTAGGTAGCACCAAAACGGACACGGACACGGGACACGGACACGACACGGACACGTGACACGGCATCCCTTGAAATTTAGGACACAGGACACGTTATTTAAATTTAATAAAATATATATTTTATAATTATAAACGTTTGATTTTATTTTTATAAAAGTATTTGATATTAAATTTAAATAAGTAAAGCTAAAACTTGCCCTTGATTATAACTCGTTTTCATTTACCATGCAAACGAATCTTTTAATCAATCTCTTTCGACAGCTCATTTCACGCTTAAAGAACATCATTCAGTCCAAATGATGTCCAAATGTCATGGACACGCGTCGGACACGTGCTCGAATAAATGTAGAAAGTTAGACACGACTTTGTAGGTGTCCGACACGTTTCGATGTGTGTCCGAGGAGTGTCGGTGTCCGACACGGTGTCGGACACGGGACGGCTGATTAGGAGAAGTGTCCGTGCTACCTAGCTTATAATAACGCTTGTCTGTTTTACCGTATTTCGACATATATAGTACGCGAGCAAGTTAAATATGTTTGTGTAACATTCCGTTTGGTGGTTGATCTCGCTTGGTGGATTGTCTTGATATTGAATTTGCTAGTGGATAATATATTAGTGAGACGGAGTTAGACGCATTTAAGGAAGTAGTATTATGTAGTTAGTGTGGAAAGGCTATGCTATAGTTGATAAGATATCACGAGCCGCTTTGTGTAGGTAGGCATAGTTGGTGGAGTTAGTGTTAGGTGTACATGTTTTATAGGTTGGGTTTGAACTTTAGGGACGAAGTTCATTTTAAAAGAGGGAAGACTATAATACCTCCGATATTTGAGCTGTTGGGTACTCTACCGAGTAGGACTTACTCTGTCGAGTAAGTTATTTACGGATTCTGGAGTACATTTTGCTTTAAATGTACTCGATCGAGTGGGGGCAACTCGATCGAGTAGCGGGTACTCGATCGAGTACAATTTACTCGATCGAGTACGTTAGTTACTCGATCGAGTAGCTCGGGTTTTACAGGTTTTTGACGCGGGCTTGATTATAATAGTGGAGGAGGTATAAAAGGTTATATCGGCAGTTTCTCATTTCATTCTCTCAAAACCTTCCACAACTTCAAACGACGCTCTCTTCTCCCCACTTTTACAATCAAATCCAAGGCTAAAGTTCGTAGTTTTTGGGGATTTTTACATCCTTGCAATCATCAATTATTGCCTAAGTTCCTTATGTGGTTTTTACATCGTTTGGTTATGATTGCTCTAACCCTAATTGGGTGATTTGGGGTTTTGGGTAGATATCGGTTTATGATGTTGATTATTGTTATAGGTGACGATGTGGTACTTTTGTATATTTGTGTGATTGGCTGCAGTTATAGCGGATTGGGAAAAGGTAGGGTTTCCCTACTCAATTGTTGTGTAAATATTATAATATGGTTGTTTGATTGATGGGCATAATGATTGTATCGTTAATTGGAATTGGCATTATTTACATTGGTATTGTGGTTGGTTGTGTTTGTCTATAGTTCGAGAGGTGCGCCCTCGGCTGAGTCGAATCACTTGCGGGAGTGGCTTCACGCCCTTGATTCGCCCCTTGTGGTTCCCGTCACAAGGGGTATGTGCACATTAATGGACATGGGTTATTCCCTCGATGGAGATGAGCGGCGCTTATGTGGAAAATTTTGCGGGCCCCCACTGGCAGTGTGGAACATATGTTGCGATGGATATTCTTGCAGGGCTACACACTTTAGTGTGTAGTCAGATATTTGGTGATATGACAGAGTTGGAGAATTGTGATTGTGTAATTGTCTGTTGTATGGCTTATTTTGTTTATGCAGTAACTGGCCCCGTTTAAATATTTTGAAAACTGTAGTGATCCATTCGGGGGTGGTGAGTAGTTGCTTAGCAGGTATACTTATGGATAGCTCACGGGTCTCGGCTCGGATAGAGTCTTCACGTAGTTTGATAGCTAGTCTTCCCCTGACGGTTATGGTTTTGATATTTTATTATGACAGTTGTACGCTTCATTTTGTAACACCCCGCCCAAACCGGGTCGGGAGCGGTTATGATGCATGTCTTTTATATGATGTTTTACATCCTATTTTCCACGCATTTCAGAGCTCATTCGCGTAGTTTAAGCTGCCGTTTCCCCTATTTCCGTCTACTTTCGTGTTTTTGTACATTATTGCATAAATGTGAAGAATTCAACGGAAATTGAGCTAAATCCATCCCCGAGTATCCTGCATTGCATTTTGACGTGAAGTATTTACTTAAGGAACGAGCTTGGTGCACAATTCAAGGCCAAAAAGACAAATACACGAGAAATTGGAAGTCAAGTGTCAGCTACTTCAGTCGATCGACCACTGCCTTCAGTCGATCGACCAACTTGCGGGTTCCGAAAGCTCTCAGACATTTGCTACTCAGTCGATCGACCGCCACTCTTAGTCGATCGACCAAGCCGCTATCCCAGACGAGAATTAAAAGATCGAGGAAACTCAAGCCCATTGTTTTTAGGTTTTGATAATAAGTGTTACGTATATTTTCTATATAACGTAACCTAGAACATGAGATTATATATTCAGTTTTTACTAGTTCTTTAGTTTTCCAACATTCAATAATTAGGGTTTTAAATACTATTTCGTACAATTACTCTCGCATTCGGTTTTTGGATCTCTTGCTACAATTCCAATCGGTATTCTTCTGCTAATAATTCAGTTTGCTTTGTTATTGCTTTGTAAGATAGAATTGCTAGTTAGTTTCCCAAAACCGATTCATCGTTTATTCTAATTGTTTGTTCTATTATTTCAAGCATGAATTCTTCTGTCTATTTTATTAGTTTTATTGTTGTTATCGTCCTTAGTATGAGTAGCTAAATAGTTTGTGCTAGGATGTAGGGGAATTATAGTATAGGCGGCAATATAATGAACACGGCCTGATTCGCATGTCAGTCGATCGACTGACGTACTTGGTCGATCGATTGACCTCGTAAGGTTTTCCTTCGTTTTAATTGATTTAAATGTTGTGTTTGACGAATCGAATGCATGCGACTAGTTGAATACTTAATATTTGACTGACCCATTAGATCGAAAGATAGAGACAGTTGTTAGATCACCAATTAAAATGACTAAACTATGCTGAGATCGAAAGATAGATAAAGTTTAGACCGTTAGTCACTTTTCAGGACGAAAGTTAGTATTAGTGATATTAGGGACTTATAGCGAGATCGAAAGATGCTATTTGTTAAGAGTGGACCGAGAGGACCTCTTTATTTCCCGCCTCATGTGTTTGATTTAGACCTGTTTAGTATGCTGCCGCCGAAACTATAACGAACTGACCATCCTAGTACCCCTTCTCTATCTGTTTTATCTGCTTATTTAGTTTGTTGTCCTTTTATTGCTTTTAGTATAGACCAAATAAAATCAACCCCCACTTTCGTTACCTTAGACTAAATTAGACAATTAGAAATTACATTCGCCTCCTTGTGGTTCGACCCTGTTACCACTAGCCTAGGTTAGTTTTAATAGGAAATTATAAATTTTATTTTGGTACTCACAACGACGGGTATCAAATTTTGGCGCCGTTGCCGGGGAGGCAATTGTTCTAATTTTTAGTTGTTTTTTATTTAGTCTTTCTTTAGTTTAAGGGACTTCCGTTCCTTACACTTTTCTTTTATTCTTTTTGTAGTTTCTTCTTATGCGCAGGTCACAGGGTGGTGAACTAGTACCATTCAATCCTGAGATCGAGAAATCCTTGCGCGAGTTGAGACGATCACAAAGGGTATTACCGATAGAGGAAGAGCTGAGTACTCTGTCAAGCTACTACGGGAACGCTCTGTTCGAGGAAGATCCACCTACATCTCCTGCTTCAATTTCTTTAGCTGAGACAGTCACTTCTCCAGAAATTCCAGTCATGGCTGAAGAAGCAACCTGTAATACTCCGTATTTATGAGTCTTCGGGTACTCTATCGAGTAGGCCTTACTCTGTCGAGTAAGGGTGAGTTGCGTTTTAGAATAGTTTCTGACCTATTGGGTACTCGATCGAGTAACTAGCATACTCGATCGAGTAAGGGGGTACTCGATCGAGTACCTTGGGTACTCGATCGAGTAGGCGGTTTACGGGGAGTTTTTCTCGGGTTTTGTTAATTATGCGATTAAGATATATAACCTTCGTCGTCACTTTACTAAACACTTTTGCAAAACCTAATTTACTGTTAAAGAGAGAAAGCAAGTACGTTCTTAATCCTAATCGCATCGTTAGCAAATCCCGGAGTTTGGAAGGTCGGTTCTCATCGTTGGTTATACCGTTGAGATCCTTGCGTCGAGGGTAAGATCTATGTACCCTTTTTGTTGTCTTTCCTTTGATTTGGTTAAACCCTAATATAGGGATTTGGGGGTTTTTGAGTAGTATGTGATTTGGTAGCATTTGTATGTTGTATGATAGGAGGAGGTTTCGTAGAGGAAGCTTTTTGATACAGCAGTAGAGACCGTATGATAGTGTGCTTTCCAGGTAGGATTTCCTACTCAGTATTAGTCCCATAATGGGATGATTGTTGATGTGTTGAGATTGATTGTTTGATATAGTAGTTGTATTGTGACGGTTGTGATTATGATTGTGATCGTTGTCTATGGTTCTCGAGGCGTGCCCTCGGCTGAGTGAGGTCACTTGCGGGAGTGGCTTTACGCCCTAGTTTCTCCTTCTGTGGAACCCGCCACAGAAGGGATGTGCACATTAATGGACAGGGTTATCGCTCATTATGTGGAGCGGGGATTTGGTGGGTGCAGGCTGCGGTTCCCCATCGGGGGCCTCGTCCAAAGTGGACGATCGATTGAGATTGCTTTGGAATTGGTGTGATTGTGTGTGTGATTAAGTCATGTCTGTTTATCTTATTGTTAATATATTGAGTTGTGTGATTTGTCACGACCCGGTTGTTGTTTTGTAAACTGCGGTGATCCATTCGGGGATGGTGAGCGGATATTGAGCGGTATGAGATGAGTGCTTGGGATAGGCTGGGATTGCCACGATATGATGATAGAAGTCTTCCGCTGTAGCTTAGTAGTTTCTTTACATTTCAGTTAGAATAGTAAACAGTCAGTTGAGAACATGTATTATACTTTTGGTTTTGGTTTCGAGATTGTAATCCTTTCACTAAGTATTCTTATTTAAACGTTGTTTCTTTATTGTTTATTTGATTATCATTGCCTCGGGTAACCGAGATGGTAATATCTTCATACCTGAGTGGTCCTGGTAAGGCACTTGGAGTATGGGGGTGTTACACAACCATTGCCAGTCACTTAGAGCCGACAGCTGCGAATCTCTACAAAGGATTCGAACTACCTAGGGAGGCGAGGAAATTTGAGCCGAAGCCTTCCTATAATAACCTGGTTGAGAGAAACCAGTTCGGGGGAGCTGCAAATGAAGATGCAGCCAAGCATATGGAGATTTTTATTGATTATTGATGCTCTATACCCCCGCCGACCGGTGTGACCCAAGACCAGATCAAGGAGACCATGTTCATTTTCTCTCTTCGTGATGCTGCAAGAGAGTGGTATAGAGATCTGGACCGAGCCGCTCATGGGATCACCGACTGGAATTCCTTAGCCCTGGCATTCTACAAAAAGTACTTCTCTGCCTCGAATACTAATGCCATTAAAGCTCAGATCACGAGCTTTAAACAAGGGCCTGATGAGAACTTTCATGAAGCATGGGCCCGTTTAAAGAAACTGGTGCGAACCATACCGCACCATGGGTTCGAAAAATGGAGTCTTTGCAATCAGGTCTATAATGGGTTGTATGACGATCAGAGGGCTATTTTGGATGCTGCAGCCAATGGCCGATTTGCTGAGAACATGGGAGAGACTAAGGGGTGGAAGATCATTGATGATTTGGCCACTCATAAGGCTGAATATGGGAATTCGAGAGGAAACCAGAGGAGAACTGCTGAATCTTCCTATGTTGCTCCACTAGAAGCTCTCGCTGCAAGGTTTGACAAATATGAGTTGGGAGGAGCTTCTAAAGGAGGGATGTACCATGTTAATGCTGTTTCAGATGGTCCTTTCGTCTGTAGAAGATGTGGAGCTGAGGGGCATGTCTCTGAGAATTGTTCTGTCCCCTTTGAGTCTTGTGCTGCCTTTCAACCCTATAGGCAGACAAACACGTACTATGAGCCAAATGTCCACCCCAACTTGAGGTGGAGTAGCCAGAATGTCCTGAATCCGACTCAACCTCCACAACAGCAGCAGAAGCAAGCTTATGTGCCTCCACATAAGCGACCATATCAAAAGCCTCCGTATGTTCCTCAGAAAGAAGAACAATCCCAAAATTCCAAGTTCACCGAGTTGAAGAACTTATTGCTGAAGGAGTCCCAAGCTAGAGAGGCCGGGATGAAGATGCTAGAGAGCCAAATTGCTCAATTGGCTAGCAAGAGTACCACTCGAGCTCCAGGACACTTACCGACTCAAACTGACCAGAAAGAGACCCTAAATGCCATAACTTTGAGGAGTGAGTCCACCCTGGAAGGGCCTACTATGGTCGAGGATGATGCTGCAAAAGATGAGGCAAAACCGAGTCAAAACAAAGCTGGAACGAGCAAAGGAAAGAAAAAGGCGTCTACCAGGTATATCAGTCGATCGACTGATATACCCGTCGATCGATCGAAGTGCGGGTTACAGAGCTTCGGTCTGTTCAACTCGATCGATCGATGACATCACTGGTCGATCGACTGAGATCGCTGCTGATAGTGAGATTTTTCGTCCTCCGATGCCCGACAACTTGAGGGATCATTTGTTTCGGGGCACGACAGTCCTGAAAATATTGGGGAAAGACCCGAGTGCTAATAGGTCAGTCACGGCTCTGAAGTACGACCCGATGTCGATCAATGGTTCACATTTGAGACGGTCTGAAGAGGGTTCAAGCTTCAACAAGGAGAAAGTAGTGAACTTCCAGCCTAAGTCTACGGATACCGGCATGTGCGATTTAGAGGAGAGGGCTAAGCTACTTCTTACAGCCCCATATCCGGAAAGACTAGTGCCGACGAAGGAACAGGTATCTTTCAATAAATTTGAAAAAGTTATTCGTAGCTTGAATGTACAAGTGCCTTTCCTTGAGTTAGTTAATCAAGTGCCTGCCTATACTAAATTCATGAAACAACTCTTGTCTAAGAAAAAGTCACTTGAAAATGTGCATACTGTCACATTAACCAAAGAGTCATGCTCTTATTTGTCTCACACTGCACCTCACAAGCTAGAAGACCCGGGTAGTTTTTCTGTTCCTTGCAATATAGGTACCTTCTCTATTGAGAAGGCATTATGTGACTTAGGAGCTAGTATAAGTGTAATGCCCTTGAGTCTTGCTAGGAAGCTCAAATTGACTAGGTTCGCGATGTGATGGACATGACAATCTGAGATGGTCGACCGATCTGCGGTCCAGCCAATAGGAGTCTTAGAGGACATCCCTGTGTAAATAGGGAAGTTCTTCTTCCCTGTTGACTTCGTCGTACTTGACATGCTTGAGGATGCCCATATTCACATTATTTTTGGTAGGCCATTTCTGCACACTGCTGGTGCAGTCATAGATGTTGGTTCGGGTACCTTGACTTTTAAAGTAGGGAAGCATTCCATTGTTTTTGCCCAACCTGCTAAGAAGAAAGACCCCATGTGGCCAGTGACTTGCAATACGGTTTCTGAAAAGAAATCTTATTTTATACTTCCTGATATGCCTATCTCTAGTCCCATTCCTGTTGTAACCCTTCCGCCCCAGATTGGGAGCAAATTGGAGGAAGATTTGTCTATTTCTGATATTGTAGGAGCTGGTTTGGGGAAGGAAGAATTGCAAGTTACTCCAGCAGCAAAGAAGCCAATCATCTCACGAGGCGGTCTTGGTTGCCTCAGCTATGGTACTGATGAGGAAGTTGATGCCGAGCCGGTCAAGGCAAGGGAGTCCGACTTGGACTTTGATGTGAAGAAGAGGTCATTGACTGGGGAGATGATGAAAGTGTTGATCCGTTGAGCCATACGGACGTGGAAGCTAAGAAGGGTGCAGCTGATAAGATAAGCACCGTTGAGGCTACCTCTAGTAGCCAGAAACCGATGAAGTGGGCCATTCAGTGGCCATTCTTGATCAACTACTAGTTGATCACATGTTTTACAAACATTTTATTTGCTTTTGTTAGACACTTTTTATTGCTTTTGTGTGCGCGAAACTTCGCATTTTATTTTGCTTGCTTAGGATTTTATACGCTTTAGGCTTTATTTTGGGTTTTGCGCAGCTTTGGGCGCGTATTATTGTGCATTTGCAGGTTTTTAGACCTTATTAGCTCAAGTAATTGAGCAAATACGAAGAAATCTGAAGTACAACAGTATTTTCATTCGATCGACTGGGCTATATAGTCGATCGACCGTCTCTCAGCTTTCCGGAGCTCTTTCCTTTCACCTCGGTCGATCGACTGAGTGATGTGGTCGATCGACCGACCTGCACTGCTGTATCCGTTTACGACCTCTCTCCTGCTATGTTTGGTCGATTTGCGGAATTGAGGGAGTTTTCTACTCCACTTTATCTTCCGTCACTATTTATTTCTTCTATTTTTCTCAATTTTGCACATAATACCGCTTCATTCTTGTCTTTCTCTATTTTATGCATGGTACTTTGCTTGTCTTTTCAGGTACTTATTAGTAGCACTGCTGGCTACTGAAACTCCCTAACTCACGCTGGTTTGGGAAGGTTTCCTTTGCTGCGCTTAAAGTCTTGTGAGTTTCTAAGTCTTTACTTCATGTTTTATTTGTTTAAATTTCTCGCGAATTCCCGTTTCTCTTTTATTCATTACATGATTTTGCACAATGGGGACATTGTGCGATTTGGTTTGGGGAAGGGTTTTGTGTCGCATATCATTTGCTTGCATTCACGTTTACATTTCCTGCTTGCATTGTTTTTTTTATTTCATACTTATATACAAAAAACCAAAAAATTCAAAAAAATTTGAAAAAATTCAAATAAATTGCACGTTTATTTTAGCATGTAGGTTGAGTCGGAACGGTAGTATTTCAATGATGACATTGCATTTGCACCTGTTTTTGCCTAAGCCTTGGTTGATTAACATGTTATTAGTAGAATCATATAAGTGCATACCTGTAACGCCCCGTAATTTCGGACCGTTAATATATTTCGAAAATAATTTATTAATCAAATAAAATTTGATATTTAAGTATTTAAAGTAAAAATAATTCAAAGAAATATAATTTTATTATATTTTGAAGAAAAGTATTTATTTTGATAGTTTCGAGATGTTTAAAAATAGTTTAAACCGTGTAAAACTTTTTATTTCGAAATAAGGGCGTATCGGGGGGAAAATGACAATTCTTTTGAACATTGGGTAAACGAATTTGGAAATGGGTCGTATGAGTATTCAATTTTCTTGTAATCTCGTGTTTAAAAACTTTGGTCTTGTCGGAATTTGCATTTGACCTACGGTTCTAATTATTATCGAAACGAGCCGGAACCGACTCGTAAAATCCCGACTCAAACCCGCTCTCTTCCTTTCCTTTCTCCCTTTCCCGCGGACACCCCTCCCCCTTCCTTTCTTTTTCTGTTTTTTTTGTTCTTTTGTTCATCTTCCTCTACCTTCTCTAATATTCCATCATCAAACACCATTTTTATACATTTCAAGCTTAAAATCATCACATCTTTCTCGTTTCTTATCGGATTTTCACGAAATTTACATTTCCGGAATCCCCTCGTCGAGATCTACAACCTAGTATGTTTTAATTTCAGTTTTCTTGAAGTTGTTTTAAGACGAATTTTGGCACAAATTCGGTATTTATACTTATTGTTGTGTTTTTATTGTTTGTTTAGGTGAAGAATTGGAAGACGAGTTTGGGGACTCGTATATTGTCGAGGATAGCGGCTAGTGCTTGTTAGGGTTTGGGTTTTAAGGTGCTA
Source organism: Silene latifolia (assembly GCF_048544455.1). Taxonomy (NCBI): domain Eukaryota; kingdom Viridiplantae; phylum Streptophyta; class Magnoliopsida; order Caryophyllales; family Caryophyllaceae; genus Silene; species Silene latifolia. The sequence continues at coordinate 224,442,000 of NC_133538.1, read as the reverse complement.
ATTGCTCATTTTCTAGCTTAAGGTAACATATTTCGAGTTACTCGACGAAAAATCGTCACAATCTTTGTTGTTTTTGTATGTTTTGTGATTTTTGTTTGTGTAGTAATTTTCACATGATGAAATTTGATGCATGCATGCTTAATTTATGTCTTTTGTTAATTTAAGTTAACATAGTTGTATTGGGAACGATTAATTAGTGTTCAGACGATGTTATAATGAACAAAAATGGAAAAACAAGAGGAGTAAGGGTGGCGGCAGCAGGCCGGCAGGCCCATGGCAGGCCCACGGCTGGCCCGGGTCGGCCCGTTTCTTGTTTCGCGGTTTTCCATGCATTGTTCGTCATTTTAGGTTCATTAATGATATAATTAGAATAAGTAATGTATGGGTAAACTTTTGAATTAAATCAAGTTAGTAGTAAAAATTATGTTAAAGGTAAAAATTATATTTATTTTGGTAGTTGCACATGTTAGTATAGGTTAGAAAATGAAATTGTAAAGATTAGGCTCAGAATGAATTATATAGCGATAATTGTAATGTTTTGTTGATTGTCCGAAAACGAGCCTTAGTCCCTTTGATGATGCGATGTCGATTAATTGAGTGATTGGTCGGCCGCAATTTAACCCGTAATCGTCGCAGTAGGGTTGCGGGTAAAAATTCGGTTGAATGAATTAGATAATCGGCCTTTTTCTTGTTTTAGGCCATTTATTATATCTCTATTTCACATGTGTAGTTAGTTGAATTTAAGTAGCTTCTTATATTGTAGAAACGGCCCTAGATTCCCTGAAGCCTTTAACATGGTTAATATTGTTAGAATTGGAAATTAGTATTGAATACTTATTGAGGATATTGTTGGATTGTTTGCTGAATAGACATTTATATAGCCTTTCACATGATAGAATGTTAGCATTTATGTTGGTAAGTTGGACTCTTTGCCCTCTTATGGTTAAGTGGGTGTCTTACTTGTCTTGTGTGGTGTGGGCTAAAGTATTCAAGCTGGGACTAGCTGGGACTAGGTCCTAGGTGAGTATTTCGGCCTTTATCATAGACAGGTCTTTATAGTCTTTGACGAGTATATGTTCACTGCTTGATAGCCTTTGTGTTCCTGACTAGTGGATTTATATCCAAGTCGGGGCATGACCTCGTTACTTATTTTGAGAGTAAGTGGTCAGCTTAAGTACTAGCCAACCCTTTGGTGGACTCCTTAGGGTACTCACTTTGTTTTAGAAAAATTGTGGGTCTTGGGTGCGGTGGTGTGTATCCGCATGTCTAGGTCTGCGCAGATTTTAGGCTAGGGTTGTGTTGTGTCTTGGCCATGTTTTATTAATATTAACCGCTGAGCCAAGATACCGGTTCGATTACCTTCCCTACCTCGTGGTATAGACTCGAGTTACAGAGTGACTATTGACCGTGCTAAGAACTTATGTCTGTCTTTGATATATTGCCCTTTCTTGTATGGTGACTTTATGAATTGTAATAGGTGAGATGTAAGCCGGCTACAATTGATAAAGTTTGGATTACAATTTGTTATATGTTTCACATGATAGTTTAATTTGGTCAATTTAGTATTCATATGTTATAATACTTGGAAATTAGATTAATTATCTTCTTGTTTACATGTTTTACTACATGTTACATTAATTTTGACGATTCGTGGCTGGGAGGACTCGAAGTTACTCCCCACTGAATTGTGGCTTTCGTGTTTGTATAAAATGCGATTGACAGGTTGTTGATGCTTTGTTGGGGTCACAGACGAGCTAGTGAGCATAAGGAACCTTGGACCTAGTTTTGGCTATTCTTATAGTAAACCTTTTAACTTTTGGTTTTGTATATAATTTGAAGGGACATATGTCTCCCTTTTCTATTTTGGGTTTGTATCATTACATTTTCTTATCGTTAGCTATGGCATGTAAATTAGTTCGTTAGCATTGCAGGTTTTGGCACCCGCCTCTTGGGAATGTTGGAAATGTTGTGATTGGTTTAGAAAATTTTTTGAAATTACAGGTTTTTACATAGTTGGACCAATTACAAACATATCCTACCAGTTTTTCCGTAGATTTTAGGTGTTAATTTATCGCGTTATTTAAGGGTGTCACAATACCTACGAGTTTTCGTTAATTATTTGCTGAACTTGAGACTTGACTTAGAATTTTGGCAAGCTGCATCATATTTCTGAGATTTAGAGCCTATAACTGGTGACATCTATGACCGGTTTATTTAGTAATGTGAGTAGTACTCTTTATGAGACATGTCATATCAATTTGCATAAATATGAACTTAAACTGCTTAATACCTGTATGCATTCGGTTTGTGGTTAGTTGACACATGTGGTAGAGGTTTTCCTTTATTCATTTTACCCATAAGCTCCACACTGCCAAAAATATCCTTTTTGTCCTATTTACTACATCCTACATTTAGCCTGTCCTTTGTTAAGCTAGTAGTCTATGTTGTTGGGATTGTCACTTCGTTTTTGGTAGCCAATTGCTCTTATTTGAGATTTTGTTGGGAAGATGAAATGAAGGAGGAAAGAAAAGAAACAAAAAGAAAAAAAATGATTCGAAAAAATGAAAAAAAAAGAGTTCTGTACTGTTCATAGCAGTCGATCGACTGCCAATTCTGGTCGATCGACTGGAGTTCGAAAGAAAAAAGAAGAAATCAATTCGCATAATTCAAGCCTTTATCTTATGGCGATTTTTGCTCCCATGTATTATTCATATCTTATGGGGAGTTAGTTGATTACTTTCATACTGGAGACTGTGAGATTGTGCTTGCTATAGCACCGTTTCGTTTGATTTTGAGCAAGAAGAAGGATGTTGCCATATGGTTCCGTTTTTGTACTAGCTTGATCACCTGTACCTCCACTTTTCCATAAATGTTTTGCCTCTTCTTACCCATACCTCACATATCCACATATATACCTCGGCATGTGTCATGGTCTTTTGTTGGTTGGAATGCGTATGTACGGTTGTAGAGATTGTTTTCATATTATACTGCAGGCATGTTCTTATAGGTCGTAGTCAGGTGAGAGTCTCTATAAAAAAGAATTCTTTCTATCCTTTTATATATTCACCTGTGCTTATGTGTGATATGAGCGACCCGTGAGAGTCCGATTTGATAAGTCTCTACAGTTGACGGTTCAGCGAATTTTAACGACTACATAACTCGTTTGCATGATTCGCATTACTAATTGATTTTTAGTTATTACATTAAATTGAATTGGTTTAGGCTTTACATGTTGTAATTCGCTCTGAGATTGGACTCGTTCCATTAGGTTTTAGGATCGAGTCTAGTTCTTGCTTGGGGACAAGCAAGGGTTTGGTTTGGGGAATTTTGATGCGTGTCTTTTATATGATGTTTTACGTCCTATTTTCCATGCATTTCAGAGCTCATTTGCGTAGTTTAAGCTGCCATTTCCCCTATTTCCGTCTACTTTCATGTTTTTGTACATTATTGCAGAAATGTGAAGAATTCAACGGAAATTGAGCTAAATCCATCCCCGAGTATCCTGCATTGCATTTTGACGTGAAGTATTTACTTAAGGAACGAGCTTGGTGCGCAATTCAAGGCCCAAAAGACAAATACACGAGAAATTGGAAGTCAAGTGTCAGCTACTTCAGTCGATCGACCACTGCCTTCAGTCGATCGACCAACTTGCGGGTTCCAGAAGCTACTGTACACTGATACTCAGTCGATCGACCGCCACTCTTAGTCGATCGACCAAGCCGCTATCCCAGACGAAAATTAAAAGATCGAGGAAACTCAAGCCCATTGTTTTTAGGTTTTGATAATAAGTGTTACGTATATTTTCTATATAACGTAACCTAGAACATGAGATTATATATTCAGTTTTTGCTAGTTCTTTAGTTTTCCAACATTCAATAATTAGGGTTTTAAATACTATTTCGTACAATTACTCTCGCATTCGGTTTCTGAATCTCTTGCTGCAATTCCAATCGGTATTCTTCTACTAATAATTCAGTTTGCTTTGTTATTGCTTTGTAGGATAGAATTGCTAGTTAGTTTCCCAAAACTGATTCATCGTTTATGCTAATTGTTTGTTCTATTATTTCAAGCATGAATTCTTCTGTCTATTTTATTAGTTTTATTGTTGTTATCGTCCTTAGTATGAGTAGCTAAATAGTTTGTGCTAGGATGTAGGGGAATTATAGTGTAGGCGGCAATATAATAAACACGGCCTGATTCGCGTGTCAGTCGATCGACTGACGTACTTGGTCGATCGACTGACCTCGTGAGGTTTTCCCTCATTTTAATTGATTTAAATGTTGTGTTTGACGAATCGAATGCATGCGACTTGTTGAATACTTAATATTTGGCTGACCCATTAGATCGAAAGATAGGGACAGTTGTTAGATCACCAATTAAAATGACTAAACTATGCTGAGATCGAAAGATAGGTAAAGTTTAGACCGTTAGTCACTTTTTAGGACGAAAGTTAGTATTAGTGATATTAGGGACTTATAGCGAGATCGAAAGATGCTATTTGTTAAGAGTGGACCGAGAGGACCTCTTTATTTCCCGCCTCATGTGTTTGATTTAGATCTGTTTAGTATGCTGCCGCCGAAACTATAACGAACTGACCATCCTAGTACCCCTTCTCTATCTGTTTTATCTGCTTATTTAGTTTGTTATCCTTTTATTACTTTTAGTATAGACCAAATCAAATCAACCCCCACTTTCGTTACCTTAGACTAAATTAGACAATTAGAAATTACGTTCGCCTCCTTGTGGTTCGACCCTGTTACCACTAGCCTAGGTTAGTTTTAATAGGAAATTATAAATCTTATTTTTGGTACTCACAACGACGGGTATCAGGTTACTTATGATAGCTCACCAGGCTGTGTACATAGCCCACAGATCAACACGGGTCCTTTACAGCGCATTTTGTCCTCACTCATGCGCATCCCGGAAACCTTCCCAGGAGGTCACCCATCCTAAGACTATTCCCAGTCAAGCACGCTTAACTATGGAGTTCTTTCATATGGATGACCATAAAAGAAAGTGCACTTTGTTGATATGAGTAGTACTTCCAATCCCTTTAAGCACTAGTTATTTAAACCTATCACCGAACCTCTTCAATTACCGTGGGGTGTTACACATTTTGGTTTATAAGTTGTATGCACTTTAAACAGTTGAACTTTAAAGTATGTTTCTTTATGGCCACTTTTGATATATTGTACCTCGGGCAACCGAGATAGTAGCATTCTCATGCGCTAGGTGGCAGTGCTTGTATTAGTATGATGTTTATGAGTGTGAGTAAACTTTGATAGTGTTGATAGGTTGAGTGATGATGTTTATGAGTATGAGTAAACTTCGACGACGACGTTCATTTTAAGTGTGGTAGAATGTAACATTCCGTTTGGTGGTTGATCTCGCTTGGTGGATTGTTTTGATATTGGATTTGCTAGTGGATAATATATTAGTAAGACAGAGTTACCGGCATTTGTGGAAGTAGTATTATGTAGTTAGTGTCGAGAGGCTATGCTATAGTTGATACGATATCGTGAGCCACGTTGTGGAGGTTGGTATAGTTGGTGGAGTTAGTGTTAGGTGTACATGTTTTATAGGTTGGGGTTGAACTTCGGGGACGAAATTCATTTTTCAGGAGGGAAGACTGTAATACCTCAGATATTTGAGCTGTTGGGTACTCTATCGAGTAGGACTTACTCTGTCGAGTAAGTTATTTACGGATTCTGGAGTACATTATACTTTGAATGTACTCGATCGAGTGGGGGCAACTCGAACGAGTAGCGGGTACTCTTTCAAGTACATTTGTTACTCGATCGAGTAGCTCAGGTTTTACGGGTTTTTGACGCGGGCTTGAGTATAATAGTGGAGGAGGTATAAAAGGTTATATCGCCAGTTTCCCATTTCATTCTCTCAAAACCTTTCACAACTTCAAACGACGCTCTCTTCTCTCCACTTTCACAATCAAATCCAAGGCTAGGGTTCGTAGTTTTGGGGATTTTTACATCCTTGCAATCATCAGTTATTGGGTAAGTTCCGTGTGTGTTTTTTACATCGTTTGGATAAGATTGCTCTAACCCTAATTGGGTGATAGGGGTTTTGGGTAGAAATCGGTTAATGATGTATAATTTTTGATTATTGTTATAGGTGACGATGTGGTACTTTTGTACATTTGTGTGATTGGCTGCAGTTATAGCGGATTGCGAAAAGGTAGGGTTTCCCTACTCAGTTATTGTGTAAATATTAAAAGATGGTTGTTTGATTTATTGGCATGTTGATTGTATCGTTAACTGGTATTGGCTTGCTTATATTGGTATTGTGGTTGATTGTGTTTGTCTGTGGTTCGCGAGGTGCGCCCTCGGCTGAGTGGAGTCACTTGCGGGAGTGGCTTTACGCCCTTGATTTGCCCCTTGTGGTTCCAGTCAAAAGGGGGATGTGCACATTAATGGACATGTGTTATTCGCTCGATGGAGATGAGCGGGGCTTTGGTGAGAAAGGTTGCGTTACCCCACTAGCGGTATGGAATATCTGTTGCGATGGATATTCTGGTAGGGCTACACACCACACTTTAGTGTGTAGTCAGATATTTGGTGATGTGACGGAGTTGAAGGATTTTTATTGTGTAATTGTCTGTTGTATTGGCTTATTTTGTTTATGCAGAACTGGCCCCGTTTAAATGTTTTGAAAACTGTGGTGATTCATTCGGGGGTGGTGAGCAGTTGTTTAGCAGATATGCTTATGGATAGCTCGCAGGTCTCGGCTGGGATGGAGTCTTCACGTAGTTTGATAGCTAGTCTTCCGCTGACGGTTATAATAGTTTTGATATTTTGTTATGACAGTTGTACGCTTGGTTTTGGTTTATAAGTTGTATGCACTTTAAGCAGTTGAACTTTAAAGTATATTTCTTTATGGTCACTTTTGATATACTATACCTCGAGCAACCGAGATGGTAGCATTCTCATGGGCTAGGTGGCAGTGCTTGTATTAATATGATGTTTATGAGGGTGAGTAAACTTCGATATGGTTGATATATTGGGTGATGATGTTTATGAGTATGAGTAAACTTCGAGGACAAAGTTCATTTTAAGGGTGGTAGAATGTAACATTCCATTTGGTGGTTGATCTCGCTTGGTGGATTGTCTTGATATTGGATTTGCTAGTGGATAATATGTTATTGAGACTGAGTTAGCGGCATTTGTGTAAGTAGTATTATGTAGGTAGTGTCGAGAGGCTATGCTATAGTTGATACGATATCGTGAGCCGCGTTGTGGAGGTAGGTATAGTTGGTGGAGTTAGTGTTAGGTGTACATGTTTTATAGGTTGGGTTTAAACTTCGGGGACGAAGTTCATTTTTAGGAAGGGAACATTATAATACCTCAGATATTTGAGTTTTTGGGTACTCTATCGAGTAGGACTTATTCTGTCGAGTAAGTTGTTTACGGATTCTGGAGTACATTCTACTTTGAATGTACTCGATCGAGTGGGGGCAACTTGAACGAGTAGCAGGTACTCTGTGGAGTACGTTAGTTACTCGATCGAGTAGCTCGGGTTTTACGGGATTTTAACGCGGGCTTGATTATAATGGTGGAGGAGGTATAAAAGGTTATATCGCCAGTTTCCTTTTTCATTCTCTCAAAACCTTTCACAACTTCAACGACGCTCTCTTCTCTCCACTTTTACAATCAAATCCAAGCCTAGGGTTCGTAGTTTTGAGGGATTTTTACATCCTTGGAATCATAAGTTATTGGGTAAGTTTCTTGTGTTGTTTTTACATCCTTTGGTTAAGATAACTCTAACCCTAATTGGGTGATTTAAGATTTTGAGTAGAAATCGGTTTATGATGTATAATTCTTGATTATTGTTGTAGATGACGATATGGTACTTTTCTACATTTGTGTGATTGGCTGTAGTTATAGTGGATTGCGAAAAGGTAGAGTTTCCATACTCAGTTATTGTATAAATATTATAAGATGGTTGTTTGATTGATTGGCATGTTGATTGTATCGTTAATTTGTATTGGCATTGGTTACATTGGTATTGTGGTTAGTTGTGTTTGTCTGTGGTTCGCGAGGTGCGCCCTCGGCTGAGAGGAGTCACTTGCGGGAGTGGCTTCACGCCCTTGATTCGCCCCTTGTGGTTCCCGTCACAATTGGAATGTGCACATTAATGGACATAGGTTATTTGCTCGATGGAGATGAGCGGGGCTGAGGTGGGAAAGGTTGCGGTCCCCAACTGGCGGTGTGGAATATCTGTTGCGATGGATATTCTGGCAAAGCTACACAATTTAGTGCGTTGTCAGATATTTGGTGATGTGACGGAGTTGGAGGATTGTGATTGTGTAATTGTCTGTTGTATTGGCTTATTTTGTTTATGCAGTAACTGGCCCCGTTTAAATGTTTTGAAAACTGTGGTGATCCATTCGGGGGTGGTGAGCAGTTGTTTAGCAGGTATGCTTATGGATAGCTCACGAGTCTCGGCTGGGATGGAATCTTCACGTAGTTTGATAGCTAGTCTTCCGCTGACGGTTGTTATAGATTTGATATTTTGTTATGACAGTTGTACACTTAGTTTTGGTTTATAAGTTTTATGCAATTTAAACAGTTGAACATTAAAGTATGTTTCTTTATGGTCACTTTCGATACACTGTACCTCGGGCAACTGAGATCGTAGCATTCTCATGCGCTAGGTGGCAGTCCTTGTAGTAGTATGATGTTTATGAGTGTGAGTAAACTACGTTAGTGTTGATAGATTGATTGATGATGTTTATGAGTATGAGTAAACTTCGAGGACGAAGTTTATTTTAAGGGTGGTAGAATGTAACAATCCGTTTAGTGGTTGATCTCGCTTGGTGGATTGTCTTGATATTGGATTTTCTAGTGGATAATATGTTAGTGAGACGGAGTTAGCGGCATTTGTGGAAGTAGAATTCTGTAGTTAGTGTCCACAGGCTATGCTATAGTTGATTTGATATCGGGAGCCGCGTTGTGGAGGTAGACATATTTCGTGGAGTTAGTGTTAGGTGTACATGTTTTATAGGTTGGGTTTGAATTTCGGGGACGAAGTTCATTTTTTAATAAGGAAGACTGTAATATCTTAGATATTTGAGCTATTGGGTACTCTATCGAGTACGACTTATTCTGTCAAGTAATTTGTTTACGGATTCTGGAGTACATTCTACTTTGAATGTACATGATCGAGTGGGGGCAACTCGATCGAGTAGCGGGTACTCGATCGAGTACGTTAGTGTAACACCCCCTCATACCAAGGTACCTTACCAAGGACTACCCTAGCATGAAAGGCTGTTACCATCTCGGTTGTCCAGGGTTAGTATATCAAAGTTAACAATCCAAAGCACATTTATTAAAGTATGAATGTAATACCCGCCCTTTTAGAGACCCTTTGACCAGCGTTGACTGACCATGGGAGCGGTAATAGTCCTTAGAAGTGCGTGCCAAAGTTAGCTTGGGTTGTGAGTTATGTGTGGTACTCGATAGAGTAGAGGCTACTCGATCGAGTAGCTTAGATACTCGATCGAGTAGGGGACACTCGATCGAGTATGTGGGCCACTCGATCGAGTAACGGGTTTTCAGCGGAGGTTTATAATCGCGTTTTGTTAAATCCGCAAATCATTTCCGCCTCATTTCTTCAGATCCTTAGGTCGCCTCTTTCCCTTCCCTTCACCATATAACCTCCATGGAAGCCTTTGAAGGTTCTTGTGCCTTAGGAGAGCATAGCTTGAGTCGGGTAGCGGTCTTTTGCCAGGTTTCTTCTTGTAGGTATGTCGTCATCATCATCCGTATCTATATATTTGCAGTTAGGGTTTGCTTGGTAGTGATAGATGATTGTGTTGTGGATATAGGTGTTGCTTGATTGCTGGATATTTCGTATGTTGGCATGGAGTGGTTGCAGTTGCTTAAAGGTAGGTTCGCCTACTCAGTTTCTGTGGATAGTCTAGTGGGTCGGTTGTCGTGTCGTGGTTGTTGAATTGTGGTTGTGTTTGTGTGGCGGCGTATATGCGTAGTCGGTTGGTGTATACAGTTTGTTGGTTGTTGTGTGTTGCAGCTATCTGTGATTGTTTGTCTCTGGTTCTCGAGGTGCGTCCTCGGCTGAGTGGAGTCACTTACGGGAGTGGCTTCACGCCCTAGTTTCGCCCTCCGTGGAACCCGCCACGGGAGGGGATGCGCACATTAATGGGACTGGGTTATCGCTCAAGTATGATGAGCGGGGATTTGGTGGGTACGGCTGCGGTCCCCCACTGGCAGGGCTGGTCCAGTGGACAGTCGGTGACGGAGATTGGTTGGAGTGAGTGTGATTGCGTGTGTGACTGATTGTGTTGTGTTGTGTTGATAGATGTTGTTGGTTTTGTTATGTCTTATCTCAGTACTGACCTTGTGTGGTTGTCTTGTTGTTTCTATGTGTCTCCCGTGATCCCTTATGGTGAGCAGTCGGTCTTAGCAGGTGTTGATGTTGTTGATAGCTGGAGTCCTGGCGGGAGGAGTTCTCACGAGTTTCGATTTAGATAGTGTGTAGCTCACGAGTTGTATCTTTATTCTGTTAAGTCGGTTGTAACGCTTGTAATATAACTATAATTGTTATTTTATCGACTTTTGATGATTACTTACCTCGGGCAACCGAGATAGTAACGCCCTTATATGCTAAGGAAGGCCTAATTAAGGCTCCTCTGAATATGGGGGTGTTACAAAGTGGTATCAAAGCGACGATTTTGGAACCTGTAACCAATGAAAATAATGAACGTAGTGAGTCTAATAAAATGAACCTGGTGTATGTATGATGAGAGCCCCAGCTGATGCTAGGTTTTGGATGAGTAGGCGCCCTCATTTCAAAATCTTGGCCTCATTGTACTTAAGCCAGTCGTTGGGTATGGGAATGTGGAGTCCGTGTGTATGTCTAATGTGTATGTTAATTTCGTTGGGACTACCTGTGGATGAGTCTTGTTGAAGTTGGTATAAGGATGATAGTCGCACTTGGATCGTATATGGTGAAGTTGGATTGAATTAGTGAGCTTATGCGATGTAGGTTTTATTTAATAGGTGTGGACAACGCCCGCGGGAACTGCGTTCGCGGGATCCACACTAGGCATAATCGACTTGAGGTTCTTTCGAATCGAATTAAGACAAATTAGAGTCGCCACCAAATTTTATGGGAACTTGGAACCGTTCAAGTCAACTTTACACCTTTCATCGAAAAGCATAAAGCCAAACGACTACGAGTGATTAAAGATAAAGACTTGTACCCTATATCACTCGATTTGAATGACTCTCGTAATCCAATGGTATTTAGACGGATCCACAAACCATAGATCTTGAGTAAGGGGTGAGGGTACGTGTTAGGAAGCCCATAAGGACACCTAACCCCGCCCGTCAATAACGGCCTCTACTAAGTCAAGTATCGGATTTCAAACAAGGTCGTAGCTACTACGATATATGATATGCAAACATCGTTTTAAAACCCTAACATGTGAAGTTTCTATGTCGATTTAGATGCAACTAAACTAACTTTGTCAAAGTTGTAATTTAGCATGTGGGTTGATTGATCTAACAACATACAAAGCAAACAAGGTTTAAGGGGAATGGGGGAGCCGTTGGGATCTACCCTATTACAACCCAGGCATTTCATGCCGACACAACGAGAATTTAGAGATACAACTCGATCTAAATACAATTGCTATATACGACATCATACACGACACATGGCCATTCGGCCTAGGAAAACGTGCACAAAGGGGTGACCCACGGTTTACATAACTCACGGCCTTGGGTCACTCCTCGTAATGCGTGCTTTCGCTTAATCTTATCGAATTAGACATTGGGTCACACACCAAAGCATGCATTAGCATAAATCAGGCCATGTTGCTTTAAACAACATGCGATTTACTACGCTCTTACATGAATTGGAGCACAACTATCTAACCAAATAAGACTAAGGTTTTTGTAAATCCTTTGACTCGACCCAAAAGAAAACTAATTATAAGTGAATTACAAGAGACGACTCGATAAGCAAAAGGTAATTACAAAATACAAAACAACGATGAATAAACGATATAAAGATGAAGCAAGAATGACAAAAGGCACGACCAAGCACATGGCCCCAGACACGGCCACCCTAGATCTTAGGTTAGGTTCATTAGGTTAGATAGATTTGCAAAGCGATATAGGATATACATTAGAAATTGATGGTAAAAGAGGTCAGAAGGCTTCGCCTAAAATCGAGTGTTCTACACGGCCTAAAAGGGTCGAATTAGGTCAAGTTCGCTAATTAAGTTAACTCGCCGAGTGTTAATAAGAAGGTGCTAATCATGCACTCTTATACTAGCGAGAAATTAGGTGAAAAGAGAGATGCATTCAATTAGGTTATAGAATTGTTGGTCGATTTTAATGCTTGTGTCGAAGCACCCTAACATGTCTAATTAGGTTATTTAATCGATCTAAAGTCATCTAAACGAATCATATGTTAACAAACAGGGGTCGAACTAACATGCAACGGGTCCTAGGGTAGGTCGAATTGAACGAAACAAGCAAGGGGTCAAAAGCGAGGAACGAAGTTAGGATTCGTTTTATTAATGCCCTACCTTGAACACGAGGATATGTAAATGAGACGGGGGATACGACTGACCGATGTGGCGGATTTCTTTCCTATCTCAAGTCAACGCGGGTGTTCATGGTGGTACTTTAACTCATACTCGGACTAAACTAGTTTCATAGTTAACGATGTCAAACGATAAACAAAACGATAAACAACGTAAAACTAACAATAAAAAACAAACATAAAAAGGAACGAAATAAAAAAGAGAAGAGGAGGATTTGATGCACCCTCAACCTACATGTATCGTTGACACCGTCTTGGGTCGTAATCGATCGTAGATTTTATCTCGAGAGGCCGTCGTCGACGAAGGAACAAAGCAACAACACGTTTTTTTGCAAATCTGGACAACAACTTTCAAACTGCATTTTCTCACTCATTTCACGGTGAAAATTAGATTTAAAAGATGTTTTGAAAACTAGAAACAGAGTAGAACAAAGATCTTTAAACAAACCACGCTCGTTCTGAGTTATTGGGCACGAAAAACGAGCACAAACAGGAAAAGCCGCGAAAATAGAGTGTATGACACTCTGTTTTTCGAGGGGATTCGTATACTCTCAAGGTCAATTTGGCTCGTGAATCTTTGTTGAAGATGTAGATGGATGTTATGTGGTTAATTAGGAACAAGAAACTCGAATTTTAAAGGAGATTTGAAGGGGAAACGAATGGTATTTTGAGAGAGACACAAACTGTTTCAGTTTGGATGTCTCGGTTTTGTCGAGGGTTTTGAGAGGCAATTAAGGTTTGTTTCTGGAGCTTAATGCTTGTGAATGACGGTGGTATGTATGGAGAGCTTAGAGGAATGAAAGTATGGCAGAGGGAAAGTATTTATAGGGAGTTAAAGTAGGGTAAAAGGGAGCAACAAGCAGTCGGGCTCGGTTTGCTTCGCTGCTGCTGTCCAGCAGCTTTCATGAGCTCGTGTAGGGTTTTCGAGGGGTGTTTCTTGGTGGGCAAGGCATGGTAATATGTTTAGGATAGTCAGGTCTGGATGAGTGGTCATGGGCATGGGTTTGGTAGCCGTTTGGCGCGGGTTTGGAAGTGTTTGATTGGGCTCGGGTTTGGAGAACGAAAACAGGGGGCTGCTTGTTGCGTGAGGTTTGTGAAGGAGTTTGGACGTGGGTTGTATGGGAAATGGCTTGGAATTATAGCTTGATATATGGGCTAGGTGGGAGGTGAGATATGGGTCGCATTGGAGTCGAATACGGGGCAGTTTTGGTGTCGGTTTGGGGCTGCAAAACGGAAGCGAGCGAAGGTGGTGTTGGGCTGTTTGGGACGTGATTTGGGAGGGCTAAGCCAGGGTTTTGTGGTGGGTTTTGGCTGGGATTTGAACACGGGTTAAAGGAGAGGGGATTGGGCCGAAAGTGCGTCGAAAATCGAGCCCAAATCAAGTAGAAAACGAGCTCAAAAATCGCGTATAAAACCATCGTAAAAAATTGAGTTCTTCAAATACGGTTTATAAATGATATAAATTGATTTTTCAAATCAAATAACTAAAGAATGATTTTTCAAATCAAAAATGTATTTTATTTTCAATAAAATAAATTTAAGAAAATAAATTCAAATTAAAACAATAAAATGAATTCACTTTAAAAAAAAACATTTAATTTAAATATCATTTAAATTAATAAAATACTTCGTCGACAACGCTCATTCTACATCGTAAAACGAGCCCAAATAATGACAATGACAACTAAAGAATACATGTGTCCTATCATCATCGGGTGTTTGTCGGGTTCTCTATAAATTCCAATATTGATACGGGTATCTACAGAGCCCCCACTTTAACTGAGGCTTAGACAAGGCGAAAGTCAAAGTATACCCCAGGTCCCTCTCGACCTGAGGATTCTGCGGGTCTTTTATAGTCCATTAGACTTGCGTATATAAGCTCGCCAGCCATAAGAAGAGATCATACCTGAAACTTCGTCGGGGATTAACTCTTGCTTCTGTTGCGTCAAATTGTCATCATTGGTCGTCGACCCATAAATTGCATATATGGTGGATTGAGCCTTATACTTAGGTGCCTACGTATCCGTTTCTGACGGAATCAAACCCGCGTCGTAGTTCGGCAATTGCTGACACATGCCCAAAGTTTATCATCTGCTGGCACCTGTCCAAAATTCATCATCTGCTGACACTTGCCCAAAGCTTATCATCTGCTGGCAGGTGTCAAAATGGGACGGGACATTCCGAGGAGGTTGCCGCCACTTTCATCATTTGCTTTCAGCTATGGAATTCTTCTATTTCATACTCTTGTATTGAATTGAATTCTTGGTGGATGTCATCCTTACACCTTGATAATGTTCTCTGAAGCCAACGGCTTCAGAGCCCCCAGTTTGTGATGGCTCTAAAGTCGAAGACTTTAGAGCCCCCAGTTGAAGCATATCCTGCTATATTTGAAACATAGAAAATGTACAAGCAATAATCATCACATAAGCACGTTTGGATCATCGATCTTAAAATTGGATCATTTGAAAGATTGGGTCATCGACCCGAAAATTGAATTTGAAAATTTTGAATAATTGGGTCATTGACCCGAATTTCGAATTTGTCATCATTTAGAATATTGGGCCATCGGCCCTTCAAAAATTGAATTTTGAATTTTTGAATTTCGAAGAATTGGATCATCGACCCACAAAGATTCCACTACTTGGATCATCTATCCACAATTCGCAAATAGTTTTTCGAATTTTGAAATTTAGAAAATTTTGAAATTTTGAAATTTTGAAATCGAACCTTGATGGGTGAGCATGAAATACGACTCAGACACTCCGTATGACCCGTAAACAACGTGGGCGTAGCCCGCTACCGTAAAACAAAAAGGAAAATAAAACCGCAAGTGTGCACGGGTTTTAATTCAATTATTGACTTATTGGGGGTAGAAATGTAAATTGGCCATTCTGACGCCAAAAGATGACAAACGGGAATCACAAGGTCGTCGGACTTGGGACGAAGATTTCGTATGGCATGGGCGTGCTCCCGAGGGCACATGGGAATCAAGATCACTTGGCATTGACAAGGTGGATTAAACTCACGGAGCAACAACGTTGGCTTCGCCCAGACACTAAACACAGACTGATTTTATGAGAACACTTAGACATCACACATGACTTTTGTTGGGAACATTCTGTCACTCTTCTCCTCGCCTTCTATCTTTTCAGCGAGTTTCATCATTTCTTGCCACCGCCTTCTTTCTTTTCAGCGGGCTTTTACTATTTTTTCTTCCACGCCTTCTTTCTTTTCAGCGGGTTTTTCATATTTTCTATTCCCAACGCAAACCCACATCTATGTGACTCAGCATCTTTGCCTAAACCATTAGATAAAGCTCATTCTGAGACTCGATACTATTCATTCGAACCTATATCCTCATCCTAGCCTACATCGAGTGCTAAGACCGACTCAAACAAAGGTGGCTTCATTTGGACTTGGTTAAGACCCGTAAGAAACCGACAACATGACAACTTGGTTGATGAGTGGATTGAATCCCTTGTTTAGAAGGACTGCCTACGTATCCGCGTGGAGCGAAATCTAATCCGACGTAGTTCGATGAAGGTGCATTAAATTGGTATTTTGATAATGTGTACACACTCGAAGGTTTCACCTAAAGTATCATGTCGTATCCCATTCTAGCCTGTAAGGTACTGTTAAATCCCGTGTCTAGGGTTGGTACAAAAAGGCTTGGATCTTTTGGGATGTGGAGCTTGGTAAAAATAGGTTCGCAAGGTAAACCATCATTCTGAAGGTTCGTTTTGTGGTCTTAAGGCTAACGGGTTATGGCTTACATCGTGGTTGGAAAGGTGTCTCGGTTTTGACGAAATCCGAGTGCAAATGGGTTGGAAAACAATGTGGGTTCAAATTTCCATATCTGGACCCTAAAGGCTGGGTGTAACAGCACAAGCGGAATGATTCTCAAAATTCCTGACTATCCCCTTGTAACTGTCTCAGGAAGGACTTAAAGGGTAAAGAGGTCACTACTTACGCTTTTGGGCTTCGCCCATTGAACCCCAACTATCAGTACTTGACTTGACTTCTGGCTTCCGTAACTTGACATCCAACCAAAAGCACTCTGCAATAACTTCAACATTTTTTTTATTTTTTCTTTTTCTTTCATCTTTTTTTTCATTTTTCATTTTTTCATTTTTTTCATTTTTCCAATTTTTCTCTTTTTCTCATTTTTTCATTCTTTTTCATCTTT
This sequence comes from Silene latifolia, assembly GCF_048544455.1. Taxonomy (NCBI): domain Eukaryota; kingdom Viridiplantae; phylum Streptophyta; class Magnoliopsida; order Caryophyllales; family Caryophyllaceae; genus Silene; species Silene latifolia. The sequence goes on along the minus strand of NC_133538.1, from coordinate 224,425,226 downwards.
TTTTTTCTCTCTTTGAAAATGATCTTCTATTCATTCTCTTAGTCATAAATGGATACACCTTGAGAACTGGGCTTCGCCAACTAATTTGGGTAAGAACTAACAATTCCTTGTTAGAACGGGTTGATATCTTCTCTCTTCGAGATAGGATAATTTTATGGGGAAAAGGCTTGCCTTCCGTCATCGATAGGGGAAACAAGGAGCTAGTTCGGGTTCGTCATAGAATCATCTAAAAGCTTGTCAAAAGCACCGGTTCTGATGGAGGTTTTCTACCGCCAGACATGGAATAGGTAAAGGAATCAAACACGGAATCCTATTGTACCTTACGTTTTGAAACGGGACATATTTCTACCCCGGGGATGCCTTTGAGTGTGTTGTGCATTTTATCATGTTTTGGAATGATTGAGGATTGGAAACAAGACATATTTGGAAACGAAACTGCGACTTTTATTGGAATGACAAATGCTTAAAAGACTCAAAGGAACGATTCCTAGGACACACCCTAGGTCATCGCGGAACAAACGACTCAACTTCAGGAAAAGAAAGTCCTAGACTCGACTTGACTAAGATAAGAAAATAGATCCTGACTCATAATTTCAAATCTGGTCATGAGCTTTCCCTTGTTCAGTTGTCAACTTAGATGCTCGGCTTTTGTCCTTGATCCCTTCGATGGTCTGCCTCCATCCCGAGGTAGTCCTCTGAGGATCTACGCCAATGATGAAGGTTGGTGAATCGAATTGTCTTTTATTAACTTCGTTAACGAGAGGAGTACATTCTAGAGCAAGACTCCCGACTTGAATTTCATTTTTTGGGTTTGGCAAGAATTCAAAGCAATCCACGAATATTTTCCCGATAAACACCCCTTTCAAGTGACATGGGCGGATAAGATGGGAATAATCGACATTGTCTTCGACAGAAATAAAGTTGGCGTGATCGCCAAATGGATTGGTGATGTTATTGGGTTTAACAGTTGGGATTGGGAGTGTTCCATTCTCAATCATGTCTTGAATTTTGTGCTTCAGTCGATAGCACCTTTCAGTATCATGGCCTTTCCCTTGATGAAAGGCACAATAGGCATTTGGTTTATACCATTTACCTTGTTGTTCAGTGGGAGGGTCCGGAGTTGGACCAATAGGCTTCAACTTTCCTTGGGCTATGAGCCTTTGGAGAGCGTATGTATAAGTGCATCCAATATCGGTGAATGCCCTAGGTGTTTGGCGCTGCGACTTCTTCGATTGCCCTTCTAAGAGATTGATGGCTTTATCTGTAGGGTAATATCCGTATAAAACCCCTTAAAATTAAGGACTATAACGCAATTTATCATGTGATTAATTGTCATAAACGAAAAACAAGAGAAACGATAAAAGAATAAGAATCAACCTCGGGTCCTTTGTATAAAACGGCCTAAGAACAGAAATCAACGTAGATTTCCTCCTAATCGTTGCACCCTAGATCGTCTGAGACTATGCCCCTTGTGCTAGAAAGTACTCTCTAATTGCCTTGCAATATTGAGAGAGTTTTTGTGAGTTTTCTGATGTGAGATCTAGAATTTCAGAGAGAATGCCTCCAAAACCCTAATTTTTGTGCAAATGACAATGATTAGGTCAAAAGGAGAGAAGCACTCTCCTTTTGTTCATTTCGTCCAAACCGTGAGCTCAAGGGGGGAGTGGGCTTTCCACTTTCTCCTTATTTAACTCGTGGTCCGACTCGTATTGCTAAAAGTATATGACGGGTTTTTAATTATAAATCGTCACTCGTTATCGGATAATAAAACATCCAATAGTAACATGAATTAGTCGACATATTAATACTTGTCCGATAATGACAATATTGTATAATTAATTAAATTCAACATACATTAATTAAATATAATCGTTTATATTCAATTTACGAATTAACTAATTAATTCACCTTAGCCATTATTATTTAATCCGTATTAAATAATTATCTCATTATCGCGTTTGACTAATTATTAGTCAATAACTCCGACTAACTGCTTAGTCATATTAGGCATCAACATGACTGTATTTTCATACTGTCACATCTCTCAAACGTATCCTATAGGTGTGACTTTTAGGGGCGTTGATCACCGCCATCATCCGTATGACAATAACGTCAAACTTATCTAGCAAGCCAACCGTTATTGATAAACGTGGACCAACTGATAATAATACAAAAGTATACCCTTTGATCCTTTTAGAGATTTATATGTCATTGCACTAACTGTGGAGGACACCAGCCCCAACAAGCTCCCACTTGTCCGTACAAGTGTACGTGCAATAACGTTATCCGCACTAACTGGAGGACACCGGCTCCAACAAACTCCCACTTGTCCGTACAAGTGTATGTGCGATAACCGATTCTCATATCCATTTAAAATTTCTCCCACTCAATGTAAAACAATTTGCAAATCCTTATCCGCAAAGGTCGTATTTTACAATCGATCTGTATCAAGAGTGGTTTCCCCGACTAGAGAGTAACTTAACTGATAAAACGAATCCGTATTCGAGCATGGCCATGCATTTCGATTCTGACTCCTCGAGTGGCCCTGCTAAATATCGAGTACCGATAAAGGCTGAATATTTCCTTCAACTCGACTCTGCCGATCTAAGCACGACATGAAATGACCCGAAACAATCTACTTGGCCCCCTGTTACGGATGACCGTGAGAAAGAAACCAAAGTCACCCAAAATCTGCCTTAATCTCAAGAGACAGTCGATAGTCAAAAGAATCGACTCTTAGGATCACCATGGAGGTCCTATCCACGACCTGGCACCGAATGTTATAAAACATTTAGGACTCCACTTCGTTGTCACAATTGTGTCCTACGAGATATCCGTATAACTCGCCTCTGTGATTGGTCAGTCAACCGTTTGACTTATGGCTCGTTGAACCCACCATCAACCAACGTCACAAAATAATTGCCAGAGTTATCAGCTCACTTGGGCAATTAAGGACCAAAAATATAATGTTTGTTCAGTTCACTTTGTGGTGTTCAAGATTGTCGTACAACTCCACATGAAAAACAAAATATATAAATATCAAAACGATGATGTCGTATAAAGTACACAAGAAAATGAATCTAATCCATAAAAGAGTACTACAACTCAGGAACACGTTTAATTCCCATGGAATTAACATGCCCTTCATGCTTATCTTGTCGTAATGGTTTAGTGAGAGGATCTGCTATATTATCATCTGTAGCAATCTTTTCTATCACTACCTCCTTTTGCTCCACGTAATCTCGGATTAGATGAGCTTTCCGTTGTACATGTCTAGACTTGTTGCTAGACTTAGGCTCTTTAGCCTGGAAGATGGCACCTCTATTGTCGCAATAGATGCTGATCGGGTCATTCGAACTAGGGACTACATATAGTCCTTGTAAGAATTGACGCATCCATATCGCTTCCTTTGCAGCTTCAGACGCGGCATAGTACTCGGACTCAGTCGTAGAATCTGTTGTAACACTTTGTTTGGAACTCTTCCAGCTGACTGCAGCGCCATTAAGAGTAAAAGCGAATCTAGACTGAGATTTCGAGTCATCTCGATCCGTTTGGAAGCTAGCATCTGCGTAACCGGTTGCGCATAGCTTTTGTTCGCCTCCATAAGTCAATGCCTAATCTTTAGTCCTCCGTAGGTACTTAAGAATGTTCTTGACAGCCATCCAATGTGATTCACCTGGATGCTGTTGGAATCGACTCGTCATACTCAATGCATATGCCACGTCCGGACGTGTGCATATCATGGCATACATGATTGATCCTATAGCCGAGGCATAAGGAATCCATGTCATGCGCTCTTTCTCTTCCGGTGTCTCTGGTGCCTGAGACTTGCTCAAATGCACCCCTGGAGCCATAGGAAGAAACCCCTTTTGGAGTTAGTCATCTTTGAATCTCTCTAGAATCTTGTCTATATAAGACTCCTGACTAAGAGATAATATCCGACGTGATCTATCTCGATAGATACGGATGCCCAAAATTCTTTGTGCCTCACCCAGATCTTTCATCTGGAAATGGTTCTTCAACCATACTTTTACCGAAGTTAAGAGAGGTATGTCATTCCCAATCAGGAGTATGTCATCAACATACAATATTAGGAAGAAAATCTTGCTCCCACTCGACTTGATATATAGACATGGTTCCTCGACCGATCGAGTAAATCCATTTTCTTTTATCACTTGGTCGAAACGATGATTCCAACTCCGAGAAGCTTGCTTAAGTCCATAAATGGAACGCTTAAGCTTGCACACTTTCTTAGGATGTTCAGGATCGATGAAACCTTCGGATTGTACCATGTACAACTCTTCCTCCAAATAACCGTTTAAGAAGGCGGTTTTCACATCCATCTGCCAAATTTCATAGTCATGAAAAGCGGTAATCGCTAAGATAATCCGAATGGAACGCAACATGACTACGGGTGCAAAAATTTCATCGTAGTGCAAACCTGGCACTTGGGTGAAACCTTTAGCAACTAGTCGTGCTTTATAGATATCTTGTTGACCTTCCACAGAATGCTTTATCTTGTAAAGCCATTTGCATTGAAGGGGACGAACCTTAGCAGGCAAGTCAACAAGATCCCATACGTTGTTCTCATACATGGAGTCCATCTCGGATTGCATGGCCTCAAGCCATAGCTTTGAGTCGGAACTAGTCATGGCACCTTTGTAGGTTGCGAGTTCACTACTCGTTAAGAGCAGAATGTCATCTATGTCATGTTCCTCGACCATACCAATCTATCTGTCCGGAGGAATAGAGACTCTTCCCGACCTCCTAGGTTCCTCAGGAATACTAACCGCAGCTGGGATTGAAGGAACTGGTTCCTCCAATGGTTGCTCGGCATTTGGTTCTGGAACCTCCGATAGCTCGAAGGTTTTATTACTCTTCGCGTTCTCGAGAAACTCCTTCTCTAAGAATGTCGCACTAGCCGCAACAAATACACGTTGTTCGGTTGGCGAATAGAAGTAATGACCAAATGTTCCTTTAGGATAACCTATAAAGTATGTCTTGACCGATCGCGGGCCGAGCTTATCCTCGTGTCTCCACTTGACATAAGCCTCGCAGCCCCAAACCTGTATAAAGGACAAGTTAGGGACCGTTCCCTTCCATAGTTCATATGGAGTCTTGTCAACAGCTTTATACGGACTTCGGTTAAGTATTAGAGCAGCTGACAGAAGAGCATAACCCCATAATGAATCAGGCAATACGGTGTGACTCATCATGGATCGAACCATATCAAGTAGTGTTCGATTTCTCCGTTCGGACACACCATTCAATTGAGGTGTTCCAGGTGGAGTTAACTGTAAGGCAATCCCACAGTCCTTAAGGTGTTGATCAAACTCATGTGAAAGATACTCGCCACCACGGTCTGATCGTAGTGTTTTAATCTTTCTACCCGATTGGTTACAGTATCCGATTCTCGGTATTCTTTGAATTTCTCAAAGGACTCACTTTTATGCTTCATTAAGTAGACATAGCCATATCTACTTAAGTCGTCCGTGAAAGTGATGAAATACCTATAGCCTTCTCGTGCGGTGATTGACATAGGTTCACACACATCCGTATATATGAGTCCTAATAGGTCGCGCCAATGCGCATTCCAACACCTTTGAAGGAAATTCGAGTCATCTTACCAATGAGACATGATTCACACGTGCCAAATGATTGAAAATCAAAGGCCGAGATAGCTCCATTCTGTATGAGCTGTTTAACGCGTTTCTCATTAATGTGTCCCATACGGCAGTGCCATAGATAAGTTTGATCTTTGTCACCAACCTTTAACTTTTTATTCATTACGTGCAATATTTCGTGGTCGATCTAAAACATAAATTCCATTCATGGAGACTGCCTTGCCATAAATCATATCGTGTAATGAGAAAATGCGCTATTATTCTCTATTACAAATGAAAAACCAAGTTTGTCAAGTGCGTAAACCGAAATAATGTTTTTAGATAGACTGGGTACATAATAGCAGTTATATAAAAATAACTCAAATCCGCTAGGAAGCTGGATCACATATGTTCCCCTCGAGACGGCAGCCACTCATGCTCCATTCCCGACACACAGGTCCACCTCACCCTTTACGAGGGGTTCGATGTTTCGGAGCCCCTGCACATGATTGCATAGATGAGAACCACAACCAGTATCTAGTACCCAAGTTCCGTAACTTGCATGGTTAATCTCAATCATATGAATAAAAGTAGAAGAAGAAAAAGACATACCAACAGGAGTAACGCGACCTGCTTTTATGTCCTCATGGTATACAGGACATGTACGCCTCCAATGCCTAGTCTTGTGGTAATGGCGGCATTCCATGTTACCAGTCTTGCTCTTTGTCGCGCCTGATGAGGTGCTCGACTCACCAGGCCCACTTTTACCTGATCCCGACTTCTTAAACTTCGGTTTACCTACTGCTAGGTCTGCCTGAGCTTTGCCCTTACCCTTGCCCTTGTTTGACACAACGAGAACATCCTGTTTCAGGCTCCCACTAAACTTCATGTCCTTCTCGGTCTGTACGAGAAGGGAGTGTAGTGCATGAGGACTTTTCTTCAAATCATTCATATAGTAATTGGCTCTAAAGAGCGCAAAACTATCGTGGAGTGAATGAAGCATGCGGTCAATCACGATATTCTCGCTGATCTTACAATCAAGTGCCTCCAGTTTCTCGATATTCTCAATCATGCTGAGAATGTGTGGGCTAACCGGTTGGCCCTTCTGGAGTTTCGCCTCAAAGAAGCGACAGGTATGCTCATAGGTCACGATTCTCGGTGCTTTCGAGAATTCCTTAGTGAGCGTGGTGAAAATCTTGTTTGCACCTTGGGCTATGAAGCGTTTCTGCAAATTGGATTCCATTACAAAAATGAGTACGTTCTTTATCGCACCCGCTTCCATGACGAAATCGCTATACGTGGCGATCTCATTAGCTCCAGGCGTGGGGCCTGGGTTTGGCGGGATGGGCTCAGTCAGATATTTTAGCTTCCCGTCAGCAATGGCAGCATTCTGTAATGCCGCCTCCCAGTCCGCGAAGTTTGATCTATCATTCTTCATCGAGTAGACGATTCATCCGATTCATGAAGATCCGAAGCCAGGACTCACGGTCCAATATGGCACTTGGCATTGAGTCGTCCGTACGGCCAGCCATTTTGTTATTAGCAGTTTAAATGATCGTGATCTACACTGAAAAAGAAAGGAAAAACAAAATGAAATAAGCAACTCATCGAGGTGATTTAAGTCTATTTAAAATTCATTTTAACGTGTAGACTCATTGCACTTGTATAATCGATCTACCTCAAGAATTATACAAATGATCCCAAGACTCAATTTCCGTAAATTGATAAGCCAACTGTTTGGCTAGTTCTACCGTTACAACTCTTGGTCGATAGATTTCCGTAAATCCTATCTTTAGTCCACCATAATCACGGGATCGTTTAGTGACCATAGTGTTGAGATAAAATAGGTCAATCAGTTCCAACTTACCCGACGTAGAAGGGGTCATATTATGCCTACAGACGAAGAAGGGATTCATTGGAGTTTGACCTATAAAGACTATTCTCAATTTTTGGTTATACGAGGAAGATCCCATCAACTTAGTTTTAATTCATTTTAAGTGAACGAAAAACTAGCTTTACGTGTATGAATTAACTTGGGTGATGGCTTATTAATGATCGTGTGACATCTGTATGTCATAGAAAACTAACGCGCAACCTCTATATGAGTCAGTTTTCACGCAAATATTAGGTGGTTTTGGTTTTAGGCGGAATATGATGCAAACTATCGTTACGATGAAAAACATAAAACAAAAATAAAACGTAGATAAAAGTCCTAGTGTGGCCTATCCTAGCAAGATAAACATAATACAACTTTGGAATCCACCGTTGGACCCGAGAAGCTTGTCTTGATGTTCCATCTTGATCCATGCAGCGAGAGTGAGCATCCGATCTCCATCTTTGGTCTTCTCAAAATTACAATTTAAAATTTACAAAATATAAACCTATTTACATTCTAAATAAAAACTGTAATTACAAGGAAAAATCCAAAACGGAGATGCGAGATCTCAAAATACAACCAAGACCGTGTTCCATCATTACGGTAACACGTTCTACTAAGGCCACACTAAGTTACAACCGTTTGTAAAATTAAATACGTAATAAAAAAACATTCATGGCATTCAAAAGTAACGATAAATAAAAGATGCATCAACTAAAACAAAATTTATTCGTGACATAATTCCGTAATTATGTTAAATTTATCCAAACCACCTTTTAACGATTAAAATTATGTGACAAAACCGCTTCTATCAACTTAATTTTAATTCATGACAATCCGTAACTGTATGGTACGCGTGTGAACCGTTTCACAATCAAGCGAGTGTACAACATCCGTATAATGTACAAAATATGGCCGAAAAAAAATAAAACACAAATATTTTTTTTTTTCTTTTTTTTTTTTCAGCGGCTTCACCGAGAGCCCAAAAAAAAATCGAAACATTATCGATTTGACAAAATAGAACCAATTGCAATTTTGACCTAATTCGTATAAAATTAAATCTACAATTGATTAAATCTTAACATATTGCTACAAAGATCGATTATAATAACAATATGCAAAAATTAAACGAAAACAAAACCAATCGATCGAGACACTACAGTCCTTGATCGACTGAACAGTTTTGCCGACTGTTTATAACAGCAAAAAAAAAAAACAAAACAGCCGAGTAAAAAAAAATTCGGCCGCACGGTTTTCAAGGCAAAAAAAAATTATCGATTCAAATCGTTTTATGAAAATCACGATGAAAAATTTATGTGGCCTCGCTATGATACCACTTGTAGGGTAATATCCGTATAAAACCCCTTAAAATTAAGGACTATAACGCAATTTATCATGTGATTAATTGTCATAAACGAAAACAAGAGAAACGATAAAAGAATAAGAATCAACCTCGGGTCCTTTGTATAAAACGGCCTAAGAACAGAAATAAACGTAGATTTCCTCCTAATTGTTGCACCCAAGATCGTCTGAGACTATGCCCCTTGTGCTAGAAAGTACTCTCTAATTGCCTTGCAATATTGAGAGAGTTTTTGTGAGTTTTCTGATGTGAGATCTAGAATTTCAGAGAGAATGCCTCCAAAACCCTAATTTTTGTGCAAATGACAATGATTAGGTCAAAAGGAGAGAAGCACTCTCCTTTTGTTCATTTCGTCCAAACTGTGAGCTCAAGGGGGGAGTGGGCTTTCCACTTTCTCCTTATTTAACTCGTGGTCCGACTCGTATTGCTAAAAGTATATGACGGGTTTTTAATTATAAATCGTCACTCGTTATCGGATAATAAAACATCGACTAGTAACATGAATTAGTCGACATATTAATACTTGTCCGATAATGACAATAATGTATAATTAATTAAATTCAATATACATTAATTAAATATAATCGTTTATATTCAATTTACGAATTAACTGCTTAATTCACCTTAGCCATTATTATTTAATCCGTATTAAATAATTATCTCAACATCGCGTTTGACTAATTATTAGTCAATAACTCCGACTAACTGCTTAGTCATATTAGGCATCAACATGACTGTATTTTCATACTGTCACATCTCTCAAACGTATCCTATAGGTGTGACTTTTAGGGACCAGTTGATCACCGCCATCTGTATGACAATAACGTCAAACTTATCTAGCAAGCCAACCGTTATTGATAAACGTGGACCAACTGATAATAATACAAAAGTATACCCTTTGATCCTTTTAGAGATTTATATGTCATTGCACTAACTGTGGAGGACACCAGCCCCAACAAGCTCCCACTTGTCCGTACAAGTGTACGTGCAATAACGTTATCCGCACTAACTGGAGGACACCGGCTCCAACATTATCAATATGGGCCGTTGCTGGGGCCTTGCCCTTAGACGATGAGGCCCCTTGGTACCCTTTCGGCTTTTCAGCCTCTGCGCTTATGACATCATCTTCTACCTTTATCCCGATTCTTATCAATTCTTTGAAAGAGCCAAAATTCTGGTATTTCAGAGCATTGCGGTAAATAGGTCGTAGATTCTTTACGAACTTATCTACCATTTCAACTTCGTCAGGCTTCTTGGCTAATTTCACGCTTTCAGCGCGCCATCTTGCAAGGAATTCAGTAAAGCCTTCTTTGTCTTTCTGTGTCATCACCTCCAATGTTCTTATGTTGGTTTGAATCTCGACATTATCAGCATAGTGCTTACAGAACTCCACCGTAATATCTTCGAAAGTAGAGAAGTTCTTAAGGTCAAGATTGTAGAACCACGCCTTCGGGTGTTCATCCAGAGATTGAGCAAAAATTTCAGAGAGCATGTCGTGAGCACTCCCTTCAGGTGCTAAGTACCCCTTATAGGCCTTAACATGGTGGATGGATCTTCTCGTGCCCTTAAACTTTGGGATATCGGTGAGTACCATGTTTGTGGGCAACTTATCCCGAATCGGGGCATAGGACCTAGCATTTTCGTAGTGGATGTTCTTCCCCTAGGAGAGTTTCAGACGGTCTTCAATGAATTTGAACCGTTTCTCCAGGATCGATCGAGGTGGGGTAGATGAAGAGGAATCTTCACCCGGCTTGGATTCGATCGCATCCATTCTGGTCATCATGAGGTTCACGGCCTCGGTGAGTTTGTTCTGATCTTCCATTGCTTGAAGTCGGGTTTTTGGCGGCCTTTCTACAAGAAAACCCCGAACCGAGTCAATATTCAAATGTAAGAGCCCCTGCACACTTAAGGACACGACACCAACTTGACTCAAGCAAAGACTCGACTTAAGACTGACTAACCAAAAGGTTCGACTCACGGTTGAATTTAGACCTCGATTCATTTTAGACTCGACAAAACGACATGACTCAAGCTGTCATAGCTCGATTCTAAATTGGACTCGGTGTGACTAAACCCATGATTGGACTAACACATCCCATAGGTTTAAGTGAAACGCCCTAAATGGCCTAGCTTGGACGTTTCTGTGGACTATCCTAGACCAATTGGTCGACCCACATGACTCGAAGCCCAAGAGGTGAGCTTGGGTGACCCAACAAGGTCGTGTTCTAGACTCTTGGGGCAAAACATGCCTAGCCTAACACGGCCAGGACCCGGACACGACTCGACGCATTTCATGCTTGGTTAAGGTTCGAGAAACATTTTGGATTGAATTTGAAAAAAACGAATAATCAATTTGAAAATGAGATTTAAAATGGGCAGCATGCCGGCTATAAAAGCTTATTTTGGGCCGAAAAATCTAGTCCTACTTGGGCAGCATTCCGCGTTTTTAAAACCATGCTATTTTGAAAGTAAGTTGTTCAAAAGTTCGGTTTTGAAATCGATACGAAAAATTTGAAAAGACTCGGGAAATTCATTTCGCACATTGTCATTCTCATGTTATAACGATGTATGCTCCTAGACATCTCTAAGTCTTGGCAAGTCTTCTACAAGAAGGTCTATGCCCTCCATCCTTTTTGGGTCTTATAGAGCAAGGGCCTTTAGGTAGAGTACCTAGAAGAGCATCCCCACCATCAAGAATGACGACGAGGCGGAGCGGAAGCAAGCAATGTGCAAGTTCCTGGCATAGTGGGACGTCGCCCCCCACGCGTCACAAAGAAGCGCTGGGACGACCCGGGAAAGTCCTTAAGGGTTTATGCATGAATCGTAGCACTACGAGTAATGTTTTACTTTCCAATACTTTCTTTTCAAGTTTCACCTCGGAGGAAAAGACCCTAGAAACAAAGTGTAACTAGTCCTCTTTTCCCCAGCGGAGTCGCCAAACTGTAGACAACGCCCGCGGGAAATGCGTTCGCGGGATCCACACTAGGCATAATCGACTCGAGGTTCTTTCGAATCGAATTAAGACAAATTAGAGTCGCCACCAAGTTTTATGGGAACTTGGAACCGTTCAAGTCAACTTTACACCTTTCATCGAAAAGCATAAAGCCAAACGACTACGAGTGATTAAAGATAAAGACTTGTATCCTATATCACTCGATTTGAATGACTCTCGTAATCCAATGGTATTTAGACGGATCCACAAACCATAGATCTTGAGTAAGGGGTGAGGGTACGTGTTAGGAAGCCCATAAGGACACCTAACCCCGCCCGTCAATAACGGCCTCTACTAAGTCAAGTATCGGATTTCAAACAAGATCGTAGCTACTACGATATATGATATGCAAACATCGTTTTAAAACCCTAACATGTAAAGTTTCTATGTCGATTTAGATGCAACTAAACTAACTTTGTCAAAGTTGTAATTTAGCATGTGGGTTGATTGATCTAACAACATACAAAGCAAACAAGGCTTAAGGGGAATGGGGGAGCCGTTGGGATCTACCCTATTACAACCCAGGCATTTCATGCCGACACAACGAGAATTTAGAGATACAACTCGATCTAAATACAATTGCTATATACGACACCATACACGACACATGGCCATTCGGCCTAGGAAAACGTGCACAAAGGGGTGACCCACGGTTTACATAACTCACGGCCTTGGGTCACTCCTCGTAATGCGTGCTTTCGCTTAATCTTATCGAATTAGACATTGGGTCACACACCAAAGCATGGATTAGCAAAAATCAGGCCATGTTGCTTTAAACAACATGCGATTTACTACGCTCTTACATGAATTGGAGCACAACTATCTAACCAAATAAGACTAAGGTTTTTGTAAATCCTTTGACTCGACCCAAAAGAAAACTAATTATAAGTGAATTACAAGAGACGACTCGATAAGCAAAAGGTAATTACAAAATACAAAACAACGATGAATATACGATATAAAGATGAAGCAATAATGACAAAAGGCACGACCAAGCACATGGCCCCAGACACGGCCACCCTAGTTCCTAGGTTAGGTTCATTAGGTTAGATAGATTTGTAAAGCGATATAGGATATACATTAGAAATTGATGATAAAAGAGGTCAGAAGGCTTCACCTAAAACCGAGTGTTCTACACAGCCTAAAAGGTTCGAATTAGGTCATGTTCGCTAAATAAGTTAACTCGTCGAGTGTTAATAAGAAGGTGCTAATCACGCACTCTTATACTAGCGAGAAATTAGGTGAAAAGAGAGATGCATTCAATTAGGTTATAGAATTGTTGGTCGATTTTAATGCTTGTGTCGAAGCACCCTAACATGTCTAATTAGGTTATTTAATCGATCTAAAGTCGTCTAAACGAATCATATGTTAAAAAACAGGGGTCGAACTAACATGCAACGGGTCCTAGGGTAGGTCGAATTGAACGAAACAAGCAAGGGGTCAAAAGCGAGGAACGAAGTTAGGATTCGTTTTATTAATGCCCTACCTTGAACACGAGGATATGTAAATGAGACGGGGGATACGACCGACCGATGTGGCGGATTTCTTTCCCATCTCAAGTCAATGCGGGTGTTCATGGTGGTACTTTAACTCATACTCGGACTAAACTAGTTTCATAGTTAACGATGTCAAACGATAAACAAAACGATAAACAACGTAAAACTAACAATAAAAAAACAAACATAAAAAAGAACGAAATAAAAAAGAGAAGAGGAGGATTTGATGCACCCTCAACCTACATGTATCGTTGACACCGTCTTGGGTTATTGGGTTATTGGGAACGGTGAAAATTAGATTTAAAAGATGTTTTGAAAACTAGAAACAGAGTAGAACAAAGATCTTAAAACAAACCACGCTCGTTCTGAGTTATTGGGCACGAAAAACGAGCACAAACAGAACTGGACAGACAGGAAAAGCCGCGAAAATAGAGTGTATGACACTCTGTTTTTCGAGGGGATTCGTGTACTCTCAAGGTCAATTTGGCTCGTGAATCTTTGTCTAAGATGTAGATGGATGTTATGTGGTTAATTAGGAACAAGAAACTCGAATTTTAAAGGAGATTTGAAGGGGAAACGAATGGTATTTTGAGAGAGACACAAACTGTTTCAGTTTGGATGTCTCGGTTTTGTCGAGGGTTTTGAGAGGCAATTAGGGTTTGTTTCTGGAGCTTAATGCTTGTGAATGATGGTAGTATGTATGGACAGCTTATAGGAATAAAAGTATGGCAGAGGGGAGGTATTTATAGGGAGTTAAAGTAGGGTAAAAGGGAGCAACAAGCAGTCGGGCTCGGTTTGCTTCACTGCTGCTGTCCAGCAGCTTTCATGAGCTCGTGTAGGGTTTTTTAGGGGTGTTTCTTGGTGGGAAAGGCATGGTAATATGTTTAGGATAGTCAGGTGTGGATGGGTGGTCATGGGCACGGGTTTGGTAGCCGTTTGGAGCGGGTTTGGAAGTGTTTGATTGGGCTCGGGTTTGGAGAACGAAAACAGGGGGCTGCTTGTTGCGTGAGGTTTGTGAAGGAGTTTGGACGTGGGTTGGATGGGAAAGGGCTTGGAATTATAGCTTGATATATGGGCTAGGTGGGAGGTGAGATATGGGTCGCATTGGAGTCGAATACGGGGCAGTTTTGGTGTCGGATTTGGGGCTGCAAAACAGAGCAGCGAAGGTGGTGTTGAGCTGTTTGGGACGTGATTTGGGAGGGCTAAGCCAGGGTTTTGTGGTGGGTTTTGGCTGGGATTTGAACATGGGTTGGAGGAGAGGGGATTGGGCCGAAAGTGCGTCGAAAATCGAGCCCAAATCAAGTAGAAAACGAGCTCAAAAATCGCGTATAAAACCATCGTAAAAAATTGAGTTCTTCAAATACGGTTGAAAAACGATATAAATTGATTTTTCAAATCAAATAACTAAAGAATGATTTTTCAAATCAAAAATATATTTTATTTTCAATAAAATAAATTTAAGAAAATAAATTCAAATTAAAACAATAAAATGAATTCACTTTAAAAAAAACATTTAATTTAAATATCATTTAAATTAATAAAATACTTCGTCGACAACGCTCAATCTACATCGTAAAACAAGCCCAAATAATGACAATGACAACTAAAGAATACATGTGTCCTATCATCATCGGGTGTTTGTCGGGTTCTCTATAAATTCCAATATCGACGGATACGGGTATCTACAATAGGAATGCGTGAAAAGTGTGGAAGTGTATGCTGTAGTATGAAAAGTGATTATGTTGGTGTTTGTTTCAAGTTGTCAGTAATGGTAATCCTGTATGAGTTTATAAGTCCTACTGTAGCTATAATGAGGATAGTTAAACATGTTGAGTTATAATGTGAGAAATAACAAACAGAGATGCGTTTGTGCAATGTTTTATGGTTGAAAGTTTCCGCTGTGTAATGATTAATTTGTGTAGAATAATTTGCTTATGATTGAAATTGGAACATGTTAGTAATACCTTTGAATGACATATGGAAGAATAATTATCGTTAAATATATGTTTTGCATTAACATGAGAACAAGCTGATAACAATGTGGCAAGACGAGTTTAGATATGGTATGATGGCGTGATTATGTATATGAATGACTCGAAAGCAGGTAAACTGAGTTAGGTAAATTTGTTGTAGCGTAATATGACATGAATCTTATCTGATGAGACGGTATGATATGCTTGAGTAGTAATGGTAATACATGAGTGAGTATGATAACTAGTGACGAATTCCGAACATAGTTTGGAATCGACACGCGATATTGTTTTTGCAGGAATCTTCAATTTACTTCGTATTTCTGACCGAGTACTCAACCTTACTTGACCGAGTGTGAGTGCTTACTAGACCGAGTATACCTCACTCGATCTAGTTAGGAAGCTATGACGTCGAGATGTGGAAATTTACTGCAGATACTCGACGAAATAGCACCTACTCGATCGAGTAGAGGGCATTCGATCGAGTACCCTAGGCACTCGATCGAGTAGGCTACAGTACAGAGCCTCTTACGGGTTTCTTAAAACCCTTATTTCTTCTTATTCCTCTCATTCTTTCTTCTTCTATTCGAACCCTAAGCCCTAAATCTCTCTTAAAACTCTCCTCTTCTTGTGTTGGTGGTGATTAGTTGGGTTGTTTGCTTTGTTTAATTTCGTTCTTTTACTTTCCTATCTAATCAAGGTATGAGCTTCTTCCTTATTTACATGTTTTATCACTTTGAACTTGTTAGAATGGTAGAATTAACTGAAATTTCGATTCATATGGGCGAATCATTACTTTTAATTGTTGTAATGTGATTCATATGCTTCCCTTTCATGATTATTAATGATTAATTGCTCCAAAAATAGTATAGAAATTGCAAAATTGGGACGAATTTTCTAGGGTTTACAAAATCAAAATTGATTTTTGGTTGTTTTCTACATGTTAGATGATGAAATTGAGCATTATATGCTGTATATATCATGTTGAAAGATGGATTTTGGTGATTTTCACCTTAAAATTTGCCTTAAAATTTCGTCTTAAAAGTGCCCCAAATTGAATTTCGTTTTCTATAATTGAGATTTTGTGCTAGATATGAATGCATATGCAAGAGTTAAGCTTTTAATATGATAATGGTGATGTTAATTGTTGATGAATATGTTAATTTGTTACAGTTGTAGAGACCGTCTGACTAGTCTAGTTGAGTTAATTGCTTCTAATGTTGAAGGTTGACGATGACATGTTTTAAGTTGCCTTTCTATGAACATGTATGAATATCTCACATGATATCAAGTAATTACATGGGGTAGCATTTGAGCCATGCCATGATATCCGAATTGGTTGAGTATATTGTGTTTATCATGCTAAACCTTTCACAACAATAGAGATCGTCTGAGTTACTATAAACTGAATTTTAGTATCAACTTGGAATTTGTTGGTGAAAGTGTGTACCTAGCTGAGTATTCAAAGTTCAATTGTGTGAATTATGTGCTTTACATGCCTATGCAAGTTTGTTTAAATCGTATGCTGAAACAGATGCCGAGACTAAACATAGGGACCCGTCAGAGTAAGAAGGGGAGGGTTTCACAGCCCGAGCTTGGGGAAGGTAGTGGACCCGTAGTACCCGCGGTACCGGAGTACCCTTCGGTGGTGTTTGTAGACTTTAAACAGAGAGAGCGATTTGTGGTGTTACAGAAACGCAAAATGAGGCCTACCCTTTGTGTGGATACCACACTTCTCAATGACTTGGGAATTGAGACGGATGTCTGTCACATCTTCGAGACTTTGGGATTCATGGGGTTGTATCGGTGGAGGAAGCATTCTTACCCTTTTCTTACCTTGGAGTTTATGAGCTCGTTTAATTACGAGCCAGCTGCACAAACTGTTGAGTTTCGTTTGATGAACACAAGTTTCCTGTTGACCATGGACCTTTTTGCGTCTCACCTTGGGTTGGCCAAGCCTCCCAAGGATTCCATCAGTGAGATCCCTTCTGAGTGCGGTGTCTGCCGCCTAATGCCTTGTCTTATCGGAAAGCCAGCTCCCACCTCAAGCAACATGTTGATTAATGATGTTCAACATGTTACCTTGAGGATCTTTCTTCGTTCTATTTCGAACCTCCTTTATGAGAGACCGGATATTAGTAAACTGAACAATCATGAGATGTTGCTTCTGATGTCTTACCTCAACCCGGAGCGGACCGAGAGGGTGGTCTTTAATGCTCTTGCCATGGTCTGTGCTAGCTTTGCCTTGATGGCTACTTCCACTACCCGGTACTTGAGTTGTGGTGCTATCGCCACTCGGCTAGCTGAAAAGCTAGCCTCCTTTGAGGCTTCTTCTGAGTATGTTCCTCTGGCTACACCAGTGCCTATTATGGAACGAGACTACTACCTCGACCTGAAATGGTAGAGAACTTTAGCTGATGACAGCCTAGCTTGGAGGGTGTGGGGCATGAGCTGGATGAAGATCCCGGCTCCTGAGCACCTCCCACCGACAGAGCCATTAGACCCGGTGGTAGTAGCTGTGGACTCCGATGAGGAGGAGGAGGATGATGATGGACCTGGACAGTTGCGGACGTACCTTATTGATGACACGATCCTCCAGGTGATGCCCGAGCCAAAGAAGGGGGAGAACGCGGCGACAGTGGAGGAGAGGCCCGGGTTGGGGAGAGGACCCTGTCGAGTGAGGGAGAGGACCGCTGAGACTAGACCACGGCCGGCAGCACCACCGCAGCAGCACCCTTTTCCTTGTTACCCCTACCTCGACACCCCGGAGACGCGTTCGAGCTACTTAGCAGAGAGAGTGTCATCCACCTTGACACTCCGGAACATGCATGAGATGGCGTATGCTCAGGGTATTGGGACCAAGGGACCACATCCAGTGTGGTGGAGCGGAGTTGGGGACTACAGTGGGGTTTTCCACTCTTACGAGGTGGATCAGTCAGCTTGGGGGACACCTCAGTCCTTTGCTTATGGTGGCTTGACCCCGTGGTATATGAGTTCTGGAGCTGGAGCAGGGGTTGATGCGGGCATTGGGTCGTCGGGAGCAGGCACCTCGGGAGGAGATAGTGGTGGAGATGAGATTATGGATGAGCAGCAGCAGCAGCAAGAGTGATACTCCTATTCTTTATCCTTGTTTATGGTTAATGGTGTTGGACGATAGTAGTCGTTGTTAGTTTGAACTTTTTATTTTGGTTTGTATGGATGGCCATAAGGCCGGATTTGTTAGTTTGAACTTGTTGCAGGATTGATTTTGGGGGTCGGGAAGTCATCCCGACTCGCGTTATGTGACGATTATATATATATATATATGTGGTGTTATGACATGATTTTCCAGGATTTTGACCTGTAGGTACTCGACAGAGTACCCTATACTCGGTCGAGTAGCTGCAGGTGTGCCAGAAATGAGGTATTCTGATCTCAGGGCTACTCGATCGAGTAGCCAAGACACTCGATCGAGTAGCGAGCACTCGATCGAGTACTCTATATACTCGATCGAGTACCACTGTTACAGGAACTTTTCACTAATTAAAATTGTTTAATGATTATATAGTACATGTTTTGATGTTTAACATGGTTATTGATGATTAGTAACATGTTTGAACCGTTAGTTTCATATGTTGGAAGTCGTTCTTGGATTTTAGGTGCGTATTTGTAACGAATGGTGAAGTTGTAATTGTTTCTTATTGCTTTAATCTTACATCCGTAATGTCTACAAGTTATATTTCGCCGGAAGTGTGTCCTTCCATATACAAATACAAATGATATATACATGCCTTCTTGACGGTGGTTAGTTATTCGAATATGGTTGCATATGTCTATATGGTTTACTGGTTGTACGAGTAATATGAGTAATGTCAATAATGAATAATATGGTTTGGATATATGTCAAGATGTAAGTAGTAAGTAACATATGTAGTAATTTGGTGGTGAACTTCGGGGACGAAGTTCCTTTTTAGAGGGGAAGAGTAATGTCGCAAAATAAAAAGGCCGGTTTTGAAATTATGTTGTTTGTTTATAACGTTTTCTACGACTTTGGTCACATTTCTTGTAGGGAATTATAATTGTTTGCACTTGTTAGTGGAAGTAACTTGTATGTCAAAGTGAAAGTTGATAGTATGTTTTAAAAGACGGTCACAAAGAGATAGCTATGATGTCATGTGTTGGAATGGAATCGCGTTGTTGAGTAACATGGTGGTATAATCATACGGTGTGTTGATAGTATTTTTCGTATTGATGGTTGTCGCTTGTGAAGGGTAATCTCGTAATGTTGTGCCGGTTGGTATTTCAAGTAGTAGCTCGTAGAGGTCGATCTATATGGAGAGTTAGACAGTTGATGATGATGACATGGGGGATGGTATTTCCGGGGAGTAGTAACCTATGCAAAAAACAAAAATTAGTGATGTCGTTTTGTTTCCGTTTTGTGTGCCTTGGTTGGGTGAGTTGAACTTCGGGGACGAAGTTCTCTTTCAGGGGGGAAGACTGTAATACCCGCCCTTTTAGAGACCCTTTGACCAGCGTTGACTGACCATGGGAGCGGTAATAGTCCTTAGAAGTGCGTGCCAAAGTTACCTTGGGTTGTGAGTTATGTGTGGTACTCGATAGAGTATAGGCTACTCGATCGAGTAGGGGACACTCGATCGAGTATGTGGGCCACTCGATCGAGTAACGGGTTTTCAGCGAGGGTTTATAATCGCGTTTTGTTAAATCCATAAATCATTTCCGCCTCATTTCTTCAGATCCTTAGGTCGCCTCTTTCCCTTCCCTTCACCATATAACCTCCATGGAAGCCTTTGAAGGTTCTTGTGCCTTAGGAGAGTATAGCTTGAGTCGGGTAGCGGTCTTTTGCCAGGTTTCTTCTTGTAGGTATGTCGTCATCATCATCCGTATCCTTGTCTTTGCAGTTAGGGTTTGCTTGGTAGTGATAGATGATTGTGCTGTGGATATAGGTGTTGCTTGATTGCTCGATATTTCGTATGTTGGCATGGAGTGGTTGCAGTTGCTTAAAGGTAGGTTCGCCTACTCAGTTTCTGTGGATAGTCTAGTGGGTCGGTTGTCATGTCGTGGTTGTTGAATTGTGGTTGTGTTTGTGTGGCAGCGTATATGCAGTAGTCGGTTGGTGTATACAGTTTGTTGGTTGTTGTGTGTTGCAGCTATCTATGATTATTTGTCTCTGGTTCTCGAGGTGCGTCCTCGGCTGAGTGGAGTCACTTGCGGGAGTGGCTTCACGCCCTAGTTTCGCCCTCCGTGGAACCCGCCACGGGAGGGGATGTGCACATTAATGGGACAAGGTTATCGCTCAGTATGATGAGCGGGGATTTGGTGGGTACGGCTGCGGTCCCCCACTGGCAGGGCTGGTCCAGTGGACAGTCGGTGACGGAGATTGGTTGGAGTGAGTGTGATTGCGTGTGTGATTGATTGTGTTGTGTTGTGTTGATAGATGTTGTTGGTTTTGTTATGTCTTATCTCAGTACTGACCTTGTGTGGTTGTCTTGTTGTTTCTATGTGTCTGTCGTGATCCCTTATGGTGAGCAGTCGGTCTTAGCAGGTGTTGATGTTGTTGATAGCTGGAGTCCTGGCGGGAGGAGTTCTCACGAGTTTCGATTTAGATAGTGTGTAGCTCACGAGTTGTATCTTTATTCTGTTAAGTCGGTTGTAACGCTTGTAATATAACTATAATTGTTATTTTATCGACTTTTGATGATTACTTACCTCGGGCAACCGAGATAGTAACGCCCTTATATGCTAAGGAAGGCCTAATTAAGGCTCCTCTGAATATGGGGGTGTTACAATGAAAGATTAAAGTTTACATATTCTGGAAATCCAAAACTAAAGTAATGTTATTACAACCAACAACTAAAAAATAGAAGCTAAGTCTCTTGACAGCAGAAGCTAAACTCGTGTGATGACTCCCCAGGACTGCCCCATAGCTAAACAACTGCATCACCTGTCAGAATCTGCTCACCATCCCCGAATGGATCACCACAGATTTTATAAAACAACAACGGGGTCACTTACTGGAAAATCAAAGTAAGACAAATAAAAGAGATAACCAGCTGATCAATATCCACCTCAGTCTCCCATTCCCACATAGTAACCGACTACACACTAAAGTGTGTAACCCTGCCAGATTACCCATCGGAACAGGTAATCCTCGCTGCCAGTGGGGGACCGCAGCCAATCCCCACCTAAGCCCCGCTCATCAACGAGCGATAACCCTGTCCATTAATGTTCACATCCCCTCCTGTGGCGGGTGCCACAGAGGGTGAAACTAGGGTGTGAATCCACTCCCGCAAGTGACTCCACTCAGCCAAGTACGCACCTCACGAACATCATCAATAACCATCACAACACCAACACCCAACTCCAACTCCAAGATTCACATATAATCACAATATCAATTACCACATTCGCAATACAATCTTAAATCAATTAACAGTAAACCGAGTAGGGAAACCCTACCTTAGCACAACTGCAAGAGACACAAGTAAGCGATCTAGAACGGCTCCTCTACGAATTCCTCGCCTAACAACAATCACATAAACAACAATCACCATATGCAAAAACCTCATTTTCCCCAAATCACAATTAAAGCCAAACCCTAAAGATTAATCAACGCATTATAGAAAACAAGAAGTTACCGATGATAGAACAAAGGATGAATATACTTGCTAACGATCACACACACACATACTAGGGAGAG
Organism: Silene latifolia; assembly: GCF_048544455.1. NCBI lineage: Eukaryota > Viridiplantae > Streptophyta > Magnoliopsida > Caryophyllales > Caryophyllaceae > Silene > Silene latifolia. The sequence continues at coordinate 224,403,232 of NC_133538.1, read as the reverse complement.
ATTTATAGAGGATTAGAGCGTCGTTGAGTGATTAGGTTTTGTAAAAGTGTAATTAGAAACTGATTAACGTGTTTATATAACTAATCATTTCCAAATCAAACTGCGGAAATAACACCCGTCAGACCGGATACTCAGTCGAGTATAGAGTATACTCGGCCGAGTACCCTCTACTTGGTCAAGTATTCCACATACTCGGCCGAGTGTTCCTGGGTAGTCGCCAAACCAGGATACATGACACCCCTTACTCACCGAATAGGCCATACTCGGCCAAGTACCAGCTTAGGAAAATCGCAGTATTACAGTCTTCCCTCCTTAAAAAGAACTTCATCCCCGAAGTTCACACTCTACATACACACTCTACATCCAAACAAGACCAATGAACTCCCAGCACAATGCACCAAACAATCTAAGCATAGATAAACTAACACAAAACATCGCATAACATTACTATGCCGACTCAAACTAACCCAAATGCAAACATGCGACCATGTCCTACCCCCTAAAAAGACAACGGTTACGTCCCCATAACCAACCATACCTGATCAAAAAGGTTAGGAAAACGTTCTCGCATGGCCTCCTCGGGTTCCCATGTGGCCTCTTCCACATTATTATTAGACCAAAGCACCTTGAGTAAGACGGTCTCACAATTCCTTGTCTTGCATACTTTGCGGTCTAGTATCTCTTTAGGAACCTCGGCATAAGATAAGGACTCATCAAGTTCGATGTTCTCAACCTCAAGCACATGTGACGGGTCACTCACATACTTCCGGAGCTATAAAACATGAAAGACGTTGTGGACTCGATCCAAAGCTGGTGGTAAAGCTAACCTGTACGCCACCTCACCTACACGATCCAAAATCTCATATGGACCGATAAACTTCTGGCTCAATTTACCCTTCTTCCCAAACCTCATCACTCCTTGAATTGGTGACACTTTCAAAAGGACTATTTAACCCACTGCGAACTCGATGTCCCTGCGGTGCAAGTCGGCATAACTCTTCTGACGATCCTGAGCTGCTTTCATCTTTTGACGAATTAGCCGAACTTATTCAACCATATCCTGCACCATCTGCGGCCTTAAAACCACTGTCATCCCAACAAACTGGACTTTGGCACTTCCTGCCATACAAAGCCTCAAAAGGTGTCATCCCGATGCTAGTATGGTAGCTGTTGTTGTACGAAAACTCGATCAAATCCAGGCTGTCCTCCTAACTTCCCCCAAACTCCATGGCACAAGCTCTCAACATGTCCTCCAAGGTCTTGATAGTCCTCTCAGTTTGACCATCTATTGCAGGATGAAAAGTTGTACTCATGTTTAAGGTAGTACCTATCAAATCCTGCAGTTCTTGCCAAAACTTCGATATAAACCTCGCATCTCGATCTAACACTATATCCTTAGGTATACCTTATAACCGGACCATATGTTTCCTGTAACTCAAGCCTAGCTGTATCTTAGTCTAGGTTTCCTTTATAGGAACGAAGTGAGCTGACTTTGTTAACCAGTCGACAATCACCCAAATCATATTGTTACCTTGCTGTGTCCTAGGTAACCCCACGATGAAGTCCATAGAGATCGACTCCCACTTGCACTCAGGTACCTCAAGAGATTGGATCTTACCCTGTGGTCTCCGCTACTCACCCTTGACCCTCTGGTAGGTCAAACATCTAGCCACGAACTCAGCCACATCTCTCTTCATATTAGGCCACCAAAAAGTCTTCTTGAGGTCTTTATCAAGCTTGTCAGCTCCTGGGTGAACCGAATAAGGAGTGCAATGATCCTCTGTCATGATTACCCTCCTCAAATCTGCATCATCAGGAACACACCATCTCCCATCAAAATGAACATTCCCATCTGTGTGGATAGAAAACCTGGAAACTGTGCCACTCTCGACCCTAGACTTCCACTCTTGGATCTTAGGATCAAGCTCTTGTTTACTCGATGTTCTCATACAAATCCGGCTCGATCGTCAAATCCCCGATGGCATCCGCTTTCCTAATCATATAGATCCTCATCTTGGACATCTCATCCCCTAGCTTCAGCAAAGACATAGTTGTACACAACGAATGAACACTCTTCCTACTCAAATAATCTGCAACAACGTTAGCCTTACCCTCGTGATAGATGATCTCCATGTCATAGTCCCCAATCAGCTCCATCCACCGTCTTTACCGCATGTTAAGTTCTCTCTGAGTGTAGATATATTTCTCACTCATATGATTAGAAAACACTTTAAAGGTTGCCCCGTAAAGGTAGTGCCTCCAAATCTTAAGAGCAAAGACAACTGCACCCAGTTCGAAATCATGAGTAGGGTAGTTCTCCTCATATGGCTTCAGCTGCCTCGACGCATAAGCTATAACCTTCCCATTTTGCATCAGAACACAACCCTAAACCATTCTTTGAAGCATCAGTATATACTTCAAAGTTCTCACAACCCTCTGATAAAGCTAGGATATGAGATGTGGTCAAACGCTTCTTTAAGGTTTGGAAAGTCCTCTCACAACCCCATTGAAAACTGGTCTCCTTCCTCATCAAAGCAGTCATAGGCCGTGCTATCATAGAAAAGTCCTTCACGAACCTCCTGTAGTAACCAGCTAAACCCAAGAAACTCCGAATCTCAGCAACATTCTTCGGTAATTCCAACTTGGTCACTGCCTTAATCTTGCTAGGATCCACGGACACACCCTTCTTAGATATCACGTGACCAAGAAAAGCCACCTCCTCTAACCAGAACTCGCACTAGGATAGCTTGGCATAAAGTTGATTGTCTCGCAAAGTCTACAAAACTAGCCTCAAGTGCTCTGCATGTTTTTCCTTAGTCTTAGAATAGACTAAGATGTCATCGATGAAGACAACCACAAACCTGTCCAAGAATAGACTAAAAATCCGGTTCATCAGATCCATGAAAGCTGCTGGTGCATTCGTCAAACCAAAAGGCATCACCACATACTCATAACGACCATAACGGGGCCAGAAAGCTGTCTTAGGAATATCCTCATCTGCTATTGATACGTGCATTTTATATAGCCTTTTTAGTGCTAATTTGCACGTATTTCTATGCATTTTTATACCATTATGTATTGCAAAATGCCCCGAATTGGCTACTTTGGTTTGTTTTGTCTAAATTGCAGAAATGAACCTGAAAGTGGTGAAACTGTACTCTTTTCGTCCTATTTAGCATGCATATTAAGGAGACGAGAATGTTAGAGCAAGAATCATGCCTTGAAGTGCGTGAAGGGTGGTCAACGAATCAGTCAATGACGATTTAGAAGCTGAGCTTGAAGAAAGGCACTCGATCGAGAAGCATTTTGGTTCGATTGAGTGGTTTGGAGGATAGAAGAGTTCGATCGAGTACTTTACTTTACTCGATCAAAATACTGGAATTTGGGTTTCCTCGATCGAGAAGGATTTTTACTCGATCGAGAGGGGTAGCTGATGAAGTCCTCGATCAAGTGGTTTTATATCACTCGATCGAGAGGTTTTGGTATTACACGGGCTTAATTAACCAGTGTTGGAGTTATTTCGTTGAAGACTTTGTTTTGCCTATTTAAGCTTTCATTAATTAGGTTATTAAGTATGCTTTTTATCATCTAAGAACTCTCTTAGTCTCTCTTTCATACTTCTACTGTTGAATTCTCTTCCTTTAATCTCTTGCTAGTGGATTTGTTCTTTACGCCGGATTGCTAGAGATTGTAATCTTTCTTCTCTTATTAATCTTAATCTCATTGTTTTTTGCTTTAATTCTTGTTTTCTTCTCTTACTTATTTCTGTCCTAATTTAGTTTATGCATAATTATTGTTATTTTACCATGTCTCTAATTAGTATATTAATTATTATTATTGTTGACATCACTAGTAATATGAGTAGCTAAATTCTTTCATGTCGGGATTAGGGAATCCATAGTAGGATTGTGACGATGTAGCGAATAGACTAAATGATTTATTTGTGAGAATCTGTACCCCTGGCAATTTAACTGTAATACCGACTTAGTTGAGTGCATGCTTCTAAGTTATCTTTAATCTGGTTAAATTTACTCCCTAGATCGGAAGATTGGACTAAATAGACCTGCTATGAATAGTAGACTACCCTAATGAGGACGGAAGTCAAGTTAGTGGAAATCCAGGATAGAAAGTGGACCGGAAGGACCTTTCATGTATCCGTCTCACAGTAAATTGTCTAGGCTATTCGCAACTGAGTCAATAGACTACCATGGTGAACCAAAATCCTGGCATGCTTATTTGATCACCTTATTCATATTTTCTACCTTTTATTGCTCTTTGTTTACTGCTCTTTCCTTTAATCTTTTATTAGTAAGAAACCAAAATCAACCCCCCCCCCCCCCCCCATTTGTGACCAAATATACGGACCTTTAACAGATATCTTGCCTCCCTGTGGAGATCGACCCTGTTTATCACTAGCTTCTTTGTTAGTTTTAATTAGGTTTATTTTTGGTACAAAACGACAATATCAAATTTTGGCGCCGTGGCCGGGGAGACAACAACCCTATCTGTTTTTGTTTTCATTTATTTTTATCTGTCTCAGGGAATTTTTATTCCTTGAGACAATTCTCATTTATCTGTTTCAGTGCTGTGTATGCCCAGGTCAAACAGGTCGGTATTAGTTCCAGCTGATTTGGAGCCAGAAAGACTGTTTCGGCATAGACTCCGTCTGCAAAGAGAATTTCGAAAAGAAGACTTGAGTACTTTCGAGCCCGAGCTACAACACTTTTTATTTGCAGAAGACCAGTCTCTTGAAGAAGACAATCTCATTTCTGCCAACAAGCCAGTAAAGATGCCTAACATTGCAAGTCACTCGGAGCCCAAAGCATCCTCGATTCCTAAAGGTTTTAACCTCCAAAATGAGGACGGTAACACTTTCGATATCCGTCCGTCTTACATAAATCTGGTGGAAAGGAATTTGTCCCGAGGTATGGCGGGTGAAGATCCGCGAAAGCATATGGAAGTCTTTACCGACTATTGCTCTACTATTCCTGCTACTAAGGGAGTAACACAAGACAAGATAAAGGAAGTGTTATTTCCTTTTTCTCTGACTGACTCAGCCCGTGAGTGGCTGACTGATCTTGACTGGACTGCTGCTGGTATCACTACCTGGGAGACTCTCTTTTGCCTTCTACAAAAGATACTTCCCTCCACAACGCACTAATCAGCTGAGGGGTAAGATTACTAGTTTCAAGCAGGCACCTGATGAGACTTTCTACGAAGCTTGGTGCCGGTTCAAGAAGTTGGTGAGGTCTCTTCCTCACCATGGTTTTGATCAGTGGTTTTTGTGCAACCAGTTCTGCAATGGGTTGTACGATGACCACAGAGCTGTACTTGACGCCTCATCCAACGGAAGATTTCAAAAGAACATTGATGATGATAAGGGATGGGGCATTATTAAGGAGATGGCGACCCATTGTGCTGAATATGGGAACCCACGGGACGGTATTCGAACGGTCCATTCGGTTGATAAGGCAGTCGTGGCTCAGCTGGAAGCCATGTATGCTCGGTTTGATATATTGGAGCTGCAATCTGTTGGAGATCAACAGACGGTTCATTTGTAGACTAGACAGGAAACTGTCACTTGTGAGAGGTGTGGAAGCGATGACGGTCATACGGCTATAGACTGTCTTACTAAGAAGGAGCAAGTCCTTGCCTTTCAGCAATATAGGCAAGGAGGAGGTTCCTATTACAATAATCAAGGGGCAGTCCATCCCAATTTGAGGTGGACAAGTCGGAATGTTCTTAATCCCACTCCTCCACCGCAGCAGCAGCAACCTTATGTCCATCCTCACAAGGCTCAACAAGGCTTCCAAAAGCCTCCTTTTCCTCCACCGAATCAAGGAGCATCATCTTCAAGTAGGGTAAGTGAGCTAGCTGAGTTAAAGATAATGCTTCAGTCTTTGACAAAGCAATGGCAAATAAAGTGACTTGAAACTCAAGTTGCTCAGTTAGCCGCGAACCAGTCCACGAGGAAACAGGGTCATTTGTCGTCCCAATCTAAAAAGAATCCACACGAGACGGTAAACTTGATTAATTTGAGAAGTGGTCATTCATATAAAGGACAAAAATTATCAACTTTAGATGACACATCAGACCCGAGGAAGGCTAATAATGATGATGAACAGTCTTTTGTCGCTGAAGATGAGCTCGCCACGAAGAATATACTCGATCGACTGATTTATGGTGCCCGATCCAGTAGAATTGTTGAAGAAAGCACTCGATCGAGTGAAAATGTTGCTCGATCGAGTGAACTGGATTATCAAGGGATCGATCGAGAGGTGAAAACCACTCGATCGAACACTGTGCTTATTGAGGAACTCGATCGAGAGGTTGTTACTGCTCGATCGAGTGAAATTTTGCCTGGAAGGCCAGGACTCGATCGAGAGGAAAAAAGTCTCGATCGAGTGAAAAAGAGCTTGAACCTGCTGAGACGTTGGAAGAGAGAAACAAAGGGCTCGAGATTCCTATTACGGTACCCTTCCCAAGGTGATTACAGATCACTAAAGCCAATCAACAGTTCGGTAAATTTACCGAGCTCCTGAAAAGCCTACAGGTTACTGTTCCATTCGCCGAGTTGCTGACACAGGTACCCTCTTACTTAAAGTTTATGAAAGAAATTTTGTCACGTAAGAGACATATCAACGATCATGAGACAGTATCTTTAACTAAGGTAGGAACTGCTCTAGTTCAAAATAAGTTGCCACCTAAACAGTCAGACCCGGGTAGTTTCTCGATTCCATGTCACATAGGTACCCATTTGATTGATAACGCGCTATGCGATCTTGGTGCTAGCGTGAGCGTCTTACCTTTGTCTCTCACAAAGAGACTTGGTTTGACCAAATTTAATTGCACAAACATGACCGTACAGATGGCCGACCGTAGTATATCACGGCCGTTAGGAGTAACAGAAGACATATCTGTCAAAATAGGGAGATTCTTTATTCTCTTTGACTTCGTAGTGCTTGATATTCCCGAGGACACTCACACCCCTATTATTTTAGGGAGACCATTTTTATTCACTGCTCGCGCAGTGATCGATGTCGGGGGTAAGACACTTACATTTCAGGTAAGAGATGAAGGATTGATTTTTTTATCAATCTATATCTCATAGGGCTCTCATGCAAGCTCCACCTTGCAATGCCCTCTCCTCTACTGACTCCCATATTGACACTCCAGCCGAAAATGTGGAATTTTGTGCTGCAATTGTGACCCCTCTGCCTCAGACTGAGAGCGAAAAGGAGGAACATTCATCTGTTTTCCTTGCTGCAGGTACAGATGGAATAGATGCAGGAGCTGTCAAAGGTCGTAGTGCAATTAAAGTCAATCAAACCGGGGATCCTAATGTCAAAGCTGATGGGAAAGATAAAGGGACGAGAAAAGTTCGTGCATACGTGGATGTTAACTATTCTCCCCCTACTGGTTCAAATTCAAGCTCGTGGAGAACGAAGAGGACGGTCAAGGACGCTGAAGGGACCTCCTCCAGTCAGAAGCCCTCCTTTGGGCTACTGAATTGTTTTGGGAATTGAGCGGGGAATGCCCCATGTAACAAATTGTAAAAATTAATTTTAAACTTCCGTCGAATTTCTTTATTTGCATTTTTAGAAATGCTAGATTTTAGACTGTTTTAGCGTAGCTAGAAAGAATATAGACTGTTATTTTGCGATTTGGTATGTTCGGGATACGTTTGCGAGTATTTTTATGCAGGTTTGGGGAGGTAATGACGCATTGGGATGCATTACATAAAAAAAACTCGATCGAGTACTTTTTGTACTCGATCGAGAAGAATGCACAGGAAAAAATTAGATCAAGAGCTATACAATTACTCGATCGAAATGGCAAAAATAGGGAGTTCTCGATCGAGTGGAATTATACTTGATCGAGTAAAATGCAGGTCAGATTTCTCGATCGAGTGGTTTAAAATCACACGATCGAGTGAAATTGAATTTCACACGCAGGAAGTAACTCTTAAACTTCTTATTTTTCATTCTTTCATTTTTTTTATTTCATTTGTTCATCCCTTTCGCGACATAAAACCCCAAAAACCTCCATAATCTTTGCCCAATACCAAATCCAATACCCACATTGTTTACATTCCTAGTATATCGACATTTGCCCCCTATTTTGCCCCTTTATTTTCGTCCTTTTCGCGGTCAATTAGGGAAATTAGGGTTTGTGGTTTTCGATCGAATTCCGCCATTTTTCATCGTTTTCCTGTCGATTTTCTTGCTTATCTTGTAGGTTTATTGATCAAGTAAGTTTCTCATATACTCTTTTGTTAATTTGTTGATTGTTTCGATTTTATTTGAGTAATTAGGGTATAACGTTTTGCTAATTAGCTCAAAAAACCCGAATGTTTTGGGGTTATTGTGGTTAATTGATTTAATTTATTGTTATACCCCTTGCTTACTTGATTAGGATGGAAAGTAGTTCACTACCTTCGACTAGTTCGACTGTTGTTTCGTCCTCTACTGAGATGGTGGTCCCTGCTGTCACCACCGTCACTACGACTGTTATTACCGCTGCTACTACCCCTAATTTACCTTTTGTTACTATTACTACTGCTATTGTCGCTAGTTTCGCCTCTGTCGCGGCTAGCTCTGTTTCTGCCTCCGTCTCAGCTAGCTCTACTGCTAGCTTTGCTTCTGCTTCTACCAGTACAGCTGAACCTTCTTCGTCTGGTACGGTGACCACCCCAGCTGTCACAGCTGCCTACAGGGCCGCTCTAGTACCTCGTCCTGCTACTAGACGGGGTACTTCTTCAGGTACTAGAGGGCGGGGTCGTGGACGAGCTACACCTTCTGCTGGCCGCTCTGCTAGCCGTGTCACCATCCGAGTGGATGATTCACTTGACTCGCACCCCGACTATCCCGAGGTAATCTTTGTTAACGCTATTCATCGTTCTCGGTTCTTTGATTTAGCTGGCTGTGATTTTCTGTCTACTAATTTTTTGTGCCGTCAATCACTTGATAGGCTTGGTATTTACGAGCCACTTGTTGAGATTTTGAGGGGTACGGGGATGTCTGGACTAGTCACCATGAGTGCCTTGACCTTCAAGGAGCTGACCCTCGAGTTTTTCAGCTCCTTTACCTTCTCTTCTGGCGCTTACGCCACTGACACGACTTCTGCTTCCGTGTCTTTTCGGTTATTTAACCGGACCTTTTCTTGGACTTTAGAGGAGTTTGGTACTAGGTTAGGTTTTTCCTTTACGGGTGACACTGCCGCTCCTAGGAAGGTCATTCTCCAGTTCTGGAGGACCTTGGCACAGACTACTTACGAGGAGAGCAAGCTCGCTCAGGTCCACCTTCCCCCAGCCCGTTATTTCTTGCGTCTCATGGGTAGTACCATCTTTGGCCATAAAGAACAAAACAAGGTGAACAACATTGAGCTTTCTATTCTGGGTGGGTACCTGAACATTGACAGTGAGGGACCCTTCGTCCTTAACATTGCTTACTTGACCGCCCAGTAATTTCACACTGTGGGGGAGAAGACCACGGGCACCATTGTTTCCGGTGGCATAGCCACTTTTCTTGCCCGTTCTCTCTTCCTCGTCTTCCCTCGTGACTTACAGTACATAGACACAGATAGGTACCTTGGCATTCTTACTATACTATCCATGTTTTGGCTTGCTTCCGACCACCGGACTTGGAAGATTTCAGGTTCCTTGTCTGAGACCCTTCCCTGCACCACTCTACCCCGTCTCGTTCCATGCCCACTGTTAAGGGCAGGATACCTCCACCTCTACTCATGTATCATCTCCCACTTCGACCACCTCCTACCATGTCCACTTCTAAGAAGCGGAAGAGACCTGAGACCGGAGCGGGATCCACACCTTCTACGGGTGGCCAAACTTCCACGGCCATTCCTACTCCGATCCCTACTCCTACTCCTGCGCCCGACCAGACACAGCCGTTTTACCCGGCTAATTTTGTACCTCCTCCACCTTTTGAGGCGTCCGCGGTCCTTGACCAAGGGCGCCGTGACAGTTTGTTGCTTGAGCTTCTTAGCAGGCAGGCTCGTATGGAGCGGGACATAGCTCTTACTTTGTTCCCTTTATACGTGTATCACATGATGCGACGACGTCCCGTTCCTGAGGGCTGGCCACACCCGTATTTCTACCGGTACCCAGATGAGGGGTAACCAGAGCCAGCCAGTGACGAGGAGGAGGGCACAACTGAGGAGGAGGCGCGTACTCAAGCTGAGGAGGCAAGGAGGAGAGAGCAGGAGGTGGACCCAGACTTCACGGTGGAGGACGTGGAGGACGAGGCTGGCGAGTAGCTACTGGTCTACTCACTTCCCCAGTTTTCAGGCAGGTTTGGGGAAGTTCGTGTTTTGTATGTATATTCTTACTCTTTTATTTCTTTTTTCTCCTTTTTATTTATTTTTTTTCATACATTTATTGGTTGTATTTTTCCCATTCCCCCATATATATCTGCTGGTGTATGCTGGAGGACAACGAAGGCGTTGTCCGTTTTGGTTTGGGGAGGGTAATGCATCCTTTGAGTCTGCATTTGCATTTGTTTTTGCATTCACGTTTCTATTTTCTACTTGCATTGTTTTCATTTCTTTCAAAAAATCAAAAAAAATCAAAAAAAAAATTAGAAAATTTCAAAAAAATTAATAAAAAAATTCACGTTTATTTTAGCATATAGGTTGAGTCAGAACAGTAGATTTCCGTGATGAAACTGCACTTTAACTTGTCATTTTTACTTGAGCCTTGCACTCTATTGACAGTTATTAGCTGAGTCTTACGCATATCTACGAGTTTTTGTTCAAATTAAGCTGACTTTGTAGACTTGGCATGATAAATTGGCAACCTACTCTATAATTTCTGAGATTTAGAGCCATATAACTGGTGACATTCATGACCGGTTTACATAGGAATTGAGAGTAGTACTTCTTGCATAACATGTTTATCATTTTTTTTGCACATTCATGACATTCGATTTCTTGTCAATTGCATACATTCGGGTTTGTGGTCGGTGTCACATGCAGGGAGGTGCTTGCAAATTTTCCTTTCCTATATTTTTCACCCATTTAGCTCCACTTAAACCAAATTTAGCCTTTTTGACCCATTAGCTACACCCAAAACTAAGCCTGCCCAGTCAAGATAGTCTAGTGTGTCAATTGTGGTATGTTGATCCATGTTGCGAGTTTGGCCCGTTTTTATTGTTGGAGTTGGTGGATGATGCGGTCGTTTCTACACCAAAAATAAAATACCTAGATTACTACTAACAGAAGTCAGCGGTAAGTAGGGTCGATCTCCACAGGGAGGCTAAGTTGCTATCTATCCTTTTAATTCGGTCAGTCGGGGTGTCACGGTGTGGGGTTTTGAATTGATATTCTAAACTAAAGACTAAAGCGAGGGAAATAAATAAGAGAAATTAACAGTAAGAGAGAAGGGAGTATGCTAGGAGTCGGTCCACCGTGGCAGCTATCAGATCTTATACTATCGGGAATACTAAGGCGATTAGACTATTGATAAGAAGAGCTATGGTCGTCACCTTTCGGTCCTTAAACCGCCCTAGAGCGTAAACAGCTTAACTTTCGCCCTCACTGCAATACCCTATTGTAATTAAGCAAGCCTTCCCTTCCAATCTTTCGATATAGGCCAGGGTTAACTAAATTTATGGTCTCCTGCATGCATTCATTCGACCGGATAACAGTTAAATTGCCTAATACAATTCTTATCGCAGGGCTAATCTATTTAATACAATTAAAACATGCTACCACGGCTTCCCTAATCCTAACATACTACGGGGAATTTAGCTAGACATAGAATTAATAAGAGCAATAAATAAAGAGGGAGAGGGAATAATAACCATTAAATAAAAAGAGAGAAAGGAAGAAAGAATTACTTGAATTAAAGAGATCCTAAATGAACAGGAATAAAAGTAACAGTGTATAGAGAAAAGGGGAAGAGCAACGTGATCCTTGGATGATTACAAATGACAACCTTTACTCCTATTTATAAGAAAATAGGAATAGGATTAAACCTAATGACGGAATTAGAGCTTAAAAGCCCAACCCGTCAGCATAGCCCACTCGATCGAGTAAAGAAATCACTCGATCGAGTAAACTCAGCCAGAAAACAGCTCGATCGGAAGGTAAAGTGCTCGATCGAGTGAGTGCATAAGAGAAACTGGTCGATCGACTACTAAGTCTTACTCGATCGACTGATTATTGACTCCTAAACCACTCGATCGACTAATAAATCAATCGATCGAGTGGGTCTTGACTTCAACAGCTCATCATTCTCGTTAGTTGACTTTGATTTGTCCTTTTAGCTCCCGAAACACCTTCACGCATCCCAAAACAGCTATATTTCCGCTCCAAATCTACTCTTCCTCCAAATGCATGCAGAACGGACGGTAAATGACTTGATTTCGCTACTTTCTGGTTCATTCCTGCAAATAAGACAAAATAACCCAAAGTAGCATATTCGGGGCATTTCGTAGCATAAAACCACGATAAAGGCATAGAAATACGTGCATAAAATAGGCTAAAAAGACTATATAAAATGCACGTATCAAATCTCCCCAAACCAAACCTTTACTCGTCCTCGAGTAAACTAAAATGCAACTAATGGAACGGAAAAGATAACTCGAGAGCATTACAAATGCCCACTTAAGCCAATTTAATGCGAGCAAACTAACACTTATAGCTAAACAGTCAAATGCAAACAAGTTATAAGATGTTCATAATAAAGCTGAACCGTCGACCTTGCAAGACCTTTAACAATGGACTCTCACGGGTCACTCTTCTCTCATGAAGCAAAGGGTAAGCATATATATGTAAGAGAGAAAGAAAAATAGTCGCTCACCTAAACTACGACCCACATAAACATGCATGCAGCTAATATGATAGACATTTCTAACTACCAAACATACATTCCAACCAAACAAGGTCCTGTCACAGCCGAGGGCTTACAAAAATATGGTAAAGTGAGGCAATGGGTAAGAAAAGGCAAAACATTTATGGGAATGTGGAGGTATAGGTGATCAAGCTAGTACCTAAACAAAACCATATGAAACATATCCATTTCCAACTCAATTATGAATTTAAGCACATGCCCTTCATTTGGCATAAAACTCACCAAACCGAACTAAAAATACTCCTCATATGATATAAGATAGAACATAGGAGCAGAAACCGCCTAATCAACAAACAACATCTCTTTTTTTTTCTTTTCTTTCTTTATTTTTCTCTCGGTTTCTTCTTCTTTCTTTTTCGAATTTTTCTTTTTTTTTCTATTTATTCGAATTCTTTTTTCGACTTCTCTTTTTTCCTTCTTTTCACATCTTTTTTCATCATCCTCCTTTCCTTCATAAATTACCAACTCCAAGTCAACAGATACAGGCCAAACTTGATACAATAGACAATATACCGTAGAACAATCTAAACTACCTTGACAGGGCAGGCTAAATTTGGAATGTAGCTAAGGGTCAACAGGCAAATTTGGCTAATGTGGAGTTTATGGGTAAAAATGAAAGAAAGGGAATATGTAAGCACCTCCCTGCATGTGACACCAACCACTAACCCGAATGTATGACGGCAAAAAGCAATTGAATTTCATATACGTGCAAATTGATGATACATGTTATGCAAGGAGTAACTACTCACAATCCTACATGAAACTGGTCATAAATGACACCAGTTTATAAGGCTCTAATTCCTTAGAAATTATAAGTAGGTTGCCAAAATTTCAGGTCAAGTCTATTCGTTCAGCTAAATTTTAACATTAACTCGTAGACATGCAATAAGACAAAGTTAGAAGATAACATTTTAATGCAAGGCTTAAGCAAAAAGACAATTGTAGTGCAATTTCATCTTTGAAATCTACCGTTCCGACTCAACCTATATGCTAAAATAAACGTGAAAATTTTTGAATTTTTAACAATTTTTCAAATTTTTATTGAATTTTTGAATTTTTTAACAAAAATAAACAACAATGCAAACATAAATTAAACGTGATAACTGAAATGCAGTAAAAACAAAATGCAGACACAGATATGGATGCATAACCTCCCCAAACCAAACCGTACAATGCCCTCATTGTACCAAAACATGGAAAGGAAATGCAAACTGAAAGAGGAAGAGAAAGTAAGTGCGGAAAAACTCACAAAATAGCGCGAATAAGGGGACCTCCCCAAACCGACCATGAAATGGGAGGTTGCTAAGGCCCGGAAAACCGTCTCAGGAAGCTAATCCAAGTCAATAACACTCGATCAAGAGGGATAGTAGCTGATCGAGTAACATGGGCGTCTAAAACTGCTCGATCGAGTGGAATAGTGGTCGATCGAGTGGTTCTCTAATCTGCAGGTGGTCGATCGAGTAACATCTTCACTCGATCGAGTGGATGCATCAGCAAAGGTGCTCGATCGAGTAGAGAAACTACTCGATCGAGTGGATCTCAAGCGTAATTCTGCAAAAACGCAATAAAAACAGCCCGCAACTAACCAAAACAAGCTTAATCGAGACCGTCTATGGTATAATAACCATTTATTACAACTTAAGGTAAATAAAAATGTAGAAATAAATCGCCGGGTTGCCTCCCGGGTAGCGCTAACTTGATCAGTCCCACTTGACCTTCTTTTTCTTCGAGCCTCTATAATTAAATACAATCAAAACAGCTCAAAGCGCGCGACAACTTTGTCAAATAGGCGCATGTGCTACACAACACATAAGTAGCACCAAAGTGGAATAGCAAAATAGGAAATAAAAATGTTTAACTTTTTAAGCCGAACAAATTTCCTATGAGCGCTCCCAAATTTATCCACAAAATAAAGGAGCGCGGGAGCAATTGTCAATATATAAGGGTCCCGATTCAGATTAGCAAACTTGAAATGATAAGGACGGTGAAAATTTGTTAAATTATGCGTCCACATATGAGAGGGTGTAGCATTAAAAGAAGGAGCACAAATTAAACGAGGCAATATACTGTTAAAACAAACAATAATGAAATTATCGCTTACTACCTCGGGTTGGTTGCTCTTAACGACGGAATCACTGACAAAGGAATGCATTACCTTATCCGTGCTAGGAGCAATTACCGTCTCACCTTCTTCATCAACCTCCTCGGTGGAACCCATCCCGTCCAAATCGCGACTTCAAGTATATCCGACTACCGAATAAGGGAGGTTCACCGTAACCTTCATCATCATCAAACTCGTCATCCAATATGAACCCAAGTGACGAATAAAAGCTCCCAATGGCCAATTCAGTTGATCGAGCAAAATAATCACTCGATCGACCACTTTCCTCCCGCATCTCACTCGATCGAGTAACAAAATCGCTCGATCGAGCACTTTCCTCATGCATGCCACTCGATCGAGAAGAGATATTACTCGATCGAGGACTTTCTTCCTGTACAGCGCTGATATCCCTGCATGCATTCTGGAAATACGATAGAAAGTCGTCATCCGAAATATAGAAATCATTTTCAGCATTGGGTAACGCGGGTTCTTCATGGGAAAAACCGCTCTTGGTCAAGCACACCTCTTCTGGTTGCCGAGCAACCAACCCAGCTGTTAACCGAGCAATTTCAGACTGCAGTTCAGTGACTTGAGCACCCATATTTCTATCATATTCTAGAATTAAGGATTTCAACTCCGCGATTTCTTTTTTCTGTATATCACGAGGATCTTGTTGCGGTGGCCATTGATGGGGTGGATGTGGCGGCACAACTACAGCTGCATTGTGCTCAGCAGCACCACATCCCCAAGATTTCTTCCTTTCCCAACTAGCAGGCTTCTCAGCTTGGGCTTCAAACGAGCAATTAGTCGGAAACGGATGTCATCTTGGCAAAGGGGGATCGAAGGTACTCAAGCCTTCCCTTCGATAATCTCCTCCGTAGCCTTGTTTAATACACCTGTAGGCCTATCAAAACAGCACTAAAGAAAGAGATAAGAACAGCCTCAAGGTACTTAGTCTTCCCTTGAGGCGAAAGGACAAACAAAATAAAACAGATAAAAAGCGTCGCCTCCCCGGCAACGGCGCCAAAATTTGATGCGGTCGTTTCTACACCAAAAATAAAATACCTAGATTACTACTAACAGAAGTCAGCGGTAAGTAGGGTCGATCTCCACAGGGAGGCTAAGTTGCTATCTATCTGTTTAATTCGATGCATCGGGGTGTCACGGTGTGGGGGTTTTGAATTGATATTCTAAACTAAAGACTAAAGCGAGGGAAATAAATAAGAGAAATTAACAGCAAGAGAGAAGGGAGTATGCTAGGAGTCGGTCCACCGTGGCAGCTATCAGATCTTATACTATCGGGAATACTAAGGCGATTAGACTATTGATAAGAAGAGCTATGGTCGTCACCTTTCGGTCCTTAAACCGCCCTAGAGCGTAAACAGTTTAACTTTCGCCCTCACTGCAATACCCTATTGTAATTAAGCAAGCCTTCCCTTCCAATCTTTCGATCTAGGTCAGGGTTAACTAAATTTATGGTCTCCTGCATGCATTCATTAGACCGGATAACAGTTAAATTGCCTAATACAATTCTTATCGCAGGGCTAATCTATTTAATACAATTAAAACATGCTACCACGGCTTCCCTAATCCTAACATACTACGGGGAATTTAGCTAGACATAGAATTAATAAGAGCAATAAATAAAGAGGGAGAGGGAATAATAACCATTAAATAAAAAGAGAGAAAGGAAGAAAGAATTACTGAATTAAAGAGATCCGGAAATGAACAGGAATAAAAGTAACAGTGTATAGAGAAAAGGGGAAGAGCAACGTGATCCTTGGATGATTACAAATGACAACCTTTACTCCTATTTATAAGAAAATAGGAATAGGATTAAACCTAATGACGGAATTAGAGCTTAAAAGCCCAACCCGTCAGCATAGCCCACTCGATCGAGTAAAGAAATCACTCGATCGAGTAAACTCAGCCAGAAAACAGCTCGATCGGAAGGTAAAGTGCTCGATCGAGTGAGTGCATAAGAGAAACTGGTCGATCGACTACTAAGTCTTACTCGATCGACTGATTATTGACTCCTAAACCACTCGATCGACTAATAAATCACTCGATCGAGTGGGTCTTTACTTCAGCAGCTCATCATTCTCGTTAGTTGACTTTGATTTGTCCTTTTAGCTCCAAAACACCTTCACGCATCCCAAAACAGCTATATTTCCGCTCCAAATCTACTCTTCCTCCAAATGCATGCGAACGGACGGTAAATGACTTGATTTCGCTACTTTCTGGTTCATTCCTGCAAATAAGACAAAATAACCCAAAGTAGCATATTCGGGGCATTTCGTAGCATAAAACCACGATAAAGGCATAGAAATACGTGCATAAAATAGGCTAAAAAGACTATATAAAATGCACGTATCAAATCTCCCCAAACCAAACCTTTACTCGTCCTCGAGTAAACTAAAATGCAACTAATGGAACGGAAAAGATAACTCAGAGCCAGCTACAAATGCCCACTTAAGCCAATTTAATGCGAGCAAACTAACACTTATAGCTAAACAGTCAAATGCAAACAAGTTATAAGATGTTCATAATAAAGCTGAACCGTCGACCTTGCAAGACCTTTAACAATGGACTCTCACGGGTCACTCTTCTCTCATGAAGCAAAGGGTAAGCATATATATGTAAGAGAGAAAGAAAAATAGTCGCTCACCTAAACTACGACCCACATAAACATGCATGCAGCTAATATGATAGACATTTCTAACTACCAAACATACATTCCAACCAAACAAGGTCTGTCACACACGGTAGGGCTTACAAAAATATGGTAAAGTGAGGCAATGGGTAAGAAAAGGCAAAACATTTATGGGAATGTGGAGGTATAGGTGATCAAGCTAGTACCTAAACAAAACCATATGAAACATATCCATTTCCAACTCAATTATGAATTTAAGCACATGCCCTTCATTTGGCATAAAACTCACCAAACCGAACTAAAAATACTCCTCATATGATATAAGATAGAACATAGGAGCAGAAACCGCCTAATCAACAAACAACATCTCTTTTTTTTCTTTTCTTTCTTTATTTTTCTCTCGGTTTCTTCTTCTTTCTTTTTCGAATTTTTCTTTTTTTTTTCTATTTATTCGAATTCTTTTTTCGACTTCTCTTTTTTCCTTCTTTTCACATCTTTTTTCATCATCCTCCTTTCCTTCATAAATTACCAACTCCAAGTCAACAGATACAGGCCAAACTTGATACAATAGACAATATACCGTAGAACAATCTAAACTACCTTGACAGGGCAGGCTAAATTTGGAATGTAGCTAAGGGTCAACAGGCAAATTTGGCTAATGTGGAGTTTATGGGTAAAAATGAAAGAAAGGGAATATGTAAGCACCTCCCTGCATGTGACACCAACCACTAACCCGAATGTATGACGGCAAAAAGCAATTGAATTTCATATACGTGCAAATTGATGATACATGTTATGCAAGGAGTAACTACTCACAATCCTACATGAAACTGGTCATAAATGACACCAGTTTATAAGGCTCTAATTCCTTAGAAATTATAAGTAGGTTGCCAAAATTTCAGGTCAAGTCTATTCGTTCAGCTAAATTTTAACATTAACTCGTAGACATGCAATAAGACAAAGTTAGAAGATAACATTTTAATGCAAGGCTTAAGCAAAAAGACAATTGTAGTGCAATTTCATCTTTGAAATCTACCGTTCCGACTCAACCTATATGCTAAAATAAACGTGAAAATTTTTGAATTTTTAACAATTTTTCAAATTTTTATTGAATTTTTGAATTTTTTAACAAAAATAAACAACAATGCAAACATAAATTAAACGTGATAACTGAAATGCAGTAAAAACAAAATGCAGACACAGATATGGATGCATAACCTCCCCAAACCAAACCGTACAATGCCCTCATTGTACCAAAACATGGAAAGGAAATGCAAACTGAAAGAGGAAGAGAAAGTAAGTGCGGAAAAACTCACAAAATAGCGCGAATAAGGGGACCTCCCCAAACCGACCATGAAATGGGAGGTTGCTAAGGCCCGGAAAACCGTCTCAGGAAGCTAATCCAAGTCAATAACACTCGATCAAGAGGGATAGTAGCTGATCGAGTAACATGGGCGTCTAAAACTGCTCGATCGAGTGGAATAGTGGTCGATCGAGTGGTTCTCTAATCTGCAGGTGGTCGATCGAGTAACATCTTCACTCGATCGAGTGGATGCATCAGCAAAGGTGCTCGATCGAGTAGAGAAACTACTCGATCGAGTGGATCTCAGCGTAATTCCTGCAAAACGCAATAAAAACAGCCCGCAACTAACCAAAACAAGCTTAACTGAGACCGTCTATGGTATAATAACCATTTATTACAACTTAAGGTAAATAAAAATGTAGAAATAAATCGCCGGGTTGCCTCCCGGGTAGCGCTAGCTTCAGTCAGGTCCCAGCTTGACCTTCTTTTTCTTCGAGCCTCTATAATTAAATACAATCAAAACAGCTCAAAGCGCGCGACAACTTTGTCAAATAGGCTGCGCATGTGCTACACAACAGCATAAGTAGCACCAAAGTGGAATACAGAAATAGGAAATAAAAATGTTTAACTTTTTAAGCCGAACAAATTTCCTATGAGCGCTCCCAAATTTATCCACAAAATAAAGGAGCGCGGGAGCAATTGTCAATATATAAGGGTCCCGATTCAGATTAGCAAACTTGAAATGATAAGGACGGTGAAAATTTGTTAAATTATGCGTCCACATATGAGAGGGTGTAGCATTAAAAGAAGGAGCACAAATTAAACGAGGCAATATCTTTGTTAAAACAAACAATAATGAAATTATCGCTTACTACCTCGGGTTGGTTGCTCTTAACGACGGAATCACTGACAAAGGAATGCATTACCTTATCCGTGCTAGGAGCAATTACCGTCTCAGCTGCTTCTTCATCAACCTCCTCAGTGGAACCCATCCCGTAAATCGCAGCTTCAAGTATATCCGACTCATTTGTGAATAAGGGAGGTTCACCGTAACCTTCATCATCGTCAAACTCGTCATCCAATATGAACCCAAGTGACGAATAAAAGCTCCCAATGGCCAATTCAGTTGATCGAGCAAAATAATCACTCGATCGACCACTTTCCTCCCGCATCTCACTCGATCGAGTAACAAAATCGCTCGATCGAGCACTTTCCTCATGCATGCCACTCGATCGAGAAGAGATATTACTCGATCGAGGACTTTCTTCCTGTACAGCGCTGATATCCCTGCATGCATTCTGGAAATACGATAGAAAGTCGTCATCCGAAATATAGAAATCATTTTCAGCATTGGGTAACGCGGGTTCTTCATGGGAAAAACCGCTCTTGGTCAAGCACACCTCTTCCTCGGTTGCCGAGCAACCAACCCAGTGATAACAGAGCAATTTCGGATCTAGTTCGGTGACTTGAGCACCCATATTTCTATCATATTCTAGAATTAAGGATTTCAACTCCGCGATTTCTTTTTTCTGTATATCACGAGGATCTTGTTGCGGTGGCCATTGATGGGGTGGATGTGGCGGCACAACTACAGTGCATTGTGCTCGGCACACCACATCCCCAAGATTTCTTCCTTTCCCAACTAGCGAGGCTTCTCGGCTTGGGCTTCAAACTGAGCAATTAGTCGGGAAACAGATGTCATCTTGGCAAGGGGGATCGAAGGTACTCAAGCCTTCCCTTCGATAATCTCCCTCGGTAGCCTGTTTAATACACCTGTAGGCCTATCAAAACAAAGACTAAAGAAAGAGATAAGAACAGCCTCAAGGTACTTAGTCTTCCCTTGAGGCGAAAGGACAAACAAAATAAAACAGATAAAAAGCGTCGCCTCCCCGACAACGGCGCCAAAATTTGATGCGGTCGTTTCTACACCAAAAATAAAATACCTAGATTACTACTAACGAAGTCGGCGGTAAGTAGGGTCGATCTCCACAGGGAGGCTAAGTTGCTATCTATCTGTTTAATTCGATCTGTCGGTGTCACGGTGTGGGGGTTTTGAATTGATATTCTAAACTAAAGACTAAAGCGAGGAAATAAATAAGAGAAATTAACGATAGAGAGAGAAGGGAGTATGCTAGGAGTCGGTCTACCGTGGCAGCTATCGGATCTTATACTATCGGGAATACTAAGGCGATTAGACTATTGATAAGAAGAGCTATGGTCGTCACCTTTCGGTCCTTAAACCGCCCTAGAGCGTAAACAGTTTAACTTTCGCCCTCACTGCAATACCCTATTGTAATTAAGCAAGCCTTCCCTTCCAATCTTTCGATCTAGGTCAGGGTTAACTAAATTTATGGTCTCCTGCATGCATTCATTCGACCGGATAACAGTTAAATTGCCTAATACAATTCCTATCGCAAGGCTAATCTATTTAATACAATTAAAACATGCTACCACGGCTTCCCTAATCCTAACATACTAGGGGAATTTAGCTAGACATAGAATTAATAAGAGCAATAAATAAAGAAGGAGAGGGAATAATAACCATTAAATAAAAAGAGAGAAAGGAAGAAAGAATTCTTGAATTAAAGAGATCCTAAATGAACAGGAATAAAAGTAACAGTGTATAGAGAAAAGGGGAAGAGCAACGTGATCCTTGGATGATTACAAATGACAACCTTTACTCCTATTTATAAGAAAATAGGAATAGGATTAAACCTAATGACGGAATTAGAGCTTAAAAGCCCAACCCGTCAGCATAGCCCACTCGATCGAGTAAAGAAATCACTCGATCGAGTAAACTCAGCCAGAAAACAGCTCGATCGGAAGGTAAAGTGCTCGATCGAGTGAGTGCATAAGAGAAACTGGTCGATCGACTACTAAGTCTTACTCGATCGACTGATTATTGACTCCTAAACCACTCGATCGACTAATAAATCACTCGATCGAGTGGGTCTTTACTTCAGCAGCTCATCATTCTCGTTAGTTGACTTTGATTTGTCCTTTTAGCTCCCGAAACACCTTCACGCATCCCAAAACAGCTATATTTCCGCTCCAAATCTACTCTTCCTCCAAATGCATGCAGAACGGACGGTAAATGACTTGATTTCGCTACTTTCTGGTTCATTCCTGCAAATAAGACAAAATAACCCAAAGTAGCATATTCGGGGCATTTCGTAGCATAAAACCACGATAAAGGCATAGAAATACGTGCATAAAATAGGCTAAAAAGACTATATAAAATGCACGTATCAGTGGAAAATGAGGAAGGAGAAAGGATGAAAAATGAAAAAAGAGACGTGAAAGAAAAAAAAAAGAAAAAAAAAAGAGTTGAATTCACGTGAAAAAGAAAGAAAAAGAAAAAAATTGAAAAAGTTGGGGAATTGAAAATGAGACCGTATTAAAAATGGAAGTTTGTGACGGTCTACTCCTTTGTTCTTATTCATATATTTTTTTGAGGAGATAGTGTATTTGGTTAGTGAGATATGTGCCATGAAGGGCACTTGCATGTGCTTTATTTTCAGTCAGTTGAGATTCGGATGGTTTTATATGGTCTTGTTTAGAAGCTAGCTTGACGCTTTACCTTCACATTCCCATAACTTGTTTT
Organism: Silene latifolia; assembly: GCF_048544455.1. Lineage (NCBI taxonomy): Eukaryota > Viridiplantae > Streptophyta > Magnoliopsida > Caryophyllales > Caryophyllaceae > Silene > Silene latifolia. The sequence continues at coordinate 224,380,700 of NC_133538.1, read as the reverse complement.
GCCTTTCTTACCTGAACCTCACTTTCCTATACTATTTGTAAGCCCTCGGCTGTGACGGAAATTGTCGGTTGGAGTGTATGCATAGTACTTGAATCGTCTATCATTTTTGTTGCATGCATGTTATGTAGGTCGGAGTTTAAGTGAGTGACTTTTTCTCTTTCTCTATTATACATATATAATTCCCCATTTTCTTCATGAGAGAAGAGTGACCACGTGAGAGTCCGATTTTGTTGGTCTTGCAAGGTCGATAGGTCAGCTTTATTTATGGACAACTTATAATTCGTTTGCGTATTGACCGTTGTAGCTATGACTGTTGATTTTTGTTTGCATTAAATTGGTTCAAGTAGACAAGTTATAGCTAGCTCTGAGTTTTCATTTCCGTTCCATTAGTTTGCATTTAGTTTACTCGAGGACGAGTAAAGGTTCGGTTTGGGGAGATTTGATACGTGCATTTTATATAGCCTTTTTAGTCTTATTTTGCACGTATTTCTATGCATTTTTATACCGTTATATATATTGCAAAATGCCCCGAATTGGCTACTTTGGTTTTTTTTTGTCTGAATTGCAGAAATGAACCTGAAAGTGGTGAAACCGTACTCTTTTCGTCCTATTTAGCATGCATATTGTGGGGTCGAAAATGTTAGAGCGAGAATCATGCCTTGAAGTGCGTGAAGGGTGGTCAACGAAGCAGTCAATGACGCTTTAGAAACTGATCTTGAAGAAAGGCACTCAATCGAGAAGCATTTTGGTTCGATCGAGTGGTTTGGAGGATATAAGAGTTCGATCGAGTACTTTACTTTACTCGATCGAAATGCTGGAATTTGGGTTTCCTCGATCGAGAAGGATTTTTACTCGATCGAGAGGGGTAGCTGATGAAGTCCTCGATCGAGTGGTTTGATATCACTCGATCGAGAGGTTTTGGTATTACACGGGCTTAATTAGCTTGTGTTGGACTTATTTCGTTAAAGACTTTGTTTTGCCTATTTAAGCTTTCATTAATTAGGTTATTATGTACGCTTTTTATCATCTAAGAACTCTCTTAATCTCTCTTTCATACTTCTACTGTTGAATTCTCTTCCTTTAATCTCTTGCTAGTGGATTTGTTGTTTACGCCGGATTGCTAGGTATTGTAATATTTCTTCTCTTATTAATCTTAATCTCATTGTTTCTTTCTTTAATTCTTGTTTTCTTCTCTTAATTATTTCTGCCCTAATTTAGTTTATGCATAATTTTTGTTATTTTGCCATGTCTCTAATTAGTATATTCATTATTATTATTGTTGACATCACTAGTAATATGAGTAGCTAAATTCTTTCATGTCAGGATTAGGGAATCCATGGTAGGATTGTGACGATGTAGCGAATAGACTAAATGATTTATTTGTGAGAATTGGTACCCATGGCAATTTAACTGTAATACCGACTTAGTTGAGTGCACGCTTCTAAGTTATCTTTAATCTGGTTAAATTTACTCCCTAGATCAGAAGATTGGACTAAATAGACCTGCTATGAGCAGTAGACTACCCTAATGAGGACGGAAGTTAAGTTAGTGCAAATCTAGGATAGAAAGTGGACCGGAAGGACCTTTCTTGTATCCGTCTCACAATAGATTATTTAGGCTATTTGCAGCTGAGTCCATAGACTACCATGGTGAACCAAAATCCTGGCATGCTTTCTCTTATTTGATCACCTTATTCATATTTTCTACCTTTTATTGCTCTTTCTTTACTGCTCTTTCCTTTAATCTTTTATTAGTTAGAAACCAAAATCAACCCCCCCCCCCCCCCATTTGTGACCAAATAGACGGACCTTTAACAGATATCTTGTCTCCCTGTGGATATTGACCCTGCTTATCACTAGCTTCTTTGTTAGTTTTAACTAGGTTTATTTTTGGTACAAAATGACAGTATCAGCTATCCTCAACTGGTGATAACCCGACCTCAGATCGATCTTAGAGAACACCCCTGCGCCACTCAACTGGTCAAACAGATCATCAATCCTAGGCAAAGGATACTTGTTCTTCACCGTGACATGGTTAAGCTTCCTATTGTCGATACATAACCTCATGCTCCCATCTTTCTTCTTCACGAACAACACCGGGGCTCCCCATGGTTACACACTAGGCCGGATATACCCCTTGTCTAACAGATCATGTAACTGTTTCTTCAACTCTTCCAGTTCTTTAGGTGCCTTACGGTATGGTGCTTTAGATATAGGACTTGTTCCCGGTTTAACCTTCAGATTGAAGTCGATATCTCTTTTCGGTGGTAACCCCGATATTTCATCTGGAAAGACATCACTAAACTCTCCCACCACATGTATATCAGAAGCTGTCAATTGCTCCACACGTCGATCTCTCACTTGACAAAGGATCAAAGGACACTTTTTCCTCAAACATGGCTTTAAAGTCATCACCGCAATGAACTTACACTTAAGCCTCACAACAAACCCCTTGTAAGACACCCTTTGATACGTGCATTTTATATAGTCTTTTTAAGCCTCTTTATGCACGTATTTCTATGCTATCCTCGTAGTTTTATGCTATGAAATGCCCCGAATATTCTACTTCGGTTTGTTTTGCTTTATATACAGGAATGGACCTGAAAGTGGTGGAATCAAGCCTTTTATCGTCTGTTTTGCATGCATTTGGAGGATGAGTGGATTTGGAGCATGAATCTTGCTGTTATGGGATGCGTGAAGTCATTTCGGAAGCTAAATCACCAAGTCAAAGCTGAAATCAACGAAACAAGTAGCTGGTTGAGTCCAAGTCATTCGATCGAAAGCTTTTGTGGTCGATCGAGTAGTTTTGGATAGAATAAGTCTTCGATCGAGTAACATTTATGTTTGATCGAAATGCGCATAATTGGAGTTCCTCGATCGAGTAGGTTTTCTACTCGATCGAGAGGTTTTGCCAGGAATCTGTTCGATCAAGTGATTCTAAATTGCTCGATCAAATGGTTTTCTATTCGGCTCGGGCTTTTTCAGTCTTATTTCATTTTTAGGTCAAATAATTTGTCTTTCCTATAAATAGGAAAGACGACAAATCACTTTTTTACATCACCACATACATTACTTTTCTTCTTTTCACTGTTGAACATTGTTCTTCTCTCTATTTTCCCGGATTTTAATCTGTAACTTTCTCTTTCCCTTTACTCTCTTTATTTAATTTGTAATGTTTGTTTCTTTCTTATCTTTTGCTCTTATCTTACTCATTACTATGTCTAGCTAATTTCCCTGCTAGGATTTAGGGGGGGGGGGGTCAATGAACTGATGTTAATTGCTAATTAGGTTACAGATCCTTTGTTATCGTTATGTCTATGTTGTCAATCACTGCAATTAACTTTAATTAGCTAATTGAATCGATGCACTTAGCCTATTTATCCTTGGTAAGCCTTAACATAGACCGGAAGATTAGAAGGGGTGAGACCCGTAGTGAACAATATGATGCTTTAGTGAGGGCGGAAGCTAAGCTAAAAGTATTTTAGGGCGAATTGAGACCGAAAGGAGATATTCGTTGCCCCTTAGACCGATACAATCGACTGATCTGTGACCTTAGCTGCAATTATCTGACATTCATTGATGACCCGACAATCCTAGTTTCTTCTCTCTATTGCTAATCCCTCTTATTCCTTTCTCTTATTTTAATCTCTTTAGTTTAGTTCAAACATTCCAAACCCACCATCTTGTGACCATAGACAGACCGAGTTGACAAGTAGATAGTGACCGCCTCCCTGTGGAGATCGACCCTACTTACCACTGAATTCTGTTAGTAGTTCTTAGGTATTTATTTCTGGTACCTGACGACGGTATCACCCTTATACCCTTAGGACCCTTTAAAGACACTTTCTTTTGCCGACAATCTATCTTGGCGTCATACTTACCCAACCAATCCATCCCGACGATGACCTCAAACCCATCCATAAGAAACTCTAGCAAGTTAACCGGTAAGTCTACCCCTCCAACCAATATGGACATATCCCTATACAACTTGACACATGGCACTGGCTCCCCAGAAGGTATAAACACATCATCTTTTACAAGCTCAAACTCCCCCAAACCCATAGACAAAGCATGGCCTCTAGACACAAAAGAGTGTGTTGCCCCAGAGTCAAACAAAATAAAAGACGGAGTATTATGAACAAGAAAGGTACCGGTAACCACATGAGCATCATTCTCAGCTTCCTACTTGCCCATCATGAAGAGCTTCCCGCTGCTTTTCTGACCTCCACCCTGGACCGAGGTGTTAGAAGTACTCGGCTTAGCTGCTGAATTCTGGGTGCCACTGTTGTTCGGGCGCTGGTAAGATCCGCTACTGTTGCGGTTAAAACCGTCATTGTTGTTCTGCCCTCCACGGTTACCCCACGACCCAGATGGCCTGTTGCTAGCAAAACTCTAACTCGGACCCTGTGAGAAACTCCCTTGATAAGCTCCTGAGGCTCCTCCAGCTCTAGCACTCGTACAGTCGTGCCTCTTGTGGCCTATGCCACCACAGTTGAAGCAAGTAAGGTTGGAGTTGTCACTCACACTTCGTCCACCACCCCTACCCCATGCTCGCGATCCTCCAGAAAACCCAGCTCCTCCTGAAAAAGTCCTTGCCTGACCAAAGTTTCCCTTCTTGTGACTCGACTGATTGCTACTTCCCCTTTTTGCTTTCCTCTTCTCTGTAGCGGTTCTCTCTGTAGCTTCCTTGGAGAGATCTACCAACCTCTCAGCTTGTCCAGCTCTCAAGTACACATCTTTCAGATCGGTGATAACCCCGGCTTGTAACCGGTTCATGATCTTGGGTGCCAACCCCCTCTCAAAACGAAGAGCCAAACCCCTTTGCCCTAACTGCATGTCTTCCGCATAGCGAGATAACTCAAGGAACCGGTGATAGTACTCAGTGACTGTCATGTCCTCAGTCATGGTAAAGGAATCGAACTCTGATCTCATCTTGTGACGGATATGCTCCGGCACAAACTGTTCCCTTATAGCGCTTTTTAACCCCGACCACGGTATAGCACCGAGAGCCTCACCCTGGTAGTAAGCTCTGGCGTCTTCTTTGACATTCTGCCACCAGACTGCAGCCTCACCCCTCAGGTAGTACACTACCTGCTCAACAGCTAACCCTGGTGGACACTTCACCACTTCAAGGAGACTATCTATCTCCCGATGACAGTTATCGAGCAACTTTGGTTCCCCGACGCCCTCATAAGTAAGTGGGTTGAAACTGGCGATAATAGTGCTCAGGTGGGTTGCATCCACCGGTTTCTCCGCCCCCTTACCCACATTCGTAAGAGCCTCAAGGAGCGCCTCCTACTGCTCGATCATACGGGCTACCTCATTTATGGACATCTCAGGTGCTTGGATATACGCGGCTGACCTCTTTGGCGGCATTTTGAGCTGATAAGAAGCAAGGAACGTAAGCACGAAAGCCCACGGCTCAAAATATTAATGACCCTCCGCCAAAGAAGCACTCGGCAGAGTATGGTTAGATACTCGGTCGAGTATAGATTACTCAGTCGAGTATCACTAATACTCGGTTGAGTAATCCACTCCAGTAGCCAACGTCAAAAACATAGAAATCATACTCGGTCGAGTATGGACAATACTCGGTCTAGTATGCTCTACTCGGTCGAGTATGCTATAATACTCGGTCGAGTAAACACAACCAGTAGCTACTGCTACGCACACCCAAACAACACTCGGTCGAGTGCTTGGTTACTCGGTCGAGTACCTGCCCTGCTCGGCCGAGTCAAGCCAAAAACGAGCTACAACTATACGTGAACATATTCTACACATGCCTTTCTACCCAAAAGATACATACAATACATAACCAATCTTTAAAAGCCACGTAGTAAACACGTAACATACCAACATATTCCATACTATAAATCCAAAGTCCACAAATCTCGCCACCTCTTGCATATACTACCGCATTCCACTTCTTCTATCCCATTATTCAACCATTCAAGTTTCCAAGTACCACACACATACATTGAATTATCATACAACAATTTCCCCCTGGTGACCGGTTTGAGATCGTAACGGTCTTAGTGCGACTTCGGGATGTCTCCCAAGTGTTTGCGGCAGCTCCAAACAACTCTCTCTGGGTTCAATTTATTTTGACTCCCTAAGTTCATTGAGTTCCTTAGTTTTAGGTGCCAGAATCGTCGCTCTGATACCACTTTGTAACACCCCCTCATACCAAGGTACCTTACCCAGGACTACCCTAACATGAAAGGCTGTTACCATCTCGGTTGCCCGAGGTTAGTATATCAAAGTTAACAATCCAAAGCACATCTATTAAAGTATGAAAGATTAAAGTTTAAATATTCTCAAAATTCAAAACCAAAGTACTGTCATTACAACCAACAAGTAAAAAATAGAAGCTAAGTCTCTTGACAGCGGAAGCTAAACTCGTGTAATGACTCCCCAAGACTGCCCATAGATAAATAACTGCATCACCTGTCACAATCTACTCACCATTCCCTAATGGATCACCACAGATTTTATAAAACAACAACGGGGTCAATTACTGAATAATCAAAGTAAGACAAATACAAGAGATAACCAACTGATGAACATCCACCTTCGTCTCCCGTTCCCATACAGTAACCGACTACACACTAAAGTGTGTAGCCCTATCAGATTACCCATCGCAACAGGTAATCCTCGCCACCAGTGGGGGACCGCAGCCAATCCCAACCTAAGCCCCGCTCATCAACGAGCGATAGCCCTGTCCATTAATGTGCACATCCCCATCGCAACTAGGGCGTGAAGCCACTCCCGCAAGTGACTCCACTCAACCGAGGACGGACCTCGCGAACACCATCAATAACCATCACAAGTCCAACACCGAACTCCAACTCCAAGATCAACAGATAATGACAATATCAATTACCATATTCACAATACAATCTTAAATCAATTAACAGTAAACCGAGTAGGGAAACCCTATCTTAGCACAACTGCAAGAGACACAAGCAAGTGATCTAGACCTGCTCCTCTACGAAGTCCTCGCCTAACAACAATCACATAAACAACAATCACCATATGCAAAAACCCCATTTCCCCCAAATCACAATTAAAGCCAAACCCTAAAGATTAATCAACACATTATAGAAAACAAGAACTTACCGACGATAGAACAAAGGATGAATGTACTTTCTAACGATCACACACACACACACATACACTAGGGAGAGATTTGGAGAGGTTTAGAGCGTCGTTGAGTGATTAGGTTTTGTAAAAGTGTAATTAGAAACTGATTAACGTGTTTATAAAACTCTAATCATTTCTAAATCAAAACGCAGAAATAACACCCGTCAGACCGGATACTCGGTCGAGTATAGAGTATACTCGGCCGAGTACCCTCTACTTGATCGAGTATTCCTCATACTCGGCCGAGTGTTCCTTGGCAGTAGCCAAACCCGGATACACGACACCCCTTACTCGACCGAATTGGCCATACTCGGCCGAGTACCATCTTAGGAAACCCGTACTGTTACAATTAGTTACTCGATAGAGTAGCTCAGGTTTTACGGGTTTTTGACGCGGGCTTGATTATAATAGTGGAGGAGGTATAAAAGGTTATATCGCCAGTTTCTCATTTCATTCTCTCAAAACCTTTCACAACTTCAAACGACGCTCTCTTCTCTCCACTTTTACAATCAAATACAAGGTTAGGGTTCGTAGTTTTTGGGGATTTTTACAACCTTACAATCATCAGTTATTAGGTAAGTTCCTTGTGTTGTTTTTACATCGTTTGATTAAGATTGCTCTAATCCTAATTGGGTGATTTTGGGTTTTGGGTAGTAATCGGTTTATGATGTGTAATTGTTGATTATTGTTATAGGTGATGATGTGGTACTTTTGTACATTTGTGTGATTGGCTGCAGTTATAGCGGATTGCGAAAAGGTAGGGTTTCCCTACTCAGTTATTGTATAAATATTATAAGATGGTTGTTTGATTGATTGGCATGTTGATTGTATCGTTAATTGGTATTGGCTTATTTATATTGGTATTGTGGTTGGTTGTGTTTGTCTGTGGTTCGTCAGGTGCGCCCTCGGCTGAGTGAAGTCACTTGAGGGAGTGGCTTCCCGCCCTTGATTCGCCCCTTATGGTTCCCGTCACAAAGGGGATGTATGTGCACATTAATGGACATGGGTTATTCGCTCGATGGAGATGAGCGGGGCTTAGGTAGGAAAGGCTACAGTACCCCACTGGCGGTGTGGAATATCTGTTACGATGGATATTCTGGCAGGGCTACACACTTTAGTGTGTAATCAGATATTTGGTGATGTGACGGAGTTGTTGGATTATGATTGTGAAATTTTCTGTTGTATTGGCTTATTTTTTTATGCAGTAACTGGCTCTGTTTAAATATTTTGAAAACTGTGGTGATCCATTCAGGGGTGGTGAGCAGTTGTTTAGTAGGTATGCTTATAGATAGGTCGCGGGTCTCGGCTGGAATGGAGTCTTCACGTAGTTTGATAGATAGTCTTCCGCTGACGGTTATTATAGATTTGATATTTTGTTATGACAGTTGTACGCTTCATTTTGGTTTATAAGTTGTATGCACTTTAAACAGTTGGACTTTATAGTATGTTTCTTTATGGTCACTTTTGATATACTGTACCTCAGGCAACCGAGATGGTAGCATTCTTATGCGCTAGGTGGCAGTGCTTGTAGTGGTATGATGTTTATAAGTGTGAGTAAACTTCGTTAGTGTTGATAGATTGAGTGATGATGTTTATGAGTATGAGTAAACTTCGAGGACAAAGTTCATTTTAAGGGTTGTAGAATGTAACATTCCGTTTGGTTGTTGATCTCACTTGGTGGATTGTCTTGATATTTGATTTGCTATTGGAAAATATGTTAGTGAGACGGAGTTAGCGGCATTTGTGGAAACAGTTTTATGTAGTTAATGTCTAAAGGCTATGCTATAGTTGATTTGATATCGTGAGCCGCGTTGTGGAGGTAGGCATAGTTGGTGCAGTTAGTGTTAGGTGTACATGTTTTATAGGTTGGGTTTGAACTTCGGGGACGAAGTTCATTTTTAAGGAGGTAAGACTATAATACGTCAAATATTGGAGCTATTGGGTACTCTATCGAGTAGGACTTATTCTATCGAGTAAGTTGTTTACGGATTCTGGAGTACATTCTGCTGGTAATGTACTCGATCGAGTGGGGGCAACTCGATCGTGTAGCGGGTAGTCGATCGAGTATGTTAGTTACTCGATCTAGTAGCTCGGGTTTTATAGGTTTTTAACGCGGGCTTGATAATAATAGTGGAGGAGGTATAAAAGGTTATATCACCAGTTTCTCATTTTATTCTCTCAAAACCTTTCACAACTTCAAACGACGCTCTCTTTTCTCCACTTTTAAAATCAAATCCAAGGTTAGGGTTCGTAGTTTTTGGGGATTTTTACATCCTTACAATCATCAGTTATTGGGTAAGTTCCTTGTGTTATTTTTACATCGTTTAGTTAAGAATGTTTAACCCTAATTGGGTGATTTGGGGTTTTGGGTAGAAATCGGTTTATGATGTGTAATTGTTGATTATTGTTGTAGGTGTCTATGTGGTACTTTTGTACATTTGTGTGATTGGCTGCAGTTATAGCAGTTTGCGAAAAGGTAGGATTTCCCTACTCAGTTATTGTGTAAATATTATAAGATGGTTGTTTGATTGCTTTGCATGTTGATTGTATCGTTAATTGGTATTGGCTTGTTTATATTGGTATTGTGGTTGGTTGTGTTTGTCTGTGGTTCACGAGGTACACCCACGGCTGAGTGAAGTCACTTGCGGGAGTGGCTTCACGCCCTTGATTCGCCCCTTGTGGTTCCCGTCACAAGGGGGATGTGCACATTAATGGACATGGGTTATTCGCTCGATGGAGATGAACGGGGCTTAGGTGGGAAAGGCTGCGGTACCCCACTGGCGGTGTGAAATATCTGTTGCGATGGATATTCTGGCAGGGCTACACACTTTAGTGTGTAGTCGGATCTTTGGTGATGTGACGGAGTTGAAGGATTGTGATTGTGTAATTGTCTGTTGTATTGGCTTATTTTGTTTATACAGTAATTGACCCGTTTAAATGTTTTGGAAACTGTGGTGATCCATTCGGGGGTGGTGAGCAGTTGTTTAGCAGGTATTCTTATGGATAGCTCGCGGGTCTCGGCTGGGATGGAGTCTTCACGTAGTTTGATAGCTAGTCTTCCGCTGACGGTTGTTATAGATTTGATATTTTGTTATGACAATTGTACGCTTCGTTTTGGTTTATAAGTTGTATGCACTTTAAACAGTTGAACTTTAAAGTATGTTTCTTTATGGTCACTTTTGATATATTGTACCTCGAGCAACCGAGATGGTAGCATTCTCATGCGCTATGTGCAGTGCTTGTAGTGGTATGATTTTTATGAGTGTGAGTAAACTTTGTTAGTGTTGGTAGATTGAGTGATGATGTTTATGAGTATGAGTAAACTTCAAGGGCTAAGTTCATTTTAAGGGTGGTAGATTGTAACATTCTGTTTGGTGGTTGATCTCGCTTGGTGGATTGTCTTGATATTGGATTTGCTAGTGGATAATATGTTAGTGAGACGGAATTAGCGGCATTTGTGGAAGTAGTATTATGTAGTTAGTGTCCAGAGGTTATGCTATAGTTGATTTGATATCGTGAGCCGCGTTGTGGAGGTAGGCATAGTTGGTGAAGTTAGTATTAGGTGTACATGTTTTATAGGTTGGGTTTGAACTTCGGGGACGAAGTTCATTTTTAAGGAGGGAAGACTGTAATAACTCAGATATTTGAGCTATTGGGTAGTCTATCGAGTAAGACTTATTCTGTTGAGTAAGTTGTTTACGGATTCTGAAGTACATTCTGCTTGTAATGTACTCGATCGAGTGGGGGCAACTCGATCGAGTAGCGGGTACTCGATCAAGTACGTTAGTTACTCGATCGCGTAGCTCGGGTTTTACGGGTTTTTCATGCGGGCTTGATTATAATAGTGGAGGAGGTATAAAAGGTTATATCGCCAGCTTCTCATTTCATTCTCTCAAAACCTTTCACAACTTCAAACGACGCTCTCTTCTCTCCACTTTTACAATCAAATCCAAGGTTAGGGTTCGTAGTTTTTGGGGATTTTTACATCCTTACAATCATCAGTTATTGGGTAAGTTCCTGCATTGTTTTTACATCGTTTGGTTAAGATTGCTCTAACCCTAATTGGGTGATTTGGGGTTTTGGGTAGAAATCGGTTTATGATGTGTAATTTGATTATTGTTGTAGGTGACGATGTGGTACTTTCATACATTTGTGTGATTGGCTGCAGTTATAGCGGATTGCGAAAAGGTAAGGTTTCCCTACTCAGTTATTGTGTAAATATTATAAGATGGTTGTTTGATTGATTGGCATGTTTATTGTATCGTTAATTGGTATTGGCTTGTTTATATTGGTATTGTGGTTGGTTGTGTTTGTCTGTGGTTCACGAGGTGCGCCCTCGGCTGAGTGAAGTCACTTGCGGGAGTGGCTTCACGCCCTTGATTCTCCCCTTGTGGTTCCCGTCACAAGGGGGATGTGCACATTAATGGACATGGGTTATTCGCTCGATGGAGATGAGTGGGGCTTAATTAGGTGGGAAAGGCTGCGGTCCCCCACTGGCGGTGTGAAATATCTGTTGCGATGGATATTCTGGCAGGGCTACACACTTTAGTGTGTAGTCAAATCTTTGGTGATGTGACGGAGTTGAAGGATTGTGATTGTGTAATTGTATGTTGTATTGGCTTATTTTGTTTATGCAGTAATTGAACCCGTTTAAATGTTTTGGAAACTGTAGTGATCCATTCGGGGGTGGTGAGCAGTTGTTTAGCAGGTATGCTTATGGATAGCTCGCAGGTCTTGGCTGGGATGGAGTCTTCACGTAGTTTGATAGCTAGTCTTCTGTTGACGGTTGTTATAGTTTTGATATTTTGTTATGACAGTTGTACGTTTGGTTTTGGTTTATAAGTTGTACGCACTTTAAATAGTGGAAATTTAAAGTATGTTTCTTTATGATCACTTTTGATATACTGTACCTCGGGCAACCGAGATGGTAGTATTCTCATGCACTAGGTGGTCTTGATAAGACACCTTGGTGTATGGGGGTGTTACAGTTTGTCGATCATGTACAACCAATATATATGTCACTTAGACATTGTATTCATCTTCAACGAATAATTAATTAGCCCTATTCACTAATACATGCTGAAATAAAAGACAATAGCATATGTGAGGATGATAGTATTGGAGAATTAATTATAGGTGTTGACGCAAGAGACATGAACATTTGAATATACTCCTTTCTTCCTAATTATTTATTTGTCTTTGGTTTGGCACAAGACAAAGAGCAAAGAAGATGAGGGAGGAAGCTAATTAATTACTAAACCTAATTTGTTTTAGGATGAATTGATGAAAACCCCCTTAAATGTTACACTTTTTAAAACTTAACCCCTTATGAAATTTTTTTTAAAAATTAATACCTTAATGTGAACTCCGTTCACATTTTGGTACCTTAAGTGAAATCCGGTCAAAAAAAAGGGAATATTCCGGCCACTTTTTAAATTTCCCTCCAAATTCAAGATTTCATGCCCATTATACCCTTATTCATTGCTTTCACTGCTTCTTCCCTTCCTTCTTATACTTCATCATCTTGCCTCCTTCATTTATAACTCTTAATTTATTCTCAATCTCTCACTCACCATTTCAACTACAAGCCCTTCCTTCATATCTTCTTCTCCCTAAGGTAAATATTTTTATTTTATTCCACTCTTTAATTTCTATCTATTTATTTTGAGTTTGTAATCTTATTTTTGTTAATATATAGTTAGGGTTCATAAATTTGGGGGTAAATTGTAAATTGATTTTTTCCGAGAAAATGTCGATGAGTAGGTCAGATTCTTCGTCAAGGTCTTCTTCTCATGCCCCACGGAAATGTTATTGCGGCATCCCAGTTAAATCGATGCAAGTCTTGGACGCAGTCAAATCCGGGACGATTATTTGAAGCTTGCAAATTTTACAACCCGGAAACAAATTTTCGTGGTTGTAACTTTTTTAGATGGGTTGATGAGTCTCAAACTGAGTGGCAAAGGAATGTTATTTGTGAGCTAATGAAGGAGAAGAACATCCTAAAAAGTGAAGTATCCATTTTGAAAGAAGATTTGCAATATGTTAAAGAAGAGAGGAAAAAAGGGAAGTTGGAGATAGAAAATTTGAAGAATGGCAAAGATGAAATAGTTGGAGTTTGGCGTCGTACAAGTAGCTATACATCAAAACTGATGTTCATGTCAGTGAAGATTGTAGTTATTGTTGTCTTGATTGTGCTATTTAGCAAGTTTATTTAGGTAGGTAGATGAGATGTAATAGGTAAGTTGTATGTGTTGATTTCATGCCTCATGGCCATTTTCCCTTCACTTGTAATGCCATGAGTTATTAGATGCTATGTACTAAGTAGTTGAACAAGTAGTTGAAGGAGGAATTCTAAGATTTCTACAAACAGTTGTTGCTCTTCTCAAATGTTGATAATGATCCTTAACATATCATTACTTCTTAAATGTCTTACAAAACATTAAAAATTGTTTGAACATAATACTGAGGTTACAACACAACCAAATACACATAATTGTTTCATCAAACTAGAAGACTACAAGACATAACAGGTTTTAGCATTGGCTTGATTGGGTTGCAATGATAAGAGGCTGACTTGCAGTTGCAGTTGTTGTTGGAGCTGTTGTTGGTGCTGCACTTGCAGTTGTTGTTGGAGTTGTTGTTGGTGCTGTCCTTCTTTTAGCAGCATTGTTCCTTTGCTCGGTGGTCCATGGATTTGAGGACCTCGGTCTCCCTGGTTTTCCTGGTTGCTTTGGAGGGGCTGGTGGATTCTTGCAGGTCTTCTTAGTATGACCTGGTTGGCTACAATGGCTACAATTATGTGACTTTTTTTGCCTCTTCACAAATCTGCCCTCACCTTCACCAGGTTCTTTTCTTCTTTTTTTCAGAGATGGCCTGCCAGGCATCTTTCTCATGGGTGGGGGTAGAGGTTCAGGCAGATTAGTCTTGGCCCAATGCTTCACTCCTGGCATTGGGGCAACAACTGGCTCATAAGCTTTGATGTACTTGGCCTTAGTGTATGCCTCATCAACATAATCCTCAGGGTTGAGCCTTGCTTTCATAAGAGCTGCCACTGCATGAAGACATGGCACTCCAGTGATATCCCAATGCCTACATGCACAAGTTTTTTCAGTGATATTGACAGTAATGGGCTCTCCTTTGTACACCACCTCAGATACACCCACCTCTGAAGGTAATACCTTACTGTACCTTACCTCCTCTCTAGCCCATTGCAAGTACTTACTTACATAAGGCATAACCTTTCCTTTATAATTGACCACACCTTCCCTCTTGTCAAAGTTTCTTTTCATTACATATCTCCTCATCCATTCCATATGAGTTAGGATGGGCTTATCCCTCACTTCTTTCAGTACACTATTAAAAGACTCACACAAATTATTAAGTAGCATATTTGACTTAGCTTGAGTCCCAAAGGCATGCCTTGACCAGTGTTGTGGGGGTATGGCCTTCAAATATTCATAAGCTTCATTGGATAATGACTTTATACCATCCATGTGATAGTTAAAGTCAGCCTGCATATATGTTAAATGATTAGTGACACCTGCCAAATTAGATTAGTATTTAAAAAAAAAATTCAGTAATTCAAGTCAGAGGATATGGAATTACCTCTGTTGTTGCTCTTGCAGCATTCCATAAGGCATCCTTGTACACTTGGCCACTGTAATTGAGCTTAAAGTTAGCCCAAATGTGTCTGACACAGTACCTCACTTCTGCTTTGGGCACCACAGTTCTCAAGGCATCAAGCAGCCCCTTCTGCCTATCTGACATGAATGTCATACCCTCCCCTTCCTCTTTGCCTATGTCATGGTTAAGTAATTCTAAAAACCATCTCCATGCCTCAGTATTTTCAACTTCAACAACAGCCCAAGCTACAGGGTATATATTATTATTCCCATCTTTGCCAACTGCCACAAGACACATACCTGGGAAAACACCTTTCAAGTGACACCCATCAATCCCTATTATAGGTCTACAACCCTCTTTAAATCCCTTCTTACAAGCATGGAGACAAATATACATTCTTTTGAAATAAACAGGTGGCCTATCAATACCACCACACACCACAAATGAGGAGGAACCTGGGTTATACTTCGAATAGGCCGATGCATATTCCCAAACCTTAGCATATTGGTCTTTGTCATTACCATAAATCATTTGTTTCACCCTAGACCTTGCTAACCAACACTTAGCATATGAAACTTCCACATTTAAAACTTGAAAAACATGATCTCTGAATTGCTTTAGTTTCCAATCCATGTTTGTTCTCCAAAACTCAAGAAATTTATCAGCTAAGTATTCAGAAGACACTTTCCTATTGTAATTTGACATTCCACAAGTATGTTCAAGAATCAAAGACTTAATCTGAAATTTCTGTCCCTTACCCAATGGTCTAGCATGCACTTTAAAGTAACACCTACTCTCTGGATCACATGTACAATTTTCTAAAGACCTGTGCCTTGACCTCACACTATCCCACCCACACTTGCATCTGTTCATGCACTGAGTAGTTATCCTATCACTAGCATTATGCATATAATAATAGTCATAACCATTTTCTATGCTATGTTGAACTAATGCCTTCCTCAGTACTATTGTATTTGCAAATTTAAGCCCTACTTTTAAAACAATTGGCCCCTTCAAATCAACAGATTCATTAAAAGTGTTGTAAGGATCTACCTCATCATTATCTGAGCCCTGAAGGCTTCTGAGTTCATCAGAATCATCATCCCTCTCTTCATTGATTGCAACTTCAATGTCATCAATACCCCAGATATGCTTCCCATTAGCTTGACAATTTTCAGGTTTAGATTGACTGAAAATACTTTCAACACCCTTTAGTATCTCCCCATCCTCTTTGTCATGAAACAAATCATCTTCATCAATCAAATCTTCCTCCCCAAACTGCCACTCACAGTCACTTATATCCTTTTCATTATCACTGCCTTCTGAATCAACAAACTCATCTTCAGGAGTAGGATCTTTCAGTATTCTCTTCCTATTCCTTGTACCAGAAGCAACAACTTCAATACCACTACTAGATCCCTCTTTTCTACCCTTAGCCCCTCCTCTTCCACTCTTCTTTTGATGAACTCCTAGATCTGTACCAACAGCTACCCTCTTACCTTCACCTACCTTAGCTTTCCCTTTCCCTAGTCCAGACAACACAGCTTTAACTTGCCCTATGCATTTCAGCTCAGCTTTACCTTGATCTTTCCCCTCTGACACCTTAGTGACATCATCAGAAGCTGGTAGTTTAGGTGGAGTGGGAGTTTTTTGAAGGTTTTTTGAAGGTTGAGTGGGAGTTTTTACAAGCTTCTTTGAACTGACAGTGGGAGTTTTTTGAAGATTTTCTGAAGGTTGAGTGGGAGTTTTTACAGGCTTCTTTGAACTGACAGTGGGAGTTTTTTGAAGATTTAAGCAAGGTGGAGTGACAGTTTTTTGAAGGTGAAGCTTTCTCACAGGCTGTTTTTTTTTTTTAAGTTCAGTGGGTGTATTAAATCTTCTAGGATCTCTCCTGGACCATTTTATGTCATCATTGTCTTCAATGAGAGGGTGTTGGGAAGTTATTGTTGCTGTCAGATTTGAAGGAATCTTTTGAGAGGGTGCCTTAAAAGCAAAAGTAGAATTGGGCAATGCATTTGTTGTGTTTGTCAAAGTCAAAGATTCTCTTGTGACATTTTGTGAAGATGATGATGCAGTGATGTTGGGTTGCAAAGATGGGCCACATTTTGGTAAGGGCTTAACTGGGGATAAGCCCAATAAAAGTTTTTTGTTTCTGGTCAAATTAGGGGGGGGACTGATCATAGACAGTGGATGGGGTGTTAGTGGCTTAACAAGATACAAAAAAATCTCCTTATTTGCATCCCTGGATTTCAGTAATGGTATTACATCATAATCACCTACAACTTGCCTTCTACCACAACCCAGATTTATTCCACCCTTCTTATACCAAATTTCACATTCCTTCCCCATTAATTTATCAGCCATATCCCTCAAATACTTGAAGTTTATGACATTAATCCACACACAACCGTGGATTTGTACAGCACCACCAACATATTCCACACAACTATTCCTATATGCAAAAGTACCTCCATGGCTTACACGCAAATTAACAGTAAAATTATTCATGCCTACAACAACATATTATACAACAATATTCAGGGTTTGAAAAAAAATTAACTCAGAAAAATTAATTAATCTGGGTTTGATAAATAAAGAACTCAGAAAATTAGGGTTTGAAAATAATCAAACAAATTAAATAAAAAAGGGAAAGAGTGAAGAATCTTACTTACAAATGAATGAAAACTTGATCTTTGATTAATGATGATCTTCAATTAATCTGCGTTTTGGAGTAGTAATCGTCAAAGGTAATTTGGGGGAAAAATTGGATTTTGTGTGTTTTTACTGAGGGATTAATGAGAGTGCTAGGTGAGTGGGCTGGGTGAGAGTGTATATAAAGCCAGGGGTAAAATGGGTATTTCACATTTTTTTTGACCGGATTTCACTTAAGGTACCAAAATGTGAACGGAGTTCACATTAAGGTATTAATTTTTAAAAAAAATTTCATAAGGGGTTAAGTTTTAAAAAGTGTAACATTTAAGGGGGTTTTCATCAATTCATCCTTTGTTTTATAATAGAATTATATCTAAAACCGTCTTAAACAAATACTTGTGAAAAATAATGTATTAGAGAAAGGGAACAATGATTTGCTTAGAGATCATACAGTAATTTTGATCCTTTTTTATTACCATTATGCTCTGACTGTTATGTAAGTCATCTCAGTGTAATATCCTTTTCACCCCTCCTTATATAGGGGTTAGCGGATTCGACGATTAGATTATGCCAGATCGTGGGGATCTATGTAATATTTCAGTTACTAGTTTTATACCCGTGTAAAAAAATGCACGGATTGAGGTACATATTAAATGATACTCCGTACAATATATAGTACGATAATGTAGTGATGCAACTTATTTGTTTTTAGAATTTTATTACCCGATTAAATAACTACATAATTGCTTAAGGCTTAAGAAACTTTGAATATGAGCAATTAAAAAGTGATTTTATTTGTAATACCCCATTTGTTAACACAAATTAATATCACAAATTCTCACTTTTAAAGGACACTATCCGTCTAAAGTTGTAGATGGATAGTGTCCCTCTCACAAAATGAGAGTGGATAGTGCAAGTGGGTGGAAATAGATATCCCACTTACCCTCTCACTTGCATTTTGTAAGACGGTCACTATCCGTCTACAACTTTAGACGGATAGTGTCCCCGTCTACAATGAGATGGATTGAATTAATATTACCTGAAATGATAACCCAATGATACATAATTAGTTTCACTTAAAACGGGGGTATACGTCTTAACATTAAAATAGGTTAAATATCACCCATTGGAGTATATAAGTCAAAGTTGTTATTTTTCCCTATATACACTCTATTTTTGTATTATCTCTACTACTTACCCTATTTTTATGGTTAACAGGAATACATCGTTTTAATTGAGAGAATTTGGGAATACTATCGATTTGTATCTTCAAGTGGCCTTCTAAAACAATTAAAGACAACAGCCCAATTATATAGATAAACCCATAACAATAATTGGCTAATAAACCCACTTTTAAATACTTGGAAGAGATAATGAGATTAGTTTTCCATTGCAAAATATTTACCCTAGTCACCTCACTAAATCACCTCTCCATCTCTCACAGTCTCACCGCCACTCCCATTCACTCTCTCCTTTAGTTTTATTTTTTTTCATTTTACACTTATTCAAAATTCCTTCTTCCTAGATCTTTCAAGTTTCAATCCCTTGTTAAATTCTTGTACATATTCATTGATTTTCAAAACCTTGCAAACAAAAAGTATCAAGTTTGATGATATTAATTTTTTTTTGATTTTGATCAACCCATCAATTAGTAAAGTACAAGTATGTGGTTACCTCGTTCGCTCAAACTCGGTAGCACGGTTCACTTGTAGATCAATTTCCCCATTTAATTTTTTCTTTAATGTTTTTTTATTAATAATTATTTTAAATATGTTGTAGATATATATATGTTTTTTTTTTAGTTTTATAGATCTGATTTATTAGGAAACATTTTTTTCGAATTTTATAACCTTGTATGAAGAGTCAAGTTGAGATTCAATCTATTAATGGAGGATGATATTTCTAATGTTAAATTCTTCATATATTAGTATTGCCATTTCTAATTTATTGCATTTGTTTCACTTTTTAAGCATGATTTTATTTCGTTTTTTTTTTCAAATATTTGTTCATCACTTCATCCATAATAATTGGCTATTTTTCTTAATAAAGATTTTCGACCAATTTTAAAGTATTTTTATTTCAAGAAATTTTCACTCTTTTTTAGCATATTGTGAAATATTTCGTATCTTTTTTTTCATTTTAATTTTTTAAATGGCTATCATAAATTTATAAGCAATCACTTTTTTCCTTGTAGTTTTTGTTCTTTTCTAATCAAATTTGTGGTTTTTATATGCAAATTCATAATTTTATAATAAGAAGTATATATTCCGTAAAACTTTATAATAAGAGGTAAAAAACAATCTTCCGTGGCATGCTCAATGAAAGAAATGAAATGCACAAGGAAGGAATGCAATTAAATAACACAAAATAATGTGGGGTGAGAGAGAAATTAATTAGGAAAGAGGAGAGAGAGTAATTAATTAAGAAAGATGAAAGTGGGGTTAATTTTTTTTTTTTATTTCCTTGAATTCAGCAACCAATGTGAAGTCTCTAAAAAACCCATTTTATACTATGTAGATTTGTGCCTTTGATCAAGTTGCACATATTACTCACTCACTATATATATATATATATATATATATATATATATATATATATATATATATATATATATATATATATATATATATATATATATGCAAAGGACATTTCACAATTTGGTCATTTGCACCTTTTTCCTCATATTGATCGACTGTTTGTAAAGAAGTGTAATAATATAGTAAAGCATATTAGTATTAGTGCTAACTGATATACATGATAAAAAAAGATATCTTAACTTTATTATTATCTTCATTATTTTAACTTTATATGAATTTCCTTTATATTATTACATAATATAATAATTAATTTCCCTCTATTTAATTTAGGCGTGTCAATATTTAATTTAAGTGTTTAAGTATAATAATTTAATTACTTTTACTTATGTTAGGTGTTTCAAAAAACTTTGAGACTACCACGTCGCTCAAAAAAAGCCTCAAATATATATTTACTAGATTTAATTCCCGGGCGATGCCCGGGCCGCTTGTAATATCTACAAAGGCTTTGTTCTTTTGGGGTGAATGAAGTTGAACTGAATATAATTGAGCTAAAGTGAGCTAAACTGAACTAAATTGAATTGAATTTTGTTCAAATGAATAGAGCTGAAATAAGCTGAGCTAAACTGAACTGGAGTGAGCTGAATAAGAGATGGAATTTAACTGAAAAGAACATGGCCAAAGAGGCCCCATGCGAACTCTAACTTTAAGTTGACAAAATTACTAATCCGAAAACATTTAATTATAATTCACTAAAAGCTCCCGAATTGCCAAGACTAATTCGATGCAATAATTATTAGTACAATTCCAAAATGACCAGATTACGTACCCTGACATATTACCAACAACACTCAAATAATTAAGACTAATTTTACACGGTCATTATAACTTATAAGTACTATAAATCCAAATTTATTAGTATCAAACACATTTTTTAAAAGGGTTGTGTTACAATATTTAAGCTTATATACATAATAAATGGTGTAAGAAATTTAGCGAATTACGTTAATTCTCATCATAATTGTATAAAATTAAGATTAATTTAATAAATATGTTATTTTTATTGGGTTCATCTTTACATAGCTCAACTCAAACACGACCATGTTAAATGTCGTGTCATATGCGTGTCAAGCCCACTTATATAAATAGTCATTAAATCTCAACTCAAACCCATTAACTTCGTGTCTTTCGTATCATATTTCCAAGTTATATAAGTCTTCGCGGCTCCAAGTTAGTATCACAATATCACCCTAATTTTCATTATCTCAATTGTATTACTTTAATAGTCTCAAGAAGTCGAATGTATAAAAGAACCATATTATGTCTTCAGACTTTGCGTGTTGAACAAACAGCTAATTAAGCTGAATATAAAATACAAAAATCACATTGGAGTTTGAGTATATTAAACTTAATAGTAAGTTTGACATTGTCGCACAATATGGGCTATGTGAGCTCTTCGCTTCCTTACTCTGGTTCCAAGCAAAACTTACACTTCCATGCATACTGGTTTCACTACTAATCATGAATAAAAATGTTCCAAATAAATTATGCCAAAAATATCAATTGACCAGGGCACGAATAAATGCAAGAATAATAGACTGCATGTAGACATTATAGCAGTACACAATGCTATGCAAACACTTAAGAGAATAAATAAATAAATAAATAAGGAGAAAGTATGAACATGCAAATATATAAAAATAATTGACAAATAGACTGATAAACGGTGAAAAGGGGTTGCGTTTCCATCTTAGTAAAAATAAAATAAAAAAAATAACCAATTATTCTAAAACGGAACAATTGTTTATTTTTTTTTTGGTGTTGATCAAGAGTATCTCCTACCGATAATTGGGGCAATGTTCTTCGAATGCGGGGTACTGAAAGCAATTTGATGAGTTGATCCCTCCCAAGTTTGACAATTGATTATTTCTTTGAGAGCCCAAAAATAAAGGAGTACAATCGTACAAATCATATATCATGATATAATAATAGCAAAGTTTATGTAATGTAACGAAACTATTGAGAAGATATGGTTGGTTATATCATATTATCCTATTTACATTGTATTTGTGTATTGTATTATCTATAGGATATTTAGTTGCCTAAGTTTAGGAGATATGATAGGAGGTAGTTCCTTATTTAGTGCATAAGATTTGTATATAGTTGATGTAGCCTTCTCACGTTTGTTTTATCAATCAAATATCATTTCCTTTCATCTTCTTCATGGTATCTGAGCAGGTTCTTTGATCCTAATACCCAAAAAAAAAAAAAAAAAAAAAAAAAAAAAAAAAAAATCAAACATAATCGTTGCAACCATGACGGGAGGAAATGCATCCGGCACACCAAAGGTGGAAGAGGAGTCTCCCGAAGCAGTAGCGTGGCGACAGTGCAACACTATGCTTAAAGCATGGATAAGGTGTTCGATCGATGAGGATAAACCCAGAAATCAAAGGGCAAACGCAGCAGGAATTGCGGATGAAGGCAATAATGGGAACCTGACCTTGGAAGAATTAACGCAACTTCGTACTCTACTGGCGAAAAATGAAGGCAATAAAAATGACGGTAAAATTAATAAAAATTGTGACAGTTGGCTCCTTGATAGTGGTGCATCGCATCACATGACGGGTCGACGAGATTTGCTAGAAAATATTCACAGCCGTACGCCGTCTACAGTAGGACTCCCAAACGGTTCCCAAATTGTGGCACATGAACATGGCAAAGTTGTTTTGTGTGACAATTTTGTTCTTAAGGATGTTCTTTATGTCCCGTCTTTAACTTGTGATTTAATTTCCGTCCAACAACTTGTTAAAGAAAACAATTGCGTAGTAACCTTTTATATTGACCATTGTGTGATACAGGACCTATCTACGAGGATGAAGATTGGACGGGGTGAGCATGAAGACGGGGTCTATTATTTCAAGCCAAGTCGAGACAAGTCGGTTGCACGGGTGAATGCTACTGGTGATGCACGACTTTGGCACAAGAGGCTCGGTCATCCTTCTACTAGTATTTTACCTCTTTTCTCTAGTTTACTTGGTTTTAATTTGAATTGGAATTCAAAGGACGTTTGTGATCCGTGTTGTCGTGCTAAACAAACACGGTCCTCTTTTAAGTTGAACAATAAACGGAATGATGTTTTATTTGGTCTCATTCATTGCGACATTTGGGGTGCTTATCATGTTAAAAGTTTGAGTGGTGCAAAATGTTTTCTCACCATTGTAGACGATAAAAGTAGAGCTGTTTGGGTCTATCTTATGAAGGATCGAGGTGAGGTAAATCAATTGATGATTAATTTTTGCAACATGGTAAAAACCCAGTTTGACAAACAAGTTAAAATTGTCCAAACTGATAATGGAACGGAATTTCTCTCCGGACCATTAAAAGAATATTACGGGGAACAAGGGATTGTTTTTCAAACTAGCAATGTAGATACACCTCAACAGAATGGGCGAGTGGAACGGAAACATAGACATATTTTAGAGAAAGCTCGGGCTTTACGTTTTCAAGCTAGTTTACCTATTGAATTTTGGGGGGAATGTATTGTCACCGCTGCATACTTAATAAACAGGACTCCTACCCATGTTTTAAATGGGCAAACACCCCACGAAGTGTTACATGGCCACAAACCAAACCTTGATAATGTACGAGTTTTCGGAAGTCTATGTTACGTACACAATAAAGAGAGACCAAAAGATAAATTTAAAGAACGGGGTACACGATGTGTTTTTGTTGGGTATCCGTCAAGTAAGAAAGGGTGGAGAGTGTATGACCTTAAAAAACGTCGCATATTTGAGAGTCGAGATGTGACATTTTATGAGCATGTTTTTCCCTTTGTTGATATTCATACAATTAATGAGAGTGAAGAAAATATTGAGCCAAACGTGGGAGAAGCACCAAATAACATTATTTTAGATGAAGTTTTTGGTCAACCTACACACCACCAGGAGGATTTGAGAGGACATGACAGTGTTCTTGAAAATGTCGAGAACTTGAGAGGAAACTCTACTGAAAATGTCGAACAAACCGAAACGACACAAAACCAGGAAAATCAAGGGCATACCGAGCCAATGGGACGTGGTGCACGGGAGAAAATTGAACCATACTGGAAGAAAGATTACGTTTGCAAGTCGACTCGGATCATAGACCCCGCAATTCCAGCTCACCCGGACCAATCGAAATCCATAAAAGGTACTCGTTATCCCTTGGTTAATTATGTAACTACGAATTGTTTTTCTAACACTCACAGGAGCTTCTTAAGTAAAATTGACGAAATTGTCGAACCGCAAAGTTATGTCGAGGCAGCAGCAGTGCGTGAATGGCGAGAAGCTATGTTAAAAGAATACGAAGCTCTTGAAAACAATGGTACGTGGTCAATTGTTGAGTTGCCCAAAAACAAACGACCCATAGGATGTCGATGGGTCTACAAAGTCAAGTATAAGGCGGATGGGACCATTGAAAGATATAAAGCTCGGTTAGTTGCACAAGGTTACACTCAAATCGAAGGTGTTGATTATCATGAGACCTTTGCGCCGGTTGCGAAAATGACGAGTGTCCGATGTTTATTAGCAGTTGCCGTTGTGAAGGGATGGTCCATTGCTCAATTAGACGTAAATAACGCATTTCTTCATGGAGATTTGAATGAAGAAGTGTACATGAAAATGCCACCAGGGTTCGACAAAGGAGGCACAAATAAAGTATGCAAGCTCAATAAATCATTGTACGGTTTAAAGCAAGCGTCAAGGAACTGGTTCGAGAAACTGACAACGTCTTTAAAAAGGTATGGTTTTGAACAATCTATGGCCGATTACTCTCTTTTTACTTACAACAAAAATGGAGTTTTTCTCGGGATTCTTGTTTATGTGGATGACATGATAGTTGTCAGTGACAATGAGGAAGCTAGTACTCGGTTGAAGCGTTTTTTAGACCGTAGTTTTGGTATAAAGGATCTCGGTAGACTTAAGTATTTCTTAGGAATCGAGGTTGCAACGGGATCAAAGGGGTTATTTCTTAGTCAACGTAAATATGCGATTGACATCGTGAAAGAAGCAGGTTTGGAAGGTGCGAAGCCAATTGATACACCGATCCAACCGAATCACAATTTAGCTCTAGCTAACGGACGACTTTTGCACGATCCTATGAAGTATAGGAGATTAGTTGGGAAGCTTATTTATTTAACAATTACAAGACCCGATTTAATTTATGTCGTTCACATTCTTTCACAATTTGTTCACGCCCCGCGACAAGAGCACTTCGACGCCGTATTAAGAGCTATCCGCTATATCAAAGGAGCTCCAAATAAGGGAATTATTCTAAAACGAGATTGTGACTTACGTGTTCGAGGATTTTCAGACTCGGATCATGCAAAATGTCCCTTATCTAGACGATCCATCAGTGGTTATTATGTAGCCTTGGGTACTTCGCCCATTTCGTGGAAGGCTAAAAAACAAACCACAGTTGCGAAGTCATCGGCCGAAGCCGAATATAGAGCCTTAGCGGGTTTGACCAGTGAAGTTATTTGGGTGAAATCTTTTCTTAATTCATTGGGGATTGTTCATACTCAACCTATGGCTCTTTTCTGTGACAATCAAGCGGCTTTACATATAGCAAAGAATCCGGTCTTTCATGATCGGACTAAGCATATTGAGATAGATTGTCATTTTATTCGACACCACCTTGTTCAAGGCACGATCACAACGTCACACATACGTAGTAAAGAGCAAATTGCTGATCTTTTTACGAAAGCCTTGGCCGGGGATGCTTTTCGCTATCTTCAGTCCAAGTTGGGAGTTGTGTTACCGACTACTCCAACTTGAGGGGGAGTATTGAGAAGATATGGTTGGTTATATCATATTATCCTATTTACATTGTATTTGTGTATTGTATTATCTATAGGATATTTAGTTGCCTAAGTTTAGGAGATATGATAGGAGGTAGTTCCTTATTTAGTGCATAAGATTTGTATATAGTTGATGTAGCCTTCTCACGTTTGTTTTATCAATCAAATATCATTTCCTTTCATCTTCTTCAACCATATTAATCCCTGGAAACAAAACGTTAAAATAAGCATGTTTAGTATAAGTACCCCTAATTAATCACCATGCCATGCATGATAAGGTAGAAGATGTGTTTCGATATTCAGCTGCTTCGCCATCAAATGCTTTTGATCGTAACCTAACCTGCAAATATTAAGAAATGATCAGATTTATAAAGAAAATAAACTAAAAATTAGCATGAAATATTCTTTTTTTGCATGTAAAAGTGTAAAACCAAAAAAACAACGTAGATGGGTGAATTAAAAACCATCCAAACACAAGTTAACCCAATAACCCTATATATAGTATGATCTTCAATAAGAAGAGGTGGGTGTAAATACAAATTAGGTCTCCATAGAAACATAAATTTGTGTTTAAAATATAATTTTTTACACAATTTATAATATTTTTGTAACTTCAGCTATCTGCATGAAATTCACGTACGGAAGTTTTTACATTTGTATAATATAATACTAGTTTTCTTGCCCGTGCGTTGTATGGATTTTAAAATAATGTGTGATAAATTTCACAATAAAATGGAATATAGACATATATTACATCGTTCATGTCTAAGATTTTATGTATGCTGCATGACTAACAAATAATTCCCGTTAACATAATATCGACATAAGAATAAAAGAGTGTTTGAATAATAAAATACTTTTTTTTAGGAAAATAAAACCAATATGAAGTTTATATATATGATACTTGGACTGATAGTTTTTAGAATTTGTTCATTAATACCTGTTTGTTTTTCAATTGGTCAAGGAAAACAATAATATCTACTCTGCATAATCAACTCAATTATGCAACAAATCTCCTTCTTTCGAATAACAACCATAATTAAATCATTGCTGGATCAAATTGTAATTATGTAAAAACATTTAGAGGTAGTTAGAATGTTATATCTCCCAGACAAACTATAGAAGTACGTTTGAATGTGAACCAAATTCTGACGCAATACTACATGGCTAGGGCTGCTTATGACACCCCCCTCTCTATAGCAATAGTCTTGGCTCCCATCTTTTCATTTGAAACAAAATCTTTCACGCAGATGATCTAAAACAATCTCATCCCTTGAAAGATAGATCCTTATCTCCGAAACTTATATCAAATTTATCCAACCAAGTGAAAAACTAAAGTCTTACTTCTAGAAAAATCCACGATCTAATGGAAACTAACCCTTACTCTCGACAATGTTGTTTTTTTAGTAAAATAAAACCAATATGAAGGTTATATATATATATATATATATATATATATATATATATATATATATATATATATATATATATATATATATATATATATATATATATATATATATATATATATATGATACTTGGGACTAAGAGTTTTTAGATTTTGTTCATTAATACCTGTTTGTTTTTCAATTGGTCAAGGAAAACAATAATATCTACTTTGCATAATCAACTTAATGATGCAACAAATCTCCTTCTTTAGAATAACAACCATAATTTAATCATAGTTAAATGTTATATCTCACGGTCAAACTATAGACGTACCTTTAAATATGAACCAAATTCCAATGCAATGCTACATGGTTGTGGCTGCTTATGACCACCCCCTATAACAATAATCTTGCCCCTCATCTTCTGATTTGAAACAAAATTCTTCACGCAGACTCCTATTTTTCTTCCCTGTTCGCACACATGATCTAAAACAATCTCATCCCTTGAAAAAAATCGATCCTTGTCTTCGAAACTTCTCTCAAATTTATCCAACCAAGTGAAAAACTAAACCCCTACTTCAAGAAAAATCCACAATCCAATGAAAACTAACCCTTACTCTCGACAATGTTGTTAGAATTAAGATTTTACTTTAATTTGGATTGATAAGGTCAAGATTAAGTTTATCAGTATGATCTTTTGAGGTTTCTTGTTATTATTCATATTACCTATATGTTTTAATGCAAGCGATATTTTGCTTATAAATAAAACATCAGCCACTATGATTAGTTCTTACTACTTGAAACAACCTCCAATCCACTACCACTATCACTACCTTTCTGCCACGTTTTACATCTAAGAAATCATAAATCACATTCACCTCCATGAAACACCAATCTTTACTCCGGATGATATGGATCCTCGCCTCCTTTATCAAAGACAATTTATTTCTCCTTCAACAAAGAAAAGTTTAAGAAGCAATCTTCCCTCTTATCTCTCCCCCTTTCCCTTCCTAGTCTTTTTCTCGTCCCCTCCCCTACCTCCGTTCCAGATACTCAAAAAAAATGTTTGGGCACTATGTTTGTAAACTGAATAAATTTGAATATTATATATATACACGAACTTTGCTATTTATTTTATTTTGCATAAATAAATCTTACTACCTCCATCTCATTTTTATTGTCCTTTTTTTTCTTCAAATTTTATTATCTCATAATTATTATCCCCTTTCTAGATCTAGTAAGGAAAAACTTTAGTCAACCAACTCGTCGCAATCGACCGCATTCCCACTCGAAACAACCTTTAGCCCACTACTTAATCCCTACGGTTCACACATAAAACGGTCTAAAATACAAAGCTTTCATCTCTCTCTTGAAAAGTCCATCTAACTAACACAAAACTAACCGCTACTTTTTGAACTTCATCATTTTTACATCCCGTAAAGATTAAGTTGAACATGACAAAAAAAATGCAGAAACTTAGGTTTTGTTTGATAACGACAGATTGAACTTTTTTTTTTTAGCATTTTGAGAGTTTTTACACTATTTAAATAACAAATGTACTATTTTGAGTGTTGATCATCGACATATTGAAATAGTAGATTGTGGTGTAATTTCCTGTTTTACATTATGACCTTTAATTAGTATATTATAAGAAAATAAAAATTAAGTTTTTTTTATCTCTGAGGAAATTAAAGAACATCCTTTATCTTTATCATATTTATAATTAATATTCTTTACTTAAAATATATAAATTTAAGCAAGTTAAAATAAGTTAGCTAAAAGTTATAAATAACAAATTGTACGAAGCAGTATAATCATTTTTTTTATTAATATGAAATAAATGTCATAAACTTCATGAGAATATTAATGCGGTAGAGAAATACTCTTACCCTTTTATGTGTTTTTCATGACTTTTTTTTAATGTTGATCGTTGCTTGAAGTGAATCTTAACCTTCTACATATTTCTATAAGAACTGTATCTAATTTACCTTCAAGCCTCATTCAAATCCATTTTATTACTCGTGGTACCTTTTTTTACTTTAAATTATAAAAC
The DNA here is from genome assembly GCF_048544455.1 of Silene latifolia. Lineage (NCBI taxonomy): Eukaryota > Viridiplantae > Streptophyta > Magnoliopsida > Caryophyllales > Caryophyllaceae > Silene > Silene latifolia. The sequence goes on along the minus strand of NC_133538.1, from coordinate 224,351,472 downwards.
AATCGCACAATAAAGTTTTTCAAAATATTTACTCATTTGTCATAATATGATATTTCGATTCGCAAATTAGCAATAACTTTCTTTATCTTTTAATACTCCTTGAAAAATAGATATCAAACTTTGTACTTATCAATAATGTGTAAATATCTTATTTAAATTTTGATTAATATACTTTTATATAATGACAAATGAATGTAAATAATATAATAATAAATTATCAATAGAAGTTGAAGTGTATTGTGAGGGAAATAACTTTAAAATTGGTAGAAGAAATATATGACATTTCAAAAATAAACTTCGTATTATGTATAATTAAATATGACATTAGCAATAAGAAAAGACGTAGGGGCCTATTTCAGCGTTCATTTTACTCTTTACATGAGTAAATTCCATGTAGTACGTATTATGCATGCACATTTGTCACAACCCAGTTCGGCCTAGGGCCTTTTAGCCTCATAATACCTCATTTTTTTAATCGAAAGTTGTTATAAAATTGGATATTATAAATATATCAATGGTTTTTTTCCTTCTAATTAAATAAAAAGTGAACAAATACTAATGAATAATTTTTTAATATTAATAAATTGTGGATAATTAATTTATTTCCTGTTTCTAATAATAAATTATAAAATAATAATTAATTCTCATTTCTAATAGGAAAATCATATTCCTAATTATAATATTAAAATTTTAAATAATTATTATGTCCTAATTCTAATAGTATAGTTAGGAAAAAAAGCATTAATAAATTGTTAATTTATTTCCTATTTCTAATAGAAAATTTGTAAAATAATTAATTAATTCTCATTTCTAATAGGAAAATTATATTCGTAATTATAATAGAAAAATTGTAAATAATTAATTATCTCTTAATTCTAATGCTAATAGTATAATTAGAAAAAAAAAGCCTCCTTTAGTTATATATATTGATATTGATTTCTAACTACTATATTAAATAAGAATTTATATAAGAGTTTGTTTAACATATGAATTTGATCTTTTATGTATTGTACTTAAATATTATCTCTTATTATTCCAATTATATATCCATTACTTATTATTTTAGAATTAAGTGGTTTGTAAAAGCTGGAGACTCTAAAATCGCTTGAAAAAAGCTTCCTTTATTAATATAGATAGATATATATACTAGATTTAATGCTTGTGCGATGTACGGGCCTATTTGTAATGCTCTATCGTGTATAGTGTAGTAACTAAAAAGTGTTTTTATGGTCGCAACTATATTTTCCATTGTTTCGTTGTTGTAGTATGCTATCGTGTATAATATACTCCTCCCGTCCCGGTCAATAGTTTACACTTTCCGTTTTTGGGCGTTTCTTTCAATAGTTTACAGTGCTATCCTGTTTTGGTATGTTTTATTCTCTACTTTATCTTTTATTCCCCCTCTCTTTCTACCTTTCTTTGTGTATAAAGCAAATGTAAACATTTCATTGAAACAGAAGGTATCTTTTAATAATATTAAATTTCCCCTCTCTTTCCATCTTGGTCTTTATATATAAAGTATATGTAAACATTTCATTGAGAAAAAGCTATTATTAACATAAAATTTTTAAAGGGTATGATCTAAACTAGGTACTAATCTAGTTATATGAGTCAAAAGAAAAGGTAACGGGAAAGCGGTAAAGCCAATCCCGCCTCGAGTCACCGGACGAGAAAGTAAATTCCGCACTGCTGCTGAGTCGTCGGACTTATCCAAAAAAGGATTCGTAGAATTTTTTTAGATTGCGTTGAGGAAATCTACCAAAGCTAAGCAGATAGATAGACTCCTTTCCCGCTGCGGAAAAGAGAGGTCGTTGAAAGAAGAAAGACTGGCCTCGTCTTTATAATACTTCTTTCAGTGTTTTACTCATAATAGAATGATGTCTTGAACAACTATTTGCAAATCTATCCTATCTTTTATTAGGTTCTGTTTTGTTCAAGAATCATTCCTTGTTATGAAATATATCTCAATTAAATTAATCGTATTTTCTCTGGTTTTGATGGAATGCTAAATCTTTTTAGAATCTTTGTATTCGTATTTTTTAGTTCGTAAAAGTCTTTTTAGTTGCTAAAGATAAGAAATCATATATATGCTTGGTAAAATTTTTACAGTTATGCCTATTATCTTAACTAGTTTTAAACCCGTGCAAAATTGCACGGGTATGTATTTAGGCCGGTATTAATGTTTTTGGATGTATTTCTTTTTTTTTTTTGCATTTCTATTGTACTTATCTAACTGGTCTAAATCAGCGATCTACATAATTAATGTTTAAACTTGTTACAAATACGTGTTCACATGCAATGGTTTAAAAGGAAATAACAAAGGATATTTTTTGAAAAAAAATATATCGTATTATCTAGTTTTTAAAAATTATGCATGTAATTTATTCGCATTATATGTAATTCAATCCCGTAATTAAATGTAATTCCTTCTCGTAATTATGTAATTTTATTATTATTTAATTTTTTTTTTTAAATTATGTAATTCATTTATTTGTAATTAGTTTCATTTATTCCGATTTGTAATTCATTCCGCTTATATGCCATTAATTTCATTTATTCGGAATGTATAAAATTATTTCACAGTATTATTTCATAGTATTTGTTCTAAGACGGAATTTGTCGCATGTTTGTATAGCCGGAATTCTGAAGAAATAAATACATTGCACACTAACGGGTCCCACCATAACATGTATTTTCAAAAAAAAAAGGTTAAATTAATGACGTGGCACGCCCTGAATTAAGTATTGTCTTCTGAATTAATAAAGATAAGATTGTCAATAAAATAAAATACGTTGATTCTGATCATTTTTTTTATTGGGACCAGATCTTATATTAGACATATAGCCCGTAGCTATACTCATAGTCAGAAAAAAGAAAAAATAAATGAGTATATATTACATTCTCAAATGATTGAGAACTTGAGATCAGAACAAAAGTAATATGTGGGGTGGGACTTAACTCTATTTTATCATTAATAACATTTTTTTTTTAAACTTAACAAACTTTTAATGTGATAATGCTTATAATTTCAAGTCTAAACAAACTTTGAAAACTATTTACTCCGTACAAACTACAAACTCAACCAATAATTCTCAATAGCGGAGCCCTTCTTGCTTGTACATGTCTAAATTGTTGGGATTTAGGAGTGATAAATCCATAAATTTAAAGGGATGCCTTTTATTCTAATTAGATTTTTTAAGAAAATTACTCAGTACTTTATATATGAAAATAACCTTTCCGTGAAGAAGAATATAGATGAAGTCAATAAGAACATATCAATAAATTTAAACCAAATTATGAATAAAAAAATTGTATGGGTAGTAAGAAATCTTAGCAGACGTAAAAATGAACGAGTTGTAACACCCCAACTATCAAAGTGCCTTAGCAAGGCCTACCTTAGTAAATCGAAGTGTTACCATCTCGATTGCTCGAAGTAGAGTATATCAAATAGACCATAGAAGAACATTTAAGTAAAGCGAATACAAGTTTAGTCGGATACAAACAACAATACCAAAAATCCAAAACTGAAAATAAAAATCCAATAAAAGTGATCGTACAATGTTCACACAACAGCGGAAGCTAGCTAGACTCGGCGATCCTCCCATCCATCCCGCGATAAGCTCAATCAACCAAAACCTCAACCAAAACCTGCTAGATATCTGCTCACTATCCCCCAATGGATCACCGCAGGTTTTGCAACTATTAAAAGGGGTCAGTCAACTGCACAATAAAACATGACTACAACAACAAAAACAATAAACCATCCAATTCAATCATGTAATAATACAATCCCCAATCCCCAACCTCCAAGTACATTATCTGAACCGCAACCCAGATCTGTCAGGTTACCCATCGTAATAGGTGCCTACACGGCTAGTGGGAGACCGCAACCTTGCCTCCTAAGCCTTGCTCGTCACAACGAGCGATCCCAGATCATTAATGTGCACATCTCCCTTGTGACGCGAGCCATAAGGGGCGAACATGGGGGTGAAGACCATCACCTGACAATGGCTCCACAATCAATACCAATGATACCAACAATACCAAGTCATCATAATACTATCACAATGGAAATCATACAATCACCACATCACTGAACAACAATCGTACAAGGACTGAGTAGGGAAACCCTACCTTATTCGCGAATTCCAAAAGACAACAATCACGTAAGCTAGAACTGCTCCTCTACGAAATCGTCACCTAACAATGATAACCAAACAATACTAATCACAACAAACACCAATCAATCTCTATCCCTCAATCTAACCCAAATTAGGGTTTGCATAAACCCCTAACGATACCCATAAACTGATTAAGGAAATACTAGAGACTTACCAAAGTAATAACGTATGTAGAAAACGAGATGCAAGAACCCACAATTGATCAATCTAGGCTTAGGTAATGATGAAGATGATTAGAGAAGAATAAAACATAATTTAGGTTCGTGAAAAATGATTTTAGAAACTAATTAAACGACATTTATTCTTCTCTAATCACCTTAACCAAAACCGCTGAAATAACTCGTAACAGACCGAGCACTCGGTCGAGTACCTGACATAATCGACCGAGTACGCCATACTCGACCGAGTACACCATAATCGACCGAGTAGTACCATACTCGGTCGAGTCCCCCTAAGTCAGAAGCTTGACTCAAAACACTCGATGACACACTCGGTCGAGTAGACCACCTACTCGACCGAGTACTCTATACTCAGAAATCTGTGGTATTACAGTCCTCCTTAAAAACTAACTTCCTCCTCCAAGTTCACACTTACCTGCATAAAATGCACATATACCACTTCACCATCCAACACTACTCGAACTCTCTTCCTCCATTCTCGACAGTAATTCAACCAACAACGCCTACCTCAAAAACGCGGCTCACAATATAGCATCAAATATAGAATAGCCTATTTAATTCCACCAATACAATCCACCAAGCGAGAACGAGTACCAAAATTAAATGTTACATTCTACCACCTTAAAATGAACTTAGTCCTCGAAGTTTACTCACACTAATTGTTCCGGGTGTAATTCTGGAGCAGATTTGTTACCACGTAAGCTTGTAGAATGATGACTTTGCTTGACTCTTCCTTTCGGCCTCTCCTGAAACAATGAACAAATTGAGGGCTCGGCTTGGTACCGAGCGAACTCACTCCGACGCTCAAGTCAGTAAACTTAAAAGGGATTAAGTTGTGTGTTACTTGGCAAAGTATATTGTAGAGGGATAAGGGAGTTTATACCAGATTAGTGTGTTTAATTGATTATTTTCGGCCCCTTTCCTCAATGAGGGTTGAGGAGTATTTATAGACTTTCATATAATAATAAAAAAAAAATTTTGATTATTAAAAAATTGTCTAATACGTTGACTTGCTGTGGATATATTTTACCTTGCTCAATATGTTGACTCGGTCAGCGGGTGCAGAATATGCCCCATCAATTTGCCCCCAGCGTAGTCTATGCCGTGGTATGGACCTTCGATGAGTGTTGAGCGTATTCTGCGTAAGTAAAAATTTCTTCCCCGGCTTCTTCTTCCTCGGCTTGGTTACGCTCGGGCCGTATCAGTATCCCCCTCCACATGGATGTGTAAAGGGCATCAAATGTGGAAAAGAAAATGGCGCTGGCCGAGACCGAGGTTGTGAGTGCCGTGTACTTTTGATTGCCCCCAGCCGGTGCTGCCAAGCTCGGTTGAACAGCGGGCCGTTTGGCAAGTAGATACCAAGGATCGTGTTGAAGAAGATACGTCGATTGGCATTCTGTCAAGGAGCGTGTTGAAGAAGTTTTGTAACTGTTTGTCGATTGACATTCCATGGCTGCATGCTTGACACGTGGCTCGGCGTTGATTGGTTGACGCTTCATGGGCTTTGCCCTGATTGGTCCGTTTCATGGGCTTTGCTCTATAAATAGAGCAGTTAGCCCCTGATTTTGGCCGCCAAAAATTCACTTTCTCAAAAAAAATTTCTTCTCTCTAGCCTTCTTTGACGAATCTTCTCTCTAGTCTTCAAAGCGTTACTCGGCGTAACACTTTTCCAAGGTAAACAAACAAATTTTTCAACTTTTATTTATTAAGTATTTGTTGTCATGTCTTCTGCTGATGCTGGACCTAGTAATCCTGCGCCGGGGGGCTCCCCGTCGCGCCCTGATGAAGAGGAGGCACTGGTTGTCACCCCGTTAACCGTTGGGGGTCCCAGGCCGCTTTCTCCTGAGATTGATCCAAAATATTTGGAGGATTTCGAGGATGATGGTGATGATGTTGATGATGACGGTGATGATGTTGATGATGATGGTGATGATGAGGAAAGGACTCATTCCGATGAAGAGAGGCCGCATCTTTTGGATCACGGCGACGCCTGTAAGATCGGTCCTGACCGTGCATGGACGAACAAGTTCGCCGATTGTTCAGTTACGAACTTTTTGAACATCATTTCTCCTTCGGCAGGGAGTATAAGATTGTTATTCCTAAAGAGGGTCAGGCCGTCTGTTGCCCTCCCCCGGGTTGTATCGGCGTATATATCACACACCTGGAGTATGGGCTCCGGTTTCCTCTGAATGACTACGTCGTTGCCATTATTAAAGCGATGAACGTCGCCGTGGCCCAACTGCATCCGTTGGCCATCAGGACGATTATTGGTTTTGTATGGTTGTGTCTTTTCAAAGGGGAGGCCCCAACGGTGAACCTCTTCCGCCGGCTCCACCATCTCAAACCAACTACCCTAGGCGGCCATGGAAGGTATAGCATACAAACCGAGCCGGGCTTCGTCACCGTGACCAAGCTGACGTCTTGCAAGGACTGGAGGGGGCGGTGGGTGTACGTTGAGGTTCCGGAGGATTATCCGCTGCCTCGGTCCTTCCAGCACCGCGTCAATTTGCGGTGCGAGAGCAAAGGGGATCATGATAAATACCTCTCCCGGAGTAAGCTTAAGATGGATGCCAACAGGGTCCCTCTTAATGAGGACGAAAAACGGGCAATGAGGCTGTTTGAGGCCGAGAGGGATGGGACGCCGAAGGGATGGATGCCCCGACGCGGATCGTTCTTCGGGATGAGCTGCTCTCCCATCGGCCTCATACCAGCCCTCGAACGGGGTGAGTGGGGTCGGTGTGAGGCCCATCTTTGCTTTTTATGCTTCTGTTTTTGAACTTGTGTCATTTCTTTTGCTTAACTCCTGCTTTGTCTCTTTTGCAGACCGATTTGGCCCGGAACTGTCTGCCGAGACCCTCAAGAGGTTAGGACTTGACAAGGACGGAAAAGTTATTGATTTGTATCCTAAGGCCGCGACACGTGATCGCGAGACCGGCCCCAAACGACCTTATGGATCAGCGGTTGAAGGTTTTGGATGCGGGGGCGCTCGAGAGGAAGATCGCCGTGCGTGCCGCGCCGAAAGCCAAGAGCAACGTCTACGGCGGCGACGGCGTCAACTTCGTTCAACCTTCAATCCTGCCGGTCCAAAAGGAGAAGGTGGTGGTCATTGTTGATGTCGGAAATGAGGTCACCGTTGCGGAGGAATCTCCTCTTTTACGTAAGAGAAAAGAGACAGGCGTCTGCTCACGCGCCATTCTCGCTACCGAGGCCGGCAAAGAAATGAGTCCTCCAACCAAGAAGGCCAAGCCTGGTACAGATCTAACCTGTGGCTCAGATTTAGCTGGTTCATTAGGCGTTCCTGATGACAGGCTCTCTGGTATGTCAATAAATGTTGACATGGATGCTTTGTCCGAATTTTTTGTAGATCAACCGCCGCCGTCTACGGTCCCTCGAATGGCTATTAGAGAAGCGGCCTGTGCGGACGGGTGATAAGAATCTTTAGTCGTCTCCTCCTCCCCGAAGCCTTCCCCGCCCGCATTAGGAAGATCTTTGGCGAAGTGGGCTGACGTGGCCGGTGCTCACATTATGGAGCAAGAAAAGGTCATGGCTGAAGCTGCTCCTGCGCTTGAACGACTTAGGCTTGAGCTTGATGCTTCTAAGCAAGAGGCCGAGAAGGCGAAGAAGGACTTTCAGGCCGCCGAAAATGATTTCTCGTCGAGCGAAAGCTCGGGGAGGATCTTGAGAAGGCGGTCCTGGCCGAGAGGGCCAAGGTTGAGGCTGCGGAGGTTGGCGCCGCTAAGGCTGCGGGAGGAGCGGGACAAGCTTCACCGCTTTCGACTTTCTTTGTTAAGAAGAGGAAGAATGGAAGTCTCTGTGTTTTGGCTCGATCGAAGGCACACGGGAACACAAGGTCTATCCTCGCCCGGAGGGAGGGAGGACATTGAGACGCTCCAAACCGACGTCATCCCTAACATGTGCGCCCAATACGGGACCAGGCCGAAGAAGCTAACGGGGAAGTAATCGAGAGCTCTTTCTGATGGCTCCTTCCCGTGGCAAAAATTTGACCAGTGCTTGATGATAAGGCGGCTGGCTGCGGAGGAGGCGAGGCGAAGAAAGCGCCGAGGAGGCTGCGAAGAAGGCGGCCCATGCTGAAAAGGTGAAGGCGGCCAGGGAGGAAGCTGAGAGGGCAAAGGCAGCTGAAGCTGCCAAGTCGGCTTCTGGGTCGCCCACTGATGGTGATGCCGTTACTGCTGCTGATGGCGAGCAGAAACAGGCATAGGGAGACGGGCGGTCGTCACCAGATTCACCCGGCATCTCGGATAGCTTCAGCTGTTCGGGAGCCAACTTTTGAGCCTTTTCTCCCTGCCATCTTTTGGCACTTAATGTCTTATGTCTGTAACCTTTTGCTGTTCCTTCTCTTTTTGTAAACTCTTGGTAGGTTGTGTTTAGGCTATCCCAATGGGGACGGCCGTCGACTTCTTTCTTGTATTACCTGTAAATACTTTAATAAGAGTTTGTTTATTTTGCCTCCCGCTTGGCCGAGGTCTTTATCTCATTTTCTTCTGAGTTGTCTTCTTTCGTTATTAATTGAGCGCTTTTTCCCGTTTCTACCTTCGGCTTGGCCGAGGCAGTTAGAATGCGTATCTCAACTGTACTTAATGTTTTTAAACATGTTGGCGTGTCGGTCGCTTCCTCCACCGCCCGAGGCGGTCAGATTTGCGTTTCCCGACCGCCGTTGTGAACATGTTAGCGTATCGGTCGTTGTGTCCCCGTCACTCTCGGTCTGGCCGAGGCAATCGGGGATTCTGGCAAACAACGTTAAATATCGTAGACGTGTTGATCGCTTCCTCTTTCAGTCTCGGTCCGGCCGAGGCGTCCGATTTGCGTTTCTCAACCGTACTTATACGTTCCTAAGCATGTTGGTCGTTGTAGCGAGTAAAAACTGTTGTGGGCAAGTTGCGTTTCCCTCGTCACTCCCGGCTTTAGCCGAGGCAACCGAGTTTACGTTTTGACTGCTTTCCGTATCTATAGACATATTCATCGCTTCCTCTGCCACCCCGGATTGGTCAGGGCGATCGTTGCGTCTCAACAGTGCTTATACGCTTTTGTACTTCGGGAGTGACTGCCTGGCTTTGGCCGCGGCGTCTACTTTGGTAGGACTATGGAGGGGGATTCTTCATTTTGATGGAAAACTTGGAACACTTTTCATTAGATATAATCATGCGTTGGGTGCCCACAATGGTCTCGGACACCTCTGCCGCTATATGAAGTATTTTCTAAGGTTGTCGGTGTTCCAGTGGCTCATTAGAGGCACATTCTCCATGTCTGTCAGCCGGTATGTACCCGGCCTCATTTCTTCAACCACTTTGTAGGGTCCTTCCCAGTTGGCCGTCATCTTGCCATGGATGTTTCCTTTGTTGGTGGCGGCCGACTTTTTTAGGACTAGATCTCCTACTCTTAAGTCCCTTTTGTGGACCCTTCGGTTGTAGACTCTTCTCATTCTGTTTTGGTAGGCGGCTAAGTTGAGCCGTGCCGTGTCTCGACTTTCTTCGACCAGGTCTAGGGAGGCTTTCAGGCCCTCCTCATTTTCGACTGGGTTAAAGGTTTGCGTTCTGAATGTCGGCATCGATGCTTCAATTGGTAGGACGGCTTCAGACCCATAGACAAGGTGGAATGGACTGTATTCCGTTGCTTCTTTTTCCGTGGTTCTAAGGGACCACAGGACGCCGGGTAGTTCATCAGCCCACCTTCCCTTTAGATCTTCAACCTTCTTTTTCAGCCCGTTTAGGATTGTTTTATTAGCTGCCTCCGCCTGCCCGTTGCTCTGAGGGTGGCAGACGGAGGAGTATGCAAACTTGATACCGAGTTCTTCTATTCAGTTCATCACCGTGTCACTCCAAAACTCTCGGCCGTGGTCAAATAACATGACTTGGGGTAACCCAAAACGAGTTATGACGTTCTCCCAAATCACCTTTCTTACGGCCGTCGTGGTCTTGGCGAGTCTTTGCGACGACCGACCCATTTGGTGAAGTAATCAACGGCGACGATCAGGTACTTCCTTCCTCCGGAGGCCGTCGGAAATGGCCCTAATAAATCCATCCCCCACTGTGCAAATGGTAGGGGGCTAAGTATTGGATGCAAGTCTCGGGAAGGTGCATGTATCACCGGAGCATGCATCTGACAATTCTTGCACTTCTTGGTCTTAGTTCTGGAATCTTCAAGCATGGTAGGCCAGAAGTAGCCGGCTCGGAGAGCTTTGTGGGCTAGCGTTCTTGCCCCCATGTGATGTCCACAGATGCCTTCGTGAATCTCTGTCAGTATGAGTTCCGCGTCGGCTGGGCCAACAAATTTCAAAAGTGGTCTTATCACAGACCTTATGTATAGTTCTCCTTCGAACACCAAGTATCTTGCGGCGATCCTGTTTATCTTCTGAGAGAGACTGCGGTCCTCCGGTAACTCTTTTGTTAGTTTGTATTTCATTATCGGAGTCATCCACGTCGTCTCGGCTTCTATGTCGCCCACCATGCCGATGGTCTCGGTGATGATTTTAGCATTCTCGATATCCACCAGCACGGTTCGGTGACATTCTTGATGGTTGAACGGCGGTTTTGAGAGAGCATCGGCTCGGTTGTTCTCGGACACAGGATGCATTGGATTTGGAAAGATTTTAATTTTGCGGTGTCGGCTTTTACTCTTTCCGGGTATCTTACCATCCCATCGTCTCGAGCCTCATACTCTCCTCGATTTGGTTAGTCACCAATAGTGAGTCCTCTTCAACACAATGTGTTCCGCCCCGACTCTAGCTAGCTCGACTCCGATTATCACCGCCTCGTATTCGGATTCGTTGTTTGAGGCCGAGAAGGTAAATTTCAAGGCATACTCAAACTCGTCCCGTTTGGGCTGATGATAAGGATGCTGGTTCTGAGTATTTTTGCCGTAGAGGACCCGTCGGTATATACTTCCCATACGGGATGGGATTCTTCTTGGTATGTGCACTCGGCCGGGGAAGTCGCAAGTACCGCCCCTTTATCGAGGGCCTCGGTTTGTATTGAATGCCGAAGCCGGATAGCTCTACTGCCCATTTGATGAGCCTGCCGGATTGTTCAAATTTTTCCAATGTTTTCTCCAATGGTTGGTCGGTTAAGACCGCCACGGATGCGCGTCGAAGTAAGGTTTCGATTTCCTTGCGGCAACGACGGCAAAAAGGCTGCTTTTTCAATCGGTGGGTAATTTCTCTCGGCGGGTAGCGGTGTATGGTGACAAAGTAGATTGGGTGTTCTTTGCTTGTCTTCTTCTCTGATGATTAAAGCGACCATGGCCGAGGTAATCGCTTATGTATAGATATAGCGTCTCCCCGATGTCGGCATAGACGGGTCGGGAGAGTTTGAAGATGAGCTTTCGATTGCTGAAACCTATGCTCTATTCCTCCCCCAGTGAAGTCTTTATTCCCCTTCAACACTTTGAAGAATGGGGTGCTCTTGTCGGTTGACCGAGAGATGAAACGGGCGAGAGCCGCCATCCTCCCGGTCAACATCATAACCTCTTTTCGATTCCTCGGCTCCGGTAGGTCCAAAGGTGTTGCTTGGACTTTCTCTGGATTGGCATCAATTCCCCCGGCGCGACAAGTACGTCGAGGAACTTACCTGGCCGGACACCGAAGTTGCATTTCATTGGGTTAAGTTTCATCTTGTATTTCCTTAGTGAACAAAATGTTTCGCTCAACTCGGCCAAGTGCTCGCTGTCAGACTTGCTTTTTACAATAGCATCGTCGACGTAAGCCTCGATGTTTCGCTCTTTTTGATCTTGAAACACTTTGTCCCCCACCTAGTGTAAGTTGCGCCAAATTTTCAAACCGAACGGCATCATTTTATACATGTATGTGCCGTGTATGGTGATGAATGCGCACTTAGGCATGTCTTCTTGACCATAAATACACGATGGTACCACGAGAAGGCGTCGAGCGGGCTCGGATAGTGTAGCCTGCTGTTGCGTCTAATAAAATATCTATTCGAGGCAAGGGATAACAATATTTAGGGCATGCTTTATTAAGATTTGTAAAATCAACACACATCCTCCACCCCCCTGATGACTTCTTCACCATTACAACATTTGCTAGCCACTCAGGGTAAGTACAAGGCATGATAAAGCCCGCCTCTAATAGTTTATCTACCTCGGCCTTGATGGCGTCATCCTTTTCGGCCGAGGAGTTCCTCATCTTCTGCTTGACAGGGCGAGCGTTGGAGAGTACGTTCAGCTTGTGAACGATCACCTCTCGGCTCACGCCCGGCATCTCGGCGGGAGTACGCGAAGACGTTTTGTTCTTTCTCGGCAGGTCTAGGAGGTCGGCTCTGAACTTTGGCTCCAGGCCGACACCGACAGTTACGGTGCGTCCTGGGTCAATCTCCACTTGCTCGGTCTCGGCTCCTTCGACCATGCTGACGTTGTTGGTGCTCATCGGATCACCCTCTTGTCGTAAGGATGGGTTCTTCCCCTTCTCTGATTTCTTCGCCACTTTGAGGGATTGCATGTTACACCCTCTGGAAGATATTTGGACATTGATAACTTCATCTCTCTCGTCCTTTGAGACGAGCTTTTGTGCCTCCCCCCGGTCCGAGACATACATCAGTGTCAGGGCCCGGATGGACATTACAGCATCGGCCTCGCTCAAAGTAACCCGGCCTGTCAGAACATTGTAGGCGGACGAACCATCAATGACCACGAACTCAGATAAAACGTTCTTGGCCGCATCCGCCTCGCCGAACATCACCGGCAACTGATTGACCCCGGGGTACCAGGCCGGCCCCGGAGAAGCCTGCGGTGGGTTGGTGCGAGGACTCATGTCCTCAATCTTGGGACCGAGGTTGAGGAAGCATTCCTGAACATGATGTTTGTGTAGGCGCCTGTATCAATTAGGCACTTCTTAACCAAGTGGTTGGATATGTCCAGTGGACTACCGGTCGTCATTTTCGGGTTACGACTCCTTCGTAGTCTTTCTTTCCGATGGTTATATCGGGGACGGTGGAAGCGGGGACTGCTGTGGTGGGCACAAAGTTGATGGCTTGGTAAAGCTCATTTAGGTGCCGTTTGTGCCCATTAGCCGATCCTCCGTTCTCGTTTCCTCCGATAACCACCTGGATCACTCCCATCCTCTGGAATACTGATTTCCTGTTCGCCCCGTCGGAGCTCGTTTCTGGGGCCCCAGCTACGTACTTGCTGAGGGCCCCCTTCCGGATCAGCTCCTCGATGGCGTTCTTCAGATGTCGACAGTCATCGGTCTTATGGCCGGGCTGGCCGTGGTAATCGCAAAATTGGTTTGCGTCGCCCTCCGCCCTCGTCTTGGGGGGTCTTGCCCACTTCTGCCCTTCATTCTTGCTCAGGGCATAGACCTCGGCCGTTGATTTGACCAGGGGGGTGAGACCGTGATACCTCTTCTGGGTGTATGGTCCCGAACTCCCCCCGGCGCCCGCCGAGCTCTGTTTCCTGTTTGATCTTTCAGGCCGTGACCTATTCATGTCACGGCGACCTTAATCAGTATTCTCCCGGTGGCTCCTCTTTTCCTGGTGCCCAGCTTCACTGTGGCCTACCCAGGTCTTGTGGTAATCCTCCACCTTTACGGCTTGGTCCGCCATCTTTCTGGCGGAGTCTAGGTTGAGGACCTCGCACTTGATCAGCTCATTTTTGAGCTCGCCTTTCGGGAGGCCTTTCATCAGTGCAAAGGCCGCCAATTCGATGTTCAGATCGCGGATCTGCTGAGCTTTTGCATCGAACCTCTTCACATAGCTTCGTAGAGACTCGTCCTCCCCCTGTCGGATAGTGAGCAGATCCGATGTCTCCACGGCCCTTCTCCTGTTGCAGGCGTACTGGGCTATGAAGTTATTCCTGAGGTCGGCGTAGCAGTATACCGAACCGTTAGGCAGCCCCTTGTACCAACTCTGGGCCATCCCATGCAGGGTTGTTGGGAAGACTCGGCACCATACCTCATCAGGCTGTTCCCATACCGACATGTAAGACTCGAAAGCCTTGGCGTGGTCGGTAGGGTCACTGTCCCCTTTGTATGATAGGGACAGCAGCTTCAGTTTGGTCGGCACGGAGACTCCGAGGACATAGGCATTGAGGGGCTGTCTGACCATGTGTCGAATGACACGCAGCGATCGGCTCCTCGCAACCCTTGTCCGGCTTCTCTCCCCGTGGGGGGAAGGGCTTCTTGTTGTCTGACTTTGGAGAGTCGGACTTCTTTCTTCATTTCTTCGGGGGTGGCCTCGTTGTTGCCGCGGCGACGCTGTCCTCCCGCGAGGTGGGGAAGGACTTTGGTCTGCCACTGACACCACGGGCACCGCCGGCGTCCTTCCATACTCAGCTCCTTGTATTGCTCTGGTCAAGTTGATCGGAGTCACTTTATGGGCCCTGGTCACCTGCGGGTGTGCTGCCGTCACCGTCGTTGCGGCGGGGATGATCGGCGTATTACCCATCAGGTCCAGGAACAGGTTCAGTTTGGCTGCATCGACCACATGTCCCATGACAGTGACTTGGCTTGGTGGCGGCGGTGTTTCTGGTAGTATGGGCATCCCGTACGCCGGTTGAATGACTCGGCCGGTGGGGAACTGCCCAATCTCAGAATTATGGACTGTGTCATCCTGATAGAATGCAGTTTCGTCGCTCACAATTACTTCTTGTTGCTTTGACATCTTCTTAGCTTACTGGGTGGGTTTTGTTTTGTGTTGTTTTTTTTTTTTTTAAGGGATTTTGACTAGCTTTTAGTATGTTTCCCCACAGACGGCGCCAATTGTTCTGGGTGTAATTCCGGTGCAGGTTTGTTACCACGTAAGCTTGTAGAATGATGACTTTGCTTGACTCTTCCTTTCGGCCTCAGCCTGTCGGCCTGTCACTTGGGTCTCGGCTAGGCAACTAGCCAGCCGGGATACACATCCGCGTACTCACATCCAAGACCCCTCGGCATGGAGTCAACAGGGCCCGCCGGCCTGCCATGGGTCCCCCGGCCGAGGGTAGAACAGTCTTTTCACCTGCTAGCCACTTGGCCACTTGGCCACTACGTGACAAAAGGTGAAAGTCTATAAATACTCCTCAACCCTCATTGAGGAAAAGGGCCGAAAATAATCAATTAAACACACTAATCTGGTATAAACTCCCATATCTCTCTACAATATACTTTTCCAAGTAACACACAACTTAATCCCTTTTAAGTTTACTGACTTGAGCGTCGGAGTGAGTTCGCTCGGTACAAAGCCGAGCCCTCAGTTTGTTCATTGTTTCAGGAGAGGCCGAAAGGAAGAGTCAAGCAAAGTCATCATTCTACAAGCTTACGTGGTAACAAACCTGCTCCGGAATTACACCCGGAACACTAATAATCGTCACCACTCAAAACTGTCAACACTATCGCAACCATAACTACATACGACCTTACTTCATAACCATACATACTACTACAAACACAGCCATTACCTTTAATAATATCAACCACAAGTCAAATCTTATTCTACACCAAGACTCAAAACTTCCAAATATGTCGCAACACGTAGAACCATCAAGCTCCCTTTGTCGCATCCTACTCCTCTAAGATAATTGTTATTGTGACACCCCCACATACTAAGGTGCCTTACCAGGACCACCCTAGCATGAGAGACCGTCACCATCTCGGTTGCTCGAGGTTAGTATATCAAAGTTACCAATCCAAAACACAATTATTAAACTATAACTGATTAATGTTTACATGTTCCAAAATCCAAAACCAAAATAAAGGTTACTAATGTTCAACAACTAAAAGTGAACGATAAATCTCATGACAGCGGAAGCTAGACTTGAGTGATTACTCCCCATCTCGTCCCCATAGATAGAAAACATCATCCCCTGTCATAATCTGCTCACCATCCCCGAATGGATCACCGCAAATTTTATAAAACAACAACGGGGTTCGTTACTGTACAATCAAAATAAGACAAGTACGAAAAGATAAACAGCTGATCATCATCCACCTCCAACTCCCAATCACAACATGTAACCGACTACACACTAAAGTGTGTAGCCCTGCCAATAGGGGACTACTGCCGTACCCACCTAAGCCCCCGCTCATGAACGAGCGATAACCCTGTCCATTAACTTGCACATCCCCTCCTGTGGCGTGTTCCACAGAGGGCGAAATTAAGGCGTGAAGCCACTCCCGCAAGTAACTCCACTCAGCCGACGACGCACCTCGTGAACATCACCATCAACCATTACAACTCCAACACCCAACTCCAATTCAACAATCAGCAGATAATCACAATATCAATCGTACAACAATCACAATACAATCTTAAATCAATTAACAGCAAACCGAGTAGGGAAACCCTACCTTAGCACAAACTGCAATGAGATACACAAGCAAGTTAGAAAGGCTCCTCTACGAATTCTCCACCTAACAACAATCACATAATTCCAATTACCATATGCAAAAACCCCTTTCCCCCAAATCACAAATTAGGGAAAAACCCTAAAAGATAAATCAATAGAACTTATGAAATCAAAGGCTTACCGACACAATCGATGCAACTAAGGATGAAATAGACACACGAACGATCCACGCACTTAAAAGAGAGATTTGGAGAGGATTGGAGTTACGTTGTATTGTTTAGGTTTTGTAAAAATGATTAGAAACTGTAAAACGCGTCTTAAATAACTCTAATCCTTTCTAAATCAAACCGCGGAATTAATACCCGTCGGACCGGATACTCGGTCGAGTATAGAGTATACTCGGCCGAGTATCCTCTGCTCGGTCGATTATTCCCATACTCGGCCGAGTATTCCTGGGCAGTAAACTTTCCAGAAACACACGACACACTTACTCGGCCGAGTAAGCCATATTCGGCCGAGTAACAGACTTAGAAAACCGTGGTATTACAGTCTTCCTTCCTTAAAAAGGACTTCGTCCCCGAAGTTCACACTATACACACAACACAAGACCAACAAGAGCCAAACAACTCCCAGTGCATAACTCAAAAACACCCACACAACTGACCAGATGACACAAACATAGCTAAACCAACTGAAAACATAACTAAACTAACTCAAAAACAAGCATGCGACCATCTCCTACCCCCCCTAAAAGACAACGGTTACGTCCTCGTAACCATGCATACCTGATCGAAAAGGTGGGGAAAGCGCTCTCTCATAGCCTCCTCTGGTTCCCATGTGGCCTCTTCCATATTATGATTAGACCAAAGCACCTTAAGTAAGACGGTCTCACTATTCCTTGTCTTGCGTACTTTGCGGTCTAAGATTTCTTTAGGAATCTCCGCATAAGATTAAGATTCATCAAGCTCTATGTTCTCAACCTCAAGCACATGTGATAGATCACTCACATACTCGATCCAAAGCTGGTGGTAAACCTAACCTGTAGGCCACCTCACCTACACGATCCAAAATCTTATACGGACCAATAAACTTCTGGCTTAACTTAATGATGCGTGTCTAATATATGATGTTTTGCACCTCATTTCACACGCATTTCAGAGCTCAATTGAGTAGTTTATGCTACTATTTCCCTTGTTTCGTGTATTTCTTCCTTTTTGTGTGATTTTGTAGGAATGTGAAGAATATGGCGGAAAATGGACCAAATCTGTCCCTAAGTACTTAGCATTGCATTTTACATGAAGTATTGACTCGAGGAATGAGCTTGGTGCGCGTTTCAAGGCCTAAAGATAGCAAAAACATGGGTGTGTACGAGTTTAACGAGCAAAGAAGCACTTCACGATATTGTAGCCTGCTTCAGATGGCAATATCTCGAGTTCTAAAGTTGGTAATCGAGTGATTCCAATTGGAGGTGAAATCTTATCCTCTTCGCTTTCCAACGCCGCGTAAAACGCCTGATTTGACCAAGTAACGAAGAAATGGCAGCTGTTTTAAGATTGGTGCGCACTGCAGGAATCGTCAGAATGCATTACTGTACTCAAAGCGTCTGCTACAACATTAGCCTTACCCTCGTGATAGATGATCTCCATGTCGTAGTCCCCAATCAACTCCATCCATCGCCTCTGTCTCATGTTAAGCTCTTTCTGAGTGTAGATATATTTCAGACTCTTATGACCTGAAAACACCTTAAAGGTTGTCCCATAAAGATAGTGTCTCTAAATCTTAAGAGCAAAAAAAACTGCACCCAGTTTCAAATCATGAGTAGGATAGTTCTCCTCATACGGCTTCAGATGCCTCGATGCATAAGCTATAACCTTCCCATTCTGCATCAAAACACATCCTAACCCATTCTTTGAAGCATCGGTGTATACTTCAAAGTTCTCACTTCCCTCAGGTAAGGCTAGGATAGGAGTTGTGGTCAAACGCTCTTTTAAGATCTGGAACGCCGTCTCACAACTCTCATCCCACCGAAATCTGGTCTCTTTCCTCATCAAAGCTGTCATAGGCCTCGCGATCGTAGAGACGTCTTTCACGAACCTCCTGTAGTAACCATCTAAACACAAGAAACTCCGAATCTCAGCAACATTCTTCGGTGATTCCCACTTGGTCACTGCCTCAATCTTGCTAGGATCCACCGACACACCCTCTTTAGATGTCACATGACCCAGAAAAGCCACTTCCTCTAGCCAAAACTCGCACTTGGATAGCTTGGCATATAGCTGATTATCTCGCAAAGTCTGCAAAACTAACCTCAGATGCTCCTCATGCTCCTTCTTAGTCTTAGAGTAGACTAAGATGTCATCAATGAAGACAACTACAAACTTGTCCAAGAACGGACTAAAAACCCGGTTCATAAGATCCATGAAAGCTACTGGTGCATTCGTCAAACCAAAAGGCATCACTACATATTCATAGTGACCATAACGAGACCGGAAGGCTGTCTTAGGAATATCCTCATCTGCTATCCTCAACTATTGATAACCCGACCTCAAATCGATCTTCGAGAACACCCCTACGCCACTCAGCTGTAAAAAAGATCATCAATCCTTGGCAAAGGATAATTGTTCTTCACCGTGACACGATTCAGCTCTCTGTAGTCGATGCATAGCCTCATGCTCCTATCTTTATTTTTCTTATACAACACTGGTGCTCCCCACGGTGATACACTAGGCCAGATATACCCCTTGTCTAACAGATCATGTAGCGGTTTCTTCAACTCTTCCAGTTCCTTAGGTGCCATACGGTACGGTGCTTTGGATATAGGACATGTCCCAGGTTTAAGCTCCACATTGAAGTCGATATCTCTCTTAGGTGGTAACCCCGGTATCTCATCTGGAAAGACATTACTAAACTCTCCAACCACAGGTATGTCAGATCCTGTCAGCTGCTCTGCGCGGCGATCTGTCACTTGGCAAAGAATCAAGGGGCACTTCTTCCTCAAACATAACTTTAAGGTCATTACAGCGATGCACTTACACTTTGGCCTCACCACAGACCCCTTATAAGACACTCTGACACCCATGGGACCCTTTAAAGACACTTTCTTTTGTCAGCAATCTATCTTAGCATCATACTTACCCAACCAATCCATCCTGACGATGACCTCAAACCCATCCATAGAAAACTCTAACAAGTTGACCGGTAAGTCTACCCCTCCAACCAACATGGACACATCTCTATACAACTTAACACAAGACACCGACTCCCCAGAAGGTATAAACACATTATCTTTTACAAGCTCATGCTCCCCCAAACCCATAGACAATGCATGACCTCTAAACACAAAAGAGTGTGTTGCCCCTGAGTCAAACAAAACAAAAGACGGTGTATTATGAACAAAAAAGGTACCGATAACTACATGAGCATCGCTCTCAGCTTCTTGTTTGCCCATCATGAAGAGCTTCCCGCTACTTTTTTGGCCTCCACCCTGGACCGAGGTGTTTGAAGTAGTCGGCTTAGCTGCCGAGTTCTGAGTCACACTGTTGTTCGGGCGCTGATATGATCCTCCACTATTGCGGTTGAAGCCGCCATTGTTGTTGATCTGTCCTCCACGGTTACCCCAAGACCCAGATGGCCTGTTGCTAGCAAAACTCTGGCCCGGAGCCTGAGAGAAACTCCCCTGATAAGCTCCTGAAACCCCTCCAACTCTGGCACTGGTACAGTCGTGCCTCTTGTGACCCACTCCACCACAATTCAAGTAAGTAAGGTTGGAGTTGTCACTAACACTCCGACCACCACCTCTTCCCCATGCTCGAGATCCCCAAAAAAACCCAGATCCTCTAGAAAAATCCCTAGACTGCCCATAGTTGCTCTTCTTGTGGCCTGACTGATTGCCACTTTCACTCTCTGCTTTCCTCTTCTCAGTGGTGGTTCTCTCCTTAGCCTCCTTGGCCAAGTCCATCAATCTCTCAGCTTGCCCAACCTGGGAGTATACCTCTTTCAGGTCGGTAATAACTCCAGCTGGTAACCTATTCATGATCTTGGGTGCCAACCCCTTCTCGAAATGAAGAGCCATAACCCGCTGCCCCAGCTGCTGTTGGAATATGTGTCCTCCGACAATAATGCGATCACAACTGTCGATCATGATGATCACATGTTTAAATCTCATTTTAAGAATACATGTGGGATGTAATATTTTACAGTCAACTGGTCCACACATATCGGTAATAATTGGCTGACTAGAGTTTGACATTAATGTCGTGCGACGGTGGTGATCAGTTGATCCCCTTAGGTCATATCTAAAGGGTAACACTCTTAATTGATCGTATGTCGATACGGGTTAATTAAATTGCTTAAAATTGACGGACGATTTTGTGAGTATTATTGACGTATCTTATTGTAATTCGATTAAATAAGATACGGTCTAAGTAATCAAATTGTTTTATTACTTAGATGAAATTATTCTTTATGGAAACAATTGAAACGGAATGAATAAATTATTATAAATACAGAATGTTGTAATTTATGATTCGGAAACCCATTACGGTACAAGTAATTATGAATTACTAGGTTAATTTTATAAGTGACATATTTTATTAATATGTTGATTTTTAATTGTTAAAAATACATTTTATACACATAATGTCATGGAACATGTTACAGGTGACAAGTTGACAAATAAATTTTAAAATGAACTTTCCATTTTATAATATATGTACCGAAAATATATGGGGAGGGTTGAGGCTTGTATTATGTTTTATATTATATAAGAAGCATAATCATAAAACCTTATTGATAGCCATGCACACCTAGTTGCTTTTGTGAAGAGTATCTTATTTATGCATTGGCCCTTGCCACCCCCCATACCCGGTTTTCCCTAGAGAAAAGGCCAAGGGTTTCTACAATTTATATTGATACATACACTAAGATATTCACTAGTGTATTATTCATTCTTTTACACAACCAAAACTTAGAGAAGTTTAGCGAGAAAAATACTCATATATTTCCTTCCTCTTGGCCGAAATTACAAGAGACAAAAACAAATATTTTGGGTCAATTTTAGTAATATTATTCTAGTTCTAATAATATTAGTCTTTTAAGAGGTTATCTTGGGTATTCATCTTTGGGAGGGATTCTAAGCTTGAATCTTTGTTCATCCATATAAGGAAAGCTCAGGAATAAGTAAGAAGGAGATCTTACTTGTGCCCTTTAATCTGAAATTCCATAGTAAGAAAGACGATTTCTTCTCTATTCTCATTTAAGTTTGCATGCATAAGATCTAGTTTTAATTTTATGACTAAATTAAAATATCACATATATGAATATGTTATATAATGAGATTAAATTCCCAACAAGCAGTATCAAGAGCATTAGGTTGTTTGCATGCAAATCGGTTTATAGTTTTTCCGAGTTATATGATTAACATACAAAACTAATTAATTTGGTTTTATGAAGAAAAACCTTAAAATAAATTTGCATGTTAAAAGTTTCTGGTCCTAAGTGATTTTTAGGATATTTTGGTTTATTTATGGGTTTTATTGTTCATTTTATATAATAATGGCATTAAAATGTGATTTTTATGATAAAAATGTCATTTTTGGACTAAAAATAGCTAAACTTCGATTTTTTCAGTGTTTTTTGGATATGTTTTCACATATATTATCTTCTGATTACCTGAAAATTTTTATAATAAAATGTTTTGTATTGCTCGAAATATGGATTTTTCAAGTTAAAATCGTATTTAAATGGGTAAATAGGTTAATATGAGTTATATTTCGAATATGGTCATGAAAATTTAGTATGTTGTCACATGCAAGTTTACAAGATTTTTGTAAAATATTTGGCTATAATGAAGTCTTTATGCATGATTTATGAATTTTTGATGAAAAATCACATAAATAGTGACTAAAATTAGTAATAATGCTAAAACATACTTCATGACTTAAGAAAAAACGTCACATGTTGCATTTTATAATATATTTCAGATCTAAAAATGAAAAGTTGGTAAAAATGATTTTTCTCGTATTTTTATGGTCATAATTGTTAAAATCGATAAACCGTAACATTGTTTTTCTCGATAAATTTTCAAAATTTTTAACCTAAGTTTTTGAACATTATGAGTGTCATGGTATTTTTCCAGAATGTTCATGAGTTTAAATTTCAAATTTTGAAATTATTTGAAATTTTTATGATTTAATTTGAAGTTTATGGCATAATTTTGTATTTTAGGTCCATTTATGAACAATATTAAGAAATCTAGGTTAATTATTGTCAAATGTTAGTGGAGACTAATTTTGAGTCCTAAGTTGGTTAGGGTAATTAACTTGTACATAAATATGGATTTATGTAATTATTGTGATTTTTAAAAGGTTAAATCACGCAAATCCGTAAAAACCGATTAATATACGATATTGGCTCCTTAAAGGCGATTTAGCATAAAATTGGGCATGTTCATACATATTATAATGCTGCATTTTATTTATGATTGTCATATTTTAATTTTATGTAATTTTTGAATTATGTAATTTTACTTAGTATGGCCTTAGTTTTAATTGGTATTACCCGAAATGCATGGGAATATCGATTCGGTTGTAATTTATTGTGATCTCGTATCACCGTTTTGTAATTTAATATATTTATTTTTACTTTTAATTACAAATGTATAATAGGAAATTATGTAATTTATTTATTCCGGAGTTCCTTGAAGACGGTGCCACTCGAGAAGGCGATCCATCAAAGTAAATGTTGCCTTGAAATGCGTGCCAAGACCGAAGTTCAAGGGACCAAAGGAGCTGGTTTCCGAATTTGTAATAGTTTATTAGATTTACTATTTTAGGAAGGCCATACTAGGATTTTATTTATACTTTGCATTTTATTTATATGTTGCATGCATCGCTAAATCGCCATAACTAAAACATGCATTATCATTTAAATCGAGTTTATCGACCGTGTCAATTACAATTATCGTAGTTCACCGCTTTAGTTCACTTAAAACGTGATAGATAATAAATTGACATGACCTCTCGCTAAAATAAACAATTGAGACTTAGCCTTACCAAAAACTAGAAACCATGAAAACCTATTTCGTGAGGGAGTGCACTCGGCCTTACCGCGGTACAAACCTTGCTACGTAGGGGAAGTGGGTGATAAATGTCTACCCACCGAATTTATAAAGATGAGGGTTGTATTCGGCTTTACCGATGCCCAAGATGATGTAAATTTGGATCATGGACACATTTATTAGAAATTTGGGTTGAACTCAACAAAAGTATTCTCGACGGTTGCCGGATGTGTTTCGGGCTAAAGATAAATATTAATGTAAATTTATCGACCAAGAGTTCTAAAAGTAGAATCGATTAAAGAGTTAATCCACCGAGTTATATTGATAAGGGTTGTATTCGGCTTTACCGATGCCTAAGTTAATATGAATTTGGGTCTTGGAATCATTTATCAAAGTTGGGTAGAGGTCACTAGATAAATGCAATAAAACTTGTTTAAATTAAAAATTTACGAGTGTTATTATTATTTTGAAAACGACAAATGTTTTATTCCTTCTATTTTTCGTTTTGTAGACCATTTTATTTCTCATAACAAATGGCCGCACCAAACACCAACCCCGCACCTCTCACTATTGTTTCATGGCTCTGATCCTTCATGGATCGTTGTATACTTGAAAAGAATGGGTCAAATTTCTCCGATTGGGATGTCCAACTCAAATTAGCCGCCCAAGGTGACGACAAGCTTCGTTACCTCACCGAGGCCTCTCCACCCGAACCTAATGCTAGGTCGAGTGCCGCCACTAGGGAAGCATATGAGGCTTACCAAAAAGAGTCCGCCGCTATGAAAAATGTGTTGATTTTTGCGATGGAGGCGGATCTCCAAAGGAGAGTCTTTAAAATGTGCACTGCTTATGAAATCTATTCCAAACTTGTGACAATGTTTTCGCAAGCTCCGAGGATCGTCCAATATGAGGAAGCCTCGACATTCTTTGATCTCGATTTTAAGAAGGGCCAAAAGGTTAGCCCTCACGTACTCAAATTGTTGGAGCTAGTCGAGACATTGAAACTTCAAAAGGTTGAAATCCACAAAGAGCGCATTGTAGATAGGATTCTACACTCCTTATCCAAAGTCAATGCATATGTTCAATTCCGGGTGAATTTTAACATGAAAGACAAGGACGTGTCTCTTGAAGAGTTGCACAAGTTACTTGTGCAAGTCGAAAGAGACATGGGGTTAAATGTTAACCCACCTAAGGTTGTGCTTAATATAAGCACCAAGAGCAAGGGGAAGTTCAAGAAAAATGGGAAAAAAGGGTAAGAGGCAAGCTCCCATGTCCACCAAGGCTAAGACTTTTGAAGCTAGCACTTCCAAGACCAAGAAGGGTCCTCTTGATAAATGCCATTATTGTAATGGTGTTGGACATTGGAAAAGGAATTGTTCCAAGTACCTTGGTGACATCAAAGCTGGAAAGATCACTCCAGTAGGTAAATGACTATCCTTTCTTTTATGTTTCTAATTCAACTATGGTATTTTGATACAAAGTTGTGATAATGTATCCCCTTTTTATTGTAAATAGGGCCTCCTCCAAGCAAAGACAAAGGAAAGGAAAAGCAAGCTTGAGAAATCATCAAGGAGCTAGGAGTAGCTACCAATGAAGCTTGGCTTTTTATTATTGTCTTATTTTAAGTTGTGTTTCGGATTTTTAGAACTATTTTGATTTCCGTGTTTGACATGGAAATGGTTGATCCTTTCTAAACAATGGTTGTATTTTGGATTATGGTGGCTTGGTTTACAACCCAAGTCACCTCTTTTATCGTATTTTCTTGTTCTAAAAATTCGTCTTTATATGCTTGCACATAGAAACATATGCTCATCTACTTAAAGTGATCCAATAGACAACTATAATGATGGGATTCATTATATGTCCACAAGCTTAAGGCTTGTGTATGATCAATTATAAAGTGATGTTGAGTTGATGAACTCTCCTAAAGAAATGTCAATTACCAAGTACACTCATCAAATTTAAATTCTATTAGTCAATCTATGAGATAATCCTCCTTCTACTTCAAAATCATCACTTGTGTCTCATAAACTATCTTTGAATATTTAGTGTATTTATTCTAAAGATAGAGTGGAGAAAAATGAAGAGACACAAAGAATACAAAGAATAATTTGTATACTTGAGTAAATGAGATCTACGAAAGAAAGAATGATTTGTATACCTAAATAGATAGTATACACGAATAGATGAGATCTATGGTCTCGAATGGATGAGATCTACATGACAAAAGAGACCAAGTGAAGTAATCAAAAGAATATGTTCTCAAGATAACTACACGAGGAGACTAAAAGAAATTTTTGAAAGAAAATGACTAAAGAAAAGTCTTAACAAGAGATTTGGCTAGTTTATGAACAACATATGACCAAGAGTTTCAATATTGATATTTACTTAAGAGTCGAAATGAAACAAAGTTGCATCCTTGAATATAAATGAGATTTATGATTAAAAGTTGCAAAGGAAGATATGCCGATATCTACAAAAGCTAAGTTAATTGTTAACCACGCTAGTGTCATTACTTAACCTCATTATGAAAATGAAATGGTTAAACCTCCTTCCGAAAAAGGGTATTTTGAGAAGGACGTGTATTAAATGGAATTTCACATTTAAATAATGACATTGCTACGCATCATTATAAAAATGAATGAGTTAGAGATTAAAATCTCTTTCCATAAAGTTTAAGACTGAAACCTTTTCAAAATAGGTATTTTGAAAGGATATGTTGGGAACATATATGGTTTTAATCTTAATAACTTGGCAAAGCAAAATGTATTTCAATTCTTGAAATGTTTCGATTGAGTAGTTAATTGCGAAACATGTGGAATTAAGTGGGAGTTTGAAATTATCATGTGAAGACATGAAATTTAGTGGGAGCAATCATCTTGTAAAATTTATAACTCATTACTCATTGAGAATGACGAGCTAGTACTATCTTTCACAAAGAAGTATTTGAGTTTTCAATTCTAAATGAAAATGGACTATGATGAATCCAATCACATCATGGGATGTTGGATAGATATTGAGATATACACATCAAATCAACGAGAAACATAGGTTATTCATATCGATGAAAATGGAATTACCATAATTAGTCATGGTCATTCATTGAACCTAAGAATGGTTGATCACATGATTAAAGATTACTAATGTTTCCGCCATTAGAATAATCATGCACATGTCCAATAATGAATCATATGCTTAAAAGCATGATGAGTCATTGGTAAGCCATAGAAGAATCATCATGAATTCTCGAGGAGAACTAATGAGCTATTCTAGTGTTTGACAGAACACTCTGTTATGTGACAAGAAGTTGCACATATTGAAGTTCGAAAACGCGTAAGGATTTATGAAGATCCTAAGCTAATTAAGCTTAAAGAGAAATAAGAAGTTGGAAGGATACTAAGTTATAGTAAGAGGTTACTCAAAACTAGTATTTTCTAATATGCTAGGACTTATGAGAAGTGCTAGGCTAATCATCTTGACAATTATTGCAAGACCCTACAAAACGTATACCTAGTGCATTGCGAGTTGGTAGAACACTTGACCAAAGGTTAAGTTATATCATCCACCACAATTCGTTGGTTATGTGATAAACAATTAGAAAGTTCTTTCAAGATAAAGAACCTAAACCTAGGTTGGGAACCTAGATGTGTACTTGGTAAGGTTCATGCTATGAGAGATAACATGAATATAAAGGAAAGTGCAATACAAGAAGTATGAACACATGGATACATGGTATGTTAAACTTCTATTGCAATCAACAAGTGTTTTCACACTTATATACATCACAAGGTAGTAATATTGTATTGACTACTCGAATATGATGTCCACATTTGTCGCTTGAGTTATTATTAAATCACCTTATACTTTGTCACATCCAAATGGGTTGTAGAGACAATTGAACCCCGTTAAAGTGAATCAGATTAACATTGTATTCGCCCATAGTCACTTACATGAGGTGACGTCTCGAAGTGACTAGAGTGTGATGCGATTGATGGCAAGTTCAAATGCCATAGAGTAATATGAGATGACTAGTCGTTCACATAGGCAGACTGTTAGGAACACTTTGTTGGGCCTTATGACCGCTTATAGAGTTCTGGAAAATTTATATAGCCTGGTCGTGGCGAGAGCTACTATAGTATTCTAATGAGTCGATTGTTTTGACTAAAGACTGTTCCCCTAAGGTGGCACAGTTTCAGATTAACTTTGATTTATGTTACTACGACCTTCGTAAATGGGATCAAATGGGCATATTTTGGGTTATGATGGTTGTGGCTAGTCGAAGAGAATAAGTGCGATAGGAATTGTCCACCCCTTGTCAGGGTTATAACAATATCTCAGGGCCACTCGAGGAGTAATGAACTGGAAATGTGTGGCCACGCTCGGAAGGTATCTATGGTAGATAATTCACGTCAATCAGTTATTCTCCAGATCGAGGAAACCACTCTCGATATGATCACTTGCAAGTACGACCTGAAAGACACCTTGCATTGAGGGGGAGATAGTAATAGGACAAGATAATTGGTGACGCACACTTGTCGAGGACAAGTGGGAGATTGTTGGAATATGTGTCCTCCGACAATAATGCGATCACAACTGTCGATCATGATGATCACATGTTTAAATCTCATTTTAAGAATATATGTGAGATGTAATATTTTACAGTCAATTGGTCCACACATATCGGTAATGATTGGCTGACTAGAGTTTGACATTACTGTCGTGCGACGGTGGTGATCAGTTGATCCCCTTAGGTCATACCTAAAGGGTAACACTCTTAATCGATTACTTAATTGATCGTATGTCGATACGGGTTAATTAAATTGCTTAAAATAGATGGACGATTTTGTGAGTATTATTGACGTATCTTATTGTGATTCGATTAAATAAGATACGGTCTAAGTAATCAAATTGTTTTATTACTTAGATGAAATTATTGATTATGGCAACAATTGAAACGGAATGAATAAATTATTATAAATACAGGATGTTGTAATTTATGATTCGGAAACCCATTACGGTACAAGTAATTATGAATTACTCGGTTAATTTTATAAGTGACATATTTTATTAATATGTTGATTTTTAATTGTTAAAAATACATTTTATAAAAATAATGTCATGGAACATATTACATGTGACAAATTGACAAATAAATTGTAAAATGGACTTTCCATTTTACAATATATGTACCGAAAATATATGGGGAGGGTTGGGGTTTGTATTATGTTTTATATTATATAAGAAACATAATCATTAAACCTTATTGATAGCCATACACACCTAGTTGCTTTTGTGAAGAGTATCTTAGCCATGCATTGGCCCTTGCCACCCCCATACCCGGTTTTCCCTAGAGAAAAGGCCAAGGGTTTCTACAATTTATATTGATACATACACTAAGATATTCACTAGTGTATTATTCATTATTTTACACAACCAAAACTTAGAGAAGTTTAGAGAGAAAAATACTCATATATTTCCTTCCTCTTGGCCGAAATTACAAGAGACAAAAACAAATATTTTGGGTCAGTTTTAGTAAGATTAATATTATTCTAGTTCTAATAATATTAGTCTTTTAAGAGGTTATCTTGGGCATTCATCTTTGGGAGGGATTCTAAGCTTGAATCTTTGTTCATCCATATAAGGAAAGCTCAAGAACAAGTAAGAAGGAGATCTTACTTGTGCCCTTTAATCCGAAATTCCATAGTAAGAAAGACGATTTCTTCTTTATTCTTATTTAAGTTTGCATGCATCAGATCTAGTTTTAATTTTATGACTAAATTAAAATATCACATATATGAATATGTTATATAATGAAATTAAATTCCTAACAACTGCATGTCTTCTGCGTAGCATGACAAGTCAAGGAACCGGTGATAGTACTCTGTAACAGTCATGTTATCAGACATGGTGAAAGAATCAAACTCGGATCTCAACTTGTGATGGATGTGCTCCGGTATTAATTGCTCTGTAATACCCAAGATATTCAAGGACTCTGTTGACCGACCCTGTTGACCAAGACAGACAGTAGGGATGAATGGGTGAGGGATCAGGCTTATAACATGAGCTTTATAGGATTGCTTACTCGACCTATTAGAGGCTACTCGGCCGATTATCACCTATACTCGACCGAGTAGAGCCTACTTGGCCGAGTACTCCAGTACTCGACCGAGTATGGCTGCTGTCGATGCGATAATATAAAACGCAAGTTCGCGAGATTCATTTCATTTCCCATTTTCCTCGACAGTTCCTCTTTCTCTAACCCTAGCCTAACTCCCTCTCCTATCACCCAATCTCTACACACTCTCATGTATATAGCCTAAACCTCCACCATGGGAAGGACGGGATTCGCTTAGGAAGGATGGCGTACGTGGTTGTCATCTATGTCACCGTCGATGCGCGTTGTTAGGATGCATATTGGAGTCCTGCTTGGCTGTTTATGGATGTCTTTCATGGTTTGTGACGAGGTAGAGTTTCCCTACACAGTACTTTTAATTGATTGAGATTATTATTATTTCATAATTATTGTTATCTGCTGATCATCGGTGTCCGGGTGTTGTTGTGATGGTGTTGGTGTGGAGATGTTGTGACAGCTGTGATGCTGTGTGTGTTGTGTTTGTAGTGGAGTCACTTGCGAGAGTGGCTTCACACCCTAGTTCGCCCTCCGTGGAACCCGCCATAGGAGGGGATGTGCACATTAAGGGACAGGGATTGTTAGTCGCTCGTTGATGAGCTGGACTAGGTGGCATGGGCTGCGGTCACCCACTGGCGGCAAGGATTACCTGTTGCGATGGGTAATCTGGCAGGGCTACACACTTCAGTGAGTAGTCGGTTACTGTGCGAGATCGGGAGACTGGGTTAAAGGATGATCAACTGGTTATATTGTTTATTTTCGTTACGTTTGATTAGTCGATACTGACCCCGTGTTGTTTTGTGGTATCTGCGGTGATCCATTCGGGGATGGTGAGCAGCTGGCTTAGCAGGTACAGTTGCTTGTGGCTGCTAGGATTGGAGGGATCGAGTCATCACGCTAATGGTCTAGAAGTGTTGTAACACGAGTGTAGTAGTTATTATCTTTATAGAGGGATGTATACAGAGTTATGTTGTATAAACACAATAATGCAATGTAAATGTTCTTTTGTTGTCCTATTTGATCTACTTCCTCGGGAAACCGAGATGGTGACACCTTCAGACACGGGGATGGTCCTTGGTAAGGCATTCTGGTGTACGGGGGTGTTACATGCTCCTTCATGGTGCTCTTCAGACCTGCCCACGGTATAGCACCGAGCCCCTCATCCCTGTAGTATGCCCTTGCATCTTCCTTCACATTCTGCCACCAAACTGCAGCCTCACCCCTCAGGTAGTACACCACCTGCTCCACAGCCAACTCCGGCGGACACTTCACAACCTCGAGGAGACTCTTCATCTCGCGGTGCCAGTTATCAAGAAGCTTAGGTTCTCCGGTGCCCTCGTAAGTCGATGGGTTGAAGCGGGCAATGATGGTGCTCAGGTGCGTTGCATCCACTGGTTTCTCAGCCCCCTTACCCACATTCTTAAGAGCCTCTAGGAGTGCTTCCTGCTGCTCGATCTTACGGGCTACCTCATCTGTGGTGATCTCAGATGCTTGGATATACGCTGCTGACCTCTTTGGCGGCATTTTGAGCTAATAATAGCAAGGAAACGTAAGCACATAGTGTTAGAAATTATTAATCTCATTAATTTACATATTCTTATATGAAACATTTTATTTAGTCATAAAATAAATTTTAGATCTTATGCATGCAAACATAAATAAGATAAGAGAAGAAATCATTGTTCTTACTATATGATTTCGGTTTTATGGGCACCAACAAGATCTCCTTCTTGTTAGTTCTTGAGATTTCCAATAATGGATGAACATCCATGACTTTAAAATAGAAGCCCTCCAATAAGTAACACCCAAGACTATCCCAAAATCCCACAAACTAACATGTACTAGATATTTGTAATGTGGTTTACCTTAAAATCGATTACTAATACTCATATACTACTACTAGTATTATTAGTGTTTGGTTTGTACAAATTTGATTCATAAAACTTGATTTTATGAAGAACAAGAGAGAGAAGGTTGTTGGGTTTTCATAAAACATGAGAGAATGAATTATGGAGAAAAACTCTCTATCTTTCTCTCCAAAAACCGGTGGGATTAAGTGGTTATGGACCATTTTTCTTTTTCCTTTTTGTCTTTACAAGACAAATTGTGTAAGCCTTTGTCCATAGTCATGTCACTATCACGTGTCATAGGCAAATGAATAAGACAAAACTTCTAAAATTTGCCCACCAATTTCGGTTTTGATGTGTAATATGGAGTCCATTTTATTTTTGTCAATTGTACAATTGTATGTCATGTGACATGTCTTATGTCATGTTTTAATTTAAAATGCATATTTAACAAATTAAGTATCATTTACAAATTACATAAAACACATTTAACAAATTGACTAGTAATTCAAAATTACTTTCTCATAAAATGGTCATTTAAATACTAGTTAGTATAATTCACAACATCTTGTAATTATAACTAACTTATCATTCTCATCTCGCGTGTTTCGCAAACACCGATTAATTTTAGTAATATAACTTCTTAAATTAATGAATAAAATCTTCTTTAATCACATTATAATAAGATGTCATTTTCTATCTTATGATAATAATTTGTTCAATTTTAAGGAATTAATTAATCTGTATCGACATACAATTGATTAACCTTTTTCAATTAAGGGAATCGTCCTTTAGGTGTGACCTTAAGGGATCAACTGATCACGACAGTAATGTCAAACACTAGCCAGCCAATCATTACCGATATGTGTGGACCAGTTGACTATATATGTTATGTATCATCCCTTTCGTATTCTTGATATGAGAATATGTGATCAATATGATCGACAATTGTGATCGCATTATTGTCGGGGACACTTACTCCAACAATCTCCCACTTGTCCTCGACAAGTGTGCGTCACCAATTCTCTTGCCCTATTACTATCTCCCACTAAATGCAATGTGTCTTTCGGGTCGTACTTGCAAGTGATCATATCGAGAGTGGTTTCCTCGATTTGGAGAATAACTGATTAATCGGAATTTTCTACCATAGAAACCTTCCGAGCGTGGCCACGCATTTCCAGTTCATTACTCCTCCAGTGGCCCTGAGATATTGTTTTAACCTTGACAAGGGGGTGGAAAATTCCTATCGCACTATTCCCTTCG
Organism: Silene latifolia; assembly: GCF_048544455.1. Lineage (NCBI taxonomy): Eukaryota > Viridiplantae > Streptophyta > Magnoliopsida > Caryophyllales > Caryophyllaceae > Silene > Silene latifolia. Next base: position 224,318,527 of record NC_133538.1, on the reverse strand, counting down.
ACTAGCCACAACCATCATAACCCAAAATATGCCCATTTGACCCCATTTACGAAGGTCGTAGTAACATAAATCAAAGCTAATCTGAAACTGTGCCATCTTAGGCGAACATTTTTTAGTCAAAAAAATCGATTCATTAGAATACTATAGTAGCTCTCGCCACGACCAGGCTATATAAATTTGCCAGAACTCTATAAGCGGTCACTGCCCGACAAAGTGTTCCTAACAATCTGCCTATGTGATCGACTAGTCATCTCACATGACTATATGGCACTGAACTTGCCATCAATCGCATCACACTCTAGTCACTTCAAGACGTCACCTCATACAAGTGACTATGGGCGAATACTATGTTAATCCGGGTTCACTTTAACGGGGTTCAATATCTTCATACAACCCGTTTGGATGTAACAAAGTATAATAAAAGAGTTTTAAAATAAAACTCGAACGACAAATGCGATTATCACATATGAATAGTCAATACCTGATTATTATTCCATATTCTATAATCTAATTTGATCTTTTATGTAGCTGTTCATCTCAATTCAATTGAAATGTCATGACTCATCATGTTAAACCTATGAGAAGGCTTTGGTTAGTTGGTTTTATCAACTTCTTGTACCTTACTCAACCGTACTACATACTCGTTTTCCTTTGTAATGTATACATTTGCATTACAAAACTTTTTGAGTACGTGTCGAGATCCAATCAAGACATAGACCCTCTAGCCTTAGAATAGCTCCCACTGTTTTCACAGTGTGCGGGACTCATCCTTCTTGCACATCTCATGATTGTAAGTGTACTCAATTTCCGTTGTAAATATTTCTCATTGTTCTTTATTGCCTAGAACGATTCTAGAAAATCTATTTCTTAGATAACATAGCCATAATGGTATCTTAACCATCCTAATGTGTTTTTTCAATTGTCAATTGTCATTTGTGTAACACCCTTACACAAAATTGCTTCAAAAACACTTTGCATTACATCCTTAATGCTTCTGCAAGCACTTAAGGGTAATCTTTATGGCTTACTTGGTAACTATTACTTAAATTCGATTTGAATCAATTCATCATACTCAAAGTATATGAAGTGTTATACATCATTTCCTATTTAATTGATTCGGCAGCGGAAGCAAATGGAATCAATCAAATATGTTCAATTCGATTGAACTAGTCATGAATCTTATCAACATAAGACTCCTTATTTGAAGCTAATATCATGTGGATTTATCTCCATAAATCCGGATATTAAAGATGTACTATATTTCTCCAAAGTCTTAAATCATTCGCAATGATCAATATGTCATCCACATATAAGACTACTAAAATTTCCGTAACTCTCACTAAACTTCATGTATAAACACAACTTCTCGACTTATCGGTAAAATTTTCATACCATGATCAAATCATTGATTCCAACTCATTGATGTCCTACTCAAGACCCTCTCTTAAGTTTCACATTAACTTAGGATGGCAAGAATCTACAAAACTCAAGACATGTATTGAATACATTCCTTCTAATTGAAGAAGTGGGTTTTAGATTCACTCGCTATATGTATATCATCATAATGAAACACAATCCCTAAAAGATCCAAATAGACTTAAGCATTTCAACTAGTGCAAAACCCTTTGCCACCAATCAAGCTTTGATATCTAACAGTTCACTTGGAATTAATTTCGGATTTTCATGGCTCTAAGCCTTGTAATGAGTTGTGACTTAAACACTCTCATGTAAGTCTTATGTTCATTACTTTCCAGAAGTAACTTGAATCAAACAATTTCTTTGTAAGTTGTAAGCTCTTTACTTTCTTAAAAGTAACATGGATTCATCATATTCAACAAGTGATGAATTTAACCTCCTAGGTTTTGAAGAAACAACGTTTTACACAAAACGTCTCATGTAGCAAGGAAAGACCAGTTTCTTGTGACATAGCATTGTTTGTGGCTCTTGAATAATTTCTCCCACTCTGTCTTCTAGAAATAAACTTGTATTTTAGAAAGACAGCTTCACGAGCCACAATACCGTTGTACTCGTGATTATAGTAAGGAAAACTGAGCATTTGTTTCTTTTGAAAACTTACAAACATGGTACCCTACCATTTCATATCTCATATGATTCGTTTTAGATTTAGTGGAAAAATAATTTAGACAAAATGATAAAACCCCAAAGAGGATCAAGTAACTCAAAGTAACTTGATTGAAGTCCAAACCATATTGAATAGCGTTTGATTTCTTTATCCAACCACACATTATCCCATAATGCGTGCTAAGAGAGATTAATTTGTGATACTATATCACATTTCCTTTGGTTTATATCAAAGTCTTCACTTTGATAATCACATCACGACTAAATCGTGATTCTTTGAACTCATTGAATTTCTTCAAGGATTTCTCTATTTACCTTATTAAGTAAACACATTAGCGTCAACTTAAATCGTTGGTAAAAGAAAATGATCAACCTATTTTGGATCAATGATTTACAACTTCGATCTCCTTTTCAACCAAAAAAGGGCACGAGACGTCTTGTTTTGAATACAAGATACGCATATATCATAAGATCTAACGGTTTCAAGAGTACTCGATAACTCTTTGCGTTCATCATTCCAGAATCTAAGGTTTAATCTTGGGTTACCAATTTGAGTCTTGCATCATCTTCATGATGTATCATTCTAGTTTGGTTTAGAATATAATCACCTTGATAATGGGCTAGCCATACATTAAATCATGGTGTATAGGGTCACAAAAGTGAAACCTCTTTTGTATCTTAACAAGTTCATATTCTTATTTAGAGTTTATGCACTTAATAGTCATAATTAAGTATAACTATAAACCCTAAACTAGATTGAGTACACAATGACTCTATCTCTCGATATTATTTGATGCTAGTCGTCATATTCTAATCATCCTATGTATCGCATACAATGATGAAAACCACCATCGGTTTCTAATATTGACGAAATGGTACTAGCAAAACTTATGTTAATTGAATAAACATTTAAAGAAGAAGGTCCCATTAGATGTCCCACAACTAACTTGTTGATTCTTCAATAATTTGGGGTAGTTTTTTTTCTAGTGCCCAACATTTAAGACAATGGAAACTTTATCTGTCGGGATTGATAGGTTTAGTATTGTTATTCTCAATAACGTTACTTTTAACATTGCCTTGTATCAATTCCATTCTAATTTTACTTCTTAGAACCTTATCCTTTTCTTAACGGTTTAAGAGAATGCTCCCACTCATTTCAATGAGTCTTTGCTTAGAGAAGCAAAATTTGAATTTCATGAAGACTACTCTTCATTCGTTCGTTTAGTCTTAAAACTTTCATTGAAGTGGTTGCGGTATTTTGGTCAATTTTGATTTCCAACAAATCTAGTTACCAAAATGATATAGCATTTCAAAGTACTTAACTCAATTAAGCATATGAGAAACACTTAATTGTAAGTAGATATGTTAGTCAAGAATCAAAAACCCTTTTGATCACGAATAACTTTTATCTATACTCTTCACAAGAGATCCTTACAATGGATAATACGAGGTTTTTAGAAGAAAATTCAAATTTGTCTTTAGTTACGATGTTTTAATGGAGATTTGAATAAAAAAACGAAATGATATCGTATATGAATTGCGGTAAAGAAATAGAACAATATCATAACGGAATAGTGGAAAACTTAACATTTATCGTTTTATTAATATTTGTAAGTAACAAGTAAAGCATTTACATAGTGACCTCTACCCAACTATGATAAATGATTACAAGATCCAAATTCATATTAACTTGGGCACGGTGTGGCCGATGAATCCCTTATCAATATAACTCGGTGGATTAACTCTTTAATCGATTCTACTTTAAGAACTCTTAGTCGATAAAATTACATTAATATTTATCTTTAGCCCGGAACACATACGACTACGGTCACGAATACTTCCGTTGAGCTCAATCCAAATTTCGAATAAATGTGTCCATGATCCAAACCCACATTAACTTGGGCACGGTGTGGCCGATGAAACCCTCATCAACATGAATTCGATGGATAGACATTTATCACCCACTTCCCCTACGTAACAAGGTTTGTACTCCGGTGTGGCCGAGTGCACTCCCTCACGAAATAGGTTTTCATGGTTTCTACTTTTTGGTAAAGCTAAGTCTCAATTGTTTGCTTTAGCGAGAGGTCATGTCAATTTATTATCTATCACGTTTTAAGTGAACTAAAGCGGTGAACTACCGATAATTGTTATTGACACGGTCGATAAACTCGATAAAAATGCATGTTTAGTTATGGCGATTTAGCGATGCATGCAACATATAAATAAAATGCAAAGCATAAATAAAATCTTAGTATGGCCTTCCTAGAATAGTAAATCTCATAAACTATTACAAATTCGGAAACCAACTCCTTTGGTCCCTTGAACTTCGGTCTTGGCACACATTTCAAGGCAACACTTTCTTTAATGGATCGCCTTCTCGAGTGGCACCGTCTTCAAGGAACTCCGGAATAAATAAATTACATAATAAATTACATAATTTCCTATTATACATTTGTAATTAAAGTAAAATAAATCTATTAAATTACAAAACGGTGATACGAGATCACAAATAAATTACAACCGAATTGATATTCCCATACATTTCGGGTAATACCAATGAAAACTAAGGCCATATTAAGTAAAATTACATAATTCAAAAAATTACATAAAATTAAAATTATGACAATCATAAATAAAATTCAGCATTATAATATGTATGAACATGCCCAATTTATGCTAAATCGCCTTAAGGAGCCAATATCGTATATTAATCGGTTTTTACGGATTTGCGTGATTTAACCTTTTATAATCACAATAATTACATAAATTCATATTTATGTACAAGTTAATTAACCTAACAAACTTAGGACTCAAAATTAGTCTCCACTAACATATTGACAATAATTAAATTATATTTCTTAATATTGTTCATAAATGGACTCAAAAATACAATATTATGTCATAAACTTCAAATAAATCATAAAAATTTCAAATAAATTTGAAATTTGAAATTTAAACTCATGAACATTCTGAAAAAATACCATGACACTCATAATGTTCAAAAACTTAGGTTAAAAATTTCGAAAATTTATCGAGAAAAACAATGTTGCGGTTTATCAGATTTATCAATAATTACCATAAAAATATGAGAAAAATTATTTTCTTAACTTTTCACTTTTATATCTGAAATATGTGATAAAATGCAACATGTGACTTTTTTTTCTTAGTCATGAAGTATGTTTTAGCAATTTTTACTAATTAAAGTCACTATTTATGTGATTTTTCATCAAAAATTCATAAATCATGCATAAAGACTTCATTATAGCCAAACATTTTACAAACATCTTGTAAAATTGCATGTGACAACATTCTAAATTTCTATGACTAGATTCGAAATATAACTCATATTAACCTATTTTCTCATTTAAATACGATTTTATCTTGAAAAATCCATATTTCGAGTATAACAACTCATATTATTATGAAAATTTACAGGCCACCAGTAGATAATATATATGTGAAAAGATATCCAAAAACAACTAGAAAATCCGAAGTTTAGCTAATTTTCGTCCAAAAATGACATTTTTATCATAAAAAATAACATTTTAATGCCAATAATATATAAAATGAATAATAAAAATCCATAAATAAACCAAAATATCCTAAATACATTTTAGGACCAGAAACTTTAAACATGCAAATTTAGTTTATGGTTTATCTTCATAAAACCAAATTATTTAGTTTTGTATGTTAATCATATAACTCGGAAAAACTATAAACCGATTTGCATGCAAACAACCTAAGGCTCTGATACCACTTGTTAGAAATTATTAATCTCATTAATTTACATATTCATATATGAAACAATTTATTTAGTCATAAAATAAATTTTAGATCTTATGCATGCAAACATAAATAAGATAAGAGAAGAAATCATTGTTCTTACCATATGATTTCGGTTTTATGGGCACCAACAAGATCTCCTTCTTGTTAGTTCTTGAGCTTTCCAATAATGGATGAACATCCATGACTTCAAAATAGAAGTCCTCCAATAAGTAGCACCCAAGACTATCCCGAAATCCCACAAACTAACATGTACTAGATATTTGTAATGTGGTTTACCTTAAAATCAATTACTAATACTCATATACTACTACTAGTATTATTAGTGTTTGATTTGTACAAATTTTATTCATAAAACTTGATTTTATGAAGAACAAGAGAGAGAAGGTTGTTGGGTTTTCATAAAACATGAGAGAATGAATTATGGAGAAAAACTCTCTATCTTTCTCTCCAAAAACCGGTGGGATTAAGTGGTTATGGACCATTTTTCTTTTTCCTTTTTGTCTTTACAAGACAAATTGTGTAAGCCTTTGTCCATAGTCATGTCACTATCAAGTGTCATAGACAAATGAATAAGACAAAACTTCTAAAATCTCCCCACCAATTTCGGTTTTGATGTGTAATATGGAGTCCATTTTATTTTTGTCAATTGTACAATTGTATATCATGTGACATGTGACATGTATTATGTCATGTTTTCATTTAAAATGCATATTTAACAAATTAAATATCATTTACAAATTAAATAAATCACATTTAACAAATTGACTAGTAATTCAAAATTACTTTCTCATAAAATGGCCATTTAAATACTAGTTAGTATAAGTCACAACATCTTGTAATTATAACTAACTTATCATTCTCATCTCGCGTGTTTCGCAAACACCGATTAATTTTAGTAATATAACTTCTTAAATTAATAAATAAAATCTTATTTAATCACATTATAATAAGATGTCATTTTCTCTCTTATGATAATAATTTGTTTAATTTTAAGGAATTAATTAATCTGTATCGACATACAATTGATTTACCTTTTTCAATTAAGGGAATCGTCCTTTAGGTGTGACCTCAAGGGATTAACTGATCACCACCGTCGCACGACAGTAATGTCAAACTCTAGCCAGCCAATCATTACCGATATGTGTGGACCAGTTGACTATATATGTTATGTATCATTCCTTTCGTATTCTTGATATGAGATTTAAATATGTGATCAATATGATCGACAATTGTGATCGCATTATTGTCGGGGACACTTACTCCAACACATAGCCTATGGCTCAAAATAAACACGACCCTCCGCCAAAGAAGTACTCGGCCGATTATGGTGAGATACTCGGTCGAGTATGGACAACTCAGTCGAGTATTACGCACACTCGATCGAGTGTTCCACTCCAGTAGCTAACGTCGAAAACACAGAAAACATACTCGGTCGAGTATGAATGATACTCGGTCGAGTATACCTCGGTCGGTCGAGTACGCTCTATTACTCGGTTGAGTGATCAAAACCAGTAGCTACTGCTACTTATACAACAAACAACACTCGGTCGAGTACCTGGTTACTGAGCCGGGTATCCCCTACTCGGTCGAGTACCCGCCCTGCTCGGCCGTGTCATGACAAAAACGAGCTATAAACTATCGCTATCATACGTAAACATGCTTCTCTATTAAGATAGATACCTTTGCACACCTACCCCTTTAAAAGCCATGTAGTAAACATTTAACATGCTCAACATATTTCATGCTTAAGATCTAACATATTCAAATTCGCAATTCACCTTTCATATACTACCATGTTCCAATTCTTTCATCATTTTATGCAACAACTTCATAAGATTCAAGTTACAAGTACTACACACACATGACTCAAACATACAAAAATTCCCAAGACTTCCCCATGTGACCGGCTTGAGATTGTAAGGGCTACAATGCGACCTCGGGACATCTCCCAAGTCTTTGCGGTAGCTCCAAACAATTCTTCCCTGGTTCATTTTATTTAGATTCCCTATGTTCATTGGGTTCATTAATTTTAGGTTCTATAATCGTCGCTCTGATACCACTTTGTGACACCCCCACATAACAAGGTGCCTTACTAGGACCACCCTAGCATGAGAGACCGTCACCATCTCGGTTGCTCGAGGTTAGTATATCAAAGTTACCAATCCAAAACACAATTATTAAACTATAACTGATTAATGTTTACATGTTCCAAAATCCAAAATCAAAATAAAGGTTACTAATGTTCAACAACTAAAACTGAATGATAAATCTCATGACAGCGGAAGCTAGACTCGAGTTATGACTCCCCATCTCATTCCCATAGCTAGCAAACATCATCACCTATCACAATGTGTTTACCATCCTCGAATGGATCACCACAGATTTTATAAAACAACAACGGGGTCCGTTACTGTACAATCAACATAAGACAAGTACGAAAAGATAAACAACTGATCATCATCCACCTCCAACTCCCAATCACAACATATAACCGACTACACACTAAAGTGTGTAGCCCTGCCAATGGGGTACCACTGCCATACCCACCTAAGCCCCCGCTCATGAACGAGCGATAACCCTGTCTATTAATGTGCACATCCCCTCCTGTGGCGTGTTCCACAGAGGGCAAAACTAAGGCGTGAAGCCACTCCCGCAAGTGACTCCACTCAGCCGAGGATGCACCTCGCGAACATCACCATCAACCATCACAACTCCAACACCGAATTGCAACTCAACAATTAGTAGATAATCACAATATCAATCGTACAACAATCACAATACAATCTTAAATCAATTAACCGTAAACCGAGTAGGGAAACCCTACCTTAGCACAAACTACAATGAGATACACAAGCAAGCTAGAAAGGCTCCTCTACGAATTCTCCACCTAACAACAATCACATAATTCCAATTACCATATGCAAAAACCCCTTTCCCCCAAATCACAAATTAGGGCAAAACCCTAAAAGATAAATCAATAGAACTTATGAAATCAAAGGCTTACCGACACAATCGACGCAACAAAGGATGAACTAGACTCACGAATGATCCGCGCACTTGAGAGAGAGATTTGGAGAGGATTAGAGTTGCATTGTATTGATTAGGTTTTGTAAAAATGATTAGAAACTGTAAAATGCATTTTAAATAACTCTAATCCTTTATAAATCAAACAGCGGAATTAATACCCATCAGACCGGATACTCGGTCGAGTATCCTCGACTCGGTCGAGTATTCCCATACTCGACCGAGTATTCCTGGGCAGTAAACTGTCTAGAAACACACGACACACTTACTCGGCCGAGTAAGCCATATTCAGCCGAGTAAAAGACTTAGAAAACCATGGTATTATAGTTACGTCCTCGTAACCCAGCTTGTACTAGATCCCTAGTGATTCCTTCCCCTTATCACCCTCTCATGTCATTGATAACCAACTCTAACCTCAACACCAACAACCATTCTTATACCCAGGCTTCTCTTTCTCTAACAGTTTCATACCTCTAATCACCCTACACACCACCTAACATATACCACAAAATAATCAGCATAACTACTACTTCAACTCTTCAACATTACCGTATAACCATTTTTTTCCCTATTCACGCACGTATCCCCACAACTACACCCACCACCAAAAAATTATTACACACCCACTAGGTACTCAAATTTCCCTTTTTACCACCGCCAAACTCGTCCATAGTTTAACATGATACTCATTCCCAACACTCCATACTTACTGCCCCTCTCTTGACATCATCAAGGGAGGATAACACATGTTCATGATAGCTACACGATTAAAAAACACACAAAGTACTGTTGGAGCAAATTAAAAAATATCCATGAGTTGCAAGAGAGTTTTAGAACACAACGCTAAAAGATTAAAGGGTAAAAGGATTAAGGGGCATTTTTTAGGCATCATCATGTTGAATTTTGCCACCAAGTCGTTCAAGGAGATCCTTGTTCATGGTTTTGAGATTAGCCACCTCATCCTTGAGTTTCTCGTTGTCACTGATTACTCGATTAACGAGCCTAATAAGCCGATTTAGCTTAGTAATAACCACACCCTGATCAACAATAGACCCAATAGTTGCATCAGTTTTGCCTTGATTCTTCCTCATCAAGTTCCCATTACGAATTTCCATACTCATCCTTGAAAGTAGGCCCAGAGTCATCTCATCACACAATTTTTAAACGACAGGGCTTCCTTTCATCACCAATCCTTGCATCACAAATATAATTGAGAGCCACATGCCATAAGGGACCACAACATTCTTATCAAAGTTGCCTTTTTGAAATTCGGTGGACATCTATTGAATTCGATGAAACATAAGGTAGGGAAGGTTCATTGGGACGTGTTTGACTATGTGATGGTTAAGGAGCATATCAAGGAGAGAAAATCTCCCTCTACTGTTATTACTTGGGACAAGGTTGCGGAACATTAGGTTGAAGATGAACCTAATCGGGGCAGGCAATTCGAGAGCATATATGCTGGTTGGGCCATTGTCATCGTGTGGTCGAATGACTTTCATGACTTAGGTGGAGATAAAATCATCAACCTCACCCCAATCTCTCTTTGGGTTAGTGGTTAAACCAGTTTGGGACACTTCTAAATGGGCAGCAAGTTGATCTACGGTTAAGACAAACAGTTTTTGATTGATGTAAGCCGAGAGGGTTCCTGAAGCAACATCCACTTTGACTGTGGCATAGAATTGAATGATCTTAGACAAATACTTGGGGTTGTACTTGTCCAGGATATTCACCCAACCTTGGGCATACATGGCTTCCTTAAAGAACTTAAAGGCAGGAGAGGAATCAGACCTTGTTTTCTTGTACCGCCTGCCACTATGAAAGCAATAAGAAAGCATATCGTGACATATCTTGAGAGTATCATCTGGAAGATCAATTGAGTTAATATGATTAAGCACATAATTCTTGAATGATTCTCCATATGGTGTTGTAACACCCCGGCCCAAACCGGGTCGGGAGCGGTTACTTATGATAGCTCACCAAGCTGTGTACATGGCCCACAGATCAACACGGGTCCTTTATAGCGCATTTTGTCCTCACTCATGCGCATCCCGGAAACCTTCCCAGGAGGTCACCCATCCTAAGACTACTCCCAGCCAACCACGCTTAACTTTGGAGTTCTTTCGCATGGATGACCATAAAAGAAAGTGCACTTTGTTGATATGAGTAGTACTTCCAATCCCTTGAAGTACTAGTCATTTAAGCCTATCACTGGACCTCTTCAATTACCGTGGAGTGTTACAGTCACCCCCACTTGAAGAACGCAACGTCCTCGTTGCGCCTGGGAGCATAACCGTTAACCCAGAATCCTCCCCCGCTAGGTGTGTGATCACAATGGAGCGTATATCCACTGCCTCTAGGAGCGTATAACAACTGCCTCCGATCACCACATGGTCGCAGGGTTGCTCTGATACCACTTGTAACACCCCGGCCCAAACCGGGTCGGGAGCGGTTACTTATGATAGCTCACCAGGCTGTGTACATGGCCCACATATCAACACGGGTCCTTTATAGCGCATTTTGTCCTCACTCATACGCATCCCGAAAACCTTCCCAGGAGGTCACCCATCCTAAGACTACTCCCAGCCAAGTACGCTTAACTTTGGAGTTCTTTCGCATGGATGACCATAAAAGAAAGTGCACTTTGTTGATATGAGTAGTACTTCCAATCCCTTTAAGCACTAGTCATTTAAGCCTATCACTGGACCTCTTCAATTACCGTGGGGTGTTACAGGTGTCACAATCAGGTATATGCAGGGAAATGTTGAGAGGTACTTTCTCCTCAATTATCTCATTCTCATCAGCCACTTCCTCCACTAAGGTGGTTGGTCTTTTAGGGTATCGTTGTTTTCTTGGGGCTGTTGAACCCGAGCCCTTTCTCCTTTTTGCGCTGGTCTTGGGCTTGGGAGGAGATGCATCTAGGGTTACATCATCATCACCAAATAGTTCAACATTTCCTCTTGGATCTAGTTCATGACGGTTTTTGAGAGAATAATGGGTCAAGCCCATCATCTAACACCTTATCGTCATTACCTTGGTCATCACCATCTTCAATGTCTATGGAGATTTCAACATGCAAGTCCATTGTTGCATCACTTTTCGGAGGTTCATCCACAACCTGGTTCGGATCTTCAGTTTTGGGTTCCTCTTCCATCCTTACATCCTTTCCTCGAACATCAACCCCACTTTCCTTGGCTTTTTGAGTTTTTGTCTCCTTCACAAGTTCACCATCACCGTCATCTTCCTCATTTTCTTTTTCATTTGTTCTTTCCACATTCTTTTCTTTTTTCACTCGATTTTTCCTCTTTTTCTTTTTCACTCAATTTTTCTTCTTTTTCTTTCTCATCAAATTTTCCCTCATTCTCAGTTTCCTTTTCATCAGATTCCCCCTCTTTTTCCTTTTTCTTTTCACCAATATCACCTTCTTCCTCTCCTATTTTTCTCTTGATTTTTCAATCCCCTTCTCCTTTTCAATGTCACCCACTTTATTAATTTGCATGTTAGTGGTTTCTTCTTCATCATTATCAATGTCGACTTTCGGGTCCAATCTTAGAGAGATTGGTGGTCTTATACCTCGACCACCTCTGCCACGGTCATCGCCCTTTTTAGCAGCGGTTTTCTTTCGTGCAACAGTAGGTTTCGCAGTGACAAGGATGGTCTTTTCAGTGTTTGCGGCGGATTTGGAAGCCATATTTCATTTTGTTATGTAGTTTGGATTTAAAGTATTTCTTAGATTAAGAACTTCTTTTCTATATTGTGGTTTGGGAGGCATTTTTAAGTTTTAAAGGGGGGTTTGATTTTGACGGTTTTGAAATTTGAGAGGAAGTTGAGAGGGGTTATTTTTGTTTTAATGGATAATAGGGAGTTGGGTAGTTTTTACATGGTGATTAAAGGCTAGGTAGGTTGTGTTAATGAGTGAAGTGAGATTAATGAGGGTGGTTGAGTGTAGAACGGTAAAGGAGAGTGATGGTGTAAGATGGATCAGGTTGATGTGACATAAAGTATTGAGTGGCTCAATGTATATAAACTCAAATGCAAACATGTTGTTAATTAAAATGCTCGGTCCATTTTGCATGTAACAAATCATGTATTTTGCTAATCTAATCAACATGTTAATTGAACCTCTAATCAATCATTGAGGAAACTAATCTAATTTGTGTTACATGTCACCTAATAAACCAATTTCCAACCGAAGTTTTACGAATTATTCTCTTTCTAACGGTTTTGAAAAAATGTTCGCAATTTGATTTTCGGTTCTACAAAAGCTTAGACATATGTTACCTTTCTGAACTTGATCATGTAAAAAATGATGCCTTATGTCGATGTGTTTAGTAAGTGAATGTTGTATTGTATTATTCGATATATTAATTGCACTAGTATTATAAAAAAATATAGGAGTGGTTTCGAATGTAATATCTAAATCATGCAATTGTTGATGTACCCAAAAAATTTGTGCACAACAAAGAGCGACACTTACATACTTACTTTCGGCTGTGGGTAAGGCAACGGTATTTTGCTTCTTGGATGCCCATGAAATGAGACACGGTCCCTAGAACGTAGCAATACCCGAAGTACTTTTTCTATCCAACGAACTACCGGCATAATCCGCATCGGAAATCCTACAAGATCAAGTTCATAGTGAGTTGGGTACCAAAGATATAAGCCTTGTGTACTAATCAAATACCTAAAAATCCATTTAACGGCTTTTAAATGTGATTCCTTAGGATTTGATTGGAAACGGGCACACACACACACTAAATTGTATGTTGTGTCGACTAGCGGTCAAATAGAGTAATGAGTCGATCATACCTCGATATAACTTCTCACTAATACTCTTACCATTTTTATCCTTATCGAGCTTTATTTTGGAGACCATTGATGTAGGCATAGGGTTAGAATTAGTCAACCCGAATTTATTTAGCATTTCCTTTATGTACTTTTGTTGATGAATTATTGATCCTTTTTCGCTTTGTTTGATTTGAAGACCAAGGAAAAATCCAAGTTCTCCAATCATACACATTTCAAACTTGGAAGTCATTAAATCAGAAAAGTACTTATAAAGGACATTGTTAGTTGCTCCAAATATAATGTCATCAACATATACTTGCACAAGCAACAGTTCCTCATCTTGTGACTTTATAAACAATGTTTTATCAACCAAACCGTGTTAGAAACCGTTTTCCAACAGAAACTTTGAGAGCCTATCATACCAGGCCCTAGGATCCTGTTTTAAACCATAAAGTGCTTTGTCAAGTTTGAAAACATGGTTAGGGAGCTCATTGTTTATAAAGCCCGGTGGTTGTTCTACAAAAACTTCTTCTTCAAGGTAACCATTTAGAAATGCGGTTTTAACATCCATTTGAAAAAGTTTTATGCCTTAGTAAGACGGAAAAGCTACAAGAATTCATATGGCCTCAAGCCTAGATACCGGTGCAAAGGTTTCATCATGACCGATTCCCTCTTGTTGGTTAAAACGTTGCACCACTAGTCTAGCTTTGTTCCTTACTATTTCTCCAACATCATCAAGCTTATTGCGAAAGACCCACCGCATACCAATTAAAATAGGTTGGGACGGCCTAGGGACAAGGTGTCATACCTTGTTTCTTTCAAATTGCTCCAATTCCTCTTGCATGGCTGTCACCAAGTATTCATCAGTGAGGGCTACTGTGACATGGTTAGGTTCAATTTAAGAGAGAAATGCATCAAATGCATAGAAATTTTGGAGTGATGATTTGGTCTTTATTCTAGAACTTAGGTCAATAGTTAGGTTTGATAGAGGATGAGAACTTTGGTGTTTCCATTTTTTAGAGACAAGCGAGTTTGAGGCGTCGTTTTATTCTTTTGTCATAGTGTATGTCACTATTGCATTAAGCTTATTTGGTGGGGGTGATTGTGGTTCATTTACAGTTTGATAGGCTGTTCTCCAACATCCACATTCCCCAAGTTTATTATAAGTTAACTTAACAAAAGAAAAGATACAGGAAGCTCTAACTTCTCTCTAGAAAATTAGGGTTTTACCTTGCATAAATGGTAAGGAAAATCACAAAAAAATCCCATTCTAAGATTAAATCTCGATCAAAAGCAAATATTAGACTTTCTTTTACAAATTGTAAGGATCTTAACTTGGACATGGATAATCCGGAGTCGTTTCAAGGGTGTGTTAGAATTCCGCAATCTGCAGAAGCACTAAAGACTAGGGAAGTTAGTGAAATTGTGGGGATTCCGGTACTCAAGTTGGAAGCAATAGTGGAAGATGATGTTAGCGTTCATTCAGAACATGAGGATGATGACCAGAACTGGACCAAGGTTACAGGTAAAAGATCTGCTTGTCCTAAATCTACTACTTCTGAACCTTGTTTAATTCGGCTTACGGTTGAGGATGTAGCTTTGGAGTTAGAATTTTGGGAAACAGCAGTTGTATGCTATGTTCTAGGGAGTAATCCACCGTAAGAGTTGTCGTCGGGTTTTGTTTAGCGTCTATGAGGTGTCTTCAAATATGATAAGTTGTCTTTTTTACCCAATGGAGTCTTATTAGTCCGTTTTCCTACCAAATAATGTCAGAACCTGGTATTGCAATAGGGGTTCCCAATGTATGACAATAAGCCAATGATTGTCAAACCTTGGACATAATCTTGTAGCCCGATGAAGGAGAGAGTTCAACATATCCCTATTTGGCTTCGTCTTTGTGGTTTGCCCATTAAGTTGTGGAGTACGACTAGTTTGGAGAAAATTTCTGGTCTTATCGGAAAATTTATGAGGAGGGGTGGTGATACTGAGGACAAGACCAGATTGGGATATGCAAGACTTCTGGTTAAAGTGGAAATAGGACAGGAGTTCCCTGAAAAACTGCATTTTGAGGATGAAAAGGGGGAAGAGGTTATTGTCTTGGTTGAATATGAATGGAAACCTACTGTGTGTAAAAGTTGTTGATGAGTCATAATTATATACATATTTGTGCATCCCCTTAATTGTTTTTTATACGGTTTTCGTGCTAGATTATATCATTTACATGCCTTTTATGTTAGAATGTCGATACTTCCATTTTTTGATGTTTAATACAAGAATGCTGTATTTGAGGAGCAAAGGAATGAAATGGACATCGCGGAGTAGGCATGAAGGAACACACGAAGCATGGCACAGAAGTCCATAAGGATGAAGGAAGAGAAGTTAAGAAGAAAACAAGAAGAAAGGAGCTGAAAAGGGGTGGTTCCTCGATCAACTGCAACCAGGCTCGATCGAGGAACCTGTGTACTCGATCGAGTAAGAGCAGGCTCGATCGAGGAACCAATTTGTTATATATTCTCTGCAAATTTTCTTAAGTCGGTTATGATTTACTATAAATACCTAAACACGTACCCTAGATTATTTACGTCTTATTTTTCGTAGGTTTAGTATAGCTACTCTACAAAACTCTTTCAAATACTTTTAGTTTAGTTTAGTTCATTATTATTGTTCATATCTAAGCTTGTTCTTCATTACTACGGTATTACTATTAATCTTTCCTCAATTATTGTTTAATTCATTATTCATCTTTATTATTCTTCATCATGTTCTTAATTATGCTTTCTTATATCGTTATTGTTGTTATTATTAATAGTATGAGTAGTTAAATCCATTATGTAGGGTGAAAGTGGATCTAGGTGGTTAGAAAAGGGTTAACTTATGAATTGATAGTTAAATTGCTTTCTATTGTTATTCAATTATTGTTTTACTTCTAATTAGTTGATTACTGATCAGAGTTAATTAATAAGTCTTGCATAAACTAGGCTTTTCACCGATCGGGTTAAGACTAGTATAGGCCACGATAATTGAATTAGACCGACTTAATTATAGCGATTGCATGTTAAGTTAGATCTAAAAAGGAATGTTGAATCGACCGATCGTATAACTTTAAATAATATAAATTGCTCAATCAATGAATTAAACCTTACCCTTTGATGACTACCTAGTGAACCTAAATCCCTAGACTCTTTAATACTATTGTTATTCATCTTTTAATTACTTGCTATTAGTTGTTAGATATCAAATCAACAAACCCCCAAAATTGGTTACTTTAAGACAAACTTAGATATAAACAAACTAGATAAATTAACTAGCCTCCATGTGGATTCGACCCTGACTTACCGCTAGCTATCTTGTTAGTAGTAGTTTAGGATTTATTTTGACTAAGGCAAACGACTGAAAACAACCTTGTCAAATTTGGCGTCGTTGCCGGTGAGGCAACAATTTTCTGTTTGTTTTTAATTTAGTTTATCTTTTGTTTCAGTTGAGACAGTTTTATCTTTTCTTGGTGTTTTTGTTTATACCCAGGTCTAATAGGTTAGAGATTCTACCTTTTGATCCCGAGCCAAAAAAGACTTTTCGCTACAGACGAATATTTCAAAGAGAAGTAAGTCAAGTGGAAGACTTGAGTACATTTGACTACGAGTGGTATACTTTTGCGGAAGATTTATCCTTAGAAGAGGATACTCTTATTTTTGCACCTGTGACTTGTACAACACCAAAGATGCTGACATTAGCAAGTCACTCGGAACCCACGGTCGCTTCTATTCCTAAAGGCTTCAAGATCCCTACCACTGACAAATGGACTTTTGAGATCAAGCCTTCTTACATAAGCTTGGTAGAGAGGAATTTGTTTGGAGGAAAAGCAGGAGAGGACACCGCAAAGCATATGGAGAAGTTTGTTACTTATTGCTATTGTATTCCTTTGACAGCTAGGGAGACTCAAGATTAGGTGAAACAAACTCTCTTTCCTTTCTCTTTGAGAGATGATGCAGCTGAGTGGTTAAGGGACTTGGACATGGAAACCGACGCAGTTACTGACTGGACTTCTCTAGCTCTTGCATTCTACAAGAGGTATTTTCCACCACAGAAAACTAATGCTCTTAGAAGTTAAATTACAAGTTTTAAACAAGGTCCCACTGAATATTTTAATGAAGCTTGGATACGGTTCAAAAGACTAGTTCGGTCTGTCCCTCACCATGGATTTGAGATTTGGTTCCTTTGCAACCAGTTTTACAACGGGTTGTATGATTATCATAGAGCCTTACTTGATTCAGCTGCTAATGGGAGATTCCAAGATAACACTACTAACGGTAATGCTTGGAAGTTAATTGATCAAATAGCTACTCACACAGCTGAGTATGGTAACCCAGAGGAAGTGGGTCAGATAATGCTATTGCAGCGCAGCTGGAGGCCCTCACGGCTCAAATAGCCGAATTAAAGACTACTCAATCTTTGGTTAATAAGCAGGAAATGGTTCACATGGTTCAACAAGAAGTGTCCTGCGAAAGATGTGGGATAGATGGCCACACTGCGGCTAAATGTATGAGTACCATTAAGCAAGTTCATGCCTTCCAGTCTTTCAAGCAAGGTACGCCATATTCTAATTTCTTCCCTGAAAGGAGTCAGAATGCTTATGCTCAAGCTCCTCAACAAGGTACTTATATTATTCCTCCAAATCGTGGTAACCAACTACAAGGAGGTTATCAAAGGCTAAATCAAAGAGGTTTTCAATAAATGCAACCTCCTCCTCAATCTCCAAGTAATGAGATGTCGGAGTTAAAGGCTCTATTGCAACAAACTTTAATGATTCAACAAAAGCAAACGGCTCAAATTTTCGAACTCATGGCTTACAATAAGATGTTGGATACTCAAGTTGCTCAAATGGCAACTCAAAATCCCTCAAAATAGTCCGGTCTTCCTCTACAAGGTAAACAAGCTCATGAGCAAGTTAATGCTATTTCTTTGAGGAGCATTACTTCTTATCATGGTCCGGACTTGCCCATTAATGAAGATAAAGTTCCCTACATGCATCCTAAGGGATTGGAAAATTTGGATCTAAGTGACGATGAAAAAGAAATTGACGAAAGTGAATCACGGAAGATGAAGAAAAGCGAGAAAAGCAAAAAAGAGAGGACTGATGTGGTGACTCAATTGAGTAGGACGAGGCTCGATCGAGGAACCAAGCCACTCGATCGAGTACACCTTGGGCTCGATCAAGGAACCTCCTCTGATAGTGGTTTTTCGCATGTTTCAGCTACGACATTGGATAAAAATACGTTCCTCGATCGAGTGACTACTAGGCTAGACCGAGGCACTCCTGTAACTGACGTTAATACTTCCAAACCGTCTCCTAATGCAAAAAAATCCGAGCCAATCAAAATTCAACTATCTTTTCCTCAAAGATTACAGAAATCCAAACTTGAGTAACAGTTTGGAAGGTTTATGGAGGTAGTGAAGAATCTTCAAGTGATGGTACCATTTACTGATTTGGTAACTCAAGTGCCGACGTATGCTAAATTTTTGAGAGAGATCTTATCAAATAAGAGGTCTTTTGGTGAAGTCGAGACAGTAGCATTTACTCATGAATGTCATGCCGCATTAAAAGCTAACTCACCACTAAAGCTTAAGGATCCAGGGAGTTTTTCTATTCCTTGTCATATTGGTAGTGTAGCTATTGATAGAGCCCTTTGTGATTTAGGGGCTAGTGTTAGTGTCATGCCATATTCAATATATAGAAACTTAAATATGGGTCAACTCTGTATCACTAATATCACCTTACAAATGGCCGACAGATCTTTAAAGAAGCCTATGGGTGTCTTAGAGGATGTGCCCGTTAGAGTAGGGAAGTATTTCATTCCAGTTGACTTTATCGTTATGGATATGGCTGAGGACTCTCAAGTACCCATCATTCTTGGTAGACCATTCCTTCACACTGCAGGAGCACTCATAGATGTTAGGGATGGTAGTTTGACACTGAGAGTTGGGGATGACACTATTAGATTTGTTCTTGATAATGCTTTAAAACGTCTTCTTCCAATAGCTCCTTGTTATATGCTTTATGTTATTGATCCTACTTCTGATGATTCCCTTGCTTTGTGTTTTAACAGGAATCTCTATGACACCCCTGCTGCTGCGTCATATCCATGGAGCAAGGAAGTGGATAAAATTGAGAAGCTGATTTATGGAGATGATCCTCCTCCTAAGATGGTTTACAGCTGTGATGAGAGTGCTGACATAGAAGCCGAGTTGGATGCTTTGGAAGCTGAGATTTTCAGAGAGGAGCCAGTTAAAGTTTTTGATGAAGCTCCTTTGATGGATAAAGTGCCCTATCTCTTACCAAGTGTAGATGGCATGAAAAGCGATGAACATACTTGCTCATATTTCATATTAGATTTTAAGTTTGATGAGCCAAAACTTTATTCATTGCTTTTGTTCTTTACTTGGACTATTTATTGGTGCTATTTATGCTTGTGTGTAGCACATGCGCTACTTTTTGATTTACTGTTACGAGCTTTAACTTTATTGATTATGATTTGTGTGCGCATTTATTTTAAACACAGAAATTTGCTCGACAAGAAGGTTCCTCGATCGAGTGTCATGGGGCTCGATCGAGTAACCACGTTTTTGGGTGTATTTTGTAGCCTGACGATGATAGGAATTGCGCGGTTGATTATTTTCCCCTGTTTTGCAGCTGGTTTGGGGGAATTTACATGCTCTTACCCGGTATTCTCTTCCCTTGTACCTTCTTTTATTGTATTATTTCTTGTTCTTTCCCTATTGCCTTTGTTAGTAGTGTCCTTTAGGTTGCTAGATTTGTGTGTGATTGATGTGCTATAGGCGTCACATTGAGGACACTGTGACATTTAGGTTTGGGGGAGGAGTTTATTTATGTTGTGTGCATTTATATAAAAAAAAAGCCAAAAAAAAAATTGAAAAATATATAAAATACAAAAACATGTTTTTTTCCTCTGTTTTAGGTCGAGTCTTGGTGAATTTAAATAAAAATGATGTTAAATTGCATTTTTTTTGCATTTGAATCCCATATAGTTGTCCATGTACTTTGTTTTGACCCGTTATCATGGAAACAAAGCTCATAATTCAAGTCTCAACCGTATTGACATGCCTTATATTGATTAGATTTGACACAATTATGTTGATAAACTACTTAAATTCTGAGGTCTATAGAGCTTTCTAGGTCAGGAACATCAATAAACAGGTCTCATTTGTCAATTAGGCTTGAGTGTGTTTTCTCCTTGTAGAATATGTAATATCAAACTGCATAAGTGTGACATTGATTTCTTGATACTTTTGTTGCTTTCATTTGACTACGTACATGTGGATATGCGGTTCTTACCGTTCAAAGAAGCCATACATTACCTTGTTTTGTTAGCCCGTTTGACCCTTGTAGCCATTTCATATCCTATTTCATAGCTATAATCTAGAATTTACCTACCTTATCGGGACAGTCGCAGTTGCTTATTTTTCATGTCTATTTTACTACTATGGTTGGGTTTGGGACTATTATTGTCAATTGTGGGTGTAGTAGAATTATTTAGCAATTGTGTTGTATCCTTGCGTTGGAAAAAGAAAAATTTGAAGCAAAAGAAAAAGAAAAGAAAAAAAAAGAAATAAAAAAGAAAAAAAAGAAAAAATCGAAAAAAAAGAAAGAGAATTGAAAGAAGAAAAGAAAAGAAAGAGATTGCTTCATTTAGTTTTGTCAAGGATCAAAATGATGGTTGTAGAGTCTAATGCATTTTTGGAGAGTAGTTTGTTAACTCTCATAGGTTGTAAAGTTAGAGATCATTTCTCTAAGTTGGGTTTATTTGTTATTTTAAGATTTGGTTTTGGTTTAGCACTGCGATTATCGTCTTAGCTCCACATAACCATAACGTGCTTTGGCACAAACCATTTCTATAACTTTAACCCATTTGCCACCCTTATTGTCCTAGATACATGTACTTTTGTCTACATATGGTGATTGCATATTAGTTGGGGAGATCTCTATCACATTAGATTGCATGCATGTTTCATAAGTCGAGTGAGTGTTTCTACTTCTTTATATCTTCACACATAACTCACCCTTACAATACTTATGAGTTCATGAGTGAATCCGTAAGAATCCGACTAATTTGTCTTGCAAGATCGAAAGGTATTTGGCATTTGTCTATAGTATGGTGACTTGATACTTGAGCCGCGTTTTCTATTTCCCGTACCTTTGAATTTGTTTTATTGGTACACTTTGGTCATTGCTTTGTTACAGATATGGACAGCTTGGGATTTGTATGCATTAAACATTAGCTCTGAGTTGTTTATTCACCATTTGTATGATTGCCTTTTGTAATTGTGTGATGCTTTGCTTGAGGACAAGCAAAGAGATGGGTTGGGGGAGTTTGATGAGTCATAATTATATACATATTTATGCCTCCCCTTAATTGTTTTTTATACGGTTTTCGTGTTAGATTATAACATTTACATGCCTTTTATGTTAGAATGTCGATATTTTCGCTTTTTTATGTTTAATGCAGGAATGATGCATTTGAGGAACAAAAGAATGAAATGGGCATCGCGAAGTAGGCATGAAGGAACACACGAAGCACGACACGGAAATCCATAAGAATGAAGGAATAGAAGTTAAAAAGAAAACACGAAGAAAGGAGCTGAAAAGGGGTGGTTCCTCGATCAACTACAGCCAGGCTCGATCGAGGAACCCGTGTACTCGATCGAGTAAGAGCAGGCTCAATCGAGGAACCAATTTTTTATATATTCTCCGCAAATTTCCATAAGTCGGTTATAATTTACTATAAATACCTAAACTCGTACCCTAGATTATTTACGTTTTATTTTCCGTAGGTTTAGTATAGCTACTCTACAAAACTCTTTCAAATACTTTTAGTTTATTTTAGTTTCATTATTATTGTTCGGATCTATGCTTGTTCTTCATTACTACGGTATTAATATTAATCTTTCCTGAATTATTATTTAATTCATTATTCATCTTTATTATTGTTCATCATGTTCTTAATTATGCTTTCTTATATCGTTATTGTTGTTATTATTATTAGTATGAGTAGCTAAATCCATTATCTAGGGTGAAAGTGGATCTAGGTGGTTAGAAAAGGGTTAACTTATGAATTGATTGTTAAATTGCTTTCTATTGTTGTTCAATTATTGTTCTACTTCTAATTAGTTGATTACTGATTAGAGTTAATTAATTAGTCTTGCACAAACTAGGCTTTTCACCGATCGGGTTAAGACTAGTATAGGCCACAATAATTGAATTAGACCGACTTAATTATAGCGATTGCATGTTAAGTTAGATCTAAAAAGGAATGTTGAATCGACCAATCATATGACTTTCAACAATATAAATTGCTCAGTCAATGAATTAAATCTTACCCTTTGATGACTACCTAGTGAACCGGAATCCCTAGACTCTTTAATACTAGGGTTATTTAACAGGAATACTCCAAACTATGGGTCACCTTCCCAAAATACTCCGCACTTTAATTTAACTTACAATAAACCAAACTATTGACCGTATCATCTCGTATCATACTCGAGACGTTTTTAACCTGTAAAATCAGGTCAAAAGTTAGAGTGAATCTCATCACCACCAGTGCACCACTACACCACCCTCTCAACTTCAGCCTTCTCTCATTTACACCATTTTCAATCACACTTAACCACCGTGGCCACCACCATCCCGTCGTCATCTTCTGCCCACACTCCTCTCTCGGATCACCACAAGAGCAGCCTCTGCACCTGAGTCACTCCCTCAACCGAACCACCATAACCCCCCCGTGAACACTAATATCAACCCCAGCGGCACCAAACTCTTCCCAGAACCGCCCCCAATTGATGTCATTTTCCAGTGGAACCCAGGCTCGGCTTCTCCACTGTTTCAATTGATGTTCAGAAACCCTAGATCCCTAAATCAATTTGGCCATAAATATTAATTGAGTGTATCAGGGGTTGGGCCTTCCTTCTCTCATTGTGGGCTGACGTCAACCTTTCCTTTTGAATCGAACAAAGACTCTGTTGCTGCTTAAGGACTGTTGCTGATTAAGGACTTCTAAAAGTGACAGCAAGTGGTTGCTTTCTTTAAAGCTTGTTCAAAATCATGCTCATACGAAAAAGCTGGCTTTTATGATAATGATGTGATGAAAGTCCAAGGTTTAGGCAGGCCATGTTTTGAGGTGGTCGTTGTGATGGTACTGCGTTGGGATTAGGTGGCCCGTGAGTTGCGGGTAGGTGGTCGTTATTGGTGGATGGAGACGGTTGTGGTGGGTGTTGGTTATGTGGAGAGTCTAGTGATGATAAGAGTAGGGTGGGTGGGTTTGTAAGGGAAATGAGAGGGAATCTACTTGCTAAACAGGTAGCCGGTTACATAGTGTAATTTGAGAAGGGGGTGTTGATAGTTTGATTTATTGTGAGTTAAATTAAAGTTGGGAGTATTTTCAAAATGTGACCAATAGTTTGTAGTATTCATGTTAAATAACCCTTAATACTATTGTTATTCATCTTTTAATTACTTGCTATTAGTTTTTAGATATCAAATCAACAAACCCCTAAAATTGGTTACTTTAAGACAAACTTAGATATAAACAAACTGGATAAATTAACTAGCCTCCCTGTGGATTCGACTCTGACTTACCGCTAGCTATCTTGTTAGTAGTAGTTTAGGATTTATTTTGACTAAGGAAAACGACTGAAAACAACCTTGTCAGTTGTAGAGGAATTGGTCACACCAAAGAGATGTGCAAGAAAAGTCATCCTAGGCCGGTGGTAGGTCCTAATCCTACTAGGCGAATCGGGTGACCGTTCAGAAGACTGCTTTACCAGTTCAAAATGACCAACATCGGGGTAATGTTTCACCTAAAATTCCATTTGGGGGCCCAAATATTCATTATTCAGCTCTCATTACTCCAATACCAGTTATACAACAGATCATTAGGCAAGAACATCAGAGTACCAGAAGTGACATTTCTCCAACCAAATCTTATGTGGCAGCTTTATAGCTCTATCTGTGAACTCAAAGGAGAAGGATAAAGGGAAGGGGAGATTGGAGGAACCACCAGGCCAAATAAACAATGGATAACATAGGATGTTGGAATGTTAGGGGAATAAATGGGATCAATAAGAAGTTTGATGTCAAGAAGTTTTACATCAGAATAACATTGGTCTCTATAGGTTAGTATAAACAAAAGTTAAGTTGCGGGATTTTAATACTATTCTGAATAATTTAGGCTCTCACTGGAAGGGTATAATAATAATAATAATAATAATAATAATAATCAGTTTCATAATGGGAGGAGAGTTTGGATTATATGGGTGCCTCAACTTTTTAATGTCACCGTCCTTCATATATCTGCTCAAATTATCACAGTTAAGGTCATTGAAAATGCCTCAGGTGATAAATTTTCTTTTCTCTGTTGTATATGGCTCTAATGATGAAGGAGAAAGGTCTGAATTGTGGACACAGTTAAAATCACTTAAGGATAATTACCATGGACCATTGGGGGGGGGGGGGGTGGTCTATGGTGATTTCAATAATATTCTTAACTACAATGAAAGAATAGGAAGGGAGGTGACCTGGAATGAAATTGCTGAATTTAGAGATTGTGTTTTCTACTGTGGTCTTGCTGATAGCTAAGGGCAAGGAGCCTATTATACTTGGAACAATAAGCAGGAGCCTGGCTCTAGGTTTTTCTCGAGAATTGATAGATTTCTGATAAATGCTTATTAGCTGGATTTGTACCCTCACTCTAGCGCACACTTTCTTCCTGAAGAGTTATTTGATCATAACCATTGTGTGTGCTATAGAAGGCAGATTAGACACAAACCCTAGGGGTCATTTTAGATTTTATAATAGGTGGTGTTTAGATCCTGGCTTTAAGGATATTGTGACTCATGCTTGGCAGCAGACTGTTTCTGGCACCTATATGTTTCAGCTGGTTTCCAAATAGAAAAAATTGAAGAAACCCTTAAAGGTGCTGAATAAAAATAAGTTTTCTGATGTTGAGAAAGCAGTGGGTGTTGTCAGGGCTCTTCTAGAGGATATTCAAGTTCAAATGCTTGCTCAGCCTACTGTTCACTCTCTTATTGCTGCAGAAAAGGAAGCTGCTGAATCTTACAGGCATCTTTTAAAGGTTCAACATAGCTTTCTAAGTCAAAAAGCCCAAATAGACTGGATTAGTCATGGAGATGAGAATACCAAATTTTTTCATAACTATATTAGAGCTAGGCAGATTCATAATAGAGTTATGTGTATTAAAGGAGCTAATGGGGTGTCCTATCATAACCCTCAAGACATTGAATTAGCTTTCCTTACATACTATAAGGATCTTCTGGGCTCTTCCCATCTTACTGAAGCAGTTCACATTCTCACAGTGAGATCTGGTCCTCTGGTAACTCTTTAGCACCACAATATTTTACTATCTGCTATTTCTTCTAATGAGATCAAAAAGGCTTTCTTCTCTATCCTAGCTGTTAAATCACCAGGTCCAGACGGTTTTACTAGTCCTTTTTTCAAAGAATCTTGGGATATTGTGGGGGAAGAAACTATCACTGCTATTCAAGACTTTTTTTAGACTGGAAGCCTTCTTAAGCAGGTTAACACTACTACAATCACTCTCATTCCTAAAGTTGGTAATCCTTCTAGTGTTCTTGAACTTAGGCCTATAACTTGTTACAACACCGTTTATAAATGCATTGCTAAGGTCTTGTGCAACAGGATAAGTAAGGTTTTGCCTGATATAGTGAGTGAGAGTCAAGGTGGGTTTTTGAAAGGAAGGAGTATAGTTGATAATGTGCTTATATGCCAAGACCTTATTAGGTTGTATAATAGGAAAGCTGCCTCTTCAAGATGTCTAATCAAAATTGACCTGAAGAAAGCTTATGACTCTGTTGAGTGGTCCTTCTTGGAACAAATGTTAGGTGCACTCAAGTTCCCTGATAAGTTTATTAACTTGGTGATGCAATGTGTAACAACTCTTTCATATTCCTTATCAGTGAATGGAAGTTCATTTGGGTTTTTTCAAGGAAAAAGAGGTCTAAGGGAAGGGGAGCCTCTATGTCCCTTACTATTCACCTTATGCATGGAGTATTTATCTAGAATCCTAAAGGTGGTTGCTAAACAAGAGGATTTCAGGTTCCATCCTATGTGTGGACATTTAAAATTGAATCATTTACTTTTTGCGGATGATTTGCTGATGTTTTGCAAAGGGACTGATAAGTCTATGATGTGGATACTCAGAAGTTTTGCTACCTTCTCTGCTACTTCAGGATTGCAACTCAATAAGCTAAATC
Source organism: Silene latifolia (assembly GCF_048544455.1). Classification (NCBI taxonomy): domain Eukaryota; kingdom Viridiplantae; phylum Streptophyta; class Magnoliopsida; order Caryophyllales; family Caryophyllaceae; genus Silene; species Silene latifolia. The sequence continues at coordinate 224,291,542 of NC_133538.1, read as the reverse complement.
AGAAATTTACTTCAATGGCATTCAAACTGATATTGTGAAGAATATACTGCAAGTTTCAGGGTTTATTAGAGGTTCTCTTCCCTTTAAATATCTGGGAGTACCAATATCTTCCAAGAAATTGTCCAAGGGCGATGGGATGAAGTTGGTAGATAAGATGGTAGCTAGAATTAGGGGTTGGGGGACAAGGCATTTGTCTTATGCATGGAGGCTGACTCTAGTGTCTTCTGTTCTCACAACTGTTCACTCCTATTGGGCTACAATATTTCTTATACCTAATGACATTCTGAACAGGATAAATGCAATCTATATGAATTTCTTGTGGACATGGCAAGCTGAGTATAAGAACGCCCCTGCAGTAAACTAGGATACATGCTGCACTCCAAAGTCAGAGGAGGGTCGGGGTTTAAAATATGCTAAGAATTGGAATAGAGCTTTACTGGGTAAGTATGCTTGGTGGCTTGCCACAAAAAAAGATCATATATGGGTAAAATGGGTGAATCATGTTTATATGAAAGATAAAGATTGGACTGATTATAGTCCTCCTACTGACACCAGTTGGTCCTGGAGGAAAAATTCTCAAAATATGACTCTTTTTTCCCAAGCATACACAAATAATCAGTGGCTGAATTCAAGTGCCCCTTATACCATTCAATCTGGGTATAATTGGCTGAGACAAGGTGAAGCTAAGGTGCCATGGAGATTTATTTGTTGGAGTAGTCTTAATGTCCCCAAGAGCTCGTTTATTTTTTGGGCTATTATGCATCAAAGACTACTCACAAAGGATAAACTAAATAGAATGGGTATTTTGGTGGATAGTACTTGTGACATCTGCAGAAGTTTGCCTGAACACCATCAACATCTATTTTTTGTGACATCTGCAGAAGTCTGCCTGAACACCATCAGCATCTATTTTATAATTGTGTGTATAGTGCTGAATGTTGCAGGATACTAAAACATGCTTTGAAGATGCATCTTGTGGAATCTGAGCTTGTGAACTGGTTTTCTAATGCTAGATGTTCTAAACTCCAAAAACGTTTCATAGGTGCTTGCTGTGTGGCTCTTTGTTATTACATATGGAAAGTGAGAAATGAAGCTAGAGTGAAGATGGTGGTCACGAGACCAACTAGCCTTGTGAATCAGATCATGTCAGATATCAAGACAAGGCTATTGAGGAAGAATATGAGTACTCTTAAGCATAGAGAATGTTAGAAATCTATATCTCTTTACTTAACATATTCATATATGTTTTAGTTTTAATTTAGTCATAAAATTAAATATTGATCTTATGCATGCAAACAATAAAAAGAATAACGAAGAAATCATCATCTTACATTGAAGATTTCGGATTATTTGGGCACAAGTGAGTTCTCCTACTCACTTGTTCTTGAGCTTCCTTAAATGGATGAACAAGGATTCAAGTAGAGAATCCCTCCTAAGGATTAATACCCAAAGTAACAACTTAATAAAATTAATATTATTATTACTAGAACAATACTAATTTTGTATAAAATTGACCAAAATATAATTTTGTTCTCTCAATATTCTGATTAAGAGAAAGGGAGAAAGAGGAAGAATTTATCTTTCTAAAAACTCTTATTTTTAGATGTGTGAATGAATGATACACTAATGTTTTGGTAGTGTATATTAGGTAAAAATTAGAAGGAAAAACCCATGGTGTTTCCTCTCACAAAACCGGGTAGAAGGGGGAGGTGGTGATGCCCAATGCATGATCAAAGTGCTCTTCACAATAACCACTAGGTTTGCATGGCTAGGTTTTAGGCAAATGATTATGTTTACCACTTACTTAATCAACATAATATTTTCCTAATATCACCTCTAATTTCGGTCCATATAGTGTAAAATGGAAAATCCATTTTACACATTATTTTGTCAATTTGTCACATGTAATATGTCATGTAAAATTGTTATGTTTTTTTTAACATATTAAAAATCAACGCATTAATAAAAATACGTCATATACAAAATTGACTTAGTAATTCATAATTACTTGTACCAAAATATTTTACCAATTATAAATCACAACGTCTTGTATTTATAATAATTTATTCATTCAAATGCAATTGTTTCCTTAAACAATAATTTCATCTAAGTAATAAAATAATTCGATTAGTTAGACCGTATCTTATTTAATCAAATTACAATGAGACACGTAAATATTACTTCCAAAATCGTCCGTCAATTTTAAGTAATTTAATTAACCCGTATCGTCATACGATCAATTAAATGATCAATTAAGAGTGTTACCCTTTAGGTATGACCTAAGGGGATCAACTGGTCACCACCGTCGCACGACAGTAATGTCAAACTCTAGTCAGCCAATCATTACCGATATGTGTGGACCAGTTGACAGTAAAATATTACTTCCCAATTGTATTCTTTAGAATGAGACTTAAACATGTGATCATCTTGATCGACAGTTGTGATCACATTATTGTCGGAGGACACATATTCCAACAATCTCCCACTTGTCCTCGACAAGTGTGCGTCATCAATTCTCTTGTCCTATTACTATCTCCCACTCAATGCAAGGTGTCTTTCAGGTCGTACTTGCAAGTGATCATATCGAGAGTGGTTTCCTCGATCTGGAAAGTAACTGATTGACCGGATTTATCTACCATAGATATCTTCCGAGCGTGGCCACGCATTTCCAGTTCATTACTCCTCGAGTGGCCCTGAGATATTGTTATAACCCTGACTAGGGGTGGACAATTCTTATCGCACTCATTCCCTTCGACTAGCCACAGCCATCATAACCCAAAATATGCCCATTTGACCCCATTTACGAAGGTCGTAGTAACATAAATCAAAGTTAATCTGAAACTGTGCCATCTTAGGCGAGTAGTCTTTAGTCAAAAGAATCGACTCATTAGAATACTATAGTAGCTCTCGCCACGACCAGGCTATATAAATTTGCCAGAACTCTATAAGCGGTCATAAGGCGTGTTCCTAACAGTCTGCCTATGTGATCGTCTAGTCATTCTCATATGACTCCATGGCGCTTGAACTTTCCATCAATCGCATCACAATCTAGTCACTTCGAGATGTCACCTCATGTAAGTAACTATGGGTGAATACAATGCTAATCCGTGTTCACTTTAACAGGGCTCAATTGTCTCTACAACCCGTTTGGATGTAATAAAGTATAAGGTGAGTTAATAATAACTCAAACGATAAATGTCGACATCACATTCGGGTAGTCAATACCATATTACAACCTTGTGATGCATATCGTAAGTGTGTAAACACCAGACGATTGCAATGGAAGTTTAACATACCATGTGTCCATGTGTTCAAACTTCTTTTATCTCATTTTCCTTTATGTTCATGTTATCTCTCATAGCATGAACCTCACCAAGTACACATATAGGTTCCCAACCTCAGTTTGGGTTCTTTATCTAGAAAGAACTTCCCTGTCGATTATCACATAACCAATGAATTTGTGGTGAATAATATAACTTGCACTGATCAAGTACTCCACCCACTCACTATGCACTAGGTAAATGTTTTGTAGAGTCTTGTAACAATTTTCAAGATGATTAGCCTAGCACTTCTCACAAGTCCTAGCATATTAGGAAATATTAGTTTTGAGTAATTTCTTACTTCAACTAAGTACCTTTCCAAACTACTTATTTATCCTTTTAGCTTGAAAAGCTTAGGATTTTCATAAATCCTTACATGTGTTCGAACTTTAATATGTGCAACCTCTTGACACATAACAGAGTGTTTTGTTCAATTACTGAAATCGTTCATCGGATTCTCCTCGAGAATTCATGACGATTCTTTTATGGCTTGCCAATGATTCATCATGCTCTTATACATATGATTCATTATTGGACATGTGCATGATTATTCTAACGGCGGAAACATTAGTAACTAATAATCATGTGATCAACCATTCCTAGGTTCAATGAACGACCATGACTGCTAATGGCAATTCCATTTTCATTGACATGAATAACCTACGTTTCTCGTTGATTCGATGTGTATTTCTCAATACCTATCCAACATCTCATGATGTGATTGGATTCATCATAGTCCATATTCATCCAGAATTGAAAACTCAAATACTTCTTTGTGAAAGAAAGTATTAGCTCGTCATTCTCAATGAGTAATGAGTTATAAACTTTTACAAGATGATTGCTCCCACTAAATTCCATGTCTTCACATGATAATTTCCAACTCCCACTTAATTCCACATGTTTTGCAATTGACTACTCAATCGAAACATTTCAAGAATTGAAATATATATTGCTTTGCTAAGTTATTAAGATAAAACCATATATGTTCCCATCATATCCTTTCAAAATACCTATTTTGAAGAGATTTCATCTTAACCTTATGGAAAGAGATTCTAATATCTAACTCATTCATTTTATAATGATGCGTAGTAATGTCATTGTTTAAATATGAATAATATCTAATATACGTCCTTCTCAAAATACCCTTTTCGGAAGGAGGTTTAACCATATCATTTTCATAATGAGGTTAAGTAATGACATTAGCGTGGTTAATACTTAACTTAGCTCTTGTGGATATCGGTATATCAATCTTTGCAACTTCTAGTCATAAATCTCATTTATTTTCTAGGATGCAACTTCAATTCATATAGGCTCTTAAGTAAATATCAATATTGAAACTATTGGTCAAATGTTGTTCATAAACTTAGTCAAAACTTATTGTTAAGACTTTAAATTAGTCATTCTCATTCCAAAACTTTCTTTTGGTCTCCTCGTGTAGTTATCTTGAGAACATATTCTTTTGATTACTTCACTTGGTCTCTTTTCTCATGTAGATATCATCTATTCGAGACCATAGATCTTATCTATTCGAGTATACTATCTGTATAGGTATACAAATCATTCGTTCTTGCGTAGATCTCATTTACACAAGTACACAAATTTTGCTTTATGTTCTTTGTGTCTTCATTTTCTCCCACTCTATCTTCAGAATGAATACACTAGAGATTCAAAGATAGCTTATGAGACACAAATAATGATTTTGAAGTATAAGGAGGACTATCTCATAGGTTGACTAATTGTTTTAAATTTGACGATTGTACTTGGTGATTGACATTCCTTTAAGAGAGTTCATCAACTCAATATCACTTTATAATTGATCATACACAAGCCTTAAACTTGTGGACATATAATGAATCCCATCATTATAGTTGTTTAGTAGATCACTTTAAATGATGATATGTTTCTATGAGCAAGCGGATAAAGACGAATTTTAGAACAAGGATAAAATACGATAAAACGGGTGACTTAGGTTGCAAACCAAGCAACCATTATCCAAAATACAACCATTATCCAAAATACATTTCCTTGTCGAACACGGAAATCAAAAGGTTCTAAAATCCGAAACATAAATTAAAATAAGACAATAAAAAGCCAAGCTTCATGGAAGCTACTCCTAGCTTCTTGATGGTTTCTCAAGCTTGCTTTTCTTTTCCTTTGTCCTTGCTTGGTGGAGGCCCTATTTACAATAAAAAGGGGATACATTATCACAACTTTGTATCACAATACCATAGTTGAATTAGAAACATAAAAGAAAGGATAGTCATTTACCTACTGGAGTGATCTTTCCCGCTTTAATATCACCAAGGTATTTGGAACAATTTCTTTTCCAATGTCCAACACCATTACAATAATGGCATTTATCAAGAGGACCCTTCTTGATTTTGGAAGTGCTAGCTTCATAAGTCTTAGCTTTGGTGAAAGTGGGAGCTTGCTTTTTACCCTTCTTCCCGTTCTTCTTGAACTTCCCCTTGCTTTTGGTGCTTATGTTAAGCACATCCTTAGGTGGGTTAACATTTAACCCTATGTCTCTTTCGGCTTGCACAAGTAACTTGTGCAATTCTTCAAGAGATATGTCCTTGTCTTGCATGTTAAAATTCACCCGGAATTGAACATACGCTTTGACTTTGGATAAGGAGTGTAGAATCCTATCTACAATGAGTTCCTTGGGGATTTCAACCTTTTGAATTTTCAAGGTCTCGACTAGCTCCATCAATTTGAGCACGTGAGGGCTAACCTTTTGGCCCTCTTTGAAGTCGAGATCAAAGAATGCCGCGGCCGCCTCATATTGGACGATCCGCGGAGTTTGTGAAAACATTGTCACGAGCTTGGAATAAATTTCATTAGCGGTGCCCATCTTAAAGGCTCTCCTTTGGAGATCCGCCTCCATCGCAAAGATCAACACATTTTTCATTGCGGCGGACTCCTTGTGGTAAGCCTTATATGCTTCCCTAGTAGCGGCGGTCGACCTAGTATTAGGTTCGGGTGGAGAGGCCTCGGTAAGGTAACGAAGCTTGTCGTCACCTTGGGCGGCTAATTTGAGTTGGGCATCCCAATCGGAGAAATTTGACCCATTCTTTTCAAGTTTACAACGATCCATGAAGGATCGGAGCCATGAAGTATTAGTGAGAGGTGTGGCGTTGGTGTTCTGAGTTGCCATTTGTTATGAGAAATAAGAGCGGTCTACAAAACAAAATATAGAAGGAATAAAACATATGTCGTTTTCAAAATAATAATACTCGTAAAATTCAATTTAAATTTAAACAAGTTTTATTGCATTTATCTAGTGACCTCTACCCAACTTGATAAATGATTCCAAGACCCAAATTCATATCAACTTAGGGCACGGTGTGCCGAAATACCCTTTATTAACATAACTTGGTGGATTAACCTCTTAATCGATTCTACTTTTAGAACTCTTGGTCGATAAAATTACATTAATATTTATCTCTAGCCCGAAACACATCCGGAAATCGTCGTGAATACTTTCGTTGAGTTCAACCCAAATTTTGCATAAATGTGTCCATGATCCAAACTCATATCAACTTAGGGCACGGTGTGCCGAAATACCCCTCATTAATATAAATTCGGTGGATAGACATTTATCACCCACTTACCCTACGTAACAAGGTTTGTACCCCGGTAGGGCCGAGTGCACTCCCTCGCGAAATAGGTTTTCATGGTTTCTACTTTTTGGTAAGGCTATGTCTCAATTGATTATTTTAGCGAGAGATCATGTCAATTTATCATCTATCACGTTTTAAGTGAACTAAAGCGGTGAACTACGATAATTCTAATTGACACGGTCGATAAACTCGATTAAAAGATGATGCATGTTTTAGTTATGGCGATTTAGCGATGCATGCAACATATAAATAAAATGCAAAGCATAAAATAAATCCTAGTATGGTCTTCCTAAAATAGAAAATCTAATTGACTATTACATATTCGGAAACCAACTCCATTGGTCCCTTGAACTTCGGTTTTGGCACGCATCTTGAGGTAACACCGTCTTTATGTATCGCCTTCTTGAGTGACACCGTCTTCAAGGAACTCCGGAATAAATAAATTACATAACAAATTACATAATTTCCTATTATACATTTGTAATTAAAATAAAATAAATCTATTAAATTACAAAACGGTGATTCGAGATCACAATAAATTACAACCGAATCGATATTCCCATACATTTCGGGTAATACCAATTAAAAACTAAGGCCATACTAAGTAAAAATTACATAAAATAAAATTACATAAAATAAAATTATGACAATCATAAATAAAATGCAGCATTATAATATGTATGAACATGCCCAATTTTATGCTAAATCGCCTTTAAGGAGCCAATGTCGTATATTAAACGGTTTTTACGGATTTGCGTGATTCAACCTTTAAAAATCACAATAAATTACATAAAATCATATTTATGCATAAGTTAATTACCCTAACCAACTTAGGACTCAAAATTAGTCTCCATTAACATATTGACTATAATTAACTTATATTTCTTAAAATTGTTCATTAGTGGACTCAAAATTACAATAAAAGGCTAAAACTTCAAATAAATCACAAAATTTCAAATAAATTCAAACTTTGAAATTTAAAATCATGAACATTCTGGAAAAATACCATGACACTCATAATGTTCAAAAACTTAGGTTAAAAATTTCAAAATTTATCGGGAAAAACAATGTTGCGGTTTATCGGATTTATCAAATATAATCATAAAAACATGAGAAAAATTATATTTATCAACTTTTAAATTTTAGATCTGAAATAGGTAATAAAATGCAACATGTGACATTTTTCCTTAGTCATGAAGTATGTTTTAGCAATTATTCACTAATTAAAGTTACTATTTAAGCTATTTTTCATCAAAAATTAATAAATCATGCATAAAGACTTCATAATAGCCTTTTATTTTACACACATCTTGTAAAATTGCATGTGACAATATACTAAATTTATATGACCATATTCGAAATATTTTTCATATTAACCTATTTTTCATTTAAATTCGATTTTTATCATGAAAAATCCATATTTCGAGCATAAGAACTCCAAAAATTCTGAAAATTTACAGGTCATCTAAAAATAAAACATGTGATAACATATCCAAAAACCACTAGAAAATTCGAAGTTTAGCTAATTTTAGTCCGAAACTGACATTTTAATCATAAAATCACATTTTTAATGCCATTATTATATAGGATGAACAATAAAATCCATAAATTAACCAAAATATCCTAAATAAATTTTAGGATCAGAAACTTTAACATGCATAATTTATTTCGTGATATATCATAATAACACAAATTTATGAGTTTTATATGTTAATCGTATAACTCGGAAAAACTATAACCGATTTGCATGCAAACAACCTTAGGCTCTGATAACACTTGTTATAAATCTATATCTCTTTACTTAACATATTCATATATGTTTTAGTTTTAATTTAGTCATAAAATTAAATATTGATCTTATGCATGCAAACAATAAAAAGAATAAGGAAGAAATCATCATCTTACATTGAAGATTTCGGATTATTTGGGCACAAGTGAGTTCTCCTACTCACTTGTTCTTGAGCTTCCTTAAATGGATGAACAAGGATTCAAGTATAGAATCCCTCCCAAGGATTAATACCCAAAGTAACAACTTAATAAAATTAATATTATTATTACTAGAACAATATTAATTTTGTATAACATTGACCAAAATATAATTTTATTCTCTCAATATTTCGGTTAAGAGAGAGGGAGAAAGAGGAAGAATTTATCTTTCTAAAAACTCTTATTTTTAGATGTGTGAATGAATGATACACTAATGTTTTGGTAGTGTATATTAGGTAAAAATTAGAAGGAAAAACCCATGGTTTTTCCTCTCACAAAACCGGGTAGAAAGGGGAGGTGGTGATGCCCAATGCATGATCAAAGTGCTCTTCACAGTAACCACTAGGTTTGCATGGCTAGGTTTTAGGCAAATGATTATGTTTACCACTTACTTAATCAACATAATATTTTCCTAATATCACCCCTAATTTTGGTCCATATAGTGTAAAATGGAAAATCCATTTTACACATTATTTTGTCAATTTGTCACATGTAATATGTCAGGTAAAATTGTTATGTATTTTTAACATATTAAAAATATATTGAAAATCAACGCATTAATAAAAATACGTCATATACAAAATTGACTTAGTAATTCATAATTACTTGTACCAAAATATTTTACCAATTATAAATCACAACGTCTTGTATTTATAATAATTTATTCATTCAAATGCAATTGTTTCCTTAAACAATAATTTCATCTAAGTAATAAAACAATTCGATTACTTAGACCGTATCTTATTTAATCAAATTACAATGAGACACGTAAATATTACTTCCAAAATCGTCCGTCAATTTTAAATAATTTAATTAACCCGTATCGTCATACGATCAATTAAATGATCAATTAAGAGTGTTACCCTTTAGGTATGACCTAAGGGGATCAACTGGTCACCACCGTCGCACGACAGTAATGTCAAACTCTAGTCAGCCAATCATTACCGATATGTGTGGACCAGTTGACAGTAAAATATTACTTCCCAATTGTATTCTTTAGAATGAGACTTAAACATGTGATCATCATGATCGACAGTTGTTATCGCATTATTGTCGGAGGACACATATTCCAACAGAGATACCATTTGGTTACAAAGTTTATGATGTATGGGTTTGATTTAATCGTATTATAGGTTGAAGACTAACATTTTATTGATCGATTCATTAATATAATTCTTAATTTTCCTAAAAAAAAAAACATCCACATTCCCCCTGGATGAGCTAGCATCTTCTTGAAATGGAGGATGATTAATTCCCCCTAAATTTTGGCCTGCATCCTTAAGTAACAATGGCTCCAACTGTTGCTTAGCCTCTTCCACCACTTGATCCATTTCATGTTGTATCATTCCAATTTCAGTCATCATAATACTCATCATCCTCTTCATCATCAACCTTTGTATTTGAAACAAAAAGACTAGATTAGTCAAATATTACATGAACACTCTCTTCCATTTTCATAGTCCTCGTGTTATATACTTTATAAGCTTTACAATGATTGGAATAACCAACAAAATCTCCTTCATGACTACGAGCATTAAATTTGCCTATGTGGTCTTTTCCATTATTGTGCACAAAGCATTTACTACCAAAGCATTTTAAATGTGAGATGTTAGGCTTTCTTCCTCATAGTAATTCATAAGGGGTTTTCTCAATGATTTTTCTAATCATGACACGATTAGAAATATAACAAGATGTGTTAACAACTTCGGTCCAAAAGTTCCTTGGCACTTTAGAGCTAATGAGAATAGTCCTAGCCATATTTTCAAGAGTTCGGTTCATTCATTCCACAACCCCATTTTGTTAAGGGGTTCTTGCGGCCGAAAAATTGTGGCTAACACCATTCTCATTACAATAGGTTTCAAATGACAAATTCTCAATTTCGGTTCCATTATCGGATCTCAATGAGACAAGTTTATAGCCAAATTTGTTTTGAACCGTTTGATCCAAATTAAGAATTCATCAAATGTTTGATCTTTAGAACTTAAGAAAAGAAGCCAAACAAATCTTGTAAAGTCATCTACAACAATACAAATATAGCGACTTACACCTCTACTAACGATATGCATAGGTCCACATAAGTCTATGTGAATGAGTTAAAAGAGGTAAGGAAGTGCTAATAACCTTTTTGGATTTAAAGGAGCATTTACTTGTTTATCTTTAACACAATCGTCACAAAGTGATTTAAACTCAAATTTGATGTTAGGAATGACTTATACCAGATCAAGTCTTTTGAGGGTATTAAGTGTTTTAGCATTAATATGTTCAAGTCGTTTATGCCAAAGCCAAGGCTCATTCTTTTTAACACTCATACATGATAATGTTTTACTGGACAATGAGTATAGGTTAGTCATATAGACATCTTTGACACGTTCACCTTCAAGTATGAGCTCTCTAGTCTTTCTATCAATTATTCTACATTCACTAGCATGAAATTCATAGATGTTACCACGATCACATAGTTGTGAAATGCTTAAGAGATTGTGTTTCAAACCTTTGACAAGAAACACTTTGTCGCCAAACGTCACCATGCCACCATCATAGGATTCTAGCGAGAGGAATTGGCTTTCATCTCCCGTCATGTGACGAGAATATCCACTGTCTAAGTACCAATTGCTGCTGCCCCTCACTAATGCCTATAAGAAATCAAACATTTAGTTTAGGAACCCAAACGAGTTTGGGTTCCTTCTTGACAACAACTTTCTTGACTTCTTCCTTTTTAATCCAAACTTGTTTAGCCACTTTAGTGTTTCTTTCTAACTCAAGGACTCTCTTTTCACAACTATTAAATTCATGACCTGTTTTACCACAGTAGTTGAAAATGATGTATTCGGGAAGGCCAACATATTTTCTTCTTCGAAAATCAGCTTTGCTTGGATCCTGGTTTCGAGTGCAACAGTGCTTGTTACTGTTGCATTTGAAACCAAGTCCAGCATTCTTTGCAAGATTTTCGTATTCTTTTGACTGTTTTAGAAGAAACTCCAAAACATTCTGGCTTCCTTCCCATTTTAGATAAAACATTCTAGCCTCATCTAGCTCTTTCGTTAATGTTTCAATTTTAGCAAGATGATCAAGATTTAGTCGACCTACTTTGTCAAAAGCGTGTTTAGCATGGCTTGCTTCATCACTCAGTAATAAGACAATTTGCTCAAGTTGTTTGTTATCACTTTGACATGAGGTGAGGTCAGATATCAGAGAGTCGCGTTCTTTGGTTAATGAAGCCACACGTTTTCTGAGAGTCTCAATTTCCTCATTAGACTCAGATGCCACAATTGGAGTATTTGTTGCATCGGTTTGTTCAGCCTTTTTCAAAGTCTCAATTGGAACAAGAAGATCATCGTTTGATTTTTCTAAGGCACTTTTGACATGACTTGACTCGTCGTTCAACATTTCACCAATTTTGACAAGATCATCTTTTTGACTTTCATATGTTGCTAAATCAATCAGAAGTTGGTCACATTCTTCGGTTAGTGAGGAAATGGTTTTAGTGAGGGACTCCTCTTTTTTGTTAGATAATGATGCAACAGCGCAGTGCTCTGTTGCATGGGTTTCATCAACCTTTTTAACTAGAAATATATTCTATTTTCGGAGCTTTTTAATCTCCTTTTCAAGACTCAATGATGAACTAGGTTGATCCACTTAATTTAGACATTCTTTCAAGTTATCATTTTCTTCGGCTATGTCCTCAATTTCAGTTTGGATAGCTTCTAACTTATTGCTTTGGACACGACACTTATCGATGAATTGGTCTAGGAGGAGACAAACTTTGTCTTTAGAGAAAGATCGAACCTTTTTCTTGAGCTTAATTAGCTCATTGTCTAAATCTGAATATGAGTCCACAGAGTGAGCCATAAGACACTTGACATTTTCTTTCTTTGATGGCTTGGAATCATCCTTAGAAGAGCTAGATGAGATGCATAATTTGGCATCTAATTCTTCCTCAAGAACATCATCCTCTTCGGAATCAGACATGCCCGAAATAGAAGTCATCACTTTGTTTTTGTAGTCTCGTTTAGCAAAGTCACGTTTTTCCTTAGATTTGATGTCGTTCCACTTTGGGAATTCTTTGATTTGATGACCTTTGTCACCACACTTAAAGCAACCAATAGTGGAACTTGATCTTTTCTTAGGGAAACGACGTTTGTTAGCATTGTTGCTACACCTTTGTGAGTTTCGACCATTTATCATGCCAAAAATGTTTTTAGTGAACATTGCAAACTCATCATCTCCATCATCCTCATCACTTGAGAGAGCATTAAGAGCGAGCCCTTTCCCTTTAGAGCTTTCACCTGAGCGCTTTATGAGAGTTAACTCATGAGCCACGAGTGAGCCCATTAGTTCATTAAGGGGTAGCTTAGATAGGTCATTTGCTTCCTCAATAGTCGTAACCTTCAATTGCCATTTTTCAGTGAGGCTATGAAGGATTTTACGAACTAGGTCCTTAGGTTCAAAAACCCTACCTAGGCTTTTGAGGTCATTAACAATTCTAGAAAAACGAGAGGACAAAAATATTTATAGACTCATCGCTTGTCATGTTAAACATTTGATATTTTTGCATGAGAAGATCGATTCGATATTTTTTAACTTGTGACATTCCCTAATAAGAAAGGCTTAGGGTGTCAGTTTCTATGGCCGAGGTGTATCCAGAAATCTGGTTAATCTCTTGTTTACCAATGCCATATTGAAGGATGGACATGGCTTTAGAGTTCTTTTCGACCTTTCTATATTCTGCCTCGACATACTTATTCTCGCAAAATGTGCTCCTTGCCTCAATAAACTCATCATACATCACAAATTGTGCTCCTTGCCTCAATAAACTCATCAACCTCACTTCCTCTTTCCATTATCCATCGCAACCACGTATAACCACATGTCCTCCTCACCAAAATCATACCCATCATAAGGTGGTACTCCCCACGTCATAGGATATTGTATCTTACGCATCAGGACCAACAGATATGTAAAATAATGCTTTAAGACCCTAGACAAACGTAAGCACATAGTCTACGACTCACAACAAGACAACAACCGCCCAAAGAGGTACTCGGTCGAGTACAAGCCACTCGATCGTGTCCCATACATACTCAATCGAGTGCTGACACTCCAGAAACTGATCACAAATCACAGAAAGATATACTCGGTCGAGTACCTGACGTACTCGGCCGAGTACGACTACTCGGTCGAGTATTCACCATACTCGATCGAGTTACCAACTTCCAGTAGATACTGCCAAAGCACAGACATACCTTCACTCGGTCGAGTGTCAGAGACTCGGTCGAGTACCCGTTACTCGGTCGAGTCATGCCAAAAACAATACCCCTTTTACTCTTTAACAACATATGAACCAACACTTTCTATTTCACATGTTACTATGTAAATAAATGCCAAGCAATAAACACCAAAGCATGCCTCATACCACTCTATAACACCTTAAACATATTTATTACTCCATATCCATCCAATTCACATCACAACTCCTTCCATGCAACATACTTATAAAGAAACATACACACACATACAACGATCCCTCGACAAACCCCGTAGTGACCGGCTCGAAGTTGTAAGGGTCTAATTTGCGGTCTTAAGACGTCTCCCAAGCCTTTGCGGTAGCTCCAAACAACTCCTACCTGGGTTCATTTTATTTAGACACCCTACATTAATTTTGTTCATTGGTTTTAGGTTCCAAAATCATTGCCCTGATACCATTTTGTAACACCCCTATCTATAAAAGTACCTTACCAAATGAAAATGCTACCATCTCGATTTTTCGAGGTAGAGTATATTAAATAGACCATAAAAGAACATTTAATTAAAGTGAATACAAGCTTAGTCGGATACAAACCACGATACCAAAAATCCAAAACTGAAAATACAAATCCGATAAAAGTGATCCTATAATGTTGACACAACAGCGGAAGCTAGCTAGACTCGACGATCCTCCCATCCATCCCGCGATAAGCTCAATCAACCAAAACCTACTAGATATCTGCTCACCATCCCCCAATGGATCACCGTAGGTTTTGCAACAATAAAAAGGGGTCAGTCAACTGCACAATAAAACATGACGACAACAACAACAATAAACCATCCAATTCAATTATGTAATAATACAATCTCCAACCTCAAAGTACATTATCTGAACCGTAGCCCAGATCTGTCAGGCTACCCATTGCGATAGGTACCTACATAACCAGTGGAAGACCGCAACCTTGCCACCTAACCCTCGCTCATCGAAACGAGCGATCCCAGATCATTAACGTGCACATCCCGCTTGTGACGGGAGCCACAAGGGGCGAACATGGGGGGTGAAGACCATCTCCCGACAATGGCTCCACAATCAATACCAATGATACCAACAATACTAAGTCACCACAATACTATCATAATAGGAAATCATACAATTACCACATCACTGAACAACAATCGTACAAGGACTGAGTAGGGAAACCCTACCTTATTCGCGAATTCCAAAAGACAACAATCACGCAAGCTAGAACTGCTCCTCTACGAAATCGTCACCTAACAATGATAACCAAATAATACTAATCACAACCAACATCAATCAATCTTTATCCCCCAATCTAACCCAAATTAGGGTTTGCATAAACCCCTAACGATACCCATAAACTGATTAAGGAAATACTAGATACTTACCAAAGTAATCAACGTATAAAACGAAATGCAAGAACCCACAATCGATAAATCTAGGCTTAGGCAATGAAGAAGATGATGAGAGAAGAATGAAACGTAGTTTAGGTTCGTGAAAAATGATTTTAGAAACTGATTACACGATATTTATACTTCTCTAATCAGCTTAACCAAAACCGCTGAAATAACTCGTAACTGACCGGGCACTCGGTCGAGTACCTGACATACTCGACCGAGTACGCCATACTCGACCGAGTATCACCATGCTCGGTCGAGTGCCCCTAAGTCAGAAGATTTACTCAAAACACTTGATGACACACTCGGTCGAGTACCACCTACTCGACCGAGTACGCTATACTCAGAAATCTGTGGTATTACAAGAGTTTCTACATGGGTATGTCTGAGAAAAGATTTACCTGTATGCAATCTTTTCGGCGTGCAATTAGCAAATATAATAACGGTAGATAATTTTATCTTAATCCTATTTCCATTTTGTAACATCTTTTATAAATTCTTACGCCAATTCAATTCATTACAAAGTCTCTACAAAGTTCGATAACTGCTCACGTTGCTCGAACAATAACTTGAGAAGTATTCTGATAAAAAAACCTTTGTTTTGATTACAAAACAGTATGGTTAATATAAGATAACTAATGAACCATTAAAATATAAGCTTTTGAATGCAAAACAATAGAATTAAGAGATGAAAATCAAGTATACGGTATCGAAGACATGGGGCTATTTTTGTTTTTGGCTTGAAATCACTTACGTATTGTCCAAGTGACAATCATTCATCATATTGCACATTGTACCTTAATAAAATTATGAATAGTCATCAATTAGAACATAAATATCACAGAAAATTAGGTAACATACCAAAGCCCCATAATTAAATTAATTAAAAAAATTTAGTATGCATACATTATGTCATATCATAATCATAATCATAATAATAATCAGCCACATAATAATAAAAATAAACATAGAATTTAAGCACTTTAATTCTTTTTTATAGTTGCACCAACTATGTTTCCGACTCAAATACAAACCTAGGATTGGTATACTGCCAATAGATATTTTGACAACTTTTGTGCTAGGTGTTAGACATATAGAGTCAAATTCTTACTATTTTAGAAGTTTATCTTTCTTAATATGAATTAATATTAATATTCGTTCAAAAGCTTTTCAAGAAAGAATTAGGTAGCTTTCAGAAGTGGGACTCTCGAAAGCCATTCGTTAAAATTGGACTCTCTAATATTGTTCGAAAAAAAAATTTCTTATTAATATAGATAGAGATAGATAGACAAATATTGATTATACTGCATGTGTAACAATAAGAGGATAAATCAACATTTTAGAAATAGCACATTCTGAATTTTCGGAGGCTTCATTCTAGAGTCCCTTCTCCATCATAATGTCTATAACAATCAGGATCCTTCTCAACTGTGTCAATCTAATTTTGTAGTTAGTTCAGTCAGTCAGATTCACCAGGTGGAGTAATGATAATTACCTAAGCAAAATAATAGCTTTCTGTTGAGTTTATCGATCCGGTACTTAAGAGGGGGAGGGGTTTTTTAAAATTTTAAACTTTGAAGTGAAGAGATAGTTCTCGTTTGATACTGAAACAGTACACAGGCGAATTAAACTTTCTCAGTGACTGTTCAAATTGAACTTTCTCGGTGACTGTTCAAACAATATGAATTGTGTTGTACTGTTCTGTTCGTATGCGTGAAACAAGATCTATAAGCCAGGACGAAAAATAAAACAAATAAAGAGCAAAGGCACGAGACACAAGATTTTTAACGTGTTTCGACCTACTCTCTAAAGGTCTACGTCCACCCTCTCTCTTATTAATATTTTCTTTATAACCAAACCCGATTACAAAGAAAATCCCCACGATCAACCCCGATTGTGCGACTCGAGTACAACCCCGTCCCCAATAAACACTCTCTCACAAAAGTGAGAAATTACAACTCTTATTGTCTCCTTATATAGTTCACAAATTAGAACAATGGAGAACAATGATAAACCTTAGAGATGTAAGTTGCGAACTCGAAGACTAATTGAAAGGCACAACTTAAAAACTATTTGCAAAACACTTTAAAAATGAACTTTTAAAAACTTGTTTGCAAAGAAAGAATTTTCTACGTGAAAAACTATTTGCAAAACACTTTAAAAATGAACTTTTAAAAACTTGTTTGCAAAGAAAGAATTTTCTACGTGAATGCTTGCTGCGTTTTTTCTTTTTCACCAGTGTGAAACTGGTTTCCAAACCTCATTTTATTATATAAGATTGTTGAAAAGATCTTCCATAATTTTAGTAAGAAAATATCTTTAATTATCTCATAAAATAATCTTTGTTATCAAATCATATCTTTTCCATAACAATCTTTTACCAATCTTTGAAATATATATCTTTCTTTTATCTTAAGCAAAAAATTCCCAAAAGAATAATAAAGATAATGTTAACAACTTATCTCGTTCAAAGATATGGATAAAAATATATTTTCGAAAACAGAAAAGTAGCGCGCTGTGCCTTTCTAAAAACTGATCTGAACTTAACAGTACCAGAGACGGTTCAGTGCAGCTACTACGAGTTAACCCAGAACTTACACCTTTACAATGGCTAGACTCAAGACGCGACTTGATCAAAGGTTTCAATCAACTTCCAAGCATGAGTTCATCCTTGCATACCTGCCAATCATAACTACCTCACAAGCATAAGGTAAGAGGGAACGAAACGATGAAGGACTTGTCATCATCAACATACTAGGTGCAACAAATTCCCCCTTTGATGATGGCAAGTCCCTATAAAGAAATATTTCCCCTCAACAAAAGAGCAACCAATATTTCCAAGACAAGGAGTATACAACAATTGGAGAAGGAACCCTTCTTAGATAACATCAGCAAAAGATTAAACCATTATCATTAGAACGCAATGAGAAAGATCGTCACAGTCAACGGTCTAAATCCGAATAGCTACCAAGTACTATAAGTCCTAAATTTTCCCCCTCTTGACATCATCAAAAGGAGTTAGAAGCTCAAAAAGAGTCAATGCACTGACCACAGTTAAAGATACTAAGTAGCAGCTACCGGACACAGTCAAAAGATATCATCATAACAAGCACATGACTACTTAGGAGAGTACTAATTATACACAACCAGCATAAAAAAAACAGGCAAAAGAGAAAGGTCAGGTCATGGTTTTTTTTTGGAAGAAGGGTTAAAAGCTGTTGACGGATGTCGAAAATGGATAGGAGGGGAACAAGGGCAGTTTTAAGTTCCACCAGTTCCTGTGACATTTTCCCAAGACCACCAATCATAATGTCGGAGAGAGTCGTCAGCTGAGAGATAATATCATGAAGATTCTCAGTACTAGCACCAGCATAACCATCGTCTGGCAATGCAACCAACCTGTCATCCGCAATCCTAAGGTGCATCTGACCCAGTAACCCATTTTTCATACAATCCTTCATTGTAACACAATAACCATCCTCAGAAGACAAAATATTCTTTTGCCACAAAACATGAGTTAGCCACATACCATAAGGAAGGTCGCGCTTTGTCTTTGCAGTCCCTGTCTGCACTTCATCTGCACCCTCTTTAATATAATGAAAAACAATAGATGCCAAATTCACTGGTCTACCCACCATTAGATGATACATAAGCAAGAGGTCTTTAATAGAGCAAGTACCCCTAGATTTGTTGCGAGGAGTGATAGTACGATGAATGCAATTAAAGAGAAACTGATGAGGACCATATAGAATGCAAGGATTGCTAGTAGTTTTCAAATCAGTAGTCGGGTCAAAATATTGCAAAACAGTCAATTGACCGAACTTATCTAGAGGTGGCCAACCACCCTTATCAGTCAACTGAAGCCCCTCATACGGAATATGAAACATTTCTGCAAACTCCTCAGCCCATAAACCGATTCACTTATTGTTAACAGTAGCAAAAAATAAGTCACCCGAAGTATTCACCATGACAGATTGATAAAATTGAAGTATTTCAGGTATAAATACGATGGACTGCTTACTAAACATATCAAACCAACCTTGCTGCTTCAGTATATCAAGAAACAAAGAAAAAGCGACTTTAGATTCTAACCAGATTGGAGGATAGTAGCGGCCAGGAAGAATCGTATGCTCACTGAGCCGAAGATAGCTTTTGAAGGCAGTGGCGGTCATCCGCATAGATTTGAGACAAGCAATGACCCTGTTCTTATCAACCGAGGTAGAGAGTGTAGCCTTCACACTAGTGGTACAGGCATTGTCCTTCTCGTCATCGTCTATAGGACGCTTTCTCTCTAAAGATCGAGCCTTTCCGTTAGATACCGCCTTCAATATTTTCATACTTTCTTTGAATGTATCATCACAATCGTCTTCAACCTCATCAGACACCATTTTTTCTTTCCCTTTTTCCGAAACAGCAACCGTACCCACCTTATTCATGACATTATCCACGGGTTCATTGATAACAACCTCTCTTCGAGCCCTTGAAGCTCGTTGTGTAACCTTCTTTGCCCCGGACTCAGGCTGTGGTGACTCCTTATTCTCCATAACTGGCGGCTCGAGATCAGTTGCATGCAAGGGTTTCGAACGGGTGGAGATGGTAGTAGGAGGAGTGGAAGGTTTTGTTTTGGGGGTTTTTGATTTAGGGGAAGTTTTTGTGGGTATAGTGGTTGTTTCCGGTTGGGTTGTAGTAGAGGGTGTGGTTTACGGTGGAATAGGGTTTTCTGGTATGGTGGAGGTAGGGGGTTTGGATCTGGTGGTGTTGGCTTTGGTTTTCTTCTTGGCCATTGCAGTGGCGAATCTAAGATTTATAAAATGGGTGTGTTTATTAAAATTTATAACATAAAAAAATGCCAAAATATAATTACTCGATCAGACCCGTCCCGACATTTAACAAATAATATGAATGTCAATATGTTTATGATTAGACTATATTGCAATAACATATGGGACATCATTTTACGAACAAAAACGAAAGATACTCACATTTGTAAAGATCTCACTTGAAAGCTTTCCATAAATAAAAAAAATTGCTTACACAATCAAAATAATAAATGAAAGAATCATTTTAAATTTAAGGAAAAAAATTTCAAGAACGAAATTATTGAGAAAAGGTCAAAATTTTAGAAAAAAAAAAGAAAAAGAAAAAAGAAAGTATTACCACCTTGCCAAATAAATTATATGTTTCTCATTCAGAAATTTATTTGATAATAATAGCAGAAAAATATGGTGGATGATAGTTTCAACCAATGAGCCACTAAGGTTTAATGTAATTTTAGCACACAAACAAATATATATCTGTCATTTCTCAAATTAATGGGGGTGAGGGTTCACCCCCATCACCCCCTATAAATCCGCCCATGCGCCATTGTCGTCGCAGAAGAAGATGTTGAGGTAGGATGAAAATGGAAATTTTAGGGTTGATGTTTAATTTGGCGATTTTTGGATCACAAAATCTCATTGAAGACAGCACGTATCCGTCACTTTTCTCTCACAAATGACCCAAATAGAAAAGAGAGGGAAGCACATGGAGGTGCCCATACCTTGTCCCCCATCCGTTTTGTAAGTGGCATTACTCGTCACTTGCTCCGACCCCGTCTTCAGCAAGACTAACTATTTTTGGATTTGATTTATATTTGTGGAGTTTAGACGGGCTAGAGTAGTGGATGGGTTAAAAGAATTTTCCATAAAATGTATGACATATTGGGCAAGATACGAATACGGGTGTGGAGTAGTTAGGTTGATTTGGTTATCTTTTGTCAAGGGGAATATGCATATACTTTCTTCATTCAACTCCACTTTATATGTATTCTTTTTTCGTCCATTTAACTTCACTTTACATGTTTCCTTTTTAGGCCAAGAAAATGACCATTCTATCCTTATTCACACTCCATATTTATAAAAAATATCATCTATACCCCACACTAATCCACCATAAAACCCCACCTTTATATTTTTTTAACATTTTTAACCCAATCATTCTCTTTCCCAATATACTTTTTATAGTTTTTTTAATCCGCTCCTTAATACCGGTGCAAAAAGCAAACATGTGAAGTGGAGTTGAACGGAGGGAGTAGTTATGAAAAACAGTAACATCTCAAGTATGTCGACTCATTACTAATCTATATTAGAGAATCGACTAGAGTAAGCAGACTGCTAGTAAGTACAATAACGGTAGTACAAATTATCAACTCAAAATCGCAACAACTCCAATCTAGTTAATCATCGAGGGATTAATTTTAGGACAAAATTGACTACGAGCTATCATTCAAAAGACCCAATTCCAAACAATTTTTCTCAAATTTTTCTCTAGCCAAAGGTTTAGTAAAATATCGGACAACTGATCTTTCGTTTTACAAAATTTTAAGCTTATGTTCCCTTCTTATACATGATCACGAAGAAAATGATGACGAATGTCAATATGTTTTGTCCTGCAATGCTGAATGGATTTTTTGAAATATTAATTGCGCTAGTGTTATCACAAAGAATAGGAGCATAATTAATGATCATACCGTAATCCCACAACTGTTGTCTTACCCATAAGATTTGAGAACAACATTGAGCAGCAGCGACATATTCACTCTCGACAATAGATAGAGCAACCATATTTTGTTTCTTGGAAGCACAAGAAATAAGACACAACCCTACTAAAGTAGCAACACCCGAGGCACTCTTTCTCTGAACTAAGCAACCTTCATAATCTGCATCTGAATACCCCGTGAGAGTGAAATTACAATCCATAGGATACCATAGATATAAGTCCTGGGTTCCAATCAAATATTGAAGAATACGCTTTACAGCTGTTAATGTGATTCTTTAGGATTTGACTGAAACCGAGCACATAAACACACACTATAAAGAATATATGGACGACTAGCGGTAAGATATAAGAGTGAACCTATCATACCTTAATACACCTTTTCATCTACACTTTTACCTTTCTCATCTTTATCAAGCTTTAGTGTAGAACACATGGGTGTAGGGAGTGGATTCGCTGTAGTCATACCAAATTTCTTTAGCATCTCTTTGATGTATTTTCTTTGATGGATCATTATTCCATGTATGGTTTGCTTGATTTGAAGACCCAAAAAGAATTCTAGCCCGCCCATCAAGCTTATCTCGAACTCCAATTGCATAAGATTGGAGAAATATGCACACAAAACATCATTAGTTGCTCAAAAAATGATATCATCTACATAAATTTGAACAACTAATAAGTCCTCTTTCACCGGTTTTAAAAATAGTGTTTTGTCAACAGAACCTCTTTGAAACCCATTATCAAGAAGGAACTTAGATAGTCTATCATACCAAGATCTAGGTGCTTGTTTAAGACCATAAAGTGCCTTATCTAATTTGTAAACATGCTTAGGAAATTTGCTATCTAAAAAATCGGGAGGTTGTTCAACATATACTTCCTCTTGCAAATAGCCATTAAGAAACGCGGTCTTAACATCCATTTGAAAGAGTTTGATATCCATATGAGCGGCAAAGGCAATAAGGAGACGAATAGCGTCAAGTCTAGCTATGGGTGGAAAGGTCTCGTCAAAATCAATCCCTTCTTGTTGATAATATCCTTGCACCACGAGTCTAGCCTTGTTTCTAACAATCACACCTGCATCATCCAATTTATTTAAAAATACCCATTTTGTTCCTATGACGGAACGATCTTTTGGACGTGGTTCCAGATGCCACACCTCGCTTCGCTCAAACTGATTAAGTGTAACACCCTATACTCCAAGTGCCTTACCAGGACCACTTACGACATGAGAATGCTACCATCTCGGTTACCCGAGGCAATGTATATCAAATAGACAACAAAGAAACGTACTTTAATAAATGAATTTAAAGTGATACAAGTCCAAAACCAAAACTGTTAAAGAAAATACAACTGTTCCTCAAAATTGTCAAGCCAACTAAATAAAAGAATTTTTATGACATAGTGGAAGACTTCTAGACATCTCATGGCAACTCAACCCAGCTATCCCATGCGCATCATCTCATACCTGCTCAATAATTGCCTACCATCCCCGAATGGATCACCACAGTTTTCAAAACATTTAAACCGGGGCCAGTTACTGTTACATAAAACAATACTACAAAAGCAAAACAACAATCCAGGCCAATCAACCAATCTCCATCATAACTCCACACACCTGACTACACACTAAAGTGTGTAGTCCTGCCAGAATACCCATCACAACAAGTATTCCACACCGCCAGTGGGGAACCGCAGCCGTACCCACCTAAGCCCCGCTCATCTCATCCGAGCGATAACCCAAGTTCCTAAATGTGCACATCCTCTCTGTGGCGGGTTCCATAGTTGGCGAATTAAGGGCGTGAAGCCACTCCCGCAAGTGACTCCACTCAGCCGAGGACGCACCTCGCAAACCACATACAGTTATACAACCAACCACATTATACCACACAATTACCAATTACGAAATCCGATATGATATAAATCAACAAAAATGAACAACCACCAACAATACAATGTAAATAATAACCGAGTAGGGAAACCCTACCTGGAATAGCAACCACAAGACCGTCACAGCAGCTAATCAGAAATGTTCCTCTACGAATCCTCCTCGTATAACACATATTCATATAATTATCACCTAATCAACACAATACACGCAAAACCCCCAAATCTATCCAATTAGAGTTTTAAACAAACTCAAGAAACATTATAAAAATTATACAAGAAGCTTACCCTTGACACGACGATCTCAACGGCGTAACGAAAAAGACAATCCGACGATCCTAGCCCTTGGGAATTGTTAACAACGCGAAGAATGAGAACAACGTAACTATTTTTCTCTCTTGAAAGGTTTTTAGAAAGCAAAAGTGATTAAAAAGAATGACGGAATCCTTTTATACTAATCACGCGTTATTAGCAAAACCCGGCTAAAATAACCCATAAGACTCACTTACTCGATCGAGTAAGTCACCTACTCGATCGAGTGACCCTTACTCGATCGAGTGCCAACCATACTCGATCGAGTACCCATCAGGTAGCCTACTATTTTGCGTAAAAACATACTTACTCGACAGAGTAAGCCCCA
This sequence comes from Silene latifolia, assembly GCF_048544455.1. Lineage (NCBI taxonomy): Eukaryota > Viridiplantae > Streptophyta > Magnoliopsida > Caryophyllales > Caryophyllaceae > Silene > Silene latifolia. The sequence continues at coordinate 224,266,895 of NC_133538.1, read as the reverse complement.
CTCGATAGAGTACCCATAAACATAGAAAACCTCATGACCCCACGCATAGGTGACACTTTCAAAAGAACCTTGTCCCCAATCTGAAACTCTATGTCACGACGATGTAAGTCTGCATAACTCTTTTGTCGATCCTGGGCCGCTTTTATCTTTTGCCTGATCATCTTAACATGTTCTACCATCTCCTGTACCATCTGTGGTCCTAAAACCACGGCCTCAGCTCTATCATCCCAGCAAATCGGACTCCTACACCTCCTCCCATACAAAGCCTCAAACGGTGACATCTCAATACTCGTGTGATAGCTGTGCTTATACGAAAACTCAATTAGATCCAATTTATCCTCCCAGCTACCACCAAACTCCATTATACAAGCTTGCAGCATATCCCCAAAGTCTTGATGGTCCTCTCTGTCTGCCCATCTGTCGCAGGATGAAAAGCTGTACTCATCTTCAAAGTAGTTTCCATCAACTCCTGCAACTCTCTTCGAAACCGCGATATGAACCTCGCATCTCTATCTGACACTATATCCTTAGGTACTCCCATGCAAACGAACCACATGCTTCCTATAAGCCAAAGCTAATTATATCTTGGTCCAAGTATCTTTCACCGGAACAAAGTGAGCTGACTTGGTCAAACGATCAACTATTACCCATATCATGTTGTTACCATGCTGACTCCTCGGTAAACCCACTATAAAATCCACAGAGATAGACTCCCATTTCCATCCAGGTACCTCAAGAGACTGAATCTTACTTTGTGGTCGTCGCTGCTCTCCCTTAACACCCTGACATGTCAAACATCGAGCAACAAACTCAGCTATTTCCTTCTTCATCCCAGGCCACCAGAAAGTCTTCTTCAAATCTTTATACAACTTGTCACCGCCTGGATGTACCGAATATGGTGTGCAATGGGCCTCTGTCATGATCACCTTTTTCAACTCCTCATCATTAGGAACACACCACCTGCCATCTGTATGAATAGAGAATCGAGATACTGTCCCTTTCTCTACTCCAGCTCTCCACTCCTCAATCTTAGGATCCAAAGCCTATTTACTGCGAATATCCTCATAAAGATCTGGCTCCATTTTCATGTCCCCTCTAACATCCCCTCTCTGTATCATATGTATCCCTATCTTCCCCACCTCATCTCTCAACCTCATCAAAGACATAGCTGTACATAAAGATTGCACACTCTTCTTGCTCAGCGCATCAGCAACCACGTTTGCCTTCCCTTCATGGTATATAATATCCATGTCATAATCCCTTATCAGCTCCATCCACCTCCTCTGTCTCATGTTCGGCTCCTTTTGAATGAAGATGTACTTAAGACTCTTGTGATCTAAAAACACCTTAAAGGTCGCCCCATAAAGATAGTGCCTCCAAATCTTAAGAGCAAATACAACTGCACCCAACTCCAGATCATGTGTCGGATAGTTCTCCTCATAAGGCTTCAATTGCCTAGAAGCATAGGCAATTACTTTCCCGTTCTACATCAACACACATCCCAATCCATTCTTTGAAGCATTTGTATATACCTCAAAGTTCTCACACCCTTCAGGTAATACTAAGACTGGAGTTGTGGTCAAACGCTCCTTTAATGTTTGGAACGTCGTCTCACAACTTTCATCCCAACAAAACCTGTTCTCTTTCCTCATCAACGCTGTCATAGGTCTGACTATATTAGAAAAGTCTTTCACAAACCGACGGTAGTACCCTGCCAAACCCAAGAAACTCTTGATCTCTGCTACATTCTTCGGTGCTTCCCACCGAGTGACTGCCTCTATCTTTGCCGGATCCACAGCTACACCCTTCTTTGAAATCACATGCCCAGAAAGGCAACCTCCTCGAGCCAAAACTCACACTTTGACAACTTTATATATAACTGATTGTCATGCAAAGTTTGCAACACCAACCTCAAGTTCTCCTCATGCTCCTCCTTAATCTTAGAATAGACTAAGATATCATCGATAAAGACCACAACAAACCGATCCAAAAACTGACTGAAGACCCGGTTCATCAAATCCATAAACACTGTAGGTGCATTAGATAACCCAAACGGCATCACAACATACTCATAGTGACCATACCTCGATGTAAAAGCTGTCTTCGGTATGTCCTCATCCCGAATCTTCACCTGATGGTAACCCGACCTCAAATTGATCTTAGAAAAGACTGTTGCCCCATTCAACTTATCAAATAAATCATCTATCCTTGGCAAAGGATACTTATTCTTCACCGTAACCCTGTTTAACTCTCTATAGTCGATACACAACCTCAGACTCCCATCTTCCTTCTTCACAAACAGAACTGGTGCTCCCCACGGTGATACACTAGGTCTAATGTATCCCTTATCAATCAAATCATCCAGCTGTTTCTTCAGCTCCTCCAACTCCTTAGGACCCATGCGGTACGGGGCCTTAGAGATTGGTCTCGTCTCTGGTTTCAACTACACGCTGAAATCTATCTCCCTTTTTGGTGGTAAACCTGGTATCTCCTCTGGAAAGACATCTAGAAACTCTCCCGCCACTGGTATCTGATCAACTGTCAAACTCACCATACTATGGTCTTTCACATGGCATAGGATCAACGGACACCCCTTCCTCAGATAAGACTTCAATGTCACCGCTATAATCAATTTGACTTTGGGTTTGACAACAAACCCACGATAAGACACACTAACTCCCTTAGGACCTCTCAAGAGACTCTCTTTTGGTGACAGTCTATTATAGCTTTATACTTACCCAACCAATCCATGCCAACTATCATCTCAAAAGCATCCATAGGAAACTCTAACAAGTCCACTGGTAGGTCAACCTGCCCAACTATCATAGACACACCCTTATGCAACCTCCCACAAGATGCAGACTCACCCGACGGTATGAAAACTTCCTCTTTTACAGACTCAAACTCTCTGAAACCCAAAAACTTAGCATGACCTGACGATACAAAAGATTGTGACGACCCCGAATCAAATAAAACAAAGGTAAAGACACCATTAACAAGAAAAGTACCCGTGATTACGTGAGCATCATCCTCAGCTGCTTTATTCTCCATTATGAAAAGCTTACCACTTGTCTTCTGTCCATCTCCCTGGATAATACTAGCAGAAGTAGACGGCTTAGCAGCCGACCTCTTGCTGTTGTTCGCTGCTGGCCTTTGATATGAATTACCGCCATTGCAGTTAGCCCCACCGTTGTTGTTGTTCTGACTGCCCTGATTGTTCCATGACCCAGCCGGCCTGTTACTAGCATAAGTCTGAGATAGACCCTGAGAGAAGCTCCCTTGTAATGGTCTCTGAAAACCCCTGCCCATAGCACTGGTGCACTCGTGCCTCTTGTGGCCCATACCGCCACAGTTAAAGCAAGATATACCCTAGCTGCTACTGCCACCATCACGGACACACCCAAAAGAAGCTCCGCCACTGAACCCCGATCCCGAAGAGTAAGCCCTCACCTGGTTATGGTTGCCCCTCTTATAACTAGACTGACCACCACCCTCGCTCTCAACCTTCCTCTTCTCAGAACCTCTCTCCCTATTCTCCTTAGCCATCTCTACCAACCTCTCAGTTCTTCCGGCGCGCTCATAAACTTCCTTAACATCGTAAGGACTCCTAAAGGCACCTTCTCCATGATCTTAGGTGTCAAACCTTTCTCAAACCTCAATGCTAAGTTCTCCTGACTCACCTCTATATCCTCTGCGTACCTAGACTTCTCATTGAACTTGTGATAGTACTCAGCCACTGTCATATCCGGAGCCATCTTGAAATCAACAAACTCCTCCCTCAACTTACTACGGACATGCTCAGGTACGAACTCTCAGTGCATAACTCTCTTGAACTCACTTCAAGGTATAGCTGACAACCCCTGTTTCACATATAGGTCTAAGGCACTCTCTGATACGTGCATTTTATATAGACCCCTGTTTCACATATAGGTCTTGTCTATTTTGTAGGAATGAACCTGAAAATAGTGAAATCGTACAATTTTCGTCCTGTTTTGCATACATTTTGAGGAGACGGGATTTTCAGAGCGAGATACTGCATTAGGATGCGTGAAAGAATGGTCTACGAAGAAGTCGGCAACAAGTTTTGAGCTATTTTGGAGGAAGAACACTCGATCGAAGACTTTTCTTAGTCGATCGAGTGGTTTCACAAGCTGAGGAGGTCGATCGAGTAATCTACTGTGCTCGATCGAAATGCTGGAATTCGAGGTTACTCGATCGAGTGATATTTATGCTCGATCGAGTGGTTTGCTTGCTGAAGTCCTCGATCGAGCTGTTTCAAACTGCTCGATCGAGTGGATTAGGGTTTCACGGGCCTTAATTAGTCCATGTTACTTATTTTAGTTTATGGACTTAGTTATTTTCTATTTAAGCGTGAGTTAATTAGGTCATTTACATCTTCTTATCTATCTTTTCACTGCTAAACACTCTTGAACGCTGCTTTCTCTTTTCCTAAAAGACTCTTCACTGTAACTTTGGTTTCGAGGTTATTTTGCTTGGATCTTGTGTTCTTTACGCCGGAATTCTTGCTATTGTAATATCTTACTCTCCTTTTATCTTAATCTTTTATTTGCTTGCATTAATTCTCTTGTTTAATTCTCTTAATTTCTGCCCTAATCTCTTTTATGCAATTTTATTATAATTTCAATATGCTTACTATTAGTTCATTCATTATTATTAATCTTGACAATATTGATAGTATGAGTAGCTAAGTTAATTCATGTTGGGACTAGGTTATCTATGGTAGAATTGTGACGATGTAGCGAGTAGGGTAGATGACTTATTTGTGAGATCTTGTATCCATGGCAATTTAATTATATTTACCGACTTAGTTGAGTGCACGCTTCTAAGTTATCCTTTAATCTGGTTAAATTTAATCCTGGATCGGAAGATTGGACTAAATAGACCTGCTATGAACAGTAGACTACCCTGACGAGGACGGAAGTTAAGTTAGTGGAAATCTAGGATAGAAAGTGGACCGGGAGGACCTTTCAACATCCGTTTCACAATGAGTTATCTAGACTATTTGCAGATGAGTCATTAGGCTACCGTAGTGAACCGAAATCCCGACATGTTCTCTCTTTGTTGATATTCTTATTCTTGTTTTCTGCCCTTTTACTGCACTTATTTATTTCTCTTTCCCTTAAGCCTTTTTAGTTTAGAAAACCAAATACAACCCCCATTTTTTGACCAGATAGACGAACCTTTTACAGATATCTTGCCTCCCTGTGGAGATCGACCCGACTTCCCTAGCTATATAGTTAGTTTAGTTGGTTATTTTTTATAGGTATACGACTGCCCTGTCAAAATTTGGCGCCGTTGCCGGGAAGGCAATAACCGTATCTGTTTTTGTTTCGTTTATTTTTATCCGTCTTAGGGAATTTTTATTCCTTGAGACAGTTCTCATTTATCTCTTTTAGTGTTGTGTATGCCCAGGTCAAACAGGTCGGAGTTAGTTTCAGCTGATTCTGAGCTAGATCGACTGTTTAGGCATAGACTCCGTCTGCAAAGAGAATCACGAAAGGAAGACTTGAGTACTTTCGAACCCGAGCTATAGCATTTTCTATTTGCAGAAGATGAATCTTTAGTAGAAGATAATCTCATTTCTGCCGACCAACCAGTAAAGATGCTAAATATTGCAAGTCACTCGGAGCCTAAAGCATCATCTATTCCCAAGGGTTTCAATCTCCAGACTGAGGATGGCAATACTTTTGACATCCGTCCATCTTATATCAACCTGGTGGAGAGAAATCTTTTTAGAGGTGTGACAGGTGAAGACCCGAGGAAGCATATGGAGGTCTTTACGAACTATTGTTCTACTATCCCCGCCACAAAGGGGGTAACTCAAGATAAGATTAAGGAGGTGCTGTTTTCTTTTTCTTTGACTGACTCAGCCAAGGAGTGGCTGGTCGATTTGGACCGCGCCGTCACAGGGATCACGAACTGGGAGACCCTTGCTCTTGCTTTTTATAAGAGATACTTTCCTCCGCAACGCACCAATCAGCTGAGGGGAAAGATAACAAGCTTCAAGCAGGCACCCAATGAGACGTTTTATGAAGCCTGGTGTCGGTTCAAGAAATTGGGGAGGTCTCTTCCTCATCATGGGTTTGATCAATGGTTTCTATGTAACCAATTCTATAATGGGTTATATGACGACCATAGAGCTATTCTGGACGCCTCATCCAATGGTAGATTTCAGAAGAATATTGACGATGATAAGGGATGGGGCATCATTGAGGAGATGGTGACCCATTGTGCTGAATATGGGAACCCACGAGACGGTATTAGAACAGTTCACTCAGTTGATAAGGAAGTAGTGGCTCAGCTGGAAGCAATGAATGCCCGTTTTGATAGAATGGAGCTCCAATCTGCTGGGGAGCCTCAAACGGTTCATTTTCTTACTAGACTGGACACCATCACATGTGAGAGGTGTGGGAGGAATGACGGTCCTACTGCTATTGACTGTCTTACAGAGAAGGAACATGTCCTTGCCTTCCAACAATACAGGCAAGGAGGGTTCCTATTATAATAACCAATAACCAAGGGGCAGTCCATCCTAACTTGAGGTGGACAAGTCAAAATGTGCTCAATCCTACTCCTCCACCGCAGCAGCAGCCATATGTCCCTCCTCATAAGGCTCAACAAGGCTTCCAAAAGTCTCCTTCCTTTCCTCCTCCCAATCAAGATGTATCATCTTCAGATGGGGTAAGTGAGCTATCTGAGTTGAAGACGATGTTGCAGTCTTTAACAAAGCAGTGGCAGCTAAGTGACCAACAAAAAGATGCATCTATTAAGTCACTTGAAACCCAAGTTGCCCAGTTAGCCGCGAACCAGTCCACGAGGAAGCAGGGTCATTTGCCGTCACAAGCCGATAAGAATCCGCATGAGACGGTGAATTTAATAAATCTGAGAAGTGGTCGTTCATATGAGGGACCCAAACTGTTGAATTCAGACCCAAGGAAGAGTATTACTGCTGATGAACGGGCTACTGTTGATGAAAGCGAGCTGACAACAAAGAAAATACTCGATCGATTAGTTTCTGGGGGTCGATCGAGGAAAACATATGAAGAAAGGACTCGATCGAGTGAAAATGTTGCTCGATCGATTGAACAGGAAAATGAATAGCTTGATCGAGAAGTCCAACCCACTCGATCGAGTGATATTGCTGAAGAAAGAGTTCGATTGAGTGGCATTTTTGCTTGATAGACTATTGCTAATAATGAAGACCTCGATCGAGAGCCTGCTAGTGCTCGATCGAGTGAAATATCTCCTGAAAGACCTCGATCGAGAGGGAAAAAGTCTCGATCGAGTGACAAAGAGCTTGATCCAGCCGATACATTGGAAGAAAGAAACAAAGGGCTCGAGCTACCTATTACCGTGCCCTTCCCAAAGCGATTACAGAACACGAAGGCCAATCAGCAGTTCGATAATTCGCCGAGCTCCTGAAAAGTTTATAGGTCACTGTTCCATTCGCCGAATTGCTGACACAGGTACCCTCTTACCTTAAATTTATGAAAGAAATTTTATCACGTAAGAGGCACATTAACGATCATGAGACGGTAGCTTTGACCGAGGTAGGGACTGCCCTAGTTCAAAATAAATTACCTCCTAAACAGTCAGACCCGGGTAGTTTCTCGATTCCGTGTCATATAGGTACCCATTTGATTGATAACGCGTTATGCGATCTTGGTGCTAGCGTGAGCGTCTTGCCTTTGTCTCTTTCCAAGAGACTTGGTTTGACTAATTTTAATTGCACGAACATGACTGTTCAGATGACCGACCGTAGTATATCACAGTCGTTAGGTGTCATTGAGGATATACCTGTTAAGATCGGGAGATTCTTTATTCCCGTTGATTTTGTTGTGCTTGACATCCCCGAGGATACTCACACCCCTATTATATTAGGGAGACCATTTTTATTCACTGCTCGTGCAGTGATTTACGTCGGGGAAAGACATTGACTTTTCAGGTTGGGGACGAGGAATTGATATTCCATCAGTCTAAGTCTCGAAGGGCTCTCATGCAAGCTCAGCCTTGAAATACCCTTTCCTCTACTGACCCTCATATTGACACTCCAGATGAAAATTTGGAATTTTGTGCTCTCATGCAAGCTCAGCAAAAAGGAGGAAAATTCGTCTACTTTCCTTGCTGCAGGTACAGATGAAAATGCAGGAGTTGTCAAAGGTTGTCGTGCAATTGAGATCAATCAAGTTGGGAGTGATAATGTTAAAGCTGGTGAGAAAGGAATATGGACGAGAAAATTTCGTGCGTATGTGGACGCCAACTATTCTCCTCCTAATAGTTCAAGTTCAAGCTCCTGGAGAATGAAGAGGACGGTGAATGTTGCTGAAGAGACGTCCTCCAGTCAGAAGCCCTCCGAGGGGCTACTGAATTGTTTTGAGAAGTGAGCGGGGAATGCCCCGTGTAACAACTTGTAAAAACTAATTTCAATTCCCGTTGGATTTGTTTTATTGCGTTTATTAGGACAATTAGAATTTAGACATTTTTTAGCGTAGTTAGAAAGACTATAGACTGTTACTTTTTTATGATTTGGTATATTGGGATATGTTTGCAATTGTTTTTATGCAGCTTTGGGGAAGTTTTAACGCATCTTAAGGACTTATACGAGGAAAAGAACTCGATCGAGTACTTTTTATACTCGATCGAGAGGATTTTGCAAGAAAAGTGTTCGATCGAAGGCTTTAAAGCTACTCGATCGAATTGGCTGAATAAGGGAGTTCTCGATCGAGTTAAATTTTACTCCATCGAGCAAATGGAAGCTGGAACTCCTCGATCGAGTGATTTAAAATCACTTGATCGAGTGAAAATGGTTATCACACGCAGGAAGTGTCCCTTAATCTCCCTCCTTTTTCATTATTTCATTTCCTATTTCATTGTTTAACCCCTTTTGCGATAATCCTTCCCAAACTCTCCATTTTTACTGCTCTTTTACCAAATCAAACACCTAAAATTTATTCATTGCTAATTAATCGTCAATTTCCCCTTATTTTCCCTCTGATTATTGTTGATTTTTGCGGTCAATTTGAGGAGTTAGGGTTTGCGGTTTCTTGCTCGAAAATCGCCTAATTTGCTTTGTTGTTTGTCGATTAATTGCCTCTTTGTAGGTTTCTCTTATCAAGTAAGTATTCCCTTTGCTTCATTGTTGTTTAATCGCTTTAATTTTGCCATTTATGAAGTAATTGTGAATTATGGTTCGTCATAGTCGAATTTTTCGACTGTTAATTGGGATTTTCTGCTTACATTTCTTCATTTGATAGTTAATCCCCCTACCTCATCGTTGTTTACACGTTTGTTTTGAATACTTGAGGTAAAAATGACGAATTAGGGTTTATACTCGTCTGAAATTTTTGACTGAAATTGAGCTTTTCTGCTGTTCTTGCCTCAATTGATGATCGCCTCTATTTTCCTCGTCGCTGTTTAATTGTGGTTTAGAATTTTTGAGGGAAAAATTTGGACTTAGGAGCAACATAGTCGGAAATTTCGACTGTACTAGGGAATTTTTGCTGTTTCATTGTTAATTGATTATCATTTCCCTTTACTTACTTGATTAGGATGGACGGTAGTACGATGCCTTCTTCCAGTTCGCCTGTTAGTCCGTCCTTGTCTGAGACGATGGTCCCTGCTGTCACCACCGTCTCCACTTCCGTTAGTACCGCAACTGCTGCTCCTGTGTTCCTTGTTACTGCTGCTGGTACCGTTTTTGCTGCTGCTGGCACTGCTGCTAGCTCTGTTTCAGCCTCTACCTCCATCACAGCCTCTGTTTTTGCTAGCAGTGCTGCTAACTCTTCTTCCTCTGTGGCGGTCTCTGCTGCTTCTTCTGTTGCAGCCTCAGCTAGTACTTCAGGTACGATGACCACTCCTGCTGCGTGGTCACCCGCCGTCATAGCTGCCTACCGGGCGTCTCTAGTTCCTCGTCCCGTTGGAGGACGAGCTTCTACTTCAGGTTCTAGAGGTCGGGGTCGTGCACGAGCTATACCTGCCGCTGGCCGTTCTGCTGGCCGTATTACCATCCGAGGGGACGACTCCCTCGACTCGCACCCCGACTACCCCCAGGTAATTTTTGTAAACGGTATTCATCGCACTAGATTTTATGCTTTGCTTGACTGTGACTTTCTCCTGACTCGTTTTTTGTGTCGTTTGTCACTTGAGAGGATTGGTATCTACGAGCCGGTGTGTGAGATTCTGAGGGGTACGAGGATGGCTGGACTTGTGACCATGAGTGCCTACACCTTCAGGGAGCTGGCCCTTGAGTTTTTCAGCTCCTTTACCTTCTCCTCCGGGGACACGACGCTGACCCTAACTGTGCTTTTGTGTCCTTTCGGTTGTACAACCAGACTTTTTCTTTGACTTTGGAGGAGTTTGGTACTCGACTTGGCCTTTCCTTTAGGGGCGCCACTGCCGCTCCTAGGAAGGTCCTCCGTCAGCTTTGGCGGACTTTGGCACAGACCTCCTTCGAGGAGCGACGTCTCGCTCAGGTCCACCTTCCCCCTACCCGTTACTTCCTGGGACTGATGGGAAGTACTATTTTTGGCCGAAAGGAGCCAAACAACATCACTAACACCGAGCTTTCTATTCTGGGCGGATACTTGAACATTGACAGCGAGGGCCCTTTTACCCTCAACATTGCTTACTTGACCACCCAGTACTTCCAGTCTTAGGGGGAGAAGACCACGGGCACCATTGTGTATGGTGGCATAGCCACCTTCCTTGCTCGTTCTCTCCTCCCTGCTTTACCTCGTGACTTACCGTATATACCGGGAGATAGGTTCCTGGACCGGGCATCTATGTTGTCCATGACTTGGCTGACTTATGACTACCGGACTTGGAAGATTTGTGGTTCCTTGTCCGTCGACCTTCCTTGCACCACCCTTGCCCACTGTCGCGCGGGGCATTTTACCACCATCGTTACCCATGTTTCACTTATCGCTCCGACCACCTACTACCTTGCCCGCTTCTAGGAAGCGGCGTCGACTTGAGACCGGAGAGGGATCCACACCTCCTACGGGTGGCCAGACTTCCACGGCCACTCCTAATCCGATCCCTACTCCTACTCCTAGTCCTACTCCTACTCCTACTCCTGCGCCCGACTAGGCACAGCCGGTTCTTCCGGCTAATTTTGTTTATCCTCCACCCTTTGAGGCATCTGCGGTCATGGACCAAGGGTGCCGTGACAGTTTGTTGCTTGAGATTGCAGAGAGACAGGCTCGTATGGAGAGGGACATAGCTCTCACTTTGTTCCCCCTGTACGAGTATCACATGAGGCGACACCGTCCGATCCCAGAGGGTTGGCCACACCCTTCCTTCTACCGGTACCCAGCTGAGGGGTACCCGGAGTCTGCTAGTGAGGAGGAGGACGAGGACCCAGTGGCGGCCGCAGCGAGAGCTCAGGAGGAGCAGAGCAGGAGGAGAGAGCAGGAGGAGGACCCGAACTACACTGTGACGGTGTAGGACGTGACAGAGGAGGCTGACGAGTAGCTACTGGTCTACTCACTTCCCCAGTTTTCTGGCTGGTTTGAGGAAGTTCGTGTTTTGTATGTATATTCTCGCTCTTTTATTTTCTTTTGTGTCGTTTTTATTTTATTGTTTTCATTCATTTATTGGTCGTATATTCCCATTCCCCTGTATATATCTGCTGGTGTATGCTGGAGGACAACGATGACGTTGTCCGTTTTGGTTTGGGGAGGGTAATGCATCCTTTGAGTCTGCATTTGCATTTGTTTTACATTCACGTTTCTATTTTCAGCTTGCATTGTATTTATTTATTTCATAAAATCATAAAATCCAAAAAATTAGAAAATTTCAAAAATTAATTAAATATTCACGTTTATTTTCGCATATAGGTTGAGTCGGAACGGTTGATTTCCGTGATGATACTGCACTTTAACTTGTCATTTTTACTTGAGCCTTGCACTTTAATGACAGTTATTAGATGAGTCTTACTCATAAAATACGAGTTTTTGTTCAAATATAGCTGACTGTTTAGACTTGACCTGATAAATTGGCAACCTACTTACAATTTCTGAGTTTTAGAGCCTTATAACTGGTGACATCCATGACCGGTTTATATAGGAATTGAGAGTAGTACTCCTTGCATAGCATGTTCATCATTTTTGCACTTTTATGACATTCGATTTCTTGTCAAATGCATACATTCGGGTTTGTGGTCGGTGTCACATGCAGGGAGGTGCTTTCAAATTTCCCTTTTCTTACATTTTTCACCCATTTAGCTCCACTTAAGCCAAATTTAGCCTTTTTGACCCATTAGCTACATCTAAAACTGAGCCTGCCTAGTCAAGCTAGTTTAGTATGCCTTTTGTGGTATGTTTTTCCGTCTGCAGAATTGCCTTGTGTGTATATTGTTGGAGTTGGTGGAGGATGAAGTAAAGGAGTATGAAAGTGAAAAAAAAGAAAGAAAAAAAAAAGAAAAACGTGAAGAAAGAAAAAAAATGAAAAAGAAGGTGATTCACGTAAGTCAGGGAATAAAAAGAAGAAAAAAGATTGAAAAAGTTATTAATTTGTTTTATTTTATTTCTTAAGCCGGTATTAAAAAAAGGAAGTTTGTGACCGTCTCACTCCTCCGTTCTTATTCATATATTTTTGAGCAGATAGTGTAATTGGATGGTGAGTTGTGTGCCAAATGAAGGGCACTTGTGTTTATTTTCCAGTCAGTTGAGATTCGGACGGTCTTATATGGTCCTGTTTAGGAACTAGCTTGACACTTTTACCTCCACATTTCCATAAATTGTTTTGCCTTTTCTCACCTGAACCTCACTATTCCTATACTATTTGTAAGCCCTCGGCTGTGACGGACATTATTGTTGGTTGGAATGTGTGCATTAATACTTGAACCGTCTTTCATTTTTGTTGCATGTATGCTATGTAGGCCGTAGTTTAGGTGAGTGACTGTCTCTCTTTCTCTCTTTTACATATAATTCACCCTTTGCTTCGTGAGAGAAGAGTGACCACGTGAGAGTCCGATTTTGTTGGCCTTGCAAGGTCGATAGGCCGGCTTTATTTTTAAACAACTCATAACTCGTTTGCGTATTGACTGTTATAGCTGTAACCGTTGGTTTTTGTTGCATTAAATTGGTTCAAGTAGACAAGTTATAGCTAGCTTTGAGTTATCATTTCTGTTTCATTAGTTTGTGTTTAGTTTTTAGTTTACTCGAGGACGAGTAAAGGTTCGGTTTGGGGAGATTTGATACGTGCATTTTATATAGTCCTTTTAGCCTATTTTTGCACGTATTTCCATGTACTTTTGTACTGTTTATATTGCATTATGCCCCGAAATGGATACTTTGGTTCGTCTTGTCTATTTTGTAGGAATGAACCTGAAAGTAGTGAAATCGTACCATTTTCGTCCTGTTTTGCATACATTTTGAGGAGACGGGATTTTCAGAGCGAGATACTGCATTGGGATGCGTGAAGGAATGGTCTACGAAGCAGTCGGCAATGAATTTTGAGCTGTTTTGGAGGAAGAACACTCGATCGAAGACTTTTCTTAGTCGATCGAGTGGTTTCACAAGCTGAGGAGGTCGATCGAGTAATCTACTGTGCTCGATCGAAATGCTGGAATTCGAGGTTACTCGATCGAGTGGTTTGATTGCTGAAGTCCTCGATCGAGTTGTTTCAAACTGCTTGATCGAGTGGATTAGGGTTTCACGGGCCTTAATTAGTCCGTGTTACTTATTTTAGTTTATGGACTTAGTTATTTTCTATTTAAGCGTGAGTTAATTAGGTCATTTACATCTTCTTATCTATCTTTTCATTGCTAAACACTCTTGAACGCTCCTTTCTCTTTTCCTAAAAAACTCTTCATTGTAACTTTGCTTTCGGGGTTATTTTGCTTGGATCTTATGTTCTTTACGCCGGAATTCTTTCTATTGTAATCTCTTACTCTCCTTTTATCTTAATCTTTCATTTGCTTGCATTAATTCTCTTGTTTAATTTTCTTAATTTTTGCCCTAATCTCTTTTATGCAATTTTATTATAATTTAAATATGCTTACTATTAGTTCATTCATTATTATTAATCTTGACAATATTGATAGTATGAGTAGCTAATTTAATTCATGTTGGGACTAGGGGATCTATGGTAGAATTGTGACGATGTAGCGAGTAGGGTAGATGACTTATTTGTGAGATCCTGTACCCATGGCAATTTAATTGTAATTACCGACTTAGTTGAGTGCACGCTTCTAAGTTACCCTTTAATATGGTTAAATTTAATCCTGGATCGGAAGATTGGACTAAATAGACCCGCTATGAACAGTAGACTACCCTGACGAGGACGGAAGTTAAGTTAGTGGAAATCTAGGATAGAAAGTGGACCGGAAGGACTTTTCAACATCCGTTTCACAATGAGTTATCTAGACTATTTGCAGATGAGTCATTAGGCTACCGTAGTGAACCGAAATCCCGACATGTTCTCTCTTTATTGATATTCTTATTCTTGTTTTCTGCCCTTTTACTGCACTTATTTATTTCTCTTTCCCTTAAGCCTTTTTAGTTTAGAAAACCAAACACAACCCCCATTTTGTGACCAGATAGACGAACCTTTTACAGATATCTTGCCTCCCTGTGGAGGTCGACCCGACTTCCCTAGCTATATAGTTAGTTTAGTTGGTTATTTTTGATAGGTATACGACTGCCCTGTCACTCTCCCTAACCTTATCCCACCACTCTCCAGCCGCATCTCTCAAGTAGAACAGAGCTCGTTCCACTCTAAAGTCCTCAGGGCAATGCACCACATTAAGTATATTCTCCATCTCTCTATGCCAATTATCAAGCAAGATTGGCGCACCTGTACCCATGTACTCTTTTGGGTTAAAACGAGCGATGTTGATACTCATCTTAGCAAAATCCACCCTAGCCTCTTTATCCTTCCCAAACTTCTTTAAAGCATCTGTGAGCGCGTCTTGGTGCTCTAGCATCTTAACTATCTCATCAATACTCATCATGTTAGCCCTAGCATACAACGCATTTCTCTTTGGCGGCATCTTTGAACTATATAAGAGAAAAGGTAAACATAAACACACATCCCACAACTCAAACACGTATATGACCTGTGCAGAACCTACTCGATCAAGTACCACAACCTACTCGATCGAGTTGAGGCCACTTGATCGAGTGCCTCGACTCCAGAACCTGACCTGAAAGCATCAAAAACCACACTCGATCGAGAGCACTATAAACTCGATCGATTTGACCTCGCTCGATCGAGTTCCCCTACCTACTCGATCGAGTGCCCAAAAATAACACACTGTCCGGAAACGATATACACCCCACTCGATCGAGTCTCCCCCACTCGATCGAGTCTCTCACCTACTCGATCGAGTGCCCCCCACTCGATCGAGTCATGTTGACTCGTATACTACCCGCATGCTCAACTCAACACTCTCCAACCAACTATATATATATATATATATATATATATATATATATATATATATATAAATCGATAAACATACATGTATATACAACAAACAACACCCTATTTCACATATTTCTAATAAGCCACATTAGAAATCACTTATCATGGAATTCCATCATCTATATTAACACATATACTCATATTACTTATCACCTTCCACCACAACATTCTCCATCCTCCACATGCATTCATCCACCAATTCATACAACGCATTTCTATATAGATATGCAACATATTTAGATAAACACATAACGATCCCAACACACCCCATAGTGACCGGTTCAAAGTTGTAGGGAGAGATCGCGACTTTAGGGCGTCTCCTAAGTCTTTGCATTAGCTCCTAACAACTCCTACCCGGGTTCATTTTATTTTGACTCCCTAAGTTCATTGGGTTCATTAGTTACAGGTACCAAAATCGTCACTCTGATACCACTTTGTAACACCCCCATACTCCAAGTGCCTTACCAGGATCACTTAAGGCATGAGAATGTTACCATCTCGGTTACCTGAACCAATGTATATCAAATAGACAACAAAGAAACGTACTTTAATAAATGAATTTAAAGTGATACAAGTCCAAAACAAAAACTGTTAAAGAAAATACAAATGTTCCTCAAAACTCTCAAGCCAACTAAATAAAAGAATGTTTATGACACAATGGAAGACTTCTAGACATCTCGTGGCAACACAACCCAGCTATCCTATGTGCATCATCTCATACATGCTCAATAACTGCTCACCATCCCCGAATGGATCACCACAGTTTTCAAAACATTTAAACCGGGGTCAGTTAATGTTTACATAAAACAATACTACAAAAGCAAAACAACAATCCAGACCTATCAACCGATCTCCATCATAACTCCACACACCTGACTACACATTAAAGTGTGTAATCCTGCCAGAATACCCATCGCAACACATATTCCACACCGCTAGTGGGAGACCGCAACCGTTCCCACCTAAGCCCCGCTCATCTCATCCGAGCGATAACCCAAGTTCCTAAATGTGCACATCCCCTCTGTGGCGGGTTCCACAGAGGGCGAGCATGAAGCCACTCCCGCAAGTGACTTCACTCAGCCGAGGACGCACCTCGCAAACCACAGACAGTTATACAACCAACCACATTATACCACACAATTACCAATTACCAAATCCGACATGATATAAATCAACAAAAATGAACAACCACCAACAATACAATGTAAACAATAACCGAGTAGGGAAACCCTACCTGGAATAGCAACCACAAGACCGTCACAACAGCTAATTAGAAATGTTCCTCTACGAATCCTCCTCCTATAACACATATTCATATAATTATCTCCTAATCAACACAATACACCCAAAACCCCCAAATTTACCTTATTAGGGTTTTATACAAACTCAACAAAACATTATAAAAATTATACAAGAAGCTTACCCTTGACACGGCGATCTCAATGGCGTAACGAACAACACAATCCGACGATCCTAGCCCTTGGGATTTGCGAACAACGCGAAGAATGAGAACAACTTAACTCTTTTTCTCTCTAAAAAGGTTTTTAGAAAGCAAAAGTGATTAAAAAGAATGACAGAATCCTTTTATACTAATCACGCGTTATTAATAAAACCCGACTAAAATAACCCGTAAGACTCACTTACTCGATCGAGTAAGTCACCTACTCGATCGAGTGACCCTTACTCGATCGTGTGCCCAACATACTCGATCGAGTACCCATCAGGTAGCCTACTGTTTTGCGTAAAAACATACTTACTCGACAGAGTAAGCCCCCACTCGATAGAGTACCCATAGACATAGAAAACCGTTGTATTACATTAAGCTCCTCCTGCATGGCAATAACCCAATCAGGATCAGTTAAAGCATCATTAACATTGGATGTTTCTAATTTAGACAAGAATAAGTAATGAGCCCAAAAAATTTTCAATGAAGATCTAGTTTTAACTCCCTCATGGATATCAGTCAGGATATTATCCATAGGGTGTGAACTTTGATGCCTCCAACGTCGAGGAATAAATGTTTCTGGTTCTGGTGTAGATTGAACAGTTTTGGGTTCTGCTCGACATCCGTATTTATCTTTCTCAAAGTATCTGAGCTACTGGAAGCCTGATTTGTGTCTGAATTCAACTGTCCATCTGTCTGTTCACATTCAAAATTATTCGTTGATATCTCCCGATTGAACAACTTTGTGTTCTATTTAGTTCCCCCTGAATTCGTGATCTCTTCAGCACCTGTTCCTTCTAATGACGAAGGCTCCTCTTCTAATTCAGGAGGATCATCCCTTACAAATCCAATCTCAAAGTCATCATCATCCTGCAATTCAGCATTAAGCACATTAGTTTCATCGAAAATTACATGAACACTTTCTTCAAAACACATAGTTCTCTTGTTATAAACTTTATAGGCCTTGCTTTCTTTTGAATATCCTATAAAAACCGCCTTATCGCTTCTTGGATCAAATTTTTCCAAATTATTTTTGCCATTGTTATGAACATATCATTTAGATCCAAAACAGCAGAAATGTGAAATGTTTGGCTTTCACCCATATAGAAGCTCAGAAGGCGTTTTTTTATGGATAGATCTAATAGTAACACGGTTACGAATATAACAAGCCGTGTTCACAGCTTCGGCCCAAAAGTTTCTAGGCAACTCGCTACAGAGCAACATGGACATGGTCATGTCTTCCAATGTTCTATTCATTCTTTCCACTACTCCATTTTGTTACGGTGTCCTACGAGCGAAAAAGTTATGATCAATACCATGTTCCCTGCAAAATGATATAAATGAGTCATTCTCAAATTCTCTTCCATGGTCGGTTCTAATGGCGATTAATTTATGACCAAGTTTGTTTTGAAGTTTTTTAATCAAAGCATGAAACTCTTCAGAAGCTTCACTTTTAGCATGTAAAAATATAGTCCAAACAAACCGTAAGTAATCGTCATGTGAATGAGTTCCACCTCGGCTTCTAATCCTCATCGGACCACATAAATCCATGTGAATGAGTTCTAGAGGCTTGGTGGTGCTAACTAACCTTTTAGATTTGAAAGAACTTCGGACATGTTTGCATCGAGCACAAACATCACAAACTCCTTCAATTTCAAACTTTATAGAAGGTAAACCTTCCACTAAGGCCCTGTTCTTTCTGGCTTTTTAGAGCCGAATCGAATGAGCCCAATAATGGAGCTAAACTGAATCGAATCGAGCCGAATCGAATCGAATGGAGCCGAGCCGAATCGAATCGAGTCAGTGAATCAATGGAGCCGAGCCGAATCGAATCGAATCGAATAGATAGTTGAGCTGAACTGAATAGAGCTGATTGGAGCTGAATTGAACTGAAATAATAATAATAATATTAATACTAAATATAATAATAATAATAATAATAATAATAATAATAATAATAATAATAATAATAATAATAATAATAATAATAATAATTATACTAATTTGAAGGATTAACTAGGTAGCCACCATGAACCACGGTTCACCGTCAATCTAATTAGGTGAAATAATAGAGCACCGATTTGCTAGATTGTTGTTCAAAATCTAGCCGTTTATCATCCTAATTTAACTGATTAGGTAGCCATCACGAAATACCAACAATCCTAATTTAATTAATTAGATAAATAAAAATTGACATACCCTAATTTCATCTTTAACAAATAAATAAAATTTGGTTGATTAATTAAAACTCAACAAATAATATTAATAATTGATAACAAGTAAATTAATTTATTATTTGATAAATTAGAATCCATCTTGTGAGTTTTAACTTTTAAGTCATTTGAGCAATTAAATTAAGTTTTAGGGAAAATATTGATTTAAGAGTTCACTTGGTTCAGTTTTAGGTGAAAAGGGTACAAAATAGAACGTTATGAAAAAGTGTATGTGAAAGACTAAAGTTCGTATATGAACAAATAATTATGTATTAATAATAGTAATATTTAAATTAACAATGTTATTAATAATATTATTATTAATTAATATTCATGTTCATATTAATAATAATAATAGTAATACTATTAATTATATTAATATGAATATTATTGATTTTAATAACCATAATATTCATAATAATAACAATAATGAGGATGATTAATTAATATTAATAATAAATTAATGATGATGATGATGGTGGTGGTGATGATGATGATGATGATGATAATAATAATAATAATAATAATAATAATAATAATAATAATAATAATAATAATAATAATAATAATAATAATAATAATAATAATAATAATAATAATAATAATAATAATAATATATTAAAAATATTAAAAAAACTATTAAGTTTAAGATTCGCAAAATTGAAATTGGCTGAATTTAGTGGAGCTGAACTGAAGTGAGCTGAGCTGAACTAAATGGAGCCGAGTCATACCGAACTAAAATGAATAGAGCTGAATCAATCGAATCAATAGAATGAATCAATCAATCGAATCAATCGAATCAATAGAGCCGAAATAAACTAAATTGAGCTGAAACTAAGCCAGAAAGAACAGGGCCTAAATCGAGTTTGTAAAGTTTGTTAAAAGATGAAAAACCAACATGTCCGAATCGTTTATGCCATAATATAGGATCTTTTTGCATAACCGACAAACACTTAATGGTTTCCCTAGGAATGCTTCCTAAGTCAGCCACATAAATGTTGTTAACTCTCTTACCTTCAAAAACAATTTCATTAGTACTTTCCTTGATTACGTAACAAAGGTTTGCATGAAACTCGACTTTATTTCCTTTGTCACATAATTGAGAAATACTAATTAAATTGTGTTTGAGACCCTTTACAAGCAGCACATCATCAATGGAATGTGAAAGAGGCTTACGAACCTTACCAATACCAATTACCTCACCTTTTTATTGTCTCCAAATGTCACATTTACACCATCGTAGGACGATAATGAGAGGAATTGGTTTCTTTTACATGTCATAATTCGTGAACATCTGCTATCAAGATACCAACGACTGCCTCCTCTCATATGGCCTTGCAAGAGAGATTAGTTAGATGATTTAGAAACCCAAACAAGTTTGGGTCCCTTCTTATGATGAACAGTGTAAAATATCTTTCCGCTAATCCACATTTTTTTTATGAAGTCGGAACAAGAGTCATAGCCTAATCCAAGTTTATTAGTGTTCTTAGATTGATTAACCAAAAAATAAAAAACTGTACCGCTACCTTCCCATTTAGCAACAACATTTCTTGCATTACTTAAATCGATTTCCAGATTTTCGACTTTTACTAACAACTTTTTATTCTTATCAAGAAGAGAGTTTTAATCAACATTAAGTCTATCAAACTTAGAACAAATTTCAGAATAAGAATTTGAACTTGTAGCATGCATCCTTTTAATCTCATCTAGCTCCTTAGTTAAAACATGGATTTTGCTAACAAGAGACTCGTTTTCAGCAGCGAGTTCAGATTGAACAGTCTGGTTGACTTTTTGTATTTTAATGTTCCTAGATTACGTTTTGACTCAATGTTCTCCTCCGCTATACTTTCAATTTCGAATTGCATAGCATCAAGACGCTTATTTTGTTCATAACTCGTGTCCAAAGTCTCATCAAATAATCTCATAATTTTCTCCTTAGATAAAGACCTGATCTTAATTTTGAAATTTGAGAGACTTACCTCGTCTTCAGATTCGCTATCGAAAGCTTCTGAGTGAGCCATGAGACACCTAAGAAAATCATCAGCCCTCTTCCGTTGAGATCTTGGCTTGTAGGTGGACCGTAAGCAGAACTTTTCATCTTTCTCATCATTAGAAGGTTCTTCGTCCTCTGAATCAGACTCACCCCATACAGCAGCCATCATTACACGTTTGTACTCTTGCTTAGACTTTTCACGTTTATCTTTAGATTTCTCTTCTTCCCATTTGGGACAATTTCAGATCTGATGATCTCGCTCTCCACATTTTAAACAGCTCATTCTAGATATAGGGCGTGATGAGGAAGATGAAGAAACAGATTTTTTCGGCTTATAACTTTTGAACTTTCCTTGATTTTGATTTCTAATTATTTTGGCAATTCTTTTAGATAGCAAGGCAACTTCCTCCTCAAGATCACTTTCATTATCAGTACTTGAGATGGCATTCAAGGCTGATCCCTTAGTTTTGGATTTCCCATCAACATCATTATCAAGAGTTATTTCGTGTGCCATAAGAGATCCCATTAAAGCTTCATAGTTGAGAGTGGTTAAATCCCTAGCCCCTTTAATGGTCGTGACCTTTTGTCGCCATTTCTTGGTAAGACTTCTTAAAATTTTACGGACAATGTCCTTAGTTTCAAATTGTCGACCAAGATTTGAAATTTCTTTAGTTATGTTTGAAAAACGAGAAGACATACTCTTTATTGGCTCATCCTCGTGCATTCTAAAGGACTCGTATTGTTGCATTAAGAGATCAATACGGTGTTTTTTTACTTGCACAGTTCCCTCGTGGGCTAGTGCTAGACTATCCCAGATTTGTTTGGCCGTTTTACATCCTACAATACGACTAGTTTCTGATTCGCCAATTCCGGATTGTAGGAGTGATATGGCCGTAGAGTTCTTCTCCGCTTTTTTGTAATCATCAGATGTGTAGTCCTTGGGTGCTTTTACATTAGACATACCATTAGCATCGATGGTAGTGGTAGCGAGGGGAACATTTTCGATGATTACCCAACATTCATAATCTGTTCCTTGTATGAAATGCATCATACGATTTTTCCATCAGCCATAGTCCGTGCCATCAAAGACAGGACATTTGACAGATTTGGAATTCATTGAAAAAGAAAAGGTAAACAAATAAACTCAAAAGGATCAAACTCTTTGCAGTAAGGCAATCAAGAGCACGAGTCTCTGAAACCAATTGTTGAGTTTATCGATCCGGTACTTAAGAGAGGGAGGGGGTGAATTAAGTACCCTTTTTAAATTTTTAAACTTTGAAGCGAAGAGATAGTTCTCGTTTGATACTGAAACAGTACACAGGCGAATTGAACTTTCTAGGTGACTGTTCAAACAATATGAATTGTGCTGTACTGTTCTGTTCGTATGCGTGAAACAAGATCTATAAGCCAGAACGAAAAATAAAACAAATAAAGAGCAAAGGCACGAGACACAAGATTTTTAACGTGTTTCGACCTACTCTCTAAAGGTCTACGCCTACCCTCTCTCTTATTAATATTTTCTTTATAACCAAACCCGATTACAAAGAAAACCCCCACGATTAACCCCGATCGTGCGACTTGAGTACAATCCCGTACCCCAATAAACACTCTCTCACAAAAGTGAAAAATTACAACTCTTATTGTCTCCTTATATGGTTCATAAATTAGAACAATGGAGAACAATGATAAACCTTAGAGATGTAAGTTGAGAACTCGAAGACTAATTGAAAGGCACAAGTCAAAAACTATTTGGAAAACACTTTAAAAATGAACTTTTAAAAACTTGTTTGCAAAGAAAGAATTTGCTACGTGAATGCTTGCTGCATTTTTTCTTTTTCACCGTCAAACTGATTTCCAAACCTCATTTCATTATATAAGATTGTTGAAAAGATCTTCCATAATTTTAGCAAGAAAATATCTTTAATTATCTCATAAAATAATCTTTGTTATCAAATCAAATCTTTTCAATAACAACCTTTTACGAATTTTTGAAATATATCTTTCTTTTATCTTAAGCAAATAATTCCCAAAAGAAAAAGAAAGATAATGTTAACAACTTATCTCGTTCAAAGATATGGATAAAAATATATTTTCGAAATCAGAAAAGTAGCGCGCTGTGCCCTTCAAAAAACTGATCTGAACTGAACAGTTCCTGAGTCTGTTCAGTGCAGCCACTACGAGTTAACCCAGAACTTACACCTTTACAATGGCTAGATTCAAGACTCGACTTGATCCAAGGCTTCAATCAACTTCCAAGCATGAGTTCATCCTTGCATACTTGCCATTCATAACTACCTCACAAGCACAAGATAAGAGGGAACGAAACGATGAAGGACATGTCATCATCAACATACTAGGTGCAACACTTTCTTTGTTTTCTTTACCGATAAGTGAGAAACTGAAAGCTGTTGAAATTTAAGAAAGTTGACATCAAACATTCAGTTACATCGCATAACTACAGGTTCATGATACAGTATATCCATATTCAAGAGATATTGATCATCAAACTACTACACATCTTATAAATGGGGACTGGCTTCAAAATAGTTATACTTGCATGAACTAGTTCTAGAGGAGATAGACTTTGGTCCATTTTTGCTTGGAACATCTACTAAAACATTTACATCATCCTCAGGTTTCGCACACACATGTAAAGCTTTTTTAGTTGCCAATCCCAGATTATGGCGGATAGCAGGATCATGGAGACACGTACGCAGCAGGTTTTGATGGCATGCACAACTATCAGATAACACGCAAATGTAAGCAAGGGCAAGTATATGAATGCATAGGGAAATGCAATATATTTGTCTTTTATACACAAATGATAGGCTACTTGACCCGTCTTAAGCTTAAGACGGATAGTGCCGTCTTAAATAAGAATTTGTGCAATCTTAATGACGACCATGAATATGGATATACACAAATTGAATACGGAGTATATGAGAATCGAGGATTCATGACAAGGATATAAGGAAACCATAAAGTTAGTGTTAGGTCGTTTAATGACAAACATGACATCGTCAAGAGCATAGATAAGGAAACACTCGCGCCCTGGGGTACATCATACATGGAATGTGGCAAGTAAAATCGGGAGTGTAAGTAGTTGCAAATACTTCCTGTACCACTGTATCAGAAGAGGAGAAAATGTATATAAATAAAATGACGATTGATTATGAGCATTCAGAAAATATTCATTTAGATAAACCATATGTGTTAGAAGGATTGGCAATAATGGCAAAGGTGAAAGTTAACAAGCAAGAGCCGAAGCTGAATATTATCTTTTTTTTTTTTTTTTTTTTTTTTGGCAACTGTAAATAAAGGTATTACAGTCTCATGGCCCTAGACGCAAGGCCATGTGCTACAACATTATGATTTCTAGCAATATATGAAAAAGATAAGCAATGAAACGAAGCATAAAGCCCCCTGATATCCTGCAGGACCCCTTTTATAACATGATTGATTCCCGCATATCCTGCAATCTGACATATTAGCGCCAAACAATCCGAAACCACCTCCAAATGTAGCAGGCCTTTCTCAACCGCCATCCGAATAACCGCCAATAAGCCTAGAGCCTCGCATGCAAAGGCGATTCTCACGTAGTCTTCATACTTCCGTGCAAAAGCATGGTCCCTTCTACATCAAAAGCGACCCACCCAATCCCGGCGCCATACTCCTCGACCATCCCGCGTCAACCTTTATCCCGATCCCTCTACACCGATTCCTCCCCCAACCATATAAACCGGAAATCCATCCCTAATAACCCTCAACTCATTGCTTCCTATAGATGACCTCACCTGTCGAGATCCTCACCGTTTCCTTCTCCTTCGCATAGCTTGCGATACGATTCCACATTATTAATTACCGATTCAAGAAGGACGCCTGGCATAATTCCACTCTCCGAAAAGATCACATTGTTACGAGTGATCCAAAGACCCCATAAAGTTGCCAGGAAAGTTAGAACCCTCCTTTCACCATCCTCCATCTTTTCCAAGTACCGAATCCAGTTGATAATCCAATCACTAAGTGGAATCATATCACTTCCTTCCACCCGAATACCTAATAGCGACCCCGCCTAGACCCTAGCCGCCAGCGCACAATCCCTAAATACATGTTCCACCGTCTCACAAAGAAGATTGGTCCCCGAACACATTTGACAGTATGTCCCCACCAATTGATCGCTTCTGGAACTCAAAGCCCACTGGAAGCGTGCTTTGGTGATGATTTTCCATATCAGCATTTTCCACGAACTCGGCCCAGGCAAGCTCCACAAACGTGATTTACAAAAACCCCTCCCCCTCATTGATATCCTTGCTTTGTCTTTAATTGTACCTTTTTTCTCAAAGAACTCCCTGAAAGCAATGCCATACCCACTTTTAACCGAATAGCCACCATCATTTGTGAACGGCCAAAAGACTCCATCCTGCTTCCGCGATTTACATATTGTCGATGCTAGGATCCTTCTCACATCCTGTTCCTTGAAAAGCGCACATACAAGTGGGGCATTCCACGATAGATCTCTATTCCATAAGTCTCGCACTTGAAGACTCCCCAAACAGAGAAAATCAGAACCCAGCAACCGATCCTGCGGCTCAGGCGTGTTCCCGTTTACCCACTTTGCATTCCACGCATTAAGACCCGAATCCCAACCTGGTTTCCATCCGATATTATCCAAAATCAGCTCCAAACCATATCTAATACTTCGGACTCCCCACGAGCAACCAAGCCCCTTAGTAGGTGTAGCACCATCAACATACGAATTGGAACCAAAGATCCTTCGACGAAAAATCCTGCTGAAATAAGAATCTTCACCCGAGACCAGTCTCCACCCCTGCTTGGCTAGCAAAGCCTTGTTAAGACACCCAACATTTCGTATGCCCAATCCCCCGGAACTCTTAGGGAGGCTTAGAAAGTTCTTACTGCACCAATGTAGTTTCTGCCCCAATTTACAGCCAGCCCACCAAAATTGTGCCAACAAAGAATTAAGCTTTGAAGACACACTTACCGGAATTTTGAAAACCGATAGAAAGTAATTTGAAAGATTTGAGAGGACTGAAGAAATCAGGGTTAACCTACCAGCAGGTGACAAGTAGATTCCATTCCATGAGGAAATACGCTTGGAAACATAGTCAATGAGTGAGTCAAAAATCCCTTCTTGGACTCTTGAAATTCCGGAATCCCCAAATATTTTCCGATGCCTGTGTTGATCTTATTTGAAACACACTCATGATCTCCCGAGCCTTTGCGAGTGTCGTACTTGACCGAAGAGAATGCCGATTTCTCCAAATTTAATTTTTGACCTGAAGCTTCACAATAATCATCCATGATTCGCTTTAAACTAGTTCTTTGCGTGGCGGCATCTTGAAAGAAGAACACAGAGTCATCCGCAAAGAATAAGTGAGTGATCGGTTTCTCATGTTGACACAAGGTAATCCCTTTCGAATGCCCGCCTCCTTTGCGTTTTCCACCTGCCCACCAAGCACCTCCATACATAGAATAAAAAGAAAGGGCGATAAGGGATCCCCGACGCAACCCACACCGGGGTTGGAATCGAGGTAACGGCGAGCCATTAAGAAGCACTTCATACGACACCGTGGTCACACGATTCATAATAAGCGTCACCAATCTTGTTGGGAAACCGAATCTAAAAAGAACGCCTCCGAAAAAATCCCACTTGATTCTATCATAAGCCTTACTCATATCGACCTTAAAAGCGCACCGTCCATGTTTTCCTTTTTGTGCCCAGAATCCGATGAATAGTTTCATGGGCAAGAAGGATATTATCACTAATATGTCGCCCGGAATGAAGGCATTTTGTTCTTCACTCACCAAAGATCCCCATTACCTTTGCCACCCTATTTGTGATACATTTCGATACAATACGCATGAACACATTACACGAGGCTTATGGGTCTATAATCCGAAACCCCTTCAGATTGTCGGTTTTGGGATAAGAGTAATAAAAGTTCTATTGAGTTCTCTCAAGACTCGACCCGAATTCAGAATAGAGAGAACCGCCTTCGTTACCTCTTTCTTCACCAAAGGCCAACATTTCGGAAGAAACACGCAGAATCCCATCCGGTCTGGCGATTTAAAAGCGCCCATCTGAAAACAAAGACTCCGTACTTCCTTAGCCGTAAAAGGCCTCATGAGATAATCCGCATCATCACTCGAGACTCTCTTCCTTACCAAGAAAGAATCGGTCAAAAAACCGGCGGGTCTCCACGTCTCCCCCCCCGATTGTTATCACACGCTTTGTACAGGGCCATAAAATTCCGTTGGAAAGCAGTGCTGACAATATTATGATCATAACTCCATACTCCATCCTCTCCCTTTATGCCATGAATATAATTCCTTCCCTTCCGCCCCTTAACCCAATTGAAAAAGAACTTTGTACATGTATCTCCGTCTACCATCCACCGCATCTTAGCACGTTGTTTCCAAAAGACTGCAGTTGCCCTTGCAAAAGCCTTAACCTCCTCATTCGCCTTAGAGTACAACTCATCTCCACCCCCCATGACATCAACATTTAAACCATCTACCAAACCTTTGTCAAATTCATCCCAAACCTGCCTCCACTCCTTCCTTTTATCCAAAGCCCACTTTTTTGCCGAAGTTCTCACACGGGCCAATTTCCGAACCACGCGAAAAGCCGGCGAACCAACTACCTCAAGATTCCAGGATGCCCGAATTCCTTGCATACACTCCTCATGATCTAACACCCACGCATCCATCTTATACGGTCTTTTTCCCTCACTTTCAGTGAGATGTAAATCAAGCTCAATCGGGGCATGATCCGAGATTTGAACCGGGTAATGCTTAATACCTGAATTGGGAAAATAAATCAGCCAATCCTTGGAAGCCAAAGCTTTGTCAAGCCTCTCATACACTCTCTTTTCCCCTTTTCGATTGTTGCACCATGTGTATCTTGGTCCCTTAAATGGGATATCAATTAGTTCGTTCCTAATCTTCCAGTTTATAAATTCATTTGCTCCCTTAATTGGATTTTGACAACAGCTCCATTTATCCAAAAAACAATCAACTTGATTGAAATCGCCAATAATAAGGTAGGGATATGTACAAGTTTCCATCCACTCACCAAATCACTCAAAACAAATAGAGAGCGTAAATGCAACTCAGGAGCACCATAAAAAAGCACAAGGTACCAAAAGAGACCATCATATTTCCTTACCAAAAGCACCATGAAATTCTTACAAGCTTTCACAAGCGACATTTTCGCCTCTTTTTCCATCCCACCCACACCACCGGATGCCCCTACCGCATCCACGCCAAAAACTTCGAAAAACCTAAAGATCTAAACATAGGGAAAACTTTATTCGCATTACATTTGGTCTCTATAAGGAAAAGAAAATCATAATACGTACTACCTAATAACGCTCTTATTTTTGGAATTGTAGGGGCGAGCGTGTTATTGAGACCCCTACAATTCCAGACCAAGCCCCTCATGGCGACAAAGGAGGTTGTGACGGCCCAACCTCCGCAAAGCCATTACCATCGACACCCTCACAACCAAATGCACCTCCATTAACGAAGAAGAGGATTCACTTGAGTCAATCATAACAATTTCGGGAACACTCACCCCGAATCCATACCGCTCCCTTCCTTTCTTCCAACCAGAGCCCCTCCCCTGCACAGCTCCTCTTTGCCAGCTGCCTCAAGTACTCCTTCGCATTATCCAGAGATTCCTTAGCCATTTCAGGCACGATGTAATCAACCACATCAGTGCTACATTTCCTCTTCCTTGCCATTCGTATATCTTCCTTATGGGTCACTTGCAAATCGAGATGTGATATGCATCCGCCACCCCATAAAACCATCGAAATATTACTGAAGAAACCTCGGCCATGAGCCTCGCCTTATTACCAACCACAGGAATATCAAACAACTTATTAACACCCCGTTTGCTTCCTTCACCCCTTTCCAGAGCGGTCCCAGCCAATTTTCTAACACTCTTAAAAATCTCCTCCAGAGGCTGCAAGGTGGAAGACTCAGCTTGCATCTCCTTTTCCTTCCTCTCAATGCCCACAGATTTCAGGGACATGGAAGGCACCTCCTCAAACCCGTGCTCCCGAGTCCCCTCCAATTCTTGTTCAATTAATTCCACAGTAGCACTTGGACCACCAACAGCAGCGAAATTTAGATCCTCAGCAGCTCCATTTCCAGTCTCCTCAGAGGATGTGATGACTATGACAAAGATCGAAAACCCGTCCTCCGATGGCTCCTCATAAAACTCACCATCATCTCCGATTCTCAATCCGGACATTATTAGGCGCCTCGACATAGCGAATCGAGTCACCGATGACAATAACCTCATTGGGATTCAAAGCTCCTGCTGCGGCTCCCATATTAGGAATATGATCATTGGCATTTGTACCTTCCAAGATTTGGTGTACAGACCCATCAGGATAATGATACCTAATGGGTATACCACCCGCAGGAGGTTCAAAGTACTGGTTGAAGCCCCTTAGGTCATCATCCCAACGCGCCCATTGTTCGTCCCCTTCTACCCTATCACTTATAGCTTCCTGTATACGTAAATCCCTATCCAAAGACCCCACTCACATTTCCTTCACCAAAGATAGAGAACATAGGGATCATTCTCCTGTAAATTTGTCTTAACAATTCATTAGATTGCCTACTAAAACCCTCTCCATAATTCCCAAGGTCCCCATGATTACCAAAATCTTCCTCAAAGATCCGTGATACCTCTCCCGGTTCTCATCGTCCTCATCCAACCACCCCCGCACCGGAACCCTAGCCCTTGTATTCTGTTCTTCAACCTGGTGCATCTCAGCATCCTGAATGGGCACCACATGAGCAACCACCTCTTCATAAACATGGGTTCCTACCACCTCCTCCCTCACATTTTGATTTTGATTCTGATTTTCCCCCATTACAACATCCCCCCTACCACCCACTTGTCCCTCACTAGCTTCCCTACCATTTGCTCCCTGTCCACAACGAAAAACCACTGGCCCTGCAAACGGTTGTGCAGTTACTGCAAACCTCATACCAGGGGTCACTCTTCCTCCAGCAGTAATTCCCAAGTCATAATCCACATATCTTTCAGAGACTCCCTCCTCTTTGCTTGTCCGGGTCTAGACACTGCACCCCCAAAACTCACTTTAGGAGATAGAAATTTCGTTGTTGAAGGCATAGCCCTGAGGTCCATATTAAACATAGTATGATTACTATGAGCTTGAAACACCACAAATCCCTTTTCCACAGACTTATCCAACATTCTCTCAATACCCGACACCACTGACACCAGACTCTCTCTACATTGTGACCCCTTATGACCTATTTTCCCACACCTCACACAATACTTAAAGACATTTTCATACTTGAACCAACCCAAAGAAGGTGCCCCGTTTCCATCGCCAAGAAGAACCCCGGCATCAAAGGTTCGTTTAATTTAATGCATACCCTAATCCTGAGATAATCATGATCAGGTACGAAGTTAAAAGGCTCTACCTGGAACTGATGACTGAGCAGCTTCCCTGCAACCTGAGCAACGTGCATATTGAGGTACTCAAAAGGCAAGCCACACACCCTCACCCATACTTCTGCAAAAGGAAACCTGACAGTGCGTGGTACTGTATCAGGGTACCACCTCGCCAAAACCATAACTGCACCATCCACAGTCACCATTGATTTCGCCAAAAGCCCCTGCAAATCTTCATTGTCTTCACAATGGAAGACATACACTTCCCCCATTTTAAAAGCAGTAATCCTTCCATTTAAACTCCACTTCTTTGAAATAATATCGTTCATTTTCTCAGCCTCAAAGAGACGATAGTCCACCATGAAACCTAAGACGCAGTTGCCCCAGAAATCCCTTGACTTTCCTAATTCAGCTGGGTCCACATTGATAACCCCACCCGTCCTCGGATAACGCCAGATATTAGCATGCATAGGATTCCTTGGATTGAAAGCAGGGTCCTGCTGCGGTTGCTGAGCAGGCAGGTTATGTTGTGGATAGTTTTGATAGTTAACACCCCTCACTCCCTCATTGCCCAGATCATACCTTCCAAATTGGTGTTCGAAATCCATATCAGACCCGTTGGTAGTATGGCAGTTGAAATGAGATGATTGAGTTTTAAGTCTTTTTGGCTTATTTTGCTTAAGAGGAATGAAATGTGAAGATTGAGTTGATAAACCCACAGCCATAATGAACAGCTTAAATAGCAGATTAAAAACGAGACGTCAATCCCAAATGACACTTCAAAAAAGATTTGGGGAAATCGAAGAGGAAGAAGCAGAAACAACAAACCCCCAATTAATGAGACGCAGAAGAAATAATTGCTATCAATTAAGAAGGATATACACGCTAAGAAGCTCAAGGAGCGAGAAAAGAGATAAGCGAAAAGAATCGCCAATTAAATGCGCTAAACCATAATGATTAAGAGTAGATAGGAATGTAGAGGTGTAAGAAATGATTGAAATAGAAAACCCCTAAAAACGCAGAAAGGGGAATAAGGGTTTCAGACACCCAATTAGAGCCGCTGTAGCTCAATCATGATAGGTAGGTAGAACCAAATTAATACGTAAGGGATAATACCTAAGATCCCAACCCAATAACCATAATTTGTTTGATCTGACAATACACTTAGGGAATGAAAAAAGAGTAGGAAAATGCAGAGATTGAAGAAAACGAAAAGCAGCTAAAAGCTCTCGTAACGAGAGGAGAAAGCTCTCTCTTTTTTAGAGAGAGAAAATTGTTTTTGGAAAACTAAAATGTACTTTTCTTAGCTGAATATTATCTATAATGTTGGAAATAGAGGCTTTGAGAGCCTTTCTCTTAGTTTCCATTTGTCCCACATTGGTGAGGAAGTGGGTGTTTTATGGGTTTATATAACACCCCTTCCCTTACCTTATCACTAGTGGTCATGGGGAGTCTTTTGTAGAGACTTTGCGAGGTGCTTAATTCAGCTCGCACACGTGTGCCCGTGCCCGTGCCTATCTTTTTTGATCCGGGTGAGTCTGTTTTTTGGTTGTGTGCTGTTGAATCAGTCAGTCAATGACTGTTAGTGGGTGAGATAATTTCTCCCCACTATCAGCCTTGACTCCTGTTTTGCTGGAGACGGTTTCTGGCTCTTCAGCTATTATAAATAGCAGCCTCCTCTGCCACATTAAACACAACAAAAATCAATACTCTCCTCTTCCTCTCTCGTCTTTCTCTATACAATTTCTGGGTTAAGTAAAATCGTTCCAGGTCTTCCAAACTCGAGTGGGCGAGTTTGTGAGGCAAAGCGAGTGTAATCCTTGGGGACTACCGGTCGTCGTTGATCGCCACCACGGTCGCACCGGAGAAATAGTTTTTAAGGCGGTTCCGCACCGCGTCACTACCAATTCCTCTCCGTCGGTATTTCTAATTCGATCTTCGTTTCTCTCTTTGTTTTTCCGTCTGAATTAATTACTATTTCGGAGTTTAGTAATTAGTTCCAACAATTTAAAAAACTATTGAATTAAGTGCAGTAGCCATGTCTGTGATTTCGAAAATTGTACCTGATATTTCAAAAATTGAGCAATTAGATGGTCGAATTATAAGCGCCGGTCCTAAACCGTTGATGTTTTTTTTGAGCGATTGGAAATTGATTATGTTTTGTTTAAAGACCCGCCAAAACCTATTGTTCCGTCTAATGCTGAGACTACCCCTCCTCCCTCTAAAGATGTTAAGTCCAATGAAGAGGATATTGCTAAATTTGTTAAGGACAACAAAATCGCTAGGTGTCACATACTTAACAACATGGTTAACCCATTGTTCGATTTATTTGCGATAATAAATCGGCTAAAGTCATTTGGGAGTCCTTATTGAAAAAATATGGGGCTGATGACGCTGGGAAAAAGAAATATGTTGTGGGTAAGTGGCTGCAATTTAAGTTGGTGGATGGGAAATCTATTATGGAACAGTCCATGTCTACGAAAACTTGTGTCTTGATATTGTTAGTGAGGGCATGAAATTAGACGACCTTTTTGTTGCTAATGTGTTGTTGGAAAAATTCCCTCCCTCCCGGTCCGAGTATAGAAATCAGCTAAAACACAAAAAGAAAGACATGTCCCTTATGGAACTTATCAGTCATATGAGGACCGAAGAGGCAAATCGCCTCAAAGACAACCTCGCATTTTACCGGTCTGTGAATGCATCTCGTTGCTTTCTTTGTCAAAGCTAATTTGGTTGAGTCTGGTGGTCCGTCAAATGCTGCTGAAAAGTTCAAGGGTAAGGGTAAGGCCAAGGTTGGTCGGGTAAGGGTAAAGGAAAGAAGATCGATCCAGGGAAGTACACCAAGCCGGTTGCAAAGATTCAGAAGCCTAAGGGTCCTTTGGTTTGCTATGTTTGTGGGAAACCGGGTCACAAAGCCTACCAAAGGTGCACTCGATAAGAAGATCTCTTTGAAGTGAAGCCAATCTTTGACTGATGATGTCATTGCTTCGTGGTTGTTGAAGCTAATCTGTGGGTAATCTTTGCTTTGAATGGGTCTTGATATCGGCGCTTCCGGACACCTCTCTGGCCTTTGATAAGGGGTTATTTGTTGAGTTCGAGGAGATAGGCGATGGGGAATGCGTCTACATGGGTAATTCTTCACCGCAAAGATCACGAGCAAAGGCAAGATCTTTCTCAAACTCACCTCGGGGAAAACACTTGCTCTCAATAATATTTTATTTGTACCCACATTGCGTCGAAACCTCGTGTAATACCGTGCCTTATTGAACAAAGCTGGTTTGAAACTTGTTTTTGAGGCTGACAAGGTTGTAATGTCGCGCAATGGGGAATTTGTGGGCAAGGGTTATCTGTCTGGGGGTCTTTTTGTATTGAACACTGATTCTGCTTTTAATAATATTGCATCTACTTACGCTTATATCGAGTTTATTGATGTTTGGCATGGTAGATTAGGTCATGTGAATATCGACTACATTAAAAAACTTAGAACCTTGAGTTTAATTCCAAGTTTGTCGAGTCAAGAATTCTCTAAATGTGGTAGCTGTGTTGAGGCTAAATTCACAAAGAAACCTAGTAAACCTGTGACAACTAGGACTACGAGTCTTCTTGAGTTAATTCACACCGACCTAGCTGACTTCAAAAATGTTGCAAGTAGAGGTGGCAAGAATTATTATGTGACTTTTATAGACGACTGTTCGAGGTACACCCGAGTTTATTTGCTTAAGACTAAAGATGAAGCAGAACAATCGTTTATAAACTTTAAAAATGAGGTCGAAAATCAACTCGACAGGAAAATTAAAAGGGTAAGGTCTGATAGAGGTGGTGAGTATAAATCCAGTTGTTTAGCGGACTTTTGTGCTGCAAACGGTTTAATACATGAGACTAGTCCACCTTACTTACCCCAATCCAATGGTGTAGCTGAACGTAAAAGTAGAACTTTAAAAGAGATGATGAATGCTATGCTTTTAAGTTCTGGCCTGTCTGACGATATGTGGGGGAAGCAATACTTTACGCTTGTCACATTCTTAACCGTGTACCTCATAAGAAAATTGACAAGACACCCTACGAGATTTGGAAGGGCTATCCTCCTAACCTAAGTTACCTTAGAGTGTGGGGGTGTTTGGCTAAAGTGGGTTTACCTGACTTTAGGAGACCTACCGTTGGACCTAAGACCTATGATTGTGTTTTTATAGGTTATGCTCAAAATAGCTCTGCCTATAGATTTATGTCTTTAAGTGACCGTTCTATATCTGAGGCTAGAGATGCCGAATTTTTTGAGCATGTTTTCCCTTTTCAGAAAAATGTTGTTTCATCTACTTCATTACCTGTTGCATCTATTGATATGTCTTCACATGCTAGTTGTAGTAGCACTCCTATTGATCATGTTGTTGAACCTAGGAGGAGTAAAAGACCTAGATGTCCAAAGGATTATAATGATTATGTTACAACACATTTATCTGAATATGGATACTCTGTTTGTGCAAGTGATGAGTTTGTTTCAAATTTTTAATAGAGGATGACCCAAAAACCTATAGTGAGGCAATGAAATCCATTGATGCTAATTTTTGGAAAGATGCTATTAAAAGTGAACTTGATTCTATTGTTTCTAATCAGACTTGGGAGTTGACTGACTTACCTAAAGGTAGTAAACCCATTACGAGTAAATGGATCTTTAAAAAGAAAATGAGACCTGACGGTACAATAGAAAGGTTCAAAGCTAGACTTGTAGTTAGAGGCTTTACACAAAAGAAGGGCATTGATTACTTTGATACCTATTCTCCTGTGACCAAAATTTCGACTATAAGAACTCTTGTCGCTTTAGCTGCTATTCATAACCTTATTATACATCAGATGGATGTTAAAACTGCTTTCTTGAATGGTGAGCTAAAGGAAGAGATCTATATGTCGCAACCTGAAGGGTTTGTGATTAAGGGTCAAGAGAATAAAGTGTAAACCGAACAAGTCACTTTATGGTCTCAAACAAGCACCTAAACAAAGGTATGAGAAATTCAACACTACTTTGATGAGTAATGGCTTTATGATTAACAATTCTGATTCATGTGTTTATTCCAAAGTGATAGAATCTGATTGTGTTATTATATGCCTATATGTGGATGACATGCTTATTTTTGGTAATAATTTAGATGTGATAATTAAAACCAAAGAATTTATGTCATCACACTTTGAGATGAAGGACTTAGGAGAAGTTGATGTTATCCTAGGGGTTAAGGTTATCCGAAACTCCAATGGAATTTCTTTGAGTCAATCTCATTATGTTGAAAAGGTGTTGAAAAAGTTTAACTGCTTTGATGTTGTGCCTGCTAGAACACCCTATGATTCTAGTGTACATTTGAGTAAAAACTTGGGTAACAGTATTTCCCAGGAAGAGTATGCTAAAATCCTAGGGAGTGTGATGTTTCTTATGAATCGTACTCGACCGGATATTGCATATGCGGTTAGTAGACTGAGTCGTTATACACATAACCCTGGTAATGAACATTGGAATGCTCTTCGTCGTTTGCTAAAATACCTAAGAGGAACAGTTGATCTGTGTTTGCATTATGGTAAATTTCCTGCTGTATTAGAAGGATATTGTGATGCAAATTGGGTTGCAGGTAACGATGAGATTTGTTCTACTAGTGGTTATGTCTTCACCATGGGTGGAGGTGCGATATCGTGGAAGTCCTCAAAACAGACTTGTATTGCACGCTCTACCATGGAGTCGGAGTTCATAGCTCTTGAGTTGGCGGACAAGAAGCCGATTGGTGAAAAACCTATTGGTGATGTACCGGTATGGGAGGACGGCCGACACCGGTCTCCATGCTGTGTGACTCGAAAGCTGCTATTGGCGTTGCAAAGAATAGTGTCTACAATTCGAAAAAGAGACACATGCGAATAAGGCACGCTGCAGTTAAACAACTCCTTGAGAATGGAGTGATTACCGTGGACTATGTGAAGTCCGAAAGTAATCTTGCTGATCCCTTTACTAAGGGGTTGACTAAGAGATTAGTCGTTAATACGTCGAGGGGAATGGGGCTTAGGTCCTTGAGTCAAGGTTGAGATTGACTAGATCCAAAGTTTTCATTCCTATGGCGTAGTATGATTCATAGCCTTTATGGTGGTGCTTTTGAGACGCACTTGATGAATTATACTCTAGGTTGGACTTATGTCCTTAATGGCTCGTGTGAGAAGTGCTGATGAGAAGCACTTGAGCCACCTACGTAGGTGTAATGATCCTAAGACTATGAGAAGTCTTGTGGTCACACCTATCAAGACTCAAAGTAACGCATAAGCTCTAAAAGAGCGCGTTGCACTCTGAAATCGCGGGACGATCTTAATTTGAAGGTATGATATGTGTAGTGGGGGGTATCGACCGAAGTTCAGCTAGGAATTCAAATCGCAAGATATTCTCTAGTTGTAAGTAAGTTGTTTCCTCATTTCACTAAAGTGTCAATTCAAATCGAAAGATATTGATACCTAAGTATCCACCCTTCCTTTACCCAGAATTCTTCTTTCTCCGCTCGCGCCTCTAGTGGGGGATTGTTGGAAATAGAGGCTTTGAGAGCCTTTCTCTTAGTTTCCATTTGTCCCACATTGGTGAGGAAGTGGGTGTTTTATGGGTTTATATAACACCCCTTCCCTTACCTTATCACTAGTGGTCATGGGGAGTCTTTTGTAGAGACTTTGCGAGGTGCTTAATTCAGCTCGCACACGCGCGCGCGCGTGCCCGTGCCCTAGCCCGGCCCGGCCCGGATCCGGATTCGGGATTCCGGATTTGGGATTTGGCAATCGCCTGCGGCGGGCTTGGCCTATCTTTTTGGATCCGGGTGAGTCTGTTTTTTGGTTGTGTGCTGTTGAATCAGTCAGTCAATGACTGTTAGTGGGTGAGATAATTTCTCCCCACTATCAGCCTTGACTCCTGTTTTGCTGGAGACGGTTTCTGGCTCTTCATCTATTATAAATAGCAGCCTCCTCTGCCACATTAAACACAACAAAAATCAATACTCTCCTCTTCCTCTCTCGTCTTTCTCTATACAATTTCTGGGTTAAGTAAAATCGTTCCAGGTCTTCCAAACTCGAGTGGGCGAGTTTGTGAGGCAGCAGTAGTGTAATCCTTGGGGACTACCGGTCGTCGCTGATCGCCACCACGGTCGTACCGGAGAAATAGTTTTTTAAGGCAGCGGTTCCGCACCGCGTCACTACCAATTCCTCTGTCGGTATTTCTAATTCTGATCTTCGTTTCTGCTACTGTTTTTTCGTCTGAATTAATTACTATTTCGGAGTTTAGTAATTAGTTCCAACATATAATCTCACAACGAAAGAAGAGAAGACATTCAGAGGATACAGGCTTAACATCTAAACCACTTCTTATTAAAAATTAATACCATAAGGTACACAAATACTATTATACAACTGGTTATACAACCATAACCAATCTAATTGAGATTATGTGCATTTTTTTTGAGCTCTTATAATTATTGATTTATATTTTCATTTTCATTTTTTGATGTCAAAAATTAAAATCTAATTGAGCTCATATATATTATTTTTGAGTTTCATTATAATTTTTGAAGTTCAATTTTTTTATAATGGAGCTCAGACAAAACTCGTAATCTATAGGTCTAAGCTCAAGTAAATATATTATAAAGCTCGGGTTCTCTTCTATAGGTTGTATAGTCTACTTTGTTTCGCTTAAGGGTGAACCTGCAAAAATCTGATTTTACAAGCTCGGATACGTATAAGAGCCCGACGACCAAAGGATTCTTTTTAGTTTTGCAGGTGAACAAAACTAGATTTTGCTTAAATTCGCAAGTTAACGAAGCTGGATTGCTCAGTTTTGCAGGTGAACGGAACTAGATTGCTTAGAATGATTCCGCAGGTGAACAGAACTAGATTGCTTAGTTTCGGAGGTGAACAAAATTGGGTGAACAAAGCTGGGGTTTAAAAATAATTCCGTAGCTGAACGGAACTAGATTGATCAGTCTCGCAGGTGAACTAAACTGGATTTTGCTTAATCTCGCAGGTGAACGAGACTAGATCTTTAGACTATTCCACGGGTGAACGGACCTAGATTGCATATTTTCGCAAGTGAACGACACTGGACTTGGTTAGTCTGGCAGGTGAACGAGGGTTTTTAAAATGATTTCGCAGGTGAACGGAACTAGATTGCCTAGTTTCGTTCGCATGTGAACGAAACTGGATTTAAAATAATTTCGCGGGTGAGCGGGACTTAAATATAAGAAACACCCACTTTGAACGAGTGTGAGTAAGACGATGGTCAAAGTAGTCAACTGAGAATAAAGTGACATCTAATATGCAAATGTATGTCTTAGATGGCTAGATATAATGCATGTATGATGAATGCAAATGTTGGTTTTGAAAACATTTTAAATGAGTATCGAAAGAAATTTTTCTTCTTTTTTTCTTTTTTGAAAATATGTTGAAAAAGATGGGGCCTGACCCAAATGTGATCCAAGTAGAAGGACTGGACACTGTTACTCTAGAAATAACAATTTCTCTGGTGTGGAGAATGATTGTATCATTTTTATTTGACCTAAGAATTTGAGTTATATTTTGATGAGTTTTGCCATCTTTACAGTAACAAGCTCTTCTAATTACGCAAAACTAATACCATAGAAACAAAATACTTTTGTGATCGTATAAATTGAGTTTACATCCCCCCGAATTCTTAGATGTTGAACAAGTGTGATAAATAAAAGGTTCTATGGTGT
Organism: Silene latifolia; assembly: GCF_048544455.1. NCBI lineage: Eukaryota > Viridiplantae > Streptophyta > Magnoliopsida > Caryophyllales > Caryophyllaceae > Silene > Silene latifolia. The sequence goes on along the minus strand of NC_133538.1, from coordinate 224,227,603 downwards.
TAGAAGACACTGGAGACCTGCGTGCCTCTCTCACTCACCTAAATGAATGACAGGATCGTCCCAAGAGGAATTGAGACAATGAAAATGTGGATTGACTCGTATGAGAAATGAAAAATGACTACGCTGCAATTTGATTGCAAATTTCTGAGAAATGAAAATTGACTACTCTGCAATTTTAATTGCAACTCGGACTTGAAATTTTTGTGTTCTGAAATTTTGAGACTGGATTTGTATCTATTTGAGATCATTTGTTTTTGTCGTTGACTTTTTGAGACTTTTGTCACTGGATTTGTATCTATTAGAAATCATATTTTTTTTTGTCTTTGACTTTTTGAGACTTCTGTCACTAGAGTTGATTGCAACTTTGACTGGAATTTTTGTTCACTTATGAGAGTCTTTGGTGTGAGTATTTTTGAGCTTGTATTGGTAATTGGACTCACATCTTATGTTCATTCTAAGGGACTTGTGGTCACTTCTCTTGTTTTAACAGCATGAAGTGCGCGTCCGTGTTATATTTGGTATGTTTGGGCACGGGTGTACTAGGAATATGATTTGACTCTTGGGCGAGCTAGTTTTCTAGCACCAATGGAAATGGATGATAATATTTGGATAAACTAGTCAATCATATGAAATCTGTGCTCATCTGGTAGTGAATTGGAATATGGGAAATTGACGAAACCGGTAGAAAGTAAGTTGTGCTTATTTGGTAGTCATTTGAAATATGGAAATTTGGCCAATCGGGAATGGTGTCTCCAAACCTATAGGTCACGTAGGTAGAGACACGACGATTAAGGAATTATCAGACCACATGAGATGGAAAAAGTGGTCAAATGCACGCCCTCATTTAGGCTGATTCTAAGAGGTCGATTGATCTACACTAAAGAGATACGCCCTAAAGTATTTCGAGTCTATTCTACTAGTTAAGGGTAAAAAATAGAACAGGTGACTAATAAAAATTACATTTGCATATTGCTTCTATTTTTATTTATGTAACTCAAAGAGGACTAGGATGGCCTTATTCTAATCAGACTCTTGTTGTAAAATATATGTTAGTTTTTGCCTAATGTCAGCAACAGAGTTATGAGATAGATTATAAGATGTTAGTTTTTTGCCTAATGTCAGCAACAGAGTTATGAGATTGACTAGATGTAACACCCCGGCCCAAACCTAGGATCGGGAGCAGTCACACATGGTAACTTGCCATGTTGTGTACATGGCCCATAGATCAACACCGGTCCTTTTCAGCGCATTTTGTCCTCACGCATGCGCATTCCGGGAACCTTCCCAGGAGGTCACCCATCCTAAAACTACTCTCAGGCAAGCACGCTTAACAGTGGAGTTCTTTCGCATGGATAACAAGAAAAGAAAGTGCACTTTGTTGATATGAGTAGTACTTTCTATCCATTAAGCACTAGTCAGATTTTAATTAAGCCTATCAAAAGACCTCTTCAAGGGGTAATGCGACCCGAATAACGTCTTCGGTTCGGTGGAGTATTACACTAGAAAAGTGATTTTTTTATTGACATCTTTGTGCTTACTCTTTGTTTTCTTTTCAAACTAGTTAAAACGACTTTATAAGGAGAAACTGGGAAAGTTGTTTAGAATTGAAATTGATGAAAATAGTTGATTTAGAAGATCACATATATGTATTTCTACAATGAATCACAAATGAGTTAAAAAGAATGGAAAATTATTATTAAAATTTTTTTATAAATTGAATGAGTTAAAAAGAATGGAAAATTGTTATTAAAATTTTTTTATAAATTGAAAAAAAGTGAGACCCCTTTTAACAAGAAAGAAAAAAAAAAAGAGAAAAAAAAAATAAAATTGAAAAGATATGTACAACAGAATGCAAAATTTACTTATGCATGAGCATGCGTGTCTTGTGTACGGACAACAAGTTCTAGTATTTGTCAAGGCTAAACAAAATTATCATACAATGTTGGTATAAGGCCATATGCAAAAGTTAGGCCTTTTCTATTCTGTTTTTTTCTTGTTAATTAGTTATTATTACATGATAAATGATTACAAACCAAAAATCATGTGTCAAAAAGTATTAACAAGCAAGACACACGTAACGACATGACCTAAACGATGGATCTACGGGCTCTACAGTTAGGTTCACGGATTAGAAATTGGGTACTCATGACATTAAAATAGCATTACATCCGCAGTGCGAGCGCGCGACGAGAGGAGGGTATCTTTCGCTTTTGTGTTCGCCCAGTTGAATGGACGAAGCAAGTTGCTAAAACACGACGTCATGCGGTGGAAAATACGTGTAAGGCCTACTCGGTCGAATGAACCTTCTAAGTATACAACGTACTTTATTGATGGTAAATTAGAGTAACTTAAATGGCGTATTAGCTTACGGGAAACCTACACCTCCATTTTTATACGAAATAGAGAGCATAAAGCAATATGAAAGCAAAAATACTCGCCATGAACAACCAAAAGATTATGAGCTGCATGTTTAATATGTTAATGTTCAATACTCCCTCCAATTTCCCATTATCTTCCCTCTTTCCTTTTTCACACAAGTTTGATTATTCATTATTCACTCTTTCCTTTTTCACACAAGTTTGATTATTCATTATTCATTCTTTATTATTTTCTCTCCCCTATAAATTTCACAACTTACAATACTTTATTCTACTTTATTTCTTCTTTCTTTCCCTTCTTAATTTTTGTGCCCAAAAGAAATGGGAAGATAAAATAAAATTGGAGAGAGTATTTATTTTATAAATCAAGATGTTGGAACTATGCCCCAGAACAATCGTTATGAAACGTTTTTGAACAAATTTCATATAGTGTAATTATTAATGGAGATTAATAATTAGATGGCTTTTTCTTATTATCTTATTAAGGTATTAATACGATGATAAGTCCTTGATTAAACTGGTATATTTGACATCATAATGAAGATTATGATAATGAGAGTCGAGTATTATAAAGTTTAGTCTAAAATTATTCTTGGTCGTTGGATCATCAGAATGGGACTATGATAATCCGGATAGACCAATATATTGATAACGGTACTCATAAGATGAGTATTAATGGATCTCATTCATTAAGTTATAATATAGATAATGCATATGGAGATATGATTATTGAACGTGATCAACAGTGAGATTTTCCAAATGGTTATTATTACCTATGCACTGTCAATATGAAAATTCTCTTAAGGAGTAGTTGTATATTTTATCCTTTGACCTGAGATCATCATTGTAGTTAATAGACTACTTATTGTACTTAGATACCGGACACCTAGTGTGTAAAAATGCTAGTTGAATGGTCATTGGTTATAATTGAGTACCTATGCAATTAATGATGAGTCAAGATGGAATCCGTCAGCTCAAGGTAATGAGTTTGAACTCTATGTTGTAATTAATCTTAGTGGTCATATCAAAAACCTTGGCCAGGGTAGACGAATGATTTAAGAAAGGAGTTTCTTAAAGTCATTCCCGACCAATAATGTTCGGCATGTAACATAGTGGTCGTCTAGTGGGGGTTGACAGTCAAACCATACCCTAGGATGATCCGGAGTTGGAACGACGGAGGGAAATAAATACAGTGTCCTTTACCAGGTTCGAGTACAGTGAATATTGGTATTATTCACGCTATCCGGCCGTCGGGGAGTGTTGTTAGACGCCAACCTCGATTAATAGTTAATGAGATTAATTATCACCGGTTTAGTGATGAACCTATGTGGTCACACACTTACGGTCGATATTTAACGTTTACGGTTATTTAATTTATTATGAGATAATTAATTAAATAATCTCGACGACATATTTTTATATTGTTCGCTAACACGAAAATATAGTTAATATCGAAAAGACATTTGTATGAGAAATGGATCGAAAGTATTACTTTGATCTTAACGGGACACGTGCTATTTGATAGTACGTGTATTCCTTAGCAAGACTAAGGATGTGTCATGGTGAGTTGGCATACATATCCATGAAGCTACGTGTACCTTATTGTGATGAATTCTTAATGGTTAAGAAAATGATTCACCTAAGGCTTGCTTATTGGCCAAGAAGTTCCTTGCTATAAATAATAAAGTTTCGTTGGTTTTATAAGGTACACATACAATCGGAAAGAGATCCGATCCCGCATACTCTCATAAATATAATAAAAGTGAGAAAAGTGTTTTCTCTATATCCGAGGTCGTTTCAAAGGTTGAGAATGTTAGTTTATCTACCGGTATGGATACACTAGAGACTCTGTATTTTCGGGGTTAGACCAATTTTATTGTCTACACATAAAGTATGTGTCCCTTTATCCAATTTTACAAGTTTTTAAATGCAATAGGTCTCAGGAGGACCGCGTTTCCGTCTTCCGCTGCTATATGTAATGTGCCGCGGTCCCTTCACAAGATGCATGTGGAGATACGTTAAAGTAGGGAATTCATCATTGATAAACAGATAAACTAAAAAAGCGAATTGACCTCTTCAAAATTCTACGCACTTAATTGACAATAAAATTTGAAGCACCAGTTCTGATTAAGCAGATAGTGGTTAGTTTCCTTTTAAAAACGAAAGGAAATTAATAGTGAAATACATAATATCATAAATAAACTTCAAGTCTTATCCGCTTAATAATCTTTCAGCGGAGTCATCACTGTGAAATCTGATAAAAAATTTCAAAATTAAAAATAAATAATAATAGGGGTCGCCAATAGGTTTTATAAAAAAAAAAAAACGTACAAAAGTAATTTTAAAGGAAAATGTCCTTTTCTTTTTTTTTTTTTTTTTTTTGGTAACGAGGGAACCCGCAGCCACTACTTTCGGTGCGCATTGGGTAAACCCGCGGGTGTATGTGATAGCCTGCAAACCACATACACCAGGTAAACCACCCAAGGGTGACAGGCTCGAAGTCTATTAGGCATGGACTCAGGCCAAGAATGCTCCACAAGATTTTGCTCTTGGTGAGGCTTGAACCTGGGTCTTCTGGGAATTTCACCCAAATTTTAACCACTAGACTCCACCCTTGCGGGCCAAAAGGTCCTTTTGATCCCTGGTATGGGGACTGATCCGTCACTCCAGTCTGAAACAAAGATTGCGGACTCAGGGGTAAAAGTACGGCCAGGGAAGGTGTTAGGCACCCGGACCTCCCTTTAAACTGGCGGTCTTTACTATTTATTTATAATATTATATATTTGACGAAAATAAGACAAAAGAAAAGAAAGTTAGAAACAAACTTTATACAATTATTTACAAAGACAAGTTAAATAGGTTAGTTTATATACAATTATACAAATAATACGATAAGTAAAGTGTTCAGTTAAATATTACCGCAAGCGAACGGGTCAGGTGTAGTGCTTACAGGTAAAATCTCAGTTCAAATATGTGTTCTTAGCTAAATCCCCGCTTCCGCATGTAAATCTAGCTATAGCAATAATAGGCTAACAAAATTGAGAGATAAATCGTATCGCAAATTCTACCCAACTCCCGTTGATAGTATTGTTCAGTTTAGATTTTACCCAATTCAATTTTATAACCTAATTCGATATGTATTTAAACCAAATTCAAATAACAATATGACAATTAAGTTTGACGATTAAAACATGCTTGTTTCCTTGCTAATAATTGTACGAACCCTATATGAAATCTACTCACTCATGATTATGAAAACTAAAAAATTCATAACTAGATAAGCAATAGACATAATCAACAAAGGGAAAAGGAAAGAAGAAATAATACTTGATTGAATAAACCTTAAAGAGTAGAGAACAATAATCCAAAGAGTAATCGTAAATCCGATGCAATAATCTAATAGCAAAAGTTATCAATCTAAGTTTTCTATTTGTTTGAAGTCTAAAACTCATAAAAACAAAGTAACGTAATAGGACGCAAAAGCTGAAGACGTCCTTTTGTTCTTTTTCTTTTAAAACCTAAAACAAGTTGGACTTCTTTCCGAATTCGTTTGCTGATATCGCGATCCGCCCGCCCGGGCATCATAGCCGCCCGCCCGGGCGCTCTGTCTCGGCAACAACACTACTACGTGATGGCTTTCTGCCCGCTCGGGCACAATCAGTGCCCGCCCGGGTGGCGCGTCAATCTCGAGCATGACCTTCAAACAACGGCTCGAAATGCCTTGCTTCTTCTCATGCTCCTCAACTCTTACCTAGACACTTGAATTCTATGCGCTTCACACAAGATATTATCTGAGAAACTACATTCCAACTTCAAGCAAGTGCCTCATCACAAATATAAGCGCAATTTAAGCTGCAAACACGAGTAAACATACCACAATGTAGCATCCATCGAAATCTGCACAAGGCCTATCAAAATAGCCTAAAACTACGCAACATGTAGTCAAAAGTGCCAAGAAAACAACGCATAAAATCATGTAAAATATGCACTTAACAAACTCCCTCAAGCTAAACATTTGCTTGTCCTCAAGCAAATACTCAAAAAAAAAAATACTAATCAGAGAGGACAAGGTAGTGAATAGGCCAAACAACCCAATACCAAATGCATCACCTTAAACGAAACTAGCGCCATACTTGTAAAGGCCTCTTCCCTTCATAGATCAAAGGGAGTGGTGAAAATGTAAACATAATCAATGATCATAAGACGATGTAACACCCACTCCATGCTCAATACTTGCCCATACTATGTACAAGACGCTCAGAGGATGTCACTCAATCATTCATAGAAACAACGAAAGTTTAATTGTGGCACTCACCTATTCACTCTACAGGAAAGATGCAATAATAGCACTACGCCCACAACAAAGGGTGGAATACCTCTCCAATCTCATGCATACAGATCATACAAGCGAGGCGAAAGGTTGTAACGGCGTTTAGGTTGATAGGTAAGAAAGTGGCCGTGTATTTGGATAATGTGGAGTTAAATAGCCGGTAGTCGCGCATTTATACTTACGAAATGAATATCCAACATTAGAAACCCACCAATACTAAATAAGACATTAATAGACAATCCAAAAAGAGCTAGAATAAAATGGTGAAATGATCTTAAACTTTACAACGCAAGGGAAGTGACAAATATGCTATGAAATTACTGCTTCCCTTTTAAATCTCATTAGACACCATTTGTCTAACACAATACAAGCAAACTCTAATTCGGACACAAACCCAAAACTCAAATGGACTTTACTCTTTCTTGATCATACTTAATGTCTCTGTATCATACCCTCTTTTTTTATCTTTTCCATCCATGTCTTTCTTTTCTTTTCTTCTTTTTTGTTGTTTTCATATTTCTTTCTTTTTCATAAGCTCTATTTTTTTTTCTTCATGAGGGAAAAAGACATGGGACAAGAGCAATTAAATGCAAAAATCCAAATAATCAACAAATCTCAAAAATTACAACTCTATGCTATCAACAAGTGACTACACAATTACACCCTTACCCAACTTCACTAGCAAAATAACCACAAAAGTACTACGCACGACTGACCCGGCTATGATCGAAAGTTTTGGAATGTAGCTATATAATCTGGGTTAAACAAATAAAATCAGGCTAGAAAGGCTCAAACGGGCTACAAGCCGAGGATTAATTCAAAGGGTAATAAATCAAGTCTTTTTGGCTAAGTGGAGCTCAAATCATATCGAAAGAAACATGCCTCATAACGCTAGATGATCAAATGCACAAAGGAATGAGGGAATATGTCACACTCAAGTAAAGCGCATCCCGGAGGAAAAAATACTCACAATCCTAATAATGAGACCGGATAAAAGCGCGCCGGTCTTGGGAGGCTCTAAACCCTCTCAATTTAAGTAGTAAAAATGCCTAGTACATGATGTGGTCAAGGATCTCGCTCCCCGTTAGGTGTCACGGTGTCAAGACTCATCTAGTAGCATTTTCGAGTTACCTTAGAGAGATAACTAAGGCCTACAAACATGCAATTAGCAAGCATACAAGGGCTAGCAAAATAGATTGGGACATATATAATGTTGAAGCATAAACCAAATTCACTAGGACAAAAGAGGTCAATTTTTTTTGGAATTTTTTGATTTTTTTTAGATACAAAAGAAATGCAATGCAATGAATTAACTATTAATTTGATAACTACAATGTATATACAATAAAATGTACCCTTCCCCAAGCTTATATGATGTCCGCAAAGCTCAAATTACTAAACACTGACACAAAAACAAGAGCGGAGAGGGAAAAACACATCATGTGTCATTCAGGTCCGGACGTATCACCCTCTCCAGAGGAGGGTCGAGGCTGGTCAGAGATGCGGCGACCATGTCTCTCTCTAAGTGAAGCCTCGAGAGCAGGTCGAGGGTTTACAAAAGGAGGGTCACGTTTAAGTTGAAAGTCAAGAATAGCATGCATCATACCCATAAGCATATACTGGTTATCAACCAATTTGTCGAACCTAGAAGATAAGGAAGAAGACAAAACATGAGTATGATGGCCAGATTCGTGATCAATGGAAATATTCTCTTGTTGGGGGTTCAAATCCTCTTCCCGAGTAGCAGCAGGAGTCCCACCGTCAACTATTTGAGTGGAGAAAAGGTAGTTTTCTTCCACTTGAGTGTAGTACGTGTGGGGTTGGGCAAGGGAAAAAGAATACTAGCCGGATACCCCATCATCCAGTCAAAGTCAAACTCAGTATCATCACCGTCGTGGCTAGATATCATGAACATGGAGGAGAGGAAACTGGAATTAAGCATATGATGGACGTACGCAGGGTTACCGTATTCGCAATTCGTTCAATTTACTTTCTTAATTATAATTCGCGATTCGCTCAATTTAGCGAATTCCATTATTTTAAAATTCGGTAATTCATCGAATCCAATTCGCAAAAGGAAATCATAATTCGCTAATTAGAATCAATTCGCCTACTCTACAAAATGAATAAAATACGAAAATTATTTTAGCAAAATTTAAATTTTTACTTAATTTAAATCAATTCACCTTACATTTAAATTTTTAAATAAAAAGGCTCCATTGGGAACTCAAAAACCATAAAAACCACAAAAACCTAGGAACACACTTATTAAGATTTAAGAATATCTGGAAAAAAAAGAATATCAAAAGGCCCTCCTCTTCCTCAAGAAAAACCAAACATGTCTGTTGACTCTTCATTTCTTCATCAATGGCGATCTGACGAACTCATCTTCCTCCTTGAACCTCCATTATCTCACCCTTCATAAAAAATTCACAATTATCCTTTTATATCAACAAAGCTAAAAAAAATCATACTCCCTGACAGAAATCAAAATTGCACTGAAACGGTGAGGTGGTCCATAATCAGCCCAAAACAGTTTCAAAAACGCAGCAAGAACACCAACAAAAAGCAAGCTAGAACAAGGTTTAAAAACGCACGGAATGCAACAATGCAATGGACCGTTGCATTCAACAACTTAAAACAAGAAAATAACATTACAAGAACTTGAAATAACCATGAAAACAACAGACCGAAGGACTGTTTAAACGACACAACAAGGGATAAAAACGAGAATTAACAAAAACAACTGACTGTTTAAGAGACACAAAACAGGCTGTTTTTTTGGAGTTTGTTTGCTCTCGGTTTTGGGTTGTTTTGTAAGGTTTTATTTGAAACATAAAATGAAAGATATGACTTAAACAAGATCACAAAGCATGTTTAAGCCTAGGATAATACTCTTCCAAAGCACTAAGCAAATGGAAAGAGTCATCTCCAAGCACTAAGCAAAGGAGGTTGTTCTAGCACTAAGCAAAGAACTAAACAAAGGGTTTTCAAAACCTCTCATTTTCATTTCTCTTAAACTTCAAATCTGAAATTATTACAAGGGATAGGTGCTCTTTAAATAGAGACTCAAATTACATCCAAACCATCCATCTAAAAGTAAATCTAAAGGCTACAATTGAAAGCATAAATGGACAAAAGTACAAGTAGATATTTTACACAAAAAAGCACAACAAATGGGTCCAAATAAACAAGCTTGGCAGCCTGTTTAGGTGTGACAAAATGCTGTCCATTTTGTTGTTTTTGCTTCTTCAATTACTTTGGCCTTTTGCTTGTACAAAAAGGGGACCATATGATGTCATTTTGTCCATGGAATCTTGCAATTGTGCTCTTCATTTCTCTTGAGAAAGCTGGCTGTTTTAACACAAAATGTCGGCCTACCATATTTGCTTCAAAAATCAAATTAAAGCTAATTCTACAAATCTACAATAGTTAATCAAATCATTGTGCTTGGCTTCAAAGTTTAAACTTCAAAATAATCAGGTATCATGTCTATACTTCAATTTTTCGTGATTTTTGTTGGTTTTTAGCATAATCATATAATTCACCCATCTCAGCGAATTAAAAGCGAATTGGGACGAATTAAGATGAAAACGAATTGCGAATTACTCCCTCCGTCCCGGTCATTTGTTGTCCTTTGGTTTTGACACAAAGACCAAGGAAAAGAGAAATAAGCCAATTACTAAATGACAAGTGGAACAAATTGATTGTGAATGATCAAATTGCTTATCAAATTCATTCATAAAATAGAAAGGACAATAACTCACTGAGACACCCCAATACAGAAAAGGATAACAAATGACCGGGACAGAGGGAGTAATTCGCAATTCGGGGGGGCTCAAAACCTTAAAAACCACAAAAACCTAGGAACACACTTATTAAGATTTAAGAATATCTGGAAAAAAAAAAAAGAATATCAAAAGGCCCTCCTCTTCCTCAAGAAAAACCAAACATGTCTGTTGACTCTTCATTTCTTCATCAATGGCGATCTGACGAACTCATCTTCCTCCTTGAACCTCCATTATCACCGTTCATCAAAAATTCACAATTATCCTTTTATATCAACAAAGCTAAAAAAAATTCTATAAATCTACAATAATGAATCAAATCATTGTGCTTGGCTTCAAAGTTTAAACTTCAAAATAATCAGGTATCATGTCTATACTTCAATTTTTCGGTATTTTTGTTGGTTTTTAGCATAATCATATAATTCGCTCATCTCAGCGAATTAAAAGCGAAGCGAATTGGGACGAATTAAGATGAAAACGAATTGCGAATTACTCCCTCCGTCCCGATCATTTGTTGTCCTTTGATTTTGACACAAAGACTAAGAAAAGAGAAATGAGCCAATTACTAAATGACAAGTGGAACAAATTGAGTGTGAATGATCAAATTGCTTATCAAATTCGTTCATAAAATAGAAAGGACAATAACTCACTGAGACACCCCAATATAGAAAAGGATAACAAATGACCGGGATAGAGGGAGTAATTCGGGGGGGGGGGGGGGGGGCACTCAAAAATTATAAAAACCACAAAAACCTAGGAACACACTTATTAAGATTTAAGAATATCTGGAAAAAAAAAAGAATATCAAAAGGCCCTCCTCTTCCTCAAGAAAAACCAAACATGTCTGTTGACTCTTCATTTCTTCATCAATGGCGATCTGACGAACTCATCTTCCTCCTTGAACCTCCATTATCACCCTTCATCAAAAATTCACAATTATCCTTTTATATCAACAAAGCTAAAAAAAATCATACTCCCTGACAGAAATCAAAATCAAATTAAAGCTAATTCTACAAATCTACAATAGTGAATCAAATCATTGTGCTTGGCTTCAAAGTTTAAACTTCAAAATAATCAGGTATCATGTCTATACGTCAATTTTTCGTGATTTTTGTTGGTTTTTAGCATAATCATATAATTCGCTCATCTCAGCGAATTAGAAGCGAATTGGGACGAATTAAGATGAAAACGAATTGCGAATTACTCCCTCTGTCCCGGTCATTTGTTGTCCTTTGGTTTTGAAACAAAGATAAGAAAAGAGAAATGAGCCAATTACTAAATGACAAGTGGAACAAATTGAGTGTGAATGATCAAATTGCTTATCAAATTCATTCATAAAATAGAAAGGACAATAACTCACTCAGACACCCCAATATAGAAAAGGATAACAAATGACCGAGACAGAGGGAGTAATTTGCAATTCGGGGGGGGAGGGGGCAAATCTCTCCCTAAGTGAAGCCTCGAGAGCAGGTCGAGGGTTTACAAAAGCAGGGTCACGTTTAAGTTGCAAGTCAAGAATAGCATGCATCATACCCATAAGCATATACTGGTTATCAACTAATTCGTCAAACCTAGAAGACAAGGAAGAAGACAAAACCTGAGTATGATGGCCAGATTCGTGGTCGATGGAAATATTCTCTTGTTGGGGGTTCAAATCCTCTTCCCGAGTAGCAGTAGCAGTCCCACCATCAACTATTTGAGTGGAGAAAAGGTAGTTTTCTTCCACTTGAGTGTAGTACGTGTGGGGTTGGGCAAGGGAAAAAGAATACTAGCCTAATACCCCACCAGCCAGTCAAAGTCAAAGTCAAAGTCAAACTCAGTATCATCACCGTCGCGACTAGATATCATGAACATGGAGGAGAGGACACTGGAATTAAGCATACGATGGCCATACGCTTCATCGGAGGCATCAGAACAATTAACCCTTAAGGAGCAAGCTATCAAAGTGACTAATCCATCAATATGAATTATCCCAGAGGTTTGGTCAGAGGCGGTCAGCAAGTGTGTAGCGACCCAGGCGCCCGCATTAAGGGTGACAGAAGAGTGACCAATAACAAGAACCCATAGGACGAAAATATCAAGTTTAGACACTCCACCAACTGGTTTCTTTCCAAAGAACACACAAGTGAGAAACCGGTGGATAAGTCGAATGCAAGGGTTTATAATATGGGAGGCTTTTAAATGTTGAACACGATAAGCATGACCTCCAGTAATGGCCTTCCAAAAGGCCTTTTCATCAAAGGATGGACGAGGTTTATCGCTAGGGTTTTTATCGCCTCCCTCGGGGAGACCACAAGCCTTGGCCAAATCAGAATAAGTGAGTTCATACTCATCGCCTCAAAGGCGGAAAGTGACCTTTCCATCAGTTTCATTCAGAGAATATGTAGCAAGCAATTCAAGGGTGGGTTTCTTGAAAGTCTGTGGTTTAGCACGGTAAAAATCACCCCACCCCACTCTATCAAAAATCATGTCAAGGTCGGACTTCAGCTTTAAACTTTCAAGTAGAGAATCGTCAAAGAATCGAGTGGATTTAATTTCAAGATCAACAAGACGATGGCAGCAGTGAGTTTAGTCACATTCGTGCGGGGTCGGAGCGGTGGCCAAAGATTGGTCGCATGGGTAGAAGTTTTCTTAGAAGGTTGTGTTTTCGTGGTCAACGATGACGGGCGTTTGCCCTTGGAACAAGGACGACTCGACATGTCAATAAATCCAAGTAGACAAAGCAAGTCATACACAAACCAATCTCGAACTACAGCATAAAAACCACAGATGGAACCAAATTTGTACCCCAATTACCCCAAGCTTAGTCTCGACAATAATCAAATTAAACAACTATAATCCCTTGAACAACTAAATTGCCCAAACCAGCCTAATGTTAAACAAAATTAGTAATAGGTGGAGAAGTTATACCGATAAAATCAATGCGGACTGATGATTGATCGACGTACGTACAAAGTTCACTAATTTAAATAACCAAATGTACACCAGCTTGTGTACGTATCTCACGTGGCATATGAATGTCTAGAATTTCATTGTTTGAGTGCTAGAAATCCCAATTGCTTTTGACCCACTAACAATACAACGCAAATACCCTTGAATTTTTATTTTTGCCCCTTCGTCTTTCGTATGGTAGATGATTCCAATTTCTTCTTGAATTATGGAGATTAAATCCCAAAATAGTAGAAAACATACAAGGATGAAATAAACACGTTAATTCTGGGAAATTAAACATAATTCGAGCCCTAACTGCAGAAATTCCCAAATAGCAGGATTAGTTTGTGCAAACCCTAAGAAATCGAACAAGGGGAATAAAGAGAGGGTAACCAGTAGTGGTGGCGAAGTGAACAGGGAGACAGCGGCGTGCGCAAGGGCCGACGACGGCGTGAACACGGCGGCTGCAGTGGTAGGACAACGTGAGAGTGTGAGGGGAGACGGGTTTGGGTATATTACGTGGAAGTTTGAGGGGAGTGATTTTGTGTTGGGACTTGGGAGTAAATCTTTAAATTATATTTCTCATAGCAGTAATGCCCGCTCGGGCCTTTAGACCATCCCCAAGCAAGGTCGTTGACCTTGTCGGGTCACGCTAATGACTCCTTAAACTAGGATTAACAACACGATTTTGGTGATAACTCAGGGACAACCCATGACCCTGAGTAGAGAAATTGTTAGAAGTTGGTGACCTTACACGTGGCGTCTTTCTATTGGTTTACAACATTAAAAAATCAAAAAAATAAAAAAAGTAAAAAAAAAAGTGCAGCTTTCTCTGCTTTCTTCTCTGCTGTTCTGCAATTTACAGCTGCCCCCTTTTTCTTCCTTCTTTTCTTTCCGCCAATTTCCTTCCATTTCCCCAAGTCTCTTTAATTTTTTCATCCATAATCTTCTCAACTCCTACCATACAACCATAAATATTAATTGGGTAGTAAAAGTAAATGTAAAAAACAGTATAAAACTAGAAGTAAAAAATGCAAATCAGTAATATTTTTAATCTCCTACCTAAAATTAATTACAAACATAAAAAAAATATAACTCAAACACTTATATAATTCTCAATTTTCAAATATATTATGGATTTAAACGAGTTTGATTTTTCAAGTTATGCTATTGACGATTATTCAACATATCAAGACTCTCAAAATTTCGATTTAAATCAAAGTACTCCAATTCCCACTTTTACGGAATTAATTTCGGATAGCTAAAAAAATCAAAATATCGATGTTTTTGGAAATCAAATCTTGTTGTCCGAACTACAAACTCAAGAATTTGTATCAGAAACCCCCCTTTTTTGTTCAAAAAAAAAACAAAAAATCATTAGCATCCACAAAAAATCAATCCAATTCGAAAATGGATGATCGGATTTGGACCGAAAAGGAGGAAGAAGCTCTTATGTCCGCATGGATTATGTGTAGTACCGACTCAATACTTGGAAAAAACCAAAGAACCATCACAAGATGGAATGATGTATTTCGACTCTATGAAAAAGTCGTACGGAAAATCAAAATCAAAATAAACTTGGGATTAGGAGTATCGAGGGAATGAAAAATCGATATAAACGACTCAATACAAATTTGTGAGTAAATGGGTTGGTTGCTACACACAAGTTCTAAATCGACCACCGGCAAGCGGCACTAACATCAACGACGACATAGAATTAGCTCAAAAATTATTTCGAAAGGTGAATAATGGTAACGATTTTACCGACTTTTATGTTTAAAATAAAATCATGAGTGGTCACGCCAAGTGGAGCTTACAAAAACATCAATTTGAGCTCCCTGGAAACTCTAAGTCGGGTTCAAAAAGGTCAAGGTCGGAAATGGATTCTAGCCCTTCTAGTGTAAATGTCGGGACCCCGTCTAGTCTAAATGTTGGAACCCCGTCTAGTGTTAATGTTCCAACCCCGTCTAGTCTTTGTTGGGGTTGGTGTCCTTAACAGTTAGTGCAAGGACTTATAAATCTCTAAAAGGATCAAAGGGTATACTTTGTATCATAATCAGTTGATCCACGTTTATCAATAACGGTTGGCTTGCTAGATAAGTTTGACGTTATTGTCATACAGATGGCGGTGATCAACTGGTCCCTAAAAGTCACACCTATAGGATACGTTTTGAGTGATGTGACGGTATGAAAATACAATCATGTAGATGCCAAATTTGACTAACCATTAAATCGAGTTATTTGACTAATAATTAGTCAAAATGTGATGTTGAGATATTATATTTAATACGGATTAAATATCATGGGCTAAAGGCGAATTAACCAGTTAATTCGTAAAATTAAATATAAGCGTTTTATATTTAATTAAATGTATATTGAATATAATTATACAATACTGTTTTGTCGGACATGTATTAATAATTCAACTAACCCGTATTATTAGTTGATGCCTTAATTTCCGATAACCGATAATGTGATTTATAATGAAACCGCGTCGTATACAATTAGCAAGCTATGGACCGGACCACGAGTTTAAGTGAAGAGGAAATGAAAAGCCCATTTCCCTCCTCTCACTCGGTTTGGCCGAGACTTGCATAGACAAAAGGGGAGTTTTCTCCTCTTGTCTAACCTAATTCATTTTGCTAAAAATTATTAGGGTTTTTGGGAATTGTGCCTCCCGAATTCCGGATCTCTCATCCAACACAAACTCACAAAACAATCCCCTCAATATTGCAAGGCAATTAGGGGATTCTCTCTAGCACAAGGGCATTACTCGGACATCTTGGGTGCAACGATTAGGAGGAGATCTAACTTGATCTCTCATTGCCTTTTGCACTAGGACCGAAGGTTATTTCTATATCTTTATCGTTTCATTATGTTTTTCGTTTTATGACTATAATCACATGTAAATTTTGCGTTATAATCCTATAATTAAAGGGTATTATACGGATATTACCCCACAAGTGGTATCAGAGCGAGGCCACGTAAATTTTTCTATGTGATTTTCATTAAACGATTTTTGAATCGGTAATTATTTGCATAAAAATCATCTCGGCTGAAATTTTTTTTACACGGCACAAATTTTTTTTGTTCTCGGCAATTATTTTTTTTTGCTGCGTTCCTTTTGTGTTTTGTGCCTTGGGATCCGTGTCAAGTTTACACGGTGTGAGTTGTTGCTGATCTAGTTTTCGATTTGATCTTTGCATATTGTTTTTGTAATCGATATTCATTACAATACGCTAAAGATCTATCAATTGTTTGCTTAAAATTGTTGAAACCGTGTGGCTGTTTGTTGGTCTCGGCCAATTTTTGTCACGGCATTTTTTTTTTCTGTTGAAAACCGTGTGGCTTTTCAAGTTTTACGGCCTGTTTTCAAATTTTTTTTTGCCTTAGATTTCGTGCCTCATGGTCATTGCTAGATCAGACGATCTCTTGTTTTGTTTTCGTTTCGTTCTTCACATGTTGTAATTATAACCGATAATGATTGCAATATGTTGAAGATGTTACAATTGTATTTTGTTTTTAATCCGGATTAGAATAAATTGCAATTGTGTTTTATCAAACCGTTTTTGTTTTGATCTTGTGTTGCTCACGTTTTTGAGCCGTATAATTTTTTTTTTGGGATTTTGATGCTCTCGTTTTTCAGCATTTAAAAAAAAAAAAAAAAAAAAAATTTTGGCACTGGTACTGTTCACGTACAGCAGTACAGAGAAAAAAAAAAAATTTTTTTTTTTTTTTTCGGCCTTTATAGCATAAAACGTTTTTTTTATGCTCTCGCTTGATTAGTGAAACGGTTCACCCACGTAAAATAAAGTTACTTTAAAACGATTTATTGTAACGGATTATCTCGGATTAAAATTAACTTGACTAAAACGGTTTTGTCATGTAATTTTAATTATCTTTGGTGGTTTGGATAAAAATTTAACATAATTACGGAATTATGTCACGAATAAATATAATTTTTAGTTGATGCATTTTAATTTATCGTTCTTGTTTATATTTTGAATGTTTTGAATGCCTTTTAATTACGTATTTAATTATTTTGCAAACAGTTGTAACTTAGTGTGGCCTTAGTAGAACGTGTTACCGTAATGATGGAACACGGTCTTGGTTGTATTTTGAGATCTCGTATCTCCATTTTATTTCTTTTAATTACAGTTTTTATTTAGAATGTAAATAGGTTTATATTTGTAAATTTTAATTGTAATTTTTGAGAAGACTAAAGATGGAGACCGGAGCTCACTCCCGCTACATGGACAAAGATGGAACACCAAGACAAGCTTTCGAGTCCAACGGTGGATTCCAAAGTTGTATTTTGTTCTTTTTACTAGGATAGGCCACACTAGGAATTTTTATTTACGTATCGCATTCATTTATTTATTTTATTGTAACGATAGTATGCATCATATTCCGCCTAAAACCAAACCACCTAATTATTGCATGAAAACTGACACATATAGAGGTCACGAGTTAGTTTTCTATGACATTCGCATGTCACACGATTTTAAGCCATCACCCAAATTAATTCATTCACGCAAACGCTAGTTATTCGTTCACTTAATATGAATTATAATTTAGTTGATGGGATCTTCCTCGTATAAACAAAAATTGAGAATAGTCTTTATAGGTCAAACTCCAATGAGTCCCTTCTTCGTCGGTAGGCATAATATGACCCCTTCTACGTCGGGTAAGTTGGAACTGATTGACCTATTTTATCTCAACACTATGGTCACTCGTACGATCCTGTGATCATGGTGGACTATAGATAGGATTTACGGAAATCTATCGACCAAGAGTTCTTCCTGAAGAATTAGCTAAACAGTTGGCTTATCAATTTACGTAAATTGAGTCTTGGGATCACTTGTATCATTCTTGAGGGAGATCAATTATGCAAGTGCGAGAGTCTACATGTTTAAAATGAATTTTAAATAGACTTAAATCACCTCGATGAGTTGCTTATTTCGTTTTGTTTTTCTTCCTTTTTCAGTGTAGAACACGAACATTTAAACTGCTAATAACATAATGGCTGGCCGTGAGGACGACCCAATGCCAAGTGTCACATTGGACCGTGAGTCCCGGCTTCGGATCTTCATGGATCGGATGAATCGAGTCTACTCGATCAAGAATGATGGATCAAACTTCACGGACCGGGAGGCGGCATTACGGAATGCTTGCCATTGCTTTGATGGGAAGCTCAAATATCTGATTGAGCCCATCCCACCAAACCCAGGCCCCACGGCTGAAATTAACGAAATCGACAAGTATAACGATTTCGCCATGGAAGCGGGTGCGGTAAAGAACGTACTTATTTTTGCAATGGAATCCAATTTGCAGAAACGGTTCATAGCTCAAAGTGCAAACAAGATTTTCACTACACTCACTAGGGAATTCTCAAAAGCACCGAGAATCGTGACCTATGAGCTTACCACTCGCTTCTTTGATGCGAGACTCGAAGGGCCAACCAAGTTAGCCCACACATTCTCAGCATGATTGAGAATGTCGAGAAGCTGGAGACCTTTGATTGTAAGATCAGCGAGAACATTGTTATTGACCGCATACTTCACTCACTCCACGATGGTTATTCGCAATTTAGAGCGAATTACTATATGAATGATTTGAAGAAAACTCCCCATGAACTGCACTCCCTCCTCGTACAGACCGAGAAGGACATGAAGTTCAGTGGGAGCATGAAACAGGACGTTCTCGTTGTGTCAAACAAGGGCAAGGGTAAGGGCAAAGTTCAGCCAGGCCTAGCAAAAGAGGCAAACCGAAGTTTAAGAAGTCGGGATCAGGTAAGAGTGGGCCTGGTGAGGCAAGTAACTCATCACGCGCGACAAAGAGCAAGACCGAAAACATGGAATGCCATCATTGCCACGAGACTGGGCATTGGAGGCGTACATGTCCTGTTTATCATGAGGACATAAAAGCAGGTCGCGTTAAACCTGTTGGTATGTCTTCTCCTTCTACTTTTATTCATATGATTGAGATTAACCACGCAAGTTACGGAACTTGGGTACTTGATACTGGTTGTGGTTCTCATCTGTGTAATCATGTGCAGGGCCTCCGAAATCTCGAGCCTCTCGTAAAGGGTGAGGTTGACCTGCGTGTCGGGAATGGAGCAAGAGTGGGTGCCGTCTCGAGGGGAACATATGTGATCCAGCTTCCTAGCGGATTTGAGTTATCATTATATGATTGCTATTATGTACCCAGTCTTTCGAAAAACATTATTTCAGTTTCTGCACTTGACAAACTTGGTTTTTCATTTGTAATTGAGAATAATACTTGCATTTTCTCTTTACACAATATGATTTATGGCAAGGCAGTCTCCATGAATGGAATTTATGTTTTAGATCAGACCACCGAAATATTACACGTAATGAATAAAAAGTTAAAGGTTGGTGACAAAGATCAAACGTATCTATGGCACTGCCGTATGGGACACATAAATGAGAAACGCGTAAAACAGCTCATTAAACATGGAGCTATCTCGGCCTTTGATTTTCAATCATTTGGCACGTGTGAATCATGTCTCATCGGTAAGATGACTCGTATTTCCTTCAAAGGTGTTGGAATGCGCGCTGCTGACCTATTAGGGCTCATACACACGGATGTATGTGGTCCTATGTCAATCACCGCACGAGAAGGCTATAGGTATTTCATCACTTTCACGGATGATTTAAGTAGATATGGCTATGTCTACTTAATGAAGCACAAAAGTGAATCCTTTAAGAAATTCAAAGAATACCAAAATAGGGTACAGAACCTACTTGGTAGAAAGATAAAAACACTACGTTCAGATCGTGGTGGCGAGTATCTTTCTCACGAGTTTGATCAACACCTTAAAGACTGTGGGATCGCCCTACAGTTAACTCCACCTGGAACACCTCAGCTGAATGGTGTGTCCGAACGGAGAAATCGAACACTACTTGATATGGTTCGATCCATGATGAGTCACACGGTTTTACCTGATTCATTATGGGGTTATGCTCTTTTGTCACGCTCTAATACTTAACCGAAGTCCGTCTAAAGCTCATGACAAGACTCCATATGAACTATGGAAGGGAACGGTCCCTAACTTGTCCTTTATACGGGTTTGGGGCTGCGAGGCTTATGTCAAGTGGAGACCTGAAGATAAGCTCGGCCCGCGATCGGTCAAGACATACTTTATAGGTTATCCTAAAGGAACACGTGGTCATTACTTCTATTCGCCAACCGAACAACGCGTTTTTGTTGCGGCTAGTGCGACATTCTTAGAGAAGGAATTTCTCGAGAATGCAAAGAGTGATAGAACCTTCGACCTGTCGGAGATTCCAGAACCGAACACCGAGCAACCATTGGAGGAACCAATTCCTTCAATCCCGGCTGCGGTAAATATTCCTGAGGAACCTAGGAGGTCGGGAAGAGTCTCTATTCCTCCAGACAGATACATTGGTCTGGTCGAGGAACATGACATAGATGACATTCTACTCTTAACGAGTACTGAACCCGCAACCTATAAAGGTGCCATGACCAGTTCTGACTCAAAGCTGTGGCTTGAGGCCATGCAATCCGAGATGGACTCCATGTATGAGAACAACGTGTGGGATCTTGTTGACTTACCTGCTAAGGTTCGTCCCCTTCAATGCAAATGGCTTTACAAGATAAAGCATTCTGTGGAAGGTCAACAAGATATCTACAAAGCACGACTAGTTGCTAAAGGTTTCACCCAAGTGCCAGGTTTGCACTACGATGAGATTTTTGCACCCGTAGTCATGCTGCGTTCCATTCGGATTATCTTAGCGATTGCCGCTTTTCATGACTATGAAATTTGGCAAATGGACGTGAAAACCGCCTTCTTAAACGGTTTTTTGGAGGAAGAGTTGTACATGGTACAACCCGAAGGTTTCATCGATCCAAAGACATCCTAAGAAAGTGTGCAAGCTTAAGCGTTCCATTTATGGACTTAAGCAAGCATCAAGGAGTTGGAATCATCGCTTCGACCAAGTGATAAAAGAAAATGGATTTACTCGATCGGTCGAGGAACCATGTCTATATATCAAGTCGAGTGAGAGCAAGATTGTCTTCCTAATATTGTATGTTGACGACATACTCCTGATTGGGAATGACATACCTCTCTTAACTTTGGTGAAAGTATGGTTGAAAAACCATTTCCAGATGAAAGATCCGGGAGAGGCACAAAGAATTCTAGGCATCCGTATCTATCGAGATAGATCACGACGGATGCTATCTCTCGCCCGAGTCTTACATAGACAAAGTCCTAGAGAGATTCAAAGATGACTAACTCCAAGAAGGGGTTCCTTCCTATGTCTCCGGGGGTGCATTTGAGCAAGTCTCGTGCACCAGACACACGAAGCAAAAGAGCGCATGGCACGGATACCTTATGCCTCAGCAATAGGATCTATCATGTATGCCATGATATGCACACGTCCCGACGTGGCATATGCATTGAGTATGACAAGTCGATTCCGACAAAGATCCGGAATGAATCACATTGGTTGGTCATCAAGAACATTCTTAAGTACCTACGGAGGACTAAAGATTGGGCATTGACTTATGGAGGCGAACAAAAGCTATGCGCAACCGGTTATGCAGATGCTAGCTTCCAAACGGATCGTGATGACTCGAAATCTCGATCCGGATTCGTTTTTACTCTTAATGGCGCCGCAATCACCGGAAGAGTTCGAAACAAATCTGTTACATTCTACGACCGAGTCCGAGTACTATGCCGCGTCTGAAGCTACAAAGGAAGCGATATGGATGCGTCAATTCTTACATGGGCTATCGTAGTGCCTAGTTCGAATGACCCGATCACCATCTATTGCGACAATAGTGGTGCCATCTTCCAAGCTAAGGAGCCAAAGTCTAGCAACAAGTCTAGACATGTACAACGGAAAGCTCATCTAATCCGGGATTTTGTGGAGCAAAAGGCAGTAGTGATAGAAAAGATTGCTACATATGATAACATAGCAGATCCTCTCACTAAAGCATTACGACAAGATAAGCATGAAGGGCACGTTAATTCCATGGGAATTAAACGTGTTCCTAAGTTGTAGTACTCTTTTATGGATTAGATTCATTCCCTTTTGTACTCTATACGACATCATCGTTTTGATATTTTATATATATTTTGTTTTTCATGTGGATTTGTACGACAAATTTTGAACACCACAAAGTGAACTGAACGAACATTATATTTTTCAGTCCTTAATTGCCCACATGAGCTGATAACTCTGGCAATTATTTTGTGACGTTGGTTGATGGTGGGTTCAACTAGCCATAAGTCAACAGTTGACCACCAATCACAGAGGCGATTTATACGGATATTTCGTAGGACACAATTGTGACAACGACGTGGAGTCCTAAATGTTTTATAACATTCGGTGCCCGGTCGTGGATAGGACCTCCATGGTGATCCTAAGAGTCGATTCTTTTGACTATCGACTGTCTCTTGAGACTAAGGCAGATTTTGGGTGACTTTGGTTTCTTTCTCACGGTCATCCGTAACAGGGGGCCAAGTATATTGTTTCTGGGTCATTTCATGCTGTGCTTAGATCGGAAGGAGTTCGAGTTGAAGGAAATATTCAGCCTTTATCGTGTACTCGATATTTCTCGGGGCCACTCGAGGAGATGTAATCAAAATGCATGGCCATGCTCGGATACGGATTCGTTTTTATCGCTTAAGTTACTCTCTAGTCTGGGAAACCACTCTTGATCCAGATCGATTGTAAAATACGACCTTTGTGGATCCGGATCCGCAAATTGTTTTACATTGAGTGGGAGAAATTTTAAATGAATATGAGAATCGGTTATCGCACATACACTTGTACGGACAAGTGGGAGTTTGTTGGAGCTTGTGTCCTCCGGTTAGTGCGGATAACGTCATTGCACATACACTTGTACGGACAAGTGGGAGCTTGTTGGGTTGGTGTCCTTAACAGTTAGTGCAAGGACTTATAAATCTCTAAAAGGATCAAAGGGTATACTTTGTATCATAATCGCTTGATCCACGTTTATCAATAACGGTTGGCTTGCTAGATAAGTTTGACGTTATTGTCATACGGATGGCGGTGATCAACTGGTCCCTAAAAGTCACACCTATAGGATACGTTTTGAGTGATGTGACGGTATGAAAATACAATCATGTAGATGCCAAATTTGACTAACCAGGTTAGTCGAGTTATTTGACTAATAATTAGTCAAAATGTGATGTTGAGATATTATATTTAATACGGATTAAATATCATGGGCTAAAGGCGAATTAACCAAGACCGTAAAATTAAATATAAGCGTTTTATATTTAATTAAATGTATATTGAATATAATTATACAATACTGTTTTGTCGGACATGTATTAATAATTCAACTAACCCGTATTATTAGTTGATGCCTTAATTTCCGATAACCGATAACAGTTTATAATGAAACCGCGTCGTATACACTTAGCAAGCTATGGACCGGACCACGAGTTTAAGTTGATGTCTTAATGTCGACGCAAGTGACCGACCCGAAGGACGGGAGGCAGCTAAAAAGAAGCGGAATGGAAAAGCACCTGAGGTCGTGCCTGATTCTATGTTAAGTGCAGACGACCGAGAAATAATGGAGGGAAATAGGCTCACTACGAAAGAGCAAATTGATTTTCGGCAAAAAAGGCTTGCAGCTGATTTTGAAATCGAACAAATTAGGATTCAAAAAATGAAAACAAAAATGGAGATGAATTGGTTGAACACATTGCTCTCACAACAAAATATAAACCCGAAAGATCAAGAGTTGAAGGACAAGCTAATGGACAAATATATGTCTGATATTTAGTTTATTTAATATGTTGCAAGGATTATTAATCAGAAAATAAATTATTATTAATCAGAAAATAAATTATTAATCGGGTTTATATTTTGTAAGGATTAATCGGGTTTATATTTTCTGATTAATATTTAATATTTAATATTTAAACTCGAAAATTAATTATTAATCAGAAAATAAATTATTAATCGGAACAAAATTGCAAGGATTAATCAGATTTCGAAAATTAAATATTAATCAGAAAATAAATCGGAACAAAATTGCAACGATTAATCAGATTTCGATAATAAATAAATCACAAAGCGGAATGAATAAAATCAATGAATGAAAACGATTTAACAAGAATTTACCTGCATGAATGAAATCGGGATGAATGAATTGATGAAATCTCCAATCAGAAAACCAATCGAAATCAAACCCAAAACGAAATAAAACCCAAATCGAAATAAAACCCAACTTTAGGAATGATATAACAATTTATGAGATAAAATCAACAATGAATGATGATATGAATGAGATTTTTGGGGGTTTTTTTTGGGTAGATAGTTGGGTGAATACTGGATAGAGATAATAGATATGAATGATAGATAGTTGGTGGGTTGGTGATATGAATGCGTGGGGTTGGTGAAATAAAACCCAACTTTCATCGTTATCATCGTTTTTCCTTTTTTTTTTTTTTTTTTTTTAAAAGAAATTGTATTTTATGAATGATGATATGAATGCGTGGGGTTGGTGTACTTTTCATTGTTTTTATTTATTTTTTCCTTTTTTTTTTTTTACAAGTATTTGTATTTATATGAAGACAACTGTTACATGGAAGACTTGGGTGGTATTTGTAAATAATCGTAAATGGGTTGGTGTAGTTGTATTTGTAAATAATTGTAAATATTTATGTAAATTTTCCGATATAAAATTTACGTCAATAGAACTGATAATAGTCATTGGATTAATTATAGCCATTAGATTAGAAATATAGCCGTTGGATTGATTATAGCCATTAGATTAGAAATATAGCCGTTGGATTGATTATAGCCATTAGATTAGAAATATAGCTCGTGGATTTCCTGGTATGTTGGGTAGCATTGACTGCATGCATTGGGAGTGGAAAAATTGTCCCACAGCATGGGCGGGACAATATGCCGGGAGAAGTTCAAAGCCAACGGTCATTTTGGAAGCGGTCGTTTAAATGCGATTTATGGATATGGCATGCCTTTTTCGGCACACCAGGTTCGCTTAATGATATTAATGTTCTTGAACGTTCTCCACTCTTTAATGACGTTTTAGAAGAATCTTCCCCACCTGTTAATTTTTCGGTTAATGGTACGAACTATAATATGGGATATTATCTTGCTGATGGTATATATCCTGGTTGGGCAACATTTGTTAAAACAATTAATGCGCCACAAATTCAAAAGCATAAGTTATTTGCAGCTCGACAAGAGAGTTGTCGAAAAGATGTGGAACGTGCTTTTGGCGTCCTACAAGCTCGATCTGCGTTCATCAAACGCCCTTGTCTTCTTTGGGATCGAGCTAATATGGGGAAGGTTCTTATGGCTTGTATTATTATGCATAATATGATAGTTGAAGATGAAAGAGAAACTTATCTTAACTATGAAAACATAATCGCAGAGTTCAAAGAAGATAATCCGACTTCAGCTAGTGATGATCCATATGAATATCATCGTCTTAGAAGATCGCCTCAAGAACGATTCATAGAAATTCATGGTGAGATTCGTGATCGTGCCACTCATAACGCTCTGAAAAATGATCTCATTGAGCATATTTGGCAAAACTTTCGTAACTCGAATTAGTTTAGAATGCATTTTTTTTATTTCGTAGTATTTAATGTTTTTTAAGATCGTGTTTTTTTTTTGAATTATGTATGCGGTTTTTTTATATGTTGACTCATGCTTTCAATAAATTTTATTTATTGCCAATAATTTTTTTTAATGTACACTATCAAATTAATTTACTTAACATATTTGAGTAGAATTTATTTTAAAAATGAAAAGAATAACTTAATTGTAGTATGTTATTAAATAATAATTGTAAAAGTAAGAGAGAGGTTTTGGTGGGGTAGTGAATGTGGTAAATGATTGGAAATGTTGAAAAGTGGAAAAATGATTGGGTTGGTGACCCAGGTCGTGACCCAGGTCGTGACCTTCTGCTTGGGAGGGTGAAAGTGGGTCAAGATTAATAAGGTGCGATTAAGAGGAAAATTTTTGGTGACCCGATTAAGGCGACCTTCTGCTTGGGGATGGTCTTAGACTCGGCTTTTCCACCCAAATCGCTTCTCGAATAAACACTCGTCCGGGCTCAGCACATGCCCGTCCAAATTTACGGAAACATTTAAACTATCTTTTTATTTAGCAAATTTTCTAAACTACTCCTATAAAATAAATTAACACACAAGCAAATTTAAATAAAATAAACTGAAAAGAAATGAATTACAAAAATTAGTACAACATCGGGTAATAACCCGAAAAATGCTCGTTTAACGTCATGAGCTCGACGCCTTTAGAATTATGCTTCGGGAGATGGAGTGGAGAGGTATTGAACTACCTCTACTCCAATTGGAGAGCCAACCACATAATGCTTCAAACGTTGTCTGTTCACCTTAAAAGTATGCCCTTCACTTTCCACTTCTACAGATCCATAGTGGAAAACGCGAATAACCTTAAAGGGGCCGGGCCATCGAGAACGAAGCTTTCCTAGAAAAAGTTTAAATCGAGAATTAAAAAGAAGAACTAAATCTCCTTCATTAAATTATCGTCTCATGATTCGCTTATCATGCAATCTTTTTGTCTTTTCTTTGTAAATACGGGAGCTCTCATAGGCATCGAGTCGGAATTCATCCAACTCATTCAAATCAAGCGAACGCTTCTCCTCCTACACTCTTGAGATCGTAGTTGAGATTTTTTACCACCCAGAATGCACGGTGCTCGAGCTCAACTGGGAGATGGCATGCCTTTCCATAAACTAACATAAACGGCGAGGTCCCGATAGGTGTTTTAAGGGCCGCGCGATATACCCACAATGCATCATCAAGCTTAATTGCCCAATCTTTGCGCGAACGAGCAACGGTCTTCTCTAATATTGTAATAACTCAGATATTTGAGCTATTGGGTACTCTATCGAGTAGGACTTACTCTGTCGAGTAAGTTGTTTACGGATTCTGGAGTGCATTCTGCTTTGAATGTACTCGATCGAGTGGGGGCATGTAATACTACGGTTTTATGTGCTGTTGGGTACTCTATCGAGTAAGGCTTACTCTGTCGAGTAAGTGAGTTTTGCGTATAAAACAGCGTTATGTCTAATGGGTACTCGATCGAGTAGGGGCCACTCGATCGAGTAAGTCACTAACTCGATCGAGTAAGTTAGTTTTTACGGGTTATTTGCCGGGTTTTGATAGCAACGTGAGAATGATATAAAAACACTTTTCGTCAGTTGCTTTTCACTTTTCGCCCTATTCTAAGTTTCACAAAAGAGAAAACAAAGTTACGTTGCTCTCATCTCTCTCATTGCTATCAAATCCAAAGGCTTGTGTCGTCGGAATCTAGAGTTCTTTATGCCGTTAAGACCATCGCGTTGTGGGTAAGATCCTAGTACAGTTTTTGTATTGTTTCGTTTATTTTGGTTTAAGCCCTAATTGGGTAGATTGGGGGTTTTGGGTGTATTGTTGGTTTAAATGGTAATTGTATGATTGTGTGATTGATAGGAGGTGATTTCGCAGAGGAACCTTTTTGATTCGTTGTTGTGACGATCGTGGTAATTGCATTTCTAGGTAGGGTTTCCTACTCAGTTATTTTTTACATAATGCGAGATGGTTGATTGGTTGTTGATTGTTGATTGATAGCATTTGTCTATATCATATTGGAATTGCTAATTGTTGATGTTGTAGTTGGTAGTAGTTGTTTGTCTGTGGTTCGCGAGGTGCGTCCTCGGCTGAGTGGAGTCGCTTGCGGGAGTGGCTTAACGCCCTTGATTCGCCCCTTGTGGAACCCGCCACAAGAGGGGATGTGCACATTAAGGAACATGGGTTTGCGCTCTGAATAGATGAGGAGGGCTTAGGTAGGAATGGCTGCGGTCCCCCACTGGCGGTGTGGTTTACTAGTTGCGGCCGTAATCTGGCAGGACTAGACCTTCGGCCTAGTCAGGTGATTGGTGATGTGACGGTGTTGGGGGATTATAAGTATTGTTGTTACATTACTGTATATTGTGTAATCAGTAACTGACTCCATTTAATTGTTTTAAAAACTGTGGTGATCCATTCTGGGATGGTGAGAAGTTATTGAGCAGGTACGATATGGATGCGCAAGGGATAGTTGGGATTGAGTCATCACGAGTCGTTTAGAGTCTTCCGCCGTGTTGTCAAACTTTACATTTACTTTAGTTAGTTTTGGATTTGGAACAGTTGTATTTCTTTTGACAGTTTTGGAATGTGTTATGTATCACTTTAAACTTATTTATTAAAATACGTTCTTTTATTGTCAATTTGATATACATTACCTCGGGTAACCGAGATGGTAGCACTTCCATGCATTAGGTGGTCTTGGTAAGGCACCTTGGAGTATGGGAGTGTTACAAAGTGGTATAAGAGCCAGTTTTGGAACCTGTAACTAATGAATCTAATAAACTTAGAGAGTCAAACTAAAATGAACCCGGGTAGGAGTTGTTAGGAGCTAATCCAAAGACTTGGGAGATTCTCTAAAGTCGCGAACTTGCCCTACAACTTTGAACCGGTCACTAAGGGGGTATCATGGGATCGCAATGTGTGTACTAATGTTATATGAATATGTTTGATTAATGATTGTGGTGGAAAGGAGAGTGTGGTGGAAAAAGGTAAGTCGGTGAATATGATAATATGTGTGATTAAACATGTTGCATGATGGATGATTTATAATGTGCCGATTATAGTAACATGTGAATAGGAATGTTTATGTTGTATACATATATCTTTTTTGTGAATTTATTTAGTTAAGGCATGCTAGTATTTAGAAAAGTCAGCATTACTCGATCGAGTGGGAGTAACTCGATCGAGTAGGGTGGACTCGATCAAGTGGGCTAAGCTCAATCGAGTGGGTATATGACAACGTTTGGCAGTAGCTGTTGTTTTGAGCAACTCAATCAAGTAAGAGGTGTACTCGATCGAGTGGGGGCTACTCGATCGAGTAATTATGTGACTCGATCGAGTGATTTTTTGTGTATGTTCTGGCCAGGTTATGAAGTTGAGGTACTCGATCGAGTAAGTGGGCTACTCGATTGAGTGACCTCTACTAGATCGAGTGGGTGTAGTTACTTGATCAAGTAAGTGCTGTACAGTTCGTATATGCTTTGAGCCGTAGGCTATGTGCTTACGTTTATCTCTCCTCTTATAGCTCAAAGATATGCTGCCAAAGAGGTCTGCCATGTATGATAGGGCTCAAGAGATGAGTCTGGACGATATTGCCAAGATGCTTGAGCATCAAGATGCGCTTACCGAGGCCCTAAAGAGGTTTGGGAAAGACAAAGATGCTGGGGTAGACTTTGATAAGATGAGCACTAGATATCCCGCTTCAACCCAAAGGAATACATGGGTACTGGTGCGCCAATTTTGCTCGACAATTGGCATAGGGAGATGGAGAATATCTTTGGAGTGGTTCATTGTCCCGAGGACTTTAAGGTGGAACAAGATGCGTTCTACCTGAGAGATGCAGCAGGTGAGTGGTGGGACAAGATGAGAGAGAGTGCCCAAGATCTCTATCTGAAGCAGGGAAAGTCAGCTATACCATGGGTTGAGTTCAAGAGAGCTATGCGCAGGGAGTTTGTTCCAGAAAATGTTCGTAGTAAGCTGAGGGAGGAGTTTGATTCTTTTAAGATGACCTTGGATATGACTGTGGCTGAGTACTATCATAAGTTTAACGAGAAGTCGAGATATGCAGAGGACATGAGGCTGAGTTAGGAGAACTTTGCACTACGGTTTGAGTAGGGGTTGACCTATCAGATCATGAAGAAGTTACCGGTTGTGTGAACCCCCGCGATAAAGCGGAAAATATAACTAATAAATTTATGCAGAAATTAGCAAATTTTTGAAACTTTTAAAGTTTAAAGCGCGGGTTCGTTAAAATCCAAAACATAAATAGAGAATGCGGAAATAAAGATTTAAATTTATACAAACATGATAGTCAAGGTGAGGGAAAATATAACCCTCGAATGACAAGAAAGCGGGGAAAAGATATCCCCCGAATAAACAAGTAAAGGGTTTCTAAACTAGCAACTAAGGTCCAAGGGTTTAGTTCTCGCTAGCCCACACGTCTTCCCCACGTAAGCATCTTCACCACCTGTCATTCATGTAAACATGAACGCCACAGTCAGTGGGGAGTAACTCAAGGTTCTCCCAGCCACAATATGTCGAAATACAGGTAAACAAGCACTTAAACATATTGATCATACAACATATTTGAACAATAAAGAACAAGAGAATATAATTGACAATCATGATGAGATAGGCATAATGCATTAGAATAAATATGCAGTCAAGAACGTAGAATAACCAAGTCAACCAACTCATATTGACACGACTCAACAAGTGTAAGATAAACACAAAGTGTAGACTGAGTATCCGACTCAGAGGCTACCTTTTAAAGCATGTCCGAGATACTACACACAAGACTACATCCTAGACTCCAATCCTCCTGGTAGGACGACGATAATAATACAGTCCTAGTCTAAACCTGGAACTAGATTCTCAGGATGGACGACACCCGATTCGAAATGCGGTGACCTATCCACATCCAAGACTCGAAACATGGCACACAGACCGTAACCAAAGGTCGAGTAACCCCAAATCGGAAACATGGCACCTAACCGTAACCAAAGGTCCGAAGAGGCGGAAGGATAACCCAATCCGGAAACATAGCACACATATCCGTAACTAAAGGTCCGAAAGGGTAAATAAGCAAAGTCAAGTCGTCACATAATGTAAAACGTCACACTTGAGTCACAATAAGAGTAAGAATGATGATACAAATATAAACATGATAGAATGTCATATTTCACGGATAAACAAGATTACACCACGGAATCACTAGTGTCACATTCATAGTTATGGGTTACATCTCACCATACGTATAGATAAGAACATCAATTCTGACGATCATATCGCAACTAGAGGGCTTATAGCTCACCTCTAGTATCCGATAAGACCAAGACTCTCACAACCGAACCATACAAGACATTATCAAGAATACGACTCTTACAAGTACTTATTTATAATAAATATCTCATACTTGTATTATATTATTAAATATTCCACTTTCATAATTTAACATGCCGGTTAAATAAAATATGATAAGCAATAATGAATAATTTAAGTTATGTGAAATTTACGGAATAAAATAGAACCGACTCAAGTGGGTCATTTTTTGACATTCTCATGATAATGGGTTGACCCAACCAAAGGTACACAAGCATAAAAAAAGGAGAACATGTAGGTCCAACCACAAGGAGCATACCAATCCAATAAATAAAATGAGGTGAGGGCGGTAGGCAACGCCTAACAAGCCTAACGAAAGAGGAATAGGGAGCCCAACAACTAGAGCATAATGAGCCCAACTTTTAAAAACAAAAACAAACCTTGTTACTAACAAAACAAGGAAGAAAACAAGGTGAGCAAAAGACTCATCAACCGTGTGCAACCAACCGTGGGCAACACCGCAGCCCACGGCCATCTTCTGCCCAACCACACAGTCACCTCACAGCCACCACATCTCACCCGAATCAACAAACATGTGAACCAAAAGACGGGCATATAAACTTGCTTAAGACGGATACATATATACATAAATTCATACGCTCATTTCCCACACAAACTAGCCAACCTCCACTACTCATAAACCAGCCTGAGGCCGCCTCTGCACACCCTGCAAAGGCACCCAAAACACTACCTGTGGTTGCCCGGAAAGGGCTGTAAACAGCCGCCAAAACAGGGGAAGGATGGACCAATTCTGGATATTCAAGCGGGAAAAATACAAGTATACGTATAATGATATTAACCAGAGGAAACCAGACACGAAAACGGTCCACAAGAACTGCTCTACCCGTTCCAAAATAGAGTCAAGCCGCCCCCTTCCATCCGTCTAACTGAGTCAGAAACTGAGTTCGCGCAAGCAGAGCTCACGACAGAACACGGGCTCAAAACAATCCATTCCAAACACCAATATGAGACGATATTTACCATACAAACGAAAGAAAAATGTAAAGAATTAAACTTTATCCGAAAAGACCATATAAAACGACACAACAAGACGGAATTTCGACATTTGTCGAGTAACCTATCACCGTTACCTGTCTTTGATCACTTAAACGTCCAAGGGACCATCCAAGAGTGACTCCAAACCCAGAATGGAAGAGATTAGTTCAGAAACCGCATCCTTGAAAGACGATCGAAATGAAACATGACGAAAGCTTGGTTCTTTCTTGCATATAAAGAAGGAGAATGAGAAGGGGAAGCTAATGGTATAAAGAATAGAGATTGTGGTCGAGAAATGAAGGAGGGATCTATGGTTGAAGGTGCGTAAAAATGGCGATACGGACTGCTGCTGTGTTGCTGTTGTTGTTCTGTTCTTTTGAAAAGAAGAAGGAGATGAAATGAGGGGGTGGGGGCGGTATTATGACACACACAACCACATATAATAATAATAATAATAATAATAATAATATATAATAATATATATATATATATATATATATATATATATATATATATATATATATATATATATATAAGAGATATTTAAAGGTAGGGTGTAAGAGGGTAGGTGAGCATGTTGTCGATTTCTGGTTGGTCCGGATTGAAGTAGGTACAAAGTGAAATGTGAGGTGTTATACTGGACGGGAATTAAGACGGAAATTATTATTATTATTATTACGGTCATTATTATTGTCTGACCAAAAATATATATACATATATTCTTATAAAAATTACGCCTTAAAAATATAATTTAATAATACGTATTTCATATAAATGAGCTTTTATATATTACTTTTATAAAAATCGCATTTGAAATAAAATTAATTAAATCGAATAATTCAAAAATATTAAATAAAGTAATCAAACGGTTTAATAAATTTTAAATGTCAAAATGGAAAATTCGCGGGTGTTACAATCACCCAATCTTTTTAAAAGTTTATTCCTCGAAACATGAAAGTAGAAATGAAAGGTTATAAAAATAAAATTGGAATTTTAAAATTGGTAACCAAGACATTAAAAGGTTACTTATCGTAAGAATTAAAATTCTTTCAAAAGTTTCAAATAAAATTTTCCGACAGAACCAGATTCTTATCCAAGGAACGGAAGTGCTCTCGTTGTGCATTCAAGAACATCACATTCCAAATCAAAGATAAGGTTAAAAGCAAATCATGTGTATAAATAAAAAATCAAAATACTTTCAAAAACATTAATGAAGAGTTTTCAAAAGTATAAGTCTCATTCATAGAACAAAATTGTTCCTGTCGTGCACACAAGAACGCTAACTTTCCAAGTCAAAGACAAATTTAAAACAAAATCATTCGCTGACAAGCGTAGAACAGGTTATTAAACGTCTCTAATAACGAGTTCTAACATCCGATCAACGTTAAAATCAAAAGAAAAAGGTAATCCACTCAAATTTTCTTTTGCAAAAGCCAAAATAGAAATAAAGGTTTCCCTTTTAAACTCAAAAGTGAGTCAAATTTCTGAAAATGTAAGATTAAATTTTGGCAAAGGAATCATAAATAGATCAAAGCTAATAGAAATTGGATAAAATTTAAAGAAATCTCGGGTTTAGCGATTATAATCATGATAAATAATTTTATACTCAAAGAACAAATAGAGAACTAAATCAGATTCTCATTTTCAAACCTTTTAAAATAGGAAAAGTTTTGTAAGAGTAAATATAAATTTTTAACAACGAATTGGAAATGGTAGCTTGAAATGTTTAGAAATTTTATAAAATGAAAAGAACTTAGATATCATAAAAACAAAGTACGCTAAGAGGATTCAAATTTAACTAATCAAAGAAGCTATGATGAACTTCCTAGGGTAAGGATTGAAGTCAAATCAACAAGGATGTCAAAGATTGAGTTTCATAGGTTACCAACATCAAATTAAAGGAGGAGCATGATGAAGCGAGGAAGAGAGGTATGAACGATAACACTTATGGTCAAAGAAGGAAGGGAATTAAACATCAAGGAAATGCCAGGTACTCAAATCTCAAACAACAACATCAGCCTAAACGGTTCCGAACACTTCCCAATAAAATAAAGCTCACAACCATATTACCTCCAAGGATTTCCTCAAAACACTTATGTTACTTCATCTTAAGCTATTCCATGAAACAAGGCACTTCACTATGAGTGTGATTCCATAACTCTCGAATATAAATAACCTACAAACGATTTCCACGGGACAAGATCAAAACTACTAAAAGAGCTATACTCATAACTAACTATCGACCACTATGAGTTCTCACTATGGTAAAATCCTCAATCAAAGATCCTAATCCCAAGTTCTTTATACATTCTAACATTCCAAACGAAATTTTATTCACACTCGAATCCACAAGCATAAATGATTACATTCCCCAAATTATAAAGACCACCAACCAAAAAGGTAAATAGGTTTGTCATTCAAATTTTCTTAATCAACTTAACTCAAGTTCCACTAACCTTATATTACGACATCAAAAACACCATATTTTAAGAATGAAAAATTATTATCTCCGAATTACTATTATTACCAAACCATGGTTGATGAGGCAACTATTCAAATCGTATAACTCAACTCGGCTCAAAATGCATCGATCCCTATTTCTAATAACATTCCAAAAACGTTGAGTACCAATCCTCATTACCGCAAAGTGAATACTCCAATGAGAGTAAAAAGGCAACAACCCTCACTCATAACGGTTCCTAGGTAACCATTAGAACACTCATATCAACAATCCTTCTAACCCGAAACTATCCCGAACTCATACTACCACTATTTTTGGGGTTCTATCCAAATTCAAATCCCCATACCACATGGCCAAAAGCAAGTGCAAATTCCTTTCATCCAATCTCGATAAAAAAAAATAATCCCACAAAGAATTCTCAATGAACATCTCACTCACTCTACACGTAGCCAACAATGCCATCACTCCACTAAGGAAACAAAGAGTAATAACCATGTCAGGAAATGATAGGAAATTTCAAAGGGATATATGAACATATCAAGATGTGAGACTAAAAGAGTCGAATAATAAATATGACTAGTTAACAACCGGTAAGAGATATTAGAATTAGGGAGGTATTCAAGACAAGGAAAAGACAAGTAAACTTTTATACTTAAGAATTAAATCCAACCAAGATATGAACGAAGGGAAGGAAAACGATTAATGGCACGAAAGAGGATTTTAAGGCTTAATCCATACGCTTCCTAAAACTTAGGGTTCTCTCTAACCAGGTCATACCTATTAGGGAACTGGACCTTCATAACAAAACAACTAATTCCCAAAATGAGGGTGAAGGCAATTCGTCTCACCCCTCATATGCATGTCTCTCTTAAAGGATTACACCTCTATGACTTATCAAAGTAAAATAAACGCTCACTTAAGGGTTGATAAATTGGTTAGATTCCTCATTCACCTATCCTATCATATATTAGGATTTCCTTAAAGCAAATCTACCACTCAAGTATAACAACATCTCTTTATCTCAAGTACTCGACACAACCTCAATGTTTCAAAACCATAGGATTACCGAGGGCTACTTCAATCAAGCCTTTCACAACTCAAGACTCTCTATAGCCCAACAACATCAAATCAAATCACTAACCTATTTATGGTTAATACATCTCAAAATGTTTTTTATAAGCTCACATCATAAACTTTACCCCATGATCACTCCTAAAGCAAGAAAGCTCAACCTACAAAAGCTTTCAAATTCCAAACGTAGACAACAAAGCCAAGTTCCATAACCTAAGCAACATATACAACTCATACCTTACACAAGGGACTCCACCACTCAATCACGCTCACTTTATCAAGGAACTGGATAAAAGAATCATTAAGTATGTCTCATCACACTACCTAAGTCCTTCTAACATCACAACCTCTCAAAACTAGGGTCATGCGTCAAATACAAACAAACTCCATAAAAGCCAAATTATCCAACCAAGGTTAACATCCCACAAACGAAAAAGAACTATCAAAAGGGCATTAAGGGAGGATAAGCAAAGAACAAAGGACAAGTTAGGAGGGTACAAGATTAACTTCCAAGGAAAAAGAAAAGAGGGTTTAGAAGAAGAAATAAGCATTAAGAAGTAAAGAATAAGGCAAAAGGTACACAACGAAAGAGAAATATCTTCGGAGAAGAAGAAATATTCTTCAAAGGTTGAACAAACCTTCAATTCCCGGCAATAGGCACCAAGTCTTGATCTTCACGAAGGTAAGCTCACAGTTATTTATCCAATGGCACAAAAGTTATTAAGTGACAATCAAGAAACATGTTAGAACCTAACAAAGGGCAAGCACACTACAAACTACCACCTTAGGTCCTTAAGTCTACCCATATCTCATTCATTATTTAAGGTCAAGTTCAAATTTAAATTCGGGGTACACGTGTGTGCGTCGGGAGCAACATAGGCTCTGATACCAACTGTGAACCCCCGCGATAAAGCGGAAAATATAACTAATAAATTAATGCAGAAATTAGCAAATTTTTGAAACTTTAAAAGTTTAAAGCGCGGGTTCGTTAAAATCCAAAACATAAATAGAGAAAGCGGAAATAAAGATTTAAATTTATACAAACATGATAGTCAAGGTGAGGGAAAATATAACCCTCGAATGACAAGAAAGCGGGGAAAAGATATCCCCCGAATAAAAAAGTAAAGGGTTTCTAAACTAGCAACTAAGGTCCAAGGGTTTAGTTCTCGCTAGTCCACACGTCTTCCCCACGTAAGCATCTTCACCACCTGTCATTCATGTAAACATGAATGCCACAGTCAGAAGGGAGTAACTCAAGGTTTTCTCAACCACAATATGTCGAAATACAAGTAAACAAGCACTTAAACATATTGATCATACAACATATTTGAACAATAAAGAACAAGAGAATATAATTGACAATCATGATGAGATAGGCATAATGCATTAGAATAAATATGCAGTCAAGAACGTAGAATAACCAAGTCAACCAACTCATATTGACACGACTCAACAAGTGTAAGACCAACACAAAGTGTAGACGGAGTATCCGACTT
Source organism: Silene latifolia (assembly GCF_048544455.1). Lineage (NCBI taxonomy): Eukaryota > Viridiplantae > Streptophyta > Magnoliopsida > Caryophyllales > Caryophyllaceae > Silene > Silene latifolia. The sequence continues at coordinate 224,190,118 of NC_133538.1, read as the reverse complement.
AAAGGCTACCTTTTAAAGCATGTCCGAGATACTACACACAAGACTACATCCTAGAGTCCAATCCTCCTGGTAGGACGACGATAATAATACGGTCCTAGTCTAAACCTGGATCCAGACTCTCGGGATGGACGACACCCGATTCGACATGCGGTGACCTATCCGCATCCAAGACTCGAAACATGACACACAGACCATAACCAAAGGTCGAGTAACCCCAAATCGGAAACATGGAACCTAACCGTAACCAAAGGTCCGAAGAGGCGGAAGGATAACCCAATCCGGAAAAATGGCACACATATCCGTAACCAAAGGTCCGAAAGGGTAAATAAGGAAAGTCAAGTCGTCACACAATGTAAAACATCACACTTGAGTCACAATATGAGTAAGAATGATGATACAAATATAAACACGATAGAATGTCATTTCACGGATAAACAAGATTACACCACGGAATCACTAGTGTCACATTCATATTTATGGGTTACATCTCACCATAAGTATGGATAAGAACATCAATTCTGACGATCATATCGCAACTAGAGGGCTTATAGCTCACCTCTAGTATCCGGTAGGACCAAGACTATCACAACCGAACCATACAAGACATTATCAAGAATATGACTCTTACAAGTACTTATTTATAATAAATATCTCATACTTGTATTATATTATTAAATATTCCACTTCATAATTTAACATGTCGGTTAAATAAAATATAATAAGCGATAATGAATAATTTACGTTATGTGAAATTTGTGGAATAAAATGGAACCGACTCAAGTGGGTCATTTTTAGACATTCTCATGATAATGGGTTGACCCAACCAAAGGTACACAAGCATAACAAAAGGAGAACATGTAGGTCCAACCACAAGGAGCATACCAATCCAACAAATAAAATAAGGTGAGCGCGGTAGGTAAAGCCTAACAAGCCTAACGAAAGAGGAATAGTGAGCCCAACAACTAGAGCATAATGAGCCCAACTTTTAAAACAAAAACAAACCTTGTTACTAACTGTGGACATGGGCCACGTCTCGGTCTGCGGATTTGGGCCGCAAGCCGATCTGCGGTCATGGGCCACCTGCACGCCAGGCCAATCTGTGGACATGCAGCGGTCTCTTGAAAGACACGCTCGGCGGCGTAAAATGCTTTCCACCGGATCGCTTTTGATTGGTCGGTTTTGTCTCGGTAAAGGTCTCGAAACGATGCAGAGATGTTCGGAGTCGCCACCAAGCATTTGTGGGATGCTTGGAACCCATTCGAAATCCACTTTATACCTCGGTCAAACGAAACACAAAGCAGTGTTTGACATAGGTACTAAAGATAAGGACTCGTCCTCCTTTTAGCATTCTATGCCTAAAAATGACTCTCGTACGCCCTGGATAAGGCCATCCACTATCCAAAGGTTCTGAGTAAGGGGTGAGGGTACATATTGGGAAGCCCTTTAATCGGACACCCAATCCCGCCCGCGTTAGCGGCCTCTACTGATCGATCGTGGTTGTTTAAGTGCAAGAGTTGATAAAACGGTAAATGCATGAATGCACATTCAAAAGTTTAACCTAACATGTGGGAGCTTTCTAAGTCAGTTTGTTAATCCAAATATCAAGCATAAGATGTCAAGTTGGATTTAGATTGATTTACATGTGAAAACGAAAATTAAACATCCATTTACCAAGTTCGGGTTATGATGCTTAACATGATCCATTTATTGAAAAAGGGTGTCAAATGACAAAGTGTAAAAACGTAAGCTTGTCAATCTGATCCGTCACGTATTCGGATTAACCGTAATCGGGTTCGTCCTAGACAAGTGCTAAAAACGAGGCAGAACAGTGCCAGGCAACCCTGTTAAGGCGCGAGCCTATTGGCGATGTAAGGGGCTCTGCCCAGGTTTTAAAAGATGGAAATAAGTGGCCTCTTGAGGCGCGAGCCATGGGGCGAACAAAAGGGGCATCTCCTGGTTGTTGAAAAGGTAATTTAAAACCGTATTTGTGATTAAATAATTTGCAAGTATTGTTTGCATGACTCGGAATAATTACTATTATGTTAGTAATATTCGTTGTCGGATTTGCATGTTTGAAAAGCATGGCTTACAAATAAAAATGTAAAATATTTGATTTGAACTAATCATGTTAAGTTCATTTCTTTGTAATTAGTCAAGTTAACCATCGTGCTCGGATTAAACTGACATGGTATAAAGAATCAAGGATGATTACGAATTATGACTAATATATTTGCAAATGTAAACAAACGAGAGAAATGGTAAATAAAATAAAAGGGGGTTAAAATACCCATTAAAATGTAATTAACCAATAATATTATCGAGTCACGGAATAAACCGTCATGGTATAAAAAACCAAGGATGATTTTTATAATGGCCAAAGTATGTGTCATAAAAATGAAATAAAATGGTAAATAAAAGAAAAGGATTTCTTTAAAATGTCATGGTATATGGAACCAAGGGTGATTATGATTTATGGTTAAAAAGTTTGTCATAAAAATGGTTTGAAACATTCGAAATGGTAAAAACCGTAAAAGGAAAGAAGTAAAAATAAAAGAAAGTGTTGAAAGAAAGACGAACTCAAACACGTTTGAGTCTGACCTGGGCACCCCATTGAGGCGCGAGCCACCTTGCACAATAAGGGGCTTTTGCCTCAGGCCAAAACTCAGTTTTGGCTCGTCTAACCTAAATTTGAATCCTGTTATGCGTCGTTCGTGCCTATAGACTCATCAAAACAGTAAAGACATGAAATAAATGAGATATTTACACCCTCAAACTTATGTGTATTGATGTTTGCGAAGTAGACGACTTTAGAGACGGTTTTCTCGTTGTGACTAATCGCGATCAAAGAAGTTTAAAAAGGTGCCTTAAAAAAGGATTTAGTTTTGAAAATGAGTTAAAAATATGTTGTTGAAATAAATGTTGATTGATGAGTTGAGTTGGTCGAATGGGTCGGTCGAATGCAAGACGACGGTACCAAACAATATGTGTAAGGCTTGTGTTTACGATCGGTAGGTCGTAAACACGTGTCGATTTTGTGACTTAGGAACTCGAATATAGAAGTTTAAGGGAGATGTGAGGGGGCGGACTCTCACATGAAGTTTATGGAGTGTGATGGTGTGTGATGGTGGGTATTTATAGAGAAACGTGGGATGGTAGGTCGGTCGATTTTGCTTGGAGGCTAAGGAGACACCTCATTGAGGCGCGAGCCACCCCGTGACTCAATGGGGTGTATTGTCCCTTTCGCAAATTTGGATTTTGCATTTGTTCTAACCAATGTTTCTTTGGTTGTGATTTGTGGCCTTTGAGGTTTGCTTAGCCGTGTAAGCTTCCTCTTAGATGATATTTGGGGTAGGTATTTTGTGTCTTTGACTCGGGTTTGACCCGTGTGAGTCGGGATTTGAATTTCGAGTCGGTTTTTGGCTCGGTGTCAGTTTTGACTCTAATTAGGGTTATTTTAATGGAAATGACATGATGAAGACATTCATGGCATTATTTTTGACATTCGAGATTTGGGTTGACTCGGGTTGACTCAGGTTGACTCGAGTTGCGGGTTTCTGAGTCGGATTTGGGTCCGAAGGCGGTTTTAACTCTAAATAGAGTTATTTTAATGGAAATGACATGATAATGACATTAATGGAATTATCTTTGACATTCAAGATTTGGGTTGAATCGGGTTAACTCAGGTTGACTCGAGTTGTCGATTTTGGGTCCGAAGACGGTTTTAACTTTAAATAGTGTTATTTTAATGAAAATGAAGTTAGAAAACTTTTGAAATCATTTTTCATATCCGAGTAGTGCATTAAACCGTCTCATGTATAGCCAATCCACGCACGCATATCAAAAACACGTTATAGTCCGATCATCATCGGGTGGTTTTTGGAAGGTGCAGATACTGGGTATCTACAGAGCCCCTACTTTGACTGAGGCTTGGACAGGGCGAAAGTCAAAGTATGATCTCCAGGTCAATCGAAGATTACAACCTGAAGACCATTACGACGTCGAGGCGACTCAAAAAGGTTTAAGCCAAGGACCTGCCGTCGGGAAGGGCGACGTCGAGGCGACTCGAGGATTCGAGTCAAGGACCTGCCGTCGGGAACATTTTAGAGTCTGTCGACTTCCGATTCGGGTCGTTTAAAGTCCACTAGACTACGTATAAAGGCTCGCCAGCCATAAGAAGGAATCATACCTGAGGCATCTTCGGGATACGCCCTTTAATCATTTGCGCGCAAAGGCTCGCCAGCCGGTGTTGAAGGTGGTGCGTTTTGAGGCTCGCCAGCCATAGAAATGAGTCATACCTGAGGCATCTTCGGGATATGTCCTTGAGTCGTATCTCGTGTGCATGCAAAGGCTCGCCAGCTATGATAAGGAGTCGTACCAGAGGCATCTTCGGGATACGTCCTTGAGTTGTACCTTGTTTGCGGACAAAGGCTCGCCAGCTTGTGAAAAGGAGTCGTACCTGAGGCATCTTCGGGATACGTCCTTGAGTTGTATCTTGTTTGCGGACAAAGGCTCGCCAGCCATGGTGGTTAAAAGATCGACTGTGGGAAATAGCATGTGTGACATCCATTTGAAAATCGGCACTCGCTGGGGAGTTAGAAACTTCTCAGGACTCGCCGGGGATATGAGTTGCTGCTCGCTGGGAGGTAGCGTATGCCATGTAATCGACGGGGTTAAAGCCCTAGGACTTGATAGGTCGCCGTTTGTTGGGAAGAACCCAGTACTCAATTGGAGTGAGTTTGTCTTCTCAAGATTATCTGTATGGTTAGTGACCACACAAATCCGCATGCAGTCGCATAGACAAGCACGTTGAATGCAAGCATATAAGCACATAAGCACATAAGCATGTAAGCATGTGAGCATGTGAGCAGTTATCATATAAGCAACTATCATGTAAGAATATAAGCATATGATCACATAATCATGTAAGCAATTAGCACGTAATATCTCGCGTGAGAGGATATATGAGTTTTGAAAGTTGTGAAGCTTAAAGACGAGTCTTGTTACTCGTAGATCTGTGATTTAATAGATTGGAGACACGTGACCGTTGGGATATGGACTCACAGAGACGCATACTGATCGACTGACAAATGGGCAGTCGTGAACGTGATGCCAACTCAGTATTGACATGACACGGGGGTGACTCTGACAGACTTTGTACATGTAAGTACAACTCCTATCCAAGAAAGGGTGTCAACGTGCATCAGATCATCGGAGTAGAAGATCCGCTCGGCTGGGGAATAAGAATTGATTATCTTCGCCAGACACCTTTGCCTCCGTTTGCTTGTTTGAGATCCCTCCTTGAGGCATGATGATTCGGAAAGCGGAACCAAGACTTTGTCATCGTCCGAACCGAGCACTAGGCTAAAGTTGGTTTATTTTGGACTGTAGTCGAGACTCAAAAGATGTTTGAGGATAAAGGACGGGTGACGTCTCGAAAGAGAAGCCCCCAGAGTGAGAAGGTGGGAATTTGACAAAACAAGGAATGGGCGACATCTTAAGGAAAAATCCCCAGTAAAGAGGTATAAGATTAATATTTGTAACTGGGTGGGCTACTTTTGAGGATTGATGTTGATGGTTGAGATTGAAAGAGATATGCGGTTGTGTCCTTGTTGGGGGACTGCCTACGTATTCGCGTGTTTGCGAAATCAAACCAGATCGTAGTTTCGAGCCGGTTATTGAGGATTGAAAATTGGAAATGTTGTGAAAGGAGCATGCGGTTGTGCCCTTGTAATAGGACTGCCTACGAATTCGCGTGTTTGCGAAATCAAACCAGATCGTAGTTCTGAGCTGTGTGTGTAATGGGTTACAAATTGAAGGTGTGAAAATTGAATGTGTGTGGGGGTGTGGTTGTGTCCTAGTAATAGGACTGCCTACGTATTCGCGTGTTTGCGAAATCAAACCAGATCGTAGTTCTGCGTGTGTGTGTGCCTAAGCGAGATGTTAGGACCTTAAAGTGATTTTGAGGTGTATGGTTGTGTCCTTGAAGGACTGCCTACGTATTCACGTAAAGTGAAATCAAACTAGATCGTAGTTCTGAAGTGTGTGCCTAAACGAACTATTAGGACCTTAAAGTGTGTGGGTCACGACGGTAAATGCCGTTTGATGACTCGAAAATTGATTTGAGAGAATTCCCCTCGATCATGAATCGAAGAGGTGTAGTTTGTGAACATGTTCCTTATCATGTGAGCACACTAAAAGGTGGACCCTAAGGGTAGATTGGGTATGTCCCGTTCTCGGTAGTAAAGCATTCGAGGACTCCGTATCTGGGTCAGGGTGAAAATGGCTTCGACATTAGGGAATGTGGAGCTTGGTAATAATAGGTTTGTTTGACAGATAAAAATCTGGAGTTGAGGGTCACGACGGAAAATTCCGTTTGGTGACTCGAAGGTTGATTGGAGAGAATTACCTCTTGATCATGAATCGAAGAGGTGTAATTTGTGAAAATGTTCCTTATCATTTGAGCACACTAAAAAGTGGACTCTAAGGGTAGATTAGGTATGTCTCGTTCTCGATAGCAAAGCATTCGAGGACTCTGTGGGGATTGTGGTGAAAAAATGGCTTCAACATTAAGGAATGTGGAGCTTGGTAATAATAGGTTTGCTTAACAGATAAAAATCTGGGGCAAGAATTTTGTGGTGTTTAGGCCGAAGGGTAACGGCTTGTAGTGTGGTGCGGAATGGGGTCTCCGACTTGATGTGGCCTGAGCACGAAATGGTTGGTAAATAACATGGGATCAGATTTCCATGTCTGGACCATAAAGGTTAAGGTGTGATATTACGAGCTTGAGGGAAATCCTCAGAATCCTAGATAGTTCTTCTTATAACAGTCTCTAGAAGGACTTAAGGGTGAAGCGATGTTGGTTTTGATTTTGAGGAAATCCTCAGGATCCTAGATAGGTCTCCCTGTAACAGTCTGTTGAAGGACTTAGGGGTGAAGCAGTTTTGGTTGAGGTTTTAGTGTTTGGTGTTTTGGACTCGTGGGTCCTGGTTTTAGACATGTTGGTCCTGGACTTGGTGTTTAGGACTCATGGGACCTGGGCTTTGGACCTGTTGATCCTGGACTTGGTGTGTTGGACTTCATTGGTCCAAAGTTCGAAAGGTGACGGTTTTTAAATCCGTCATTTGAGATTGTGGGAAAATAATGAACTTGAATTTCGCTATTTCATTTTTGTTTGAAAAGGACGGTTTTTAAATCCGTCGTTTGGAATTTATGAAAGTAGCGAATTTGAATTTCACTATTTCGTTTTTTGTTTGAAAGGACGATTTTAATTTCCGTCGTTTGGAATTGAGAGAAAATAACGAATTTGAATTTCGCCATTTCTTTTTTGTTTGGGAAAAGACAGTGTTTGATTCCGTCGTTTAAAATTTGTGAGAGATAGCGAATTTGAATTTCACTATTTTGTATTCGGTTTGAAAGGACGGTTTTAATTTCCGTCGCTTGGAATCGAGAGAAAATAACGAATTTGAATTTCGCCATTTCTTTTTTGTTTGGGAAAAGACGGTGTTTGATTCCGTCGTTTGAAATTTGTGAGAGATAGCGAATTCGAATTTCACTATTCTGTTTTTTTTTTGTGGTTTGAGAATGACGGTGTTTGATTCCCTCGTTTGAAATTCGTGAAAATAGCGATTTTGAATTTCACTATTTTGTCTTTCTAATTTGACTTTAGCCTTGGCTTTTGCTTAGGCTTTGGTTTATTGGTTCTTTGCCGTCCTTCGTTCGAGATAGGTAAAGGTGCGGACGGGGATGTACCCATTGGTGAAAGGTTGATAATTGGCGATGGGATGTTTTTGTGGGGAATGGGCTTGCCTTCCATCATTGATCATGAACAAGGAGATGTTCTGGTTTGTTACCTGGGTTCGTCGTAGGATCCCCTTAATAGAGCTCGTTCTAAATTGGGTGCTAATGAAAGGTTTCTATTGCCAGACATGGAATAGGTAAAGAAAATGGACACGGAGTTTCGAGTCCTCTGCTTACTCGGTACGGAACGTCACTCGAGTGTACTCACATTGAATTGGAACATATTGTTCGTTTTAAATCAATTCTCGTTGTCAACGGGAAACGGTAAACAGGAGAATCTATGATAGATGGAAATTGTGCTTTTATTTAGATAAATAAGATGTTAGCATAGACTCGATGAATACATGTGACTCATGGGGACAACCCCGAGTTTGTCACTTAAGAATAAAAGGACAGACACTAGGATAGATATGAGAAAGCCTAAGACTCGAACTCGGACTCGGACTTAATCGTAGATACGAACTCCTAATCATCATGTTCCTCCTCGAAGGTTTCTTTCACAGCATCCAGCGGCTTGATTGTCTGGTTTTGAGCATTGACCCACTTGAACGCTTCACTCTCGCTGTTGGGGATGATATGAGGACAACAGTCCATGAGGCTTTTATCTCCTTGCAAAAAGAGATGTTCATGAGGGTTATTTTCATCACTTGGTTGGCATAGGGATGAAGCTATCGGTTCATGATTGTCGATCATATTTTGAATAACATGTTTCAGTTTGAAGCATATTTCAGTGTCATGACCATTTCCTTGATGATATTGGCAAAAGGCAATGCCGTCCCAAAAACAGGATTTCTTGCATTCAGACGGGTCCGGAGTGGGCCCGATTGGTTGTAGCTTCTCTTCAGTCATGAGCTTTTGAAGAGCTGCGGCATAGGTTGTGTTGAGTTTAGTGAATGTCCTTTGAGAACGCTCAACCTTGCTGTTTGACTTGAGACATCCAGAAGGATTGTCATGACTGAGAGGTGCAATTATGATTTTGCCAGCCTCGATCATATCTTGAATGGCGTGCTTGAGTTTGAAACAGGTTTCGGTGTCATGGCCCTTGCCTTGATGGTATTGGCAATAGGCATTACCATCCCAGGATCGGGCTTTTTTGTGTTCGGGTTTGTCCGGAGTTGGACTAATGGGTTGCAGCATTCCTTCTGAAGCAAGTGTCTCCAGAGCGGTGCCATATGTTATTCCCAGATTTGTGAATACCCTTTGATGTTTTCCAATGGTTCCCACATTGGTGTTTTTTGGGATTTTTTTGTGAGTTTTGTTTTTGATTTTGTCAATCCTGGGCGGAAACAGGATTTGGTCATTGTTAATGGGAAGTTTTTGGGATGTTGCTTGATATTTTGAAGGGTATTTTGGTGAGGCAATTTCATGTTCTTTGTTGGTGGGCTTGTGGATGTGAGAACCATCAAATGACTCCTCATTTTCAACAGTTGTTGGTTGGTGAATGGAGGGTTGGTTTTCCCCTTGGTGGTTAGGTTCATTTTCGGTAGTACCGACCCTTTTCTCCAAATTAGCTACTCGAGTGTTCAAATCATCGATAGCCACTTGCAACTTTGAATATGTTGTTGATGGAGACGGAGAGCATCATTATGGCGCTTTATATGCCATCCTCATCAATTGCATGAATTTTCTCGTCCTCAAGAGAGATGAGATGATATCAGTCTAGGGAAGATTCTTCATTGTGTTCAATAGGGTTTTCAGGATGGTTGTTCTTGTGGTTTGTTGAGGGAGGTAATGGTAACTCGCCCTTTTCGATCATATCAAGGATGGCGCCTTTTAGGGGGAGACACATTTCAGTGTCATGTCCGCGGCCTTGGTGATATTGACAGAATAGTTTTTCATCCCATCTTCGTCCTCGCTTGTTTGGTAGAGGGTCAAGAGTTGGACCAATTGGTCGAAGTTTTCCTTGGGAGATTAGCCTTTCCAAGGCTGTTGCATAAGGCATACCCAGATCAGGGAAGGATCGATGAGGTCGTCTGGTTTTGGTTTTGTCCATGGCAAGTAGCCGGCTTTAAAGGAGCTTAACCCTTTGTTCAATATCGGAAGAGGGAGAATCCCGGTTATCATTTTTTCCACAACTTGGGAGAGACGAGTGCTCAAGTATTCCACTGTTGCTAGGAGTCGAAGGATCATGTTGTTCGTTTCAGCAGAAGTCATGGCAGATGCAGATTTATCGGCTTCTTGAGTTTCTGGTTGGCGATTGATGGCACCCAAGAGATTCCTATTTGACATAACGATAGGTGTTATAACTTGTCTTGGCAGGGGATTGCACAAACAAAGGCAAGTACGACACATATGTACAAAAGGCAGTTTTGTCGTGAAGACGCGACGGTGTGACTAGGTTACGAGTTCATTAAAGATCGTGAATGACCTCTTGTGTTTGAACTCTTGGTGCATGACTTGAATTTAGACTCTAGTGTCGACTTTGGCATAGTGATTCCTAGACGGACGACTCTTGTCTTAGTTTGGATGTTTGTCGATGGAGTGACGTCATTGGACAAGACATGTATACAAACTTGATCTTTGACCCGTAAGGTAGGGGAAATGCGGGTTTAAAACCCATCAGGTTTTGACTCTGCTAAGGCCATTGAAGATGTCTCGTCAATTAGGCGACACGGCCTGGACCAGAGGGTAGGTATTACCTTCGGCGGAGATGCGACGTTATCTAGACGACTTGACTTGAAATCGACTGGACTCTAATCGACTCGAGGCCGAATCAGAAAGGTGGACTAAAATTTTCGAAAATAGAAATTTTAAAAAATATTCATTTGTCGTTTTATGGACGGCTTCCGAAGAGTAGGGATCTCCGAAAGTCGATCAGTTGAAGAGTTGTCTTAAGTTTGTTTTCAAAAGACGGTTTGAGTTGAAATTGCGGCGGCTATGAAAACAAAGTGTTGTTTCCAAAGACGGTTTTTTAAAATTCCGAATCATGGATTAGAAAATCGAGAATCGAATAATTTGGAATCGTCATCACAATGGCCATGAAAACGGTTAAGTTTTTTTTCAAAGGATTTTAAAATTGGGTTGAAAATTTGAAAACGGTTAGATTTGTTTTCAAACAATTTGGAATCGGATTGAAATTTGAAAACGGTTAAATTTGTTTTCAAAGATTTTATTTTGATTTGAAATTAGAAAACGGTTAGATTTGTTTTCAAACATTTGAAATTTGATTGAAATCTGAAAACGGTTAATTTTGTCTTCAAAGATTGAGTTTTGATTTGAAATTTGAAAACAGTTAAATTTGTTTTCTAATGATTTGATTTTGAATTGAAATATGAAAACGATTAAATTTGTTTTCAAATGATTTGAAGTTGGATTTGAAATTTGAAAACGGTCATATTTGTTTTCAAAGATTTGAGATTGAATTGAAATTTGAAAAGGGTTAGATTTGTTTTCAAATATTGAGTTTTGATCTGAAATCTGAAAACGGTTAAATTTGTTTTCAAAGACTTGATTTTGAATTGAAATTTGAAAACTGTTAAATTTGCTTTCAAATGATTTGAAGGTTGATTTGAAATTTAAAAACGATTAGATTTGTTTTCAAAGATTTGATTTTGAATTGAAATTTGAAAACGGTTAAATTTGTCTTTAAAAATTTGATTTTTGAATGAAATTTGAAAGCGGTTAAATTGGCCTTCAAATGATTTGATTTGAATTGGAATTTGAAAACGGTTAAATTCATTTTCAAATGATTTGATATTGGATTGGAATTTGAAAACGGTTAAATTCGTTTCCAAATTATTTGATATTGGATTTAAATTTGAAAGCGGTTAAATTGGTTTTCAAATGATTTGATTTTGAATGGAATTTGAAAACGGTTAAATTCGTTTTCAAGATTTGAAATTGGAAATCGTGAAGATTGAATTCGTCATTACGACGGGTTAGAAAAGCCAAATTTGATTTCGAAAACGAGATTTGAAATTTGGAAAGTTGCATGGGTTGAAATCGTCATTACGACGGTTTAAAAAAATGTTTTTGTTTAAAAACTGATTTCGAATTTTGAAAATTCGAGGGTAGAATTCGTCATTACGACGGCGTAAATGGGCGCTTTGAGAAATGCAACGGTCGGTGAGAGACCGAGGTTTGAAATGGCCTTTATGACGACGTAAAAGGGTATTTTGAAATGGTTTGTGAAAACCAAGGTTTGAAATCGTTATTACAACGGCATGAAAAGGTGCATTTGAAACGGTTGTAAAAACCGGATTTTAAAATAGCCATTATAACGGCATAAAAAGGTGCTTCGAAATGGTTATAAAAACCGGGTTTGAAAATCGTCATTACGACGGCCTAGAAAGGTGTGTTGAAATGGTTGTAGAAAACCGGTTTTAAAAATCGTAATTACGACGGCCTAGAAAGGCGTGTTGAAATGGTTATAAAAAACAGGATTTGAAAATCGTCATTATGACGCACTTGAAAGGCGTGTTGAAGTGGTTATAAAAACCGTATTTGAAAATCGTCATTATGACGGCCTAGAAAGGCGTGCAACGGTCGGCGAAAGACCGAGGTTTGAAACGGCCATTATAATGGCGCGAAAGGGTGTTTTTGAAATTTTGAAAATGACACGGAAGGACTTATGATCAAGTAGCACATAAGCACTCACAGTTCATTATATTATGCATTATGCTGACACGAGTTTTGGCTTAGAAGGGTGGGTTACACACCAAGCAATCAAACCCCGATTTGCGAGAGGGATACCAATCCAAACAAAATGTGTACGGAGGGTGCCCTAGCCTCGTGCTCGAAGGTGATGAAAGCTCTTTGACGAAACAGAAATGTGTAACGTCAATGGTATGCTTGACTCAATCGGGATTCGAAACGCGGGGATAAGAAAACTCACGCCGACGGGACGAGCCAATTGGTCAAAAAAGGTTAGGTTGTGGGCCCGGACAAGGAACCCGACTTATGACCGTAATATCAACTAATGCACTTTAACCTTGACCTCGTTCGAGCTTCACTTCTAAGGATCATAAAGACACAAGTGTCCTAGTTTTCCCCTGCGGAGTCGCCAAACTGTGGACATGGGCCACATCTCGGTCTGCGGATTTGGGCCGCAAGCCGATCTGCGGTCACGGGCCACCTGCACGCCAGGCCAATCTGTGGACATGCAGTGGTCTCTTAAAAGCCACGCTCGGCGGCGTAAAATGCTTTCGACCGGATCTCTTTAGATCGGTCGGTTTTGTCTCGGTAAAGGTCTCGAAACGATGCAGAGATGTTCGGAGTCGCCACCAAGCATTTGTGGGATGCTTGGAACCCGTTCGAAATCCACTTTATAACACGGTCAAACGAAGCACAAAGCAGTGTTTGACATAGGTACTAAAGATAAGGACTCGTCCCCCTTTTAGCATTCTATGCCTAAAAATGACTCTCGTACGCCCTGGATAAGGCCATCCACTATCCAAAGGTTCTGAGTAAGGGGTGAGGGTAAGTATTGGGAAGCCCTTTAATCGGACACCCAATCCCGCCCGCGTTAGCGGCCTGTACTGATCGATCGTGGTTGTTTAAGTGCAAGAGTTGATAAAACGGTAAATGCATGAATCACATCCAAAAGTTTAACCTAACATGTGGGAGCTTTCTAAGTCAGTTTGTTAATCCAAATATCAAGCATAAGATGTCAAGTTGGATTTAGATTGATTTACATGTGAAAACGGAAATTAAACATCCATTTACCAAGTTCGGGTTATGATGCTTAACACGATCCATTTATTGAAAAAGGGTGTCAAATGACAAAGTGTAAAAACTTAAGCTTGTCAATCTGATCCGTCACGTATTCGGATTAACCGTAATCGGGATCGTCCTAGACAAGTGCTAAAAACGAGGCAGAACAGTGCCAGGCAGCCCTGTTAAGGCGCGAGCCTATTGGCGATATAAGGGGCTCTGCCCAGGTTTTAAAAGATGGAAATAAGTGGCCTCTTGGGGCGCGAGCCATAGGGCGAACCAAAGGGGCGTCTCCTGGTTGTTGAAAAGGTTATTTAAAACCGTATTTGTGATTAAATAATTTGCAAGTATTGTTTGCATGACTCGGAATAATTACTATTATGTTAGTAATATTCGTTGTCGGATTTGCATGTTTGAAAAGCATGGTTTACAAATAAAAATGTAAAATATTTGATTTGAACTAATCATGTTAAGTTCATTTCTTTGTAATTAGTCAAGTTAATCATCGTACTCAAATTAAACCGACATGGTATAAAGAACCAAGGATGATTACGAATTATGACTAATATATTTGCAAATGTAAACAAATAAGAGAAATGGTAAATAAATTAAAAGGGGGTTAAAATACCCATTAAAATGTAATTAACCAATAATATCATCGAGTCACGGAATAAACCGTCATGGTATAAAAAACCAAGGATGATTTTTATAATGGCCAAAGTATGTGTCATAAAAATGAAATAAAATGGTAAATAAAAGAAAAGGATTTCTTTAAAATGTAATTAACCAATTAATATCACCGAGGCACGGATTTAACCATCATGGTATATGGAACCAAGGGTGATTATGATTTATGGTTAAAAAGTTTGTCATAAAAATGGTTTAAAACATTCGAAATTGATAAAAACCGTAAAAGGAAAGAAGTAAAAATAAAAGAAAGTGTTGAAGGAAAGACGAACTCAAACACGTTTGAGTCTGACCTGGGCACCCCATTGAGGCGCGAGCCACCTTGCACAATAAGGGGCTTCTGCCTCAGACCAAAACTCAGTTTTGGCTCTACTAACCTAAATTTGAATCGTGTTATGCGTCGTTCGTGCATATAGACTCATCAAATCAGTAAAGACATGAAATAAATGAGATATTTACATCCTCAAACTTACGTGTATTGATGTTTGCGAAGTAGACGACTTTAGAGACGGTTTTCTCGTTGTGACTAATCGCGATCAAAGAAGTTTAAAAAGGTGCCTTAAAAAAGGATTTAGTTTTGAAAATGAGTTGAAAATATGTTGTTGAAAAACATTTTGATTGATGAGTTGAGTTGGTCGAATGGGTCGGTCGAATGCACGGCGACGGTACCAAACAATATGTGTAAGGCTTGTGTTTACGATCGGTAGGTCGTAAACACGTGTCGATTTTGTGAATTAGGTAGTCGAGTATAGAAGTTTAAGGGAGATGTGAGGGGGCGGACTCTTGCGTGAAGTTTATGGTGTGTGATGGTGGGTATTTATATAGAAATTTGGGATGGTAGGTCGGTCGATTTTGCTTGGAGGCTAAGGAGACACCCCATTGAGGCGCGAGCCACCCCGTGACTCAATGGGGTGTACTGTCCCTTTCGCAAATTTGGATTTTGCATTTGTTCTAACCAATGTTTTGTTGGTTGTAATTTGTGGGTTTTGAGGTTTGCTTAGCCGTGTAAGCTTCCTCTTAGGTGATATTTGGGGTAGGTATTTTGTGTCTTTGACTCGGGTTCGACCCGTGTGAGTCGGGATTTGAATTTCGAGTCGGTTTTTGGCTCGGTGTCAGTTTTGACTCTAATTAGGGTCATTTTAATGGAAATGACATGATGAAGACATTCATGGCATTATTTTTGACATTCAATATTTGAGTTGACTCGGGTTGACTCAGGTGGACTCGAGTTGCGGGTTTCTGAGTCGGTTTTGGGTCCGAAGGCGGTTATAACTTTAAATAGAGTTATTTTAATAGAAATGACATGATAATGACATTCATGGCATTATTTTTGACATTCGAGATTTGGGTTGAATCGGGTTGACTCAAGTTGACTCGAGTTGTCGGTTTTGGGTACGAAGACGGTTTTAACTCTAAATAGTGTTATTTTAATGCAAATGAAGTTAGAAAACTTTTGAAATCATTTTTCATAACCGAGTAGTGCATTAAACCATCTCATATATAGCCAATCCACGCACGCATATCAAAAACACGTTATAGTCCGATCATCATCGGATGGTTTTTGGAAGGTGCAGATACTGGGTATCGCAACTAACAAAACAAGGAAGAAGACAAGGTGAGCAAAAGACCCATCAACCGTGTCCAACCAATCGTGGCCAACACCGCAGTCCACGTCCATCTTCTGCCCAACCACACAGTCACCTCACAACCACCACATCTCACCCGAATCAACAAACATGTGAACCAAAGACGGGCATATAAACTTACTTAAGACGGATACATATAGACATAAATTCATACGCTCATGTCCCACACAAACTAGCCAACCTCCACTACTCAGAAACTAGCCCGAGGCCGCCTCTGCACACCCTGTAAAGGCACCCAATACACTACCTGTGGTTGCCCGGAAAGGGCTGTAAACAGCTTCCAAAACAGGGGCAAGGATGGACCAATTCTGGATATTCAAGCGGGAAAAATACAAGTATACGTATAGTGATATTAACCAGAGGAAACCAAACACGAAAACGGTCTCCAAGAACTGCAATACCCGTTCCAAAATAGAGTGAAGCCACCCCCTTTCATCCGTCTAACTGAGTCAGAAACTGAGTTCGCGCAAGCAGAGCTCACGACAGAACACGGGCTCAACACAATCCTTTCCAAATACCAATATGAGACGATATTTACCATACAAACGAAAGAAAAATGTAAAGAATTAAACTTTATCTGAAAAGAACATATAAAACGACACAATAAGACGGAATTTCGACATTTGTCGAGTAACCTATCACCGTTACCTGTCTTTTATCTCCTAAACTTCCAAGGGACCGTCCAAGAGTGACTCCAAACCCAGAATGGAAGAGATTAGTTCAGAAACCGCATCCTTGAAAGACGATCGAAATGAAACATGACGAAAACTTGGTTCTTTCTTGCATATAAATAAGGATAATGAGAAGGGGAAGCTAATGGTATAAAGAATAGAGATTGTGGTCGAGAAATGGAGGAGGGATCTATGGTTGAAGGTGCGTAAAAATGGCGATACGAACTGCTGCTGTGTTGTTGTTGTTGTTCTGTTCTTTCGAAAAGAAGAAGGAGAAGAAATGAGGGGGTGGGGGCCGTATTATGACACACACAACCACATATAATAATATATATATATATATATATATATATATATATATATATATATATATATATATATATATATAGTGTAAAGATCAAGTAAGTCCATGTCTTACATGTGAGTCCATGAGTCCTCATCCAAGCCATTGGATGAGGAAGATGGGTGGTGGAGATCAAAACACAAAAAGGTGATTAATTAGCCAAAAAAACACTCTCTCTCACTACCTTAACTAATCCACCCTAATTATCACTAATTTCACTATATATAATTTATCATCACACCCATTTATCTCTCATCTCACACAATTCATTCACCTTCTGTATAAAAAAACCCAATAAACTCAAAACCTAAAAATTCAAAAAAAAATTCCCCCTCTTTTCCTCACCAACCCACCTCCTCACCCGACACCACCATACCCGACACCACCACCATCTGACGCCACCACCACCACCCACAAAAAAAAACCTAAAAAAAAAATCCCATTCACCACCACTGTCACCACCGCTCACCCTTACCACCACCACTCCCGGAATCACCACCCACCACCCCACCTGCTCTCCCCACGACGAACCCCCCACCACAGCCACATTCTCCTTTTTCGATTTTTTTGTTTCGATCGAGCCCTCCGTGGCGCGGCCAAACATCAACTCCTCGACACCCACACGACACCCCACACACCACGCACACCCACACGACACCCCACACACCACTGCCGCATCCCCCACCGCACATTTACGCCACCACAACAGCCCCACAACCACCTCCACCCCGACCTCGATTTCTCGCCGCCTTCCTCCTCCCTCCACGCTCACTGCCGCCATCTCCTTTTTCCACTTCTCTGTTTTTTTCTTTTTTTCCAGATCTGGAAGTTGTTTTTTTTCCACCCCACACACCACTGTCTTTTTTTTCTCGCCGCTTTTTTCTTCTTTTTTTTTTGTTTTTTTTTTGTATTTTTTTGTTTTCCTTGGTATTTATATGGTGGTTGTGGTCGAAGTCGGTTTTCAGATTCATTTAACTTTTTTTTCTTTTTTGGCTCGTTTTTTCAGATTATTTCGTTTCTTTTTTTACAATAAATTTCAGATTTCATTTTTATGTTTTTCATTTTCTTTAGATTTGGTGGTTATTTTTAAAATAACACTTTTTTCGGCTAAAATTACACTTTTTGTTGTTAGAATTACACTTTTTTTTTGTTAGAGTTACACTTTTTTCTCTCAAAATTACACTTTTCTTCATTAAAATTACACTTTTTTCTATTAAAATTATACTTTTTTTTTGCTAGAATAACACTTTTTTCGGCTAAAATTACACTTTTTGTTGTTAGAATTACACTTTTTTCTGTTAAAATTACACTTTTCTTCTTAAAATTACACTTTTTTCTGTTAAAATTATACTTTTTTTTGCTAGAATAACACTTTTTCGGCTAAAATTACACTTTTTGTTGTTAGAATTACACTTTTATCTGTTAGAATTACACTTTTTTCTGTTAAAATTACACTTTTCTTCATTAAAATTACCCAATTTTCTGTTAAAATTATACTTTTTTCTGCTAGAATAACACTTTTTCTGCTAAAATTACACTTTTTGTTGTTGTTAGAATTACACTTTTTTCTGTTAAAATTACACTTTTTTCCGCTAAAATTACACTTTTTCTGCTAGAATTACACTTACTACTATTGGACTAATGTTACACTCTCCATGGACTTGGTCATATTCTCATATTCTCATTGGACTAATGTTACACTCTCAATGGACTAAAATTACATTCTCAGTGGACTGAAATGATACTTTTCTGGACTAAAATTACACTTTTCTGGAGTAAAATGACTAAAAATAGCAATCTCATTGGACTGAAATTACACTTATCTGGACTAAAATAACACTTTTTGTCATTAAAATAACACTCGTAAAATGCTAAATTACAATAACTTGTGATAAAATTACAAAAATTCAAAATATTATTCGTTAAAATCACTCGGAAAAGATTGAAGTTAAACATGTAAAACGATAAATTCTCGAAAATATTCCTTAAAATTACACTTTTTGCTGTTAGAATTACACTCGTAAAATCCTAAAATGTCGAAAACTTGTCTCGAAAAAAAAATAATTGAAAAAACCGAACCAGAAAAAATGTTAACAAAATTTTCACAAACTTTGAAGTATAAGACAAAAGGTGGTGTTAATTGTGTATGATAATGAATTAGTGAAAGTATTACTAAAACTAGAGAGAGAAGTAAATTAATTAGTGTTAAGTGTGTTTCTTGCTTTCAATCTCAACCTTCCACCATTCATGATCCAAGGGTTGTGGGAGGGACTTATGGACTGAAAATATATAAGGGACTTAGGAGAACTTTGCTCTCTCTCTCTCTCTCTCTCTCTCTCTCGTATATATATATATATATATATATATATATATATATATATATATATATATATATATATATATATATATATATATATATATATATATATATATATATATATATAAGAGATATTTAAAGGTAGGGTGTAAGAGGGTAGGTGAGCATGTTGTCGATTTCTGGTTGGTCCTGTAACACCCCGTAAATTTGAAGACCTTTATTATATTTTAAAACTAATATTTTAATCTATTTTAATTTAATATTAATTTATTTGAAATAAAATTTATTTGATAAAATATAATCTTATTTTATTTTGAAGAAATGTAATTATTTTTGATAGTTTAGAAATGTTTAAAAGTGATTTAAACTATATTTAAACCTTTTCCCTTGATAAAATAGATTTCGGATAAAAGTAGTAAAATTGGGATTTTCCCATTTTTTACGGTCGTTGGGTAAACGAGTTTGGATATTGGGCATATGAGTACTTAATCTTTTAGTAAAATCGTGTTTAAGAACTTTAATTTTCTCGGAAATCGCGTTCGACGAATATTTCTAATTTCCGTCGAAACGAACCAAAACGTAAACAATTGAAGCTCACCCAAACACCCTAACCCCTTCATTTGCCTCCTCTTTCAACCTTCATTTCCTCCATTCTCAATCTATCTCCTCCTTCTCTCAAACACCAAAAACCCACTAAAAATCCTCCTTACAAACCCTAAATCTTTCATAAATCCTTCATTCCTCCACCAATTTGCATAAAAATTATATATTTGGAATCCTCTTTTCATCTTTCATCTACTAGTAAGCTTTTTTTTCATTTCCCCCAATTTTTGTTTAAGACACTTTTTTTTAGGGTTTCGAATTTAAGCTTAATAATTGTGTTTTTGTTGTTCTTATAGGTGAAGAATTTGAAGATGAGTTAGGTGACTCATATGTTGTTGAAGATGAAGAGTAATTTTGGGTTTTAGAAGCTTTCTCAAGTTATTACTTGTCTCTTTGCTAGCTTAAGGTAACTATTTCGAGTTACTCGACGATTTAATGTCACATTAGTGTTGTTTATGATGTGTTGGATGCTTATGTGATTGATAACATGTTAACTTTAATTTTCACATGAATGATTGTTGTTAAAGTTTGTTAAATATGTTGTTTTTCACATGTTTAAGTGTTGAAATGGAATGAATATTGTTGAATGTTGCTTGAATATGTAAACTATTGATTTCCTCCCAAGTATACATGTGGAATTCCTTGTTAATTACATGTTCTTGTTCAATCGGATTGTAATAATAATATAAGATTGACTTGAGGATGAAGATTTAGTCTGTATGTGTCGTGGTAATCAGGCCTTTGCCGCAGGCTCCGGCCACCACCGCAGGCTCCGTCCGACACCGCAGGCTCCGGCCACTATCGCAGGCTGCGGTTTAGGCCTGACCAGTTTTCGTAAAATGGCCATAACTTCTTCGTTACTTGTTTGTTTGAGGCTTATGACCTACCGTTAGAACCGTAAGAGGATAAGCTACCATCTCCAATTGGTTTCATCTTATTTAGATATTTAGAACTCAAGTTATGACCGTTTGAAGTTGACCCTTGTTATAGTCGAGTACTAAACTTGTTGTTATAGATTGGGTTTTGAGTTTCTTGTTGGGTATGCATCTTAACCTTGGTTCTAACACTTGTGTATGGTGTGTTGAGACTCTTTTATCATGGGAGTACTAATTTACCGTGATGTGGGCCAAAGTAGACCAAGACTCTGAGCTGGGCCAGATTGACCGAACGAGTTTGATCAAACTAGGTTTAAACCGGTCAGCCTCGATTTGACCGATGACCCGTCGCGGGACTCGGGTCGAGGTTTTGTCTTTGAGGTAAGATTGGTTGTTATTGGATGTTTTGTGTTATGCCTTGATATTTGTAATTATCATTTCACATGTTGGTTGTTGGATGCTTTGGATGCCTTATGCTCGAGTCTTGTTGCCTCTTTGCCATATTAGCTTGTTCTCATGGATTATGGTACTGTTGGTTAGCTGAAATTTGGATTATTAATGATATTGGAGATATTGTTGGATTGTCAGCTGAATATGCTCTTGCGTAGCCTTTCATATGCTAGGGTGTGTATGATCATTTGTGTGTGCAAGTTTGGACTCTTTGCCCCTCTTATGGTTAATTGGGTGTCCTACTTGTCTTGTGTGGCGTGGGCTAAAGTATTCAAGCTGGGACTAGGTCCTAGGTGAGTATTTCGGCCTTCGTCATAGATAGGCCATTATAGTCTTTGACGAGTGTATGTTTGTGGCTTAATAGCCTTTGTCTCTTAGCTTGGTGGGTTTATATCCAAGTTAGGGCATGACCTCCTGACGTACTCGTAGAAGTATGTGGTCAGCTTAAGTACTAGCCAACCCTTTGGTGGTCTCCTTAGGGGTACTTATGTGTGTGATCATGGGTCTTGGATGCGGTATTTTCTGCATGTCGGTAGGTCTGCGCAGGTTTAGGACTAGGGTGTTTACCTTACCTTGTGGTATCGACTCGAGTTACAGAGTGACTATTGACCGTCCTAAGAACTTATGCCTGTCTCTAGATATATTGTCCTTTCTTGTTTGATGATTCTATGAATCATAGAAGGTGAGATGCAAGCCGGCTATGGTTGATAGAGTTTGGATTCTTGGATGTTATGTGATTCACATGATAGTGTAGTATGAGTCGGTCTAGTATTCACATGCTAGGACTATGTGTTGTTTTATTGTGGTTCACATGATAAGCACAATTGTCTAGCATCTATATGCTAAGGCTATGTGTTATTCATATTCATATTCTTATGTTTATATGTTATATTAATTATGGCATTTCGTGGCTGGGAGAACTCGGAGTTACTCCCCACTGACTGTGGCTTTCGTATTTGTATAAAATGCGATTGACAGGTAGGTGATGCATATATGGGGTACATGGACGAGCTAGCGAGCAAAGTAACCTTGGGACCTAGATTGGCTTTATTTTATTGTGACCCTTAAACACTTTTTATGTTATATACTTTTTAGGGACATATGTCTCCCTTTATCATATTTGGGTTGTATAACTTTGTTTCGCGACTTTAGCGATGTTTTATTATGAGATTTATTTTAGACCTTTCATGTTTGACACCTTCCCATTTGGATACTTTTATAACAGGTTCAGGTTTTAAAAATTACAGGTTTTTACCCAAATGAACCTATTACAAACATATCCATGCAGATTTATTCTAGAATTACGTGTTTATTTTTCCGCAATGAATAAGGGTGTCACAGTTGGTATCAGAGCATATTTGCTCCCGACGCACGTTTGTGCACCCCCGATAAAAATAACTTGACCTTAAAATAATAAACTTGAGAGATGGGTAGGATGGGTAGACTTAGGACCTTATGTTGTAGTCTCTTTGTGATTGCTATTTGTTAGGTGCTAACCAATGTTCTCTTTTGCAAGATGGCTCCTACAAGAAACGTTGATAATGCAATCTTACAAGCTCTTACTCAGATTCTCCAGAACCAGCAAGACATACAACAAAACCTACAAAACCAACCTCCTCTTCCTCCCCCTCCTCAGTTTCCAGAAGGTGAAAGACCCGGTTCTTACACTTGGGTGGCAAGTCAGTTGACTCGAAACAAGACTCAAACTTATAGTGGTGAAGTAGGCCCGGTGGCACTCACTGAATGGTTTCGTGAATTGGAGAAAAGCTTTGCCTTGTATGATGTTCGTGAAGAAGACAAAGTGAAATTGGCTTCTCATTTCCTTGTGAAAGAAGCTGATAGATGGTGGTCCATGACTAGTCCTACTTCCACTCTTGAGCCTGGCTTTGGTTGGGATCGCTTTAAGGATCTAGTTGAGGCTAGGTTCTATAAAAAAGAGCTAAAACAACAAAGGCTCAAAGAATTTATGAATTTAAAGCAAGGAAGTCTTTCTGTCCAAGCCTTTACCGACAAGTTCAATGAACTTGCTCACTATGCTTCTAGACTTGTCAAAAATGAAGAAGAAAAGGCTTTCTTTTACCTTGACAAGCTTACTCCAAAGCTTAAGAGCTTGATACGTAGGGATTCTACTTCCTTTGTCTCAATATATGATGATGCATTATGGGCCGAGAGCTCTATTCGGGCTATTGATGAAGAGGCTCGTGCTTCTCATACTTCCCTTGGCAAGAGGCCACTCTACTCCACTTCTAGGCCTTATGTTGCTCCTTCTAGACCCTTTGTGCCTACTTCTTCCCCCTCTTATCCTAACAAGAAGAGGTTTGTTCCGAGTGGACAAGCAAATCAAGGTGCTCGTGTTCTATCTCCTAGCAACGACAAAAATCCTAAGGGTCGTATGTGCTATCATTGTAAGAAGCCTTTGCATCTCGGAATTCGTTGCTTTGATAAGCAAATTGTGTGTTTCTCTTGCAACAAGCCTGGACACAAGGCTAATGAGTGTCCTGAGAAGAAGACTACTACTACTCCTGCTGTTCCTGAGAGGCCGAGAGGTCGCATCTTTGTGATGAGCCGTGCTGAGGCTGAGGCACACCCAGACATAGTCACTGGTACGTTCTTAATATTTGATGTCCCTTGTTTGGTTTTATTTGATACCGGTGCTTCTTTGTCATTTATATCGTGGAAATTCTCCGACAAGTTACCTCTTGAACCTTCACTTGGAGATAGTACATCAATATCTTTACCCTCCGGCGACATCTTCTCTTGTTCTTATTTTTATTCGGATGTCCCTATATCGATAGCGGGATCTATTTTCCCGGCTAATCTCCTTCGATTTCCACTTGAGGAGTTTGATGTTATTTTGGGCATGGATTGGTTATCTACCTATCATGCTCGATTTGAATGTCGAGATCAAAAGATTGTTCTTAAAAGCCCTTTGGGTACTCGCGTATCTTATCAAGGGGTTAGAAAGCAAACAGGTGTGAAGTTGATCTCAGCTATGAAGATGGTGAATGCTTTGAAGAAGGGTCATCAAGCATTCCTATGTGTAGTGACTACTTCTAATTCTCCTTCTCTTCCTCCCTTGAAGGATGTTCCCGTTGTTTGTGAATTTCCGGATGTATTTCCCGATGAATTACCCGGGATTCCTCCTGAAAGAGATGTTGAATTTTCTATTGACCTAGTTCCCGGAACTGGTCCTATTGCTAAAGCTCCTTATCGTATGGCACCTTCCGAATTGAAGGAGTTGAGAGTTCAACTTGATGACTTGATTGGGAAAGGCTTTATTAGGCCTAGTGCTTCTCCTTGGGGTTCCCCCGTCCTCTTTGTAAAGAAAAAGGATGGATCTATGCGACTTTGTATTGATTATCGTGAACTCAATCGTGTGACAATCAAGAACAAGTATCCGCTTCCACGAATTGATGATCTCTTTGACCAATTGCGTGGTGCTTCTACTTTTTCCAAGATTGACCTCCGATCGGGTTATCATCAAATTCCGGTTCGTGAGTCCGATATTCCTAAGACTGCTTTCAGCACGAGATATGGTCATTTCGAATTTAAAGTGATGCCTTTCGGATTGACTAATGCTCCTGCTATCTTCATGGATCAAATGAATCGTACCTTTAGTGAGTACCTCGATAAGTGTGTGGTGGTGTTCATTGATGATATCTTGATTTTCTCAAAGAATGATGAAGAACATGCCCTACACCTCCGTATCATCTTAGACATTCTACGTCATCAAAAGTGGTATGCTAAGTTCTCGAAATGTGAATTTTGGCTGCATCAAGTCACTTTTCTTGGACATGTCATATCCAAAGATGGTGTTATGGTAGATCCTTCTAAGATTGAGGCCGTTGTTGATTGAAAGAGTCCGAAAAATGTGACTGAGATTCGAAGCTTTCTCGGTTTGGCGGGTTATTACCGTCGATTCGTGAAAGATTTCTCTAAGTTAGCTAGACCGATGACTCAATTATTGAAGAAAGAGTCTAAGTATGTGTGGACCGATGAGTGTGAGAATGCCTTCTTAGAGTTGAAGACTAGGTTGACTACCGCTCCGGTGTTGACCTTACCTGAGGATGGTGTGGACTACGATGTTTATTGTGATGCTTCAAAGCATGGCCTAGGTTGTGTCTTGATGCAAAACCGAAGGGTTATTGCTTATGCTTCTCGACAGCTGAGAGTTCACGAGGTGAACTATCCGACTCATGATCTTGAATTGGCCGCCGTGGTACATGCCTTGAAGACATGGAGGCATTACCTTATTGGAGTTCATTACCGCATTTATACCGATCATAAGAGTTTGAGGTGTATCTTTACCCAGAAAGAATTGAATATGAGGCAAAGAAGATGGCTAGAGTTGGTGAATGATTATGATGCCGAGTTGATTTATCATGAAGGGAAAGCAAATGTGGTGGCCGATGCTTTGAGTAGGAAGACTAGTCACTCTTTGAGCACTATCCGTGTGTTACCTGATGAACTTACCACAGAATTTCAAAAGTTAGGGATAAGCCTTGTTGGGAAGGGCTTTGACTATCTTAGTGCCTTGAGTGCAGAACCCGACTTTTACCGTGAGATCCGTACTTGCCTACCTGAGGATGCTACTTTCAGGTCCATTCAAGCAAAAATCCAACTTGGGCAAGCTAAGGATTGTGTGGTGAATAGTCATGGATACCTTCGTTACCAAGGTAGGATGTATGTTCCGAGAGTAGCCGAGTTGAGGAAGAAGATCCTTGATGAAGCTCACCTTTCTCCTTACTCTATTCATCCTGGTGGTGACAAGATGTATAAAGACTTGAGATTACGATTCGGTGGCCTAGGATGAAGATTGATGTCCTAGAGTATGTTAGCAAGTGTCTTACCTGTCAGAAAGTGAAGATTGAGCATCAGAAACCCGGAGGTTTGCTACAACCTTTGGATGTTCCCCTTTGGAAATGGGAGTCCATCTCCATGGACTTTGTGATGGCTTTACCTAAGACTGCTAGCGGAGAAGATGCGGTTTGGGTGGTTGTAGATCGATTGACCAAGTGTGCTAGATTTATACCTATCAAGGAGACATGGAACTTAGTTGTCCTAGCTGAGGCCTATGTGAGGGAGATAGTACGCTACCATGGAGTGCCTAAGGATATAGTTTCAGATCGTGACCCTAGATTCTGTTCCCGTTTCTGGACTGCTTTGCAAAAAGCCATGGGTAGTAAGCTACTAATGAGTACCGCTTTTCATGCCGCTACGGATGGGCGGTGACCGAGAGGACTATCCAGACTTTAGAGGACCTCCTCCGTGCTTGTGCTTTAGACTTCCACACTTCTTGGGAGAAATGTTTACCTCTTGTCGAATTCTCCTACAACAATAGCTATCATTCCTCTATCAAGATGTCACCTTATGAGGCTTTGTACGGTAGGAAGTGCCGTAGTCCTGTTTGTTGGGATCAAGTCCAAGATGCTCATGTGTTGGGACCCGATTTGGTGACTGAGACCATCAATCAGGTTCAGATCATTCGAGAGCGTATGAAAACCGCTCAAGACCGACAGAAATCTTATGCCGATGTCTGTCGTCGACCACTTGCCTTTGAGGTTAATGATCGAGTGTTCCTTAAGGTATCACCTATGAAAGGGGTGAAACGGTTTGGTGTGAAAGGAAAGCTGAGTCCCAAATACATTGGACCTTTCCGTGTGCTTGAGAAGATTGGCCCCATTGCTTACCGTTTGGAGTTGCCCCCGAATTTGAGCAAGGTTCATGATGTCTTCCATGTATCTCAGTTGAGGAAGTACATTAGTGATCCGAGCCATGTTATTCAAGAAGAAATCCCAGATTTGGAACCTAACTTAACTTTGGAAGAAAGGCCAATCCGAATCCTCGAAAGAGCAAACAAGCAACTTAGAAACAAAGTTGTGCCCCTAGTTCGTATCCTTTGGCGTTGTGGAAATGTCGAAAAAGAAACTTGGGAGCCTGAATCTTCTATGTTAGCTAAATATCCCGAACTTTTCTCGTGAGGTAATTCTCTTCCCTTTATCTAATTCTTGTGAGTTTTAGCTATCCTTTCGAGTGTTCCTCTCCTTCTCTTAAATACTCTCCGCGTTAGTAGTTCTTACTTAGTTGTTTAAAAGTCGTAGTTAGAGTTTGGTCATAGCTAGTGGAGTTATTATCCTTATTATAGAGTTTCGAATTAAAGATTTTTGAAAATGTTTAATGTTTTCCACTGGTTTTAACGTCAATGAGTGGTAAAGCTCGTTATTGGAGATGTCCGATAATTGGTTTTCTCATTTGTTGGTGTAAAAATATATATTTTTATGTCTTTGATTTGGAATGTTGATGTTCTTGAACGGCCGACGAGGATTTTCCGTTCCATTGAAAAGACACTTATACTTCATACGTCCATATTTTGAAGATTTTGTTTACTTGATTTTAAGGAGATAGACCTACATATATACAATGTTCCTTCTTCTAAGTTTTGGGGACGAAACTTCTTAAAAGGAGGGATGATTGTAACACCAAAATAAATTTGAAGACCTTTATTATATTTTAAAAGTAATATTTTAATCTATTTTAATTTAATATTAATTTATTTGAAATAAAATTTATTTGATAAAATATAATCTTATTTTATTTTGAAGAAATGTAATTATTTTTGATAGTTTAGAAATGTTTAAAAGTGATTTAAACTATATTTAAACCTTTTCCCTTGATAAAATAGATTTCGGATAAAAGTAGTAAAATTGGGATTTTCCCATTTTTTACGGTCGTTGGGTAAACGAGTTTGGATATTGGGCATATGAGTACTTAATCTTTTAGTAAAATCGTGTTTAAGAACTTTAATTTTCTCGGAAATCGCGTTCGACGAATATTTCTAATTTCCGTCGAAACGAACCAAAACGTAAACAATTGAAGCTCACCCAAACACCCTAACCCCTTCATTTGCCTCCTCTTTCAACCTTCATTTCCTCCATTCTCAATCTATCTCCTCCTTCTCTCAAACACCAAAAACCCACTAAAAATCCTCCTTACAAACCCTAAATCTTTCATAAATCCTTCATTCCTCCACCAATTTGCATAAAAATTATATATTTGGAATCCTCTTTTCATCTTTCATCTACTAGTAAGCTTTTTTTTCATTTCCCCCAATTTTTGTTTAAGACACTTTTTTTAGGGTTTCGAATTTAAGCTTAATAATTGTGTTTTTGTTGTTCTTATAGGTGAAGAATTTGAAGATGAGTTAGGTGACTCATATGTTGTTGAAGATGAAGAGTAATTTTGGGTTTTAGAAGCTTTCTCAAGTTATTACTTGTCTCTTTGCTAGCTTAAGGTAACTATTTCGAGTTACTCGACGATTTAATGTCACATTAGTGTTGTTTATGATGTGTTGGATGCTTATGTGATTGATAACATGTTAACTTTAATTTTCACATGAATGATTGTTGTTAAATTTTGTTAAATATGTTGTTTTTCACATGTTTAAGTGTTGAAATGGAATGAATATTGTTGAATGTTGCTTGAATATGTAAACTATTGATTTCCTCCCAAGTATACATGTGGAATTCCTTGTTAATTACATGTTCTTGTTCAATCGGATTGTAATGATAATATAAGATTGACTTGAGGATGAAGATTTAGTCTGTATGTGTCGTGGTAATCAGGCCTTTGTCGCAGGCTCCGGCCACCACCGCAGGCTCCGGCCGACACCGCAGTTCCGACCACTATCGCAGTCGCGGTTTAGGCCTGACCAGTTTCCGTAAAATGGCCATAACTTCTTCGTTACTTGTTTGTTTGAGGCTTATGACCTACCGTTAGAACCGTAAGAGGATAAGCTACCATCTTCAATTGGTTTCACCTTATTTAGATATTTACAACTCAAGTTATGACCGTTTGAAGTCGACCCTTGTTATAGTCGAGTACTAAACTTGTTGTTATAGATTGGGTTTTGAGTTTCTTGTTGGGTATGCATCTTAACCTTGGTTCTAACATTTGTGTATGGTGTGCTGAGACTCTTTTATCATGGGAGTACTAATTTACCGTGATGTGGGCCAAAGTAGGCCAAGACTCTGAGCTGGGCCAGATTGACCGAACGAGTTTGGTCAAACTAGGTTTAAACCGGTCAGCCTCGATTTGACCGATGACCCGTCGCGGGACTCGGGTTGAGGGTTTGTCTTTGAGGTGAGATTGGTTGTTATTGGATGTTTTGTGTTATGCCTTGATATTTGTAATTATCATTTCACATGTTGGTTGTTGGATGCTTTGGATGCCTTATGCTCGAGTCTTGTTGCCTCTTTGCCATATTAGCTTGTTCTCATGGATTATGGTACTGTTGGTTAGCTGAAATTTGGATTATTAATGATATTGGAGATATTGTTGGATTGTCAGCTGAATATGCTCTTGCGTAGCCTTTCATATGCTAGGGTGTGTATGATCATTTGTGTGTGCAAGTTTGGACTCTCTGCCCCTCTTATGGTTAATTGGGTGTCCTACTTGTCTTGTGTGGCGTGGGCTAAAGTATTCAAGCTGGGACTAGGTCCTAGGTGAGTATTTCGGCCTTCGTCATAGATAGGCCATTATAGTCTTTGACGAGTGTATGTTTGCGGCTTAATAGCCTTTGTGTCTTAGCTTGGTGGGTTTATATCCAAGTTAGGGCATGACCTCCTGACGTACTCGTAGAAGTATGTGGTCAGCTTAAGTACTAGCCAACCCTTTGGTGAACTCCTTAGGGGTACTCATGTGTGTGATCATGGGTCTTGGATGCGGTATTTTCTGCATGTCGCTAGGTCTGCGCAGGTTTAGGACTAGGATGTTTACCTTACCTTGTGGTATAGACTCGAGTTACAGAGTGACTATTGACCGTCCTAAGAACTTATGCCTGTCTCTAGATATATTGTCCTTTCTTGTTTGATGATTCTATGAATCATAGAAGGTGAGATGCAAGCCGGCTATGGTTGATAGAGTTTGGATTCCTGGATGTTATGTGATTCACATGATAGTGTAGTATGAGTCGGTCTAGTATTCACATGCTAGGACTATGTGTTGTTTTATTGTGGTTCACATGATAAGCACAATTGTCTAGCATCTATATGCTAAGGCTATGTGTTATTCATATTCATGTTCTTATATTTACATGTTATATTAATTATGGCATTTCGTGGCTGGGAGAACTCGGAGTTACTCCCCACTGACTGTGGCTTTCGTATTTGTATAAAATGCGATTGGCAGGTAGGTGATGCATATATGGGGTACATGGACGAGCTAGCGAGCAAAGTAACCTTGGGACCTAGATTGGCTTTATTTTATTGTGACCCTTAAACACTTTTTATGTTATATACTTTTTAGGGACATATGTCTCCCTTTATCATATTTGGGTTGTATAACTTTGTTTCGCGACTTTAGCGATGTTTTATTATGAGATTTATTTTAGACCTTGCATGTTTGACACCTTCCCATTTGGATACTTTTATAACAGGTTCAGGTTTTAAAAATTACAGGTTTTTACCCAAATGAACCTATTACAAACATTTCCATGCAGTTTTATTCTAGAATTACGTGTTTATTTTTCCGCAATGAATGAGGGTGTCACAGGTCCGGATTGAAGTAGGTACAAAGTAAAATGTGAGGTCTTATGCTGGACGGGAGTTAAGACGAAAATTATTATTATTACGGTCATTATTATTGTCTGACCAAAAATATATATACATATATTCTTATATAAATTACGCCTTAAAAATATAATTTAATAATACGTATTTCATATAAATGAGCTTTTATATATTACTTTTATAAAAATTGCATTTGAAATAAAATTAATTAAATCGAATAATTTAAAAGTATAAAATAAAGTAATCAAACGGTTTAATAAATTTTAAATGTCAAAATGGGAAATTCGCGGGTGTTATAGGTTGGGGTCCTTACAGATGTTAAGGAAGTTTATGAGAGGGCAGGGAGAGCTGAGAGGTTGATCGAGATGGCTAAAGAGAACAAAGAGAGGGGTCCAGAAAAGGGAAAGGCTGAGAGCGAGGGTGGTGGTCAGTCTAGCTACAAGAGGGGTAATCATAACCAAGCAAGGGCTTACTCATCGGGATCGAGTTTCAGTGGTGGAGCTTCTTATGGGCGTGGTTATGGTGGTAGCAATAGCAGCTAGAGTATCTCTTGTTTCAACTGTGGCGGTATGGGCCATAAGAGGCATGGGTGTACTAGTGCCGGGGGCAGAGGTTTTCAGAGGCCATCGCAAGGGAGCTTTTCGTAGGGTCCGAATCAGAGTTATGCTAGCAACCGACCCGCTGGGTCATGGAATAATCAAGGAGGGCATGGTAACAACAACGGTGGGTCTAACAACAATGGCGGTAACTCTTATCAGAAACAGGCGGCTAACAATAATCAGGGGTCAGCTGCCAAGCCATCTACTTCAGCGAGTACAGTTCAAGGAGGTGGACAAAAGCCTAGTGGCAAGTTATTTATGATGGACGAGAAAGCTGCTGAGGATGATGCACACGTGATCACTGGTACCTTTCTTGTTAATGATGTTTCTGTAATACCACGGTTTTCTATGCTTTTGGGTACTCTATCGAGTGGGCTTACTTTGTCGAGTAAGTGAGTTTGGATTCTGAAACAGTGTACTGCTGATGGGTACTCGATCGAGTAAGTGTGGCACTCGATCGACTAAGGGTCACTCGATCGAGTATGACTTACTCAATCGAGTAAGTCAGTTCTACGGGTTATTTTTGACGGGTTTTGTTAGCAATGCGAGAAGGATATACTAACTCTTCTGTCAGTTTCTTTTTCACTTTTTATCTTTTCTAAAGTCTCTCAAAACCTAAACAAAGTACGTTGCTTTCTTATTTGCATTGCTACCAAATTCTAAGGGCTATATTTGTCGGATCGTCGTGTTCTTAACGCCGTTGAGTTCGTCGTATTGTGGGTAAGATCCTTGTATAGTTTTTATGCCTTTTTGTTGATTTTGCTTAAAGCCCTAATTGGGTATTTTGGGGGATTTTGGGAGTATGATGTGTGATTCTATGGTTATGTGATTATAGGAAGTGGTTTCTTAGAGGAGCAGTTTTGAATAGCTAATTTGTGACGATTTGGTGATTTGCTTATTCTAGGTAGGGTTTCCCTACTCGGTTATTGATTACATAGTTTGGTTGGTGAATTGTTGTTGGTTGTTTACTATTGTTGATCTATATCATATTGGTAATTGTTATTGTATAATGTGATTGGTTGTGTTTGTCTGTGGTTCGCGAGGCGTGTCCTCGGCTGACCCCATTTTGTGTGTTGTATCTTATGTATCTTGTTTTATGTAATCAGTAACTGACCCCGTTTAAATGTTTTTAACACTGTGGTGATCAATTCGGGGATGGTGAGCAGTTATTGAGCAGGTATGAGATGGCTTGCGCGAGGGATAGCTGAGATGGAGTCATCATGTGTCACTAGAGTCTTCCGCTGTGTGATGAACTTAGATTTCTTTTCAGTTTGTTTGGTTTGGAACATTTGTATTCATTTGACAGTTTGGTTTTGGAATTGTAATCACTTAAACTCTTTTACTTAATTAAGTACGTTTCTTTATGGTCTATTTGATATACATTGCCTTGGGTAACCGAGATGGCAGCACTTCCATGCATTAGGTGGTCTTGGTAAGGCACCTTGGTGTATGGGACGATTTTGGAACCTGTAACTAATGAACCCAATGAATCTAGGGAGTCAAACTAAAATGAACCCGGGTAGGAGTTGTTTGGAGCTAATGCAAAGGCTTGAGAGACGTCCTAAAGTCATGATCTCGTCCTACAACTTTGAACCGGTCACTATGGGGTGTCATTGGATCGCTATGTGCTTGTTAAAGTTCTATTGCATATATATATATTGAATGATGTGTTGTATGAATAGATGTATAAATAATTGTGAAGGAATGGAAAATGTGGTGGCGAAAGGTGAAGTAGTTTATATGATTATATGTTGTTGTGAGTAATGAAATTGCATGATGGTGATTTACAATGTTGCTTTATTGAAACATGTGAATAGAAGAGATGCGGGAAAAATAAAAGATGGTGGCGGCGTCGGGAGGAGGGGCGGTGGTGGCGGTGGGGTGAGAGGAGGAAGAGGAGAGAAGATGGATTTAGAGGTTTAGAGATTTAGAGAGAGAAGTGGAAGAGAGGGAGGGAGGTGAGTGAATGAAGGAAGTTAGGGTTTGTTGGGTTTTATATGGATTTTTTTTCCAGAAATAATCTTAGCCCTTGATTTTGTTACAATCTAAGGGCTAAAATTAGGACTTATGGACTCATGTAAGGAGGTGGACTCTCTTGATCTCATTTATATATATATATATATATATATATATATATATATATATATATATATATATATATATATATATATATATATAGGGAGAGAGAGAGAGAGAGAGAGTTCTAATAAGTCCTCCTCTTCCATTGAGTCCCTAAGTCTCTCTAAGGGCCATTGGATAGACTCAATGGATGGTTGAGATGAAATTGATTAAGGCCTATTAAAAAGAAAAGGAAAAAAATGTGGATGGTTGGATTGAGATGGATGGTTGAGATTGAAAATAACAAAAAAAATTATCACTAATCAAATTTCTATATACTAATTAATTTTTCTTTTTCTCTCTAGCCCCTAATTAATCAGTTTTTGAGTTTCAGATTCTATGAGTGTAAATGTAATGTTATATGAGTTTTATGAGTGTAACTTTGATTTTTTTTTGAGACGGAAAATTTGAATTTTTTGGTGACAGATTTTATAGTGGTTTTGTATGCAAAAAATTTAATTTATACAAATTCAACATTTCACGAGTGTAAATGTAATATTTTAAAATTAATTTTTTTTTTTGTGACGGAAATTTTGAATTTATATAATTTAACATTTTAAAAGTGTAAATGTAATATTTTAAGAGTGTAATTTTGATTTTTTTATGACGGAAATTTTGAATTTCTATAATTTAACATTTTACGAGTGTAACTTTGATGATTTACGAGTGTAAATGTAATACTTTAAGAGTGTAAATTTGATTTTTTAGGCAATTTTCTATATAAAATTTTGAATTTATATAGTCTTAAAATGTCACGAGTGTACATTTGATGCTTTACGAGTGTAAATGTAGTATTTTAAGTGTACATTTGCAGGTCTAAGAGTGTAAATTTAATGCATTACAAGTGTAACTTTGGTCCTTTACGAGTAAAACTTTAGTCCGACCACCAACAAACACTACCACCGTCGTCCTCCAACACCAAC
The DNA here is from genome assembly GCF_048544455.1 of Silene latifolia. NCBI lineage: Eukaryota > Viridiplantae > Streptophyta > Magnoliopsida > Caryophyllales > Caryophyllaceae > Silene > Silene latifolia. The sequence continues at coordinate 224,155,871 of NC_133538.1, read as the reverse complement.
TCATACCCACAAAAAGATTTATAGTAGATCTGAAAAAAAAACGAGACATTTGATGAGTGTAACTGTAAAGAATATACGAATGTAAATGTAAAGAAATATGAGTGTAAATTTAATAAAATACGATTATAAGTGTAAATCTGAAAAAAAATGAGTGTAAATGTAAAGAAATACGAGTGTAAATGTAAAGAAATACGAGTGTAAATTTAAAGAATTATGAGTGTAAATTTACAGAACTACAAGTGTAAGTATAAATTTGAAAAATACGAGTGTAAATATGAAAAAAATATATAGAATACGAGTGTAAATTTGAAAATAAATATAGAACAAGAAGAGATTTGAAATGAATATAAAACTAGTGCAAATTTAAAGAAATACGAGTTTAAATGTGAGGAAATACAAGAGTAAATTTAAAGAAATGCGAGTGTAAATCTGAAAAAAAAATATATAGAATACGAGTATAAATTTGAAAATAAATATATTTATTAGATCTAAGGATAACAATCATGACAATATGATTATTTTTCAAAAATCTACTATATATTTATTACATCTAAGAATAAAATATGGTAATTGCCTTTAAAAAAAAACATAATATACTTATTTGTTTTATAAAAAAAGTCACCTCCCCTTCCTTTGTTTAAAAAAAAAATCTCAGATTTGATATTTTAAAAACGTATAAAACTCAGATCTAAAAACGAGAATTTCATAAAATAAAAAATAAAACTCAAATCTAAAACGTACAAAACCGTCACTCTCCCCTGCCAAACAGCCACGACTTCCCTCGCCTCGCTAGAACCACCATAACTCTCCCTGCCGTGGTGGCCGACAACCATGCCCAACAACCATGAACACCCACCACTACCGCTCCCATCACCACTAACAACCCAAAAAAGCACAAAAAAACCCAGATCTGCGAAAACCTTGTTGGTGTTGCGGTAGTGGTGGTCACGTGTGTGTTGTGGTTGTGACGTGGTGGCGTGGTTGGTGTTGTGGTGGCCGAAGGAGCAGAGGGTGAGGGTGAGGGGGCTCAGATCTGGTGGTGAGAAGGGTAAAAAAGGTGGTTTGTGTTGGTGAGAAGGGTAGTCGGGTGGTGGCAGACGAGCAGGGGAGGCCGTGTGGTGTTGGGTGGTTGTGATGTTGTTGTCGGGTAGAAAAGGAATGCGACAATGGTGGCGTTGGTGGCGTTTTAGGTGGTTGTTGGTGGCATTTTTGGTGGTTGTTGGTGAATTTTTTGGGGCAACTGTGGTAAGAGGCGGGTGGTGGTGCGACTGGTGTGGTTTTTTGTTGTTGTTGGGGATGGTGGTGGTGGCGGGGCTACGGGTTGGCGGGTGATGGTTGCGGGATTGTGGTGTGGTTGGTGGTTGTTTTGGTGAGGGCTTTTTTTGGAGATTTATTTTTTTTGGAATTTTTTGGGTTTTAGAGAGATAGAGGGATGTTAATTTTGTGAGATGAGTGAGAAGTGGGTGGAAAAATAAATTATATATAGTAGATTAGTGTTTGATTAGTGTATATTAGTAAGATAGTGAGAGAGTGAGTTTAATTATCCACTAATCCCGTGCTTTTTGTCTTCAATCTCAACCCTTCATCTCATCTTTTCAATGGCCCTAAAGAGGACTTATGGACTCAAGGAAATTGGGTGGACTCATTAGATATTATATATATATATATATATATATATATATATATATATATATATATATATATATATATATATATATATATATATATATATATATATATATAGTTTTTGTGAAAAAATTAGTTAAGTTGAGCATGCGAGTAGCTAACGAGTCAGCATGATTCGATTGAGTAGGTTGGGTGTAATACTCCGTATTTATAAGTCTTGGGGTACTCTATCGAGTAGGCATTACTCTGTCGAGTAAGGGTAAGTTGCGTTTTAGAAAAGTTTCTGACCTGTAAGGGGGTACTCTATCAAGTAGCCTTAGGTACTCGATAGAGTAAGGGGGTACTCTATCAAGTAGCCTTAGGCACTCGATCGAGTAAGGGGTACTCGATCGAGTACCTTGGGTACTCGATCGAGTGTCCTGGTTTTACTGGGGAGTTTTTCTCGGGTTTTGTTAATTACGCGATTAAGGTATTTGAACATATTCGTCATTGTTTTAAATCACTTTTGCAAAACCTAAAACCCTGTTTAAGAGAGAAAGCGATCGTTCATCTTCCTAATCGCATTCTTGACAATTCCGAGTTCGAGACGGTCGATTCGTATCGTAGTTCGTGTCGTTGGATTCCTTGCGTCGAGGGTAAGCTTTTAATATAATTTCTATAATGTTTCGTTAAGATTGGTTAAACCCTAATTTAGGAATTGGGGGTTTTGGTGTGTAGTTTATGATGTGTAGTCTTTATGTGTTTGTATGATAGGAGGAGAATTCGTAGAGGAGCCGTTTTGATACAAACCGTAGATACCGTCTGCGTGTTGTGCTTTCCGGTGGGACTCCTACTCGGTATTAGTCCCATAATGGGATATTGGTGATGTGTTGTAGTTAGTTGTTGATATGATGATTGTGATTGTGATTGTGATTGTGATTGGTTTCTATGGCTCTCGAGATGCGTTCTCGGCCGAGTGGGGTCACTTGCGGGAGTGACTTCACGCCCTAGTTTCGCCCTTCGTGGAACCCGCCACGAAAGGGGATGTGCACATTAATGGGACAGGGTTATCGCTCGTATGATGAGCGGGGCTTAGGTGGGAACGGCCGCGGTCCCCCAACGCGTGGTCCACCAAGAGACGATCGAGATTGAGATGATGGGGATTGGTTGGTGGTGTGCGTGTGTGTGTGATTCATTGCCCTGTTTGTCTTATTATTGATATATATATATAAGTTGTGTGATTAGTACGACCCCGTTTAAATGTTTTAAAAACTCGTGGTGATCCATTCGGGGTGGTGAGCGATTTTAGCAGGGTATATCTTGGATACGCGTGGGATCTAGCAGGGGATGGAGTCATCACTTATCGTAGTCTTTAGTCTTCCGCCGTGTTTATTAGAAAGTTCCTTTCGGTTGGTTTATAGTTTGAGGACAACAGTACTTTGCTTACATTGGTTTTGTAATGTAATCACTTAAACTTATTTAATAAAGTATGTTTCTTCATTGTCTTATGATTATCATGCCTCGGGTAACCGAGATGGTGACATCCTCATACCCGAGTGGTCCTGGTAAGGCACTTGGAGTATGGGGTGTTACAAATGGTATCGAGAGACGATCCCGAAACCTCGTAACCAATGAATCTAATGAATCTAGGGAGTCAATTAAAATGAACCCGGGTAAAGGTTGTAGGAGCTAATGCAAAGACTTGGGAGACGTCCTAAAGTCGCGAACTCGCCCTACAATTTTGAACCTGTCACCATGGGATATGTGTCGGGATCGTTATGTGCTTATTGTGTCTTTGTGTGTATTTATGTAGTAGTATGTTGTATGAATTGATGGATGAAAGATGATAATGACGTGAATTGTATGTTGGTTGATTGTAAAGCATGAAATTATAATTATTGATACATGTAATTTGACATGTTATAATTACGCAAGGAAAAGTGTTTTGTCTATATATATATATAAAGCGATGTGTAAGTATACATGTTGTTGTTGTCGTGTTGAGTAAAAGTACGAAGGTTAGGAGTATGAATTGAACATGTCTTTGGGTGAATATGTTGAACGTATATGGTGGATAAATATGTGGTATGATGGATGAATTAGTGGAAAAGATGAATCATCGTGGTAGTAACATTTGAATAGGGGACTTGATCTCATGTATTTGTGATTTTGTTTACGAAAAGTGATAGAATAAAAACATGTGGGAAGTCATAATTGGCAAGTTAGATAAGCTAAGTGCATGATGAATGTTGTTGTTTGGCTTTTGAAAATAGTAACAGATGATTATGAATACTGGTTTTATGAGGTTTGGGTTGTTTTCGTTTAACTTGGTTGTTGTTTAAGTTGTTTGGAAGTAAAAATCAAATAATTATGTCGTCTGATTACAGCAAAGTTGTCTTTAAACTGTTATAACTTGAGATGCGTAAATGATTTTAATGTGATTCCAATTGGAGGTGATTGCTTGTTCTTTTACGATTCTAACGATAGGTCACACGTCCGAAACGACCAAGAAATGAGTGAGTTATGACTGTTTTACGAAAAACTGACAAATCTTGAGAATTGGGGTACTCGATCGAGTATCCTTGGTACTCGATCGAGTAAGGGGCACTCGATCGAGTACCTTAGCTACTCGATCGAGTAGCCCTGGTAATTTGTTTTACGTGCTTCTGATCTTCACCTACTCGATCGAGTAAGTCCCTTACTCGATCGAGTGGCCTGTACTCGATCTAGTGACCTCTATTTTGGGTCATATGTTTATCTTTTGACTTCGTTGCATATTATGTTTAATTCAAAGGCGTTATTTTGCTTCTTTATGCATTGTTTTACATGTATGTTGGTCTTGACGCGTAAGTTACCCAATTTTGTGGTGTAAAGAGTGGCACCTATGATGAGTATGAGTTCGGTGGGGAGGACATGATTTATATGTGTTGGGATTAGTAAGACTTAATTGAGGCATAGAGCATGTTGTGTGAGACGAGATGAGTGTCATGATTGTATGTTGAGTAATGAAAATGTAAGTGAATGTGGGCAAGGCATGATGTAAGTTTAAGGAACGTGAGAATGAAAAGATTGAAAGAAAGGATGTGGATAGTAGCAACCTGAGATGTATAATAAATTATGGAGGGAGATGGCTAGAAATAGTGTTGAGTAAGAACATATGTAATGAAAGGTCGTTTGGAAATAGTGGAATATAGCGAACTTAATGAGACATGTCGCGACGTGGATTTGCAGATAGTGACTGAGTTTGGAAATTTGTGTTATCGAGAGACGAAACTACTGTGTGATTTCCTTGGGTAATTAACGGTATTAAATGAATTATGATTTCTAGAGATGTAAAAAGGGGAGATGCAATTGTTTGAACATTAAACGTTGATTCTATGGATAGATTAGTGGCAAGTGTGAGTGATAGCATAATAAGAGAAGATCCATGGTAAGAAAGAGTGGGATGATGTCGGTAGAAAATAATGGAATTTGAGTTTTGGAGCAACGAAAGGGTAACTGGATTTCTAAAGAGTTAGCTAGAAGGAATAAGGAGTTGAACTATTAATTGGTATTATTGAGTGTAAAGAGAAAAGAAGGATAAAAGTAAGTTTCGGAAAATATTCACCTGGAGTTATGTGATATAAAGGTAAGGAATCATCGAAATGTGTGATATTATCATGAGGATGTTAGTTAATGGTTATATGGGAGCTTCAAGACAACATGTTTAATAATGAGTTTCGAGAAATTAAGGAAAGTAAGAAGTTAGTAGAATATCGGCATGATATGAGATTTTGGTGGAAAAATGGATGATGATTCAATTAAGGAAAATATTGGGAAGAATGTTGAGGTAATTTTGTTCATGGATTCGATGTTCGTTGTTTGGGATGTTAACAAAAGATAGAAAAGAAATCATGATGTTTAGAGATGAGTGAAGAGGTTTGATGTCCTGGACAAAGTGGTAGTGTTATGGTCTTTGACTAGTGGTTAAGGTTAAGGGTATATTAGAAAAGTGACAATTCTAAAGAGGCTGATTTTGTAAAGACTGAATTGATAAAAGTATGGTTGTCAGGAAGTATAAGACATAGTCTTAGGAGGTGGTTTCTCATAATGAGTGTTAGCTTTGTATGGTTATGTATGGCGAAGGTGCTTGGTGATGCGAATGGAAGAATGTGATGAGGGGCATGCGAGTTAAGCTCGGACAACAGGTAACCTTTGTTGAGTGGTAACTTACGTGGTCAGGATTGACTAGTTGGTTGTGATTACGGGTCTATGATATGTGTAAATGTTTGTGTGAGGTTCTGACCTCACAAGAAGTGGTATGGTGTGATAATTATAAAGTTTTTTTATGAATGTTCTGTAATATATATGTTGGACACGGTAGTTTAATTGAATGATATCCAAAAAGGTAATAATTTGATTAATTTGACATGGCTAGTTATAATTTTATGTGTATTAATAACACATGTGTATTCCGTGAAATGGTAGAGATGATGTTCATGAGATGCTTATCTGTTTAATTCATATAATATGTTGCGTTGTGATTGAGTAAAGTGGATTTGAGTAAGTTTTTTTGTCCAAAAGGTTATTTCCGAATCGTATTTATGGAATTGTATGTAGTTGTGATGTCTATCGATGTGGTTGTGGTGCCTCCGGTGGTGATCCGGGCACGGTATTTAGTATTGTGATGCGGGTATTTTCGCATTGTGGTGTGGCTGTTGGTGGCGGTGTTGTGATGCCGTCACCAGTTGTGGTGGAGTAGGCGGGATGATTATGATACGAGTTTTCGAAAGTGCATACCATTATACATAGATCGTTGTTTTGTTTCTTTGTTGTTCTTTGTGAGTTTTGGTTGAACATGTAGACAGTTGTCTTGCTTATTGATGTTTTCTTTACCAAGTTAAGTTAAGAATGAGGTAGAGTATGATATGAAATAGAGTTGAATATGTTTTCGTTGTTGTCATGGTATAGTGATGTTCTATTGATGGGACACGGTTGTGGGAGGTTGTTACTGATAATTTTGATCTTGTTCTAGATAAGGCTTTAGTAGACATGGTAATGGAAAATGATTCGTGGAACATGTGTTGTAATGATCTGAAAGCGGCAGGTAGTTCATAATCTTTTGTTGGGACAGTGAGTGTAGGGTGTTGGGGGAATTAGTGTCATATTAAGTTATGTATGAGTTTTGCGGTAATGAAGGAAAGAACTTGAGGATCTAGTGTGAGTATAAGTAACGAGTGTGGATCGGGAGTTATGCTTCTGGAAGATAAGTGCTTTACATAGCGAGGTATGTTGGTTTGCGATGATAATGGATAGTTAGTATGGTGATTTTGCTACGAGCCTTATGGTATAGGTTAGGGGTGTGCAGATTGATTTGAAGTATGAGAACTGTTGAAGTAAGAGAGCCTTGAGAAATAGGAGTGATTATGGAAATGAGGTTATAGGCAGTTATCTTTGACATATGGTGGTGATGAGGATAATGAGATAATATAGCTAAGGGTTTAGTATTAGTGAGTTACGAGGACGTAACATTTGTCTTAAGAGGAGTAGGATGCAATAAAAGAGAGTTTCATGGTGGTGCATGCGGTAATATAATTGGAAGTAGAGTGTTAGCGTAGCGTAAAGGAGGGATTTGTTTTGTGGACAATACTTATAAAAGGCCATGGCCGTGCTTGTAGTAGTGTGATGCTTGAGTGTGGGAATATTTTATATAGTGTTGACATTGAAGGATGATGTTATGAGTCCGAGTAAACTTCGAGGACGAAGTTCCTTTTAAGGGTGGTAGAATGTAACATTCCGTTTGATGTCTAGGAGTGTCTTGATTTTGGATTTGATAGTGGATGATATTATGGAGCTAGCAGTGTTAGTGGATGGTGGTTGGTTATGTATGAAGTTGGTGTCGTGAGAGATATATATGTGGTGGATACGATATCGTGAGTCATGTTAAGGAAGTAAACATAGTTGGTGGAGTGGGTGTTAAGAGTTCATGTTTTATGTTTGGTCGAGTTGTTGAGTTCTTAGTTATGTTGTTGTGTCTGGGTCGAGTTAGTATGGTTGCTTTTAGAGTATGGGTTGAACTTCGGGGACGAAGTTCTTTTTAAGGAGGGAAGACTGTAATACTCCGTATTTATAAGTCTTGGGGTACTCTATCGAGTAGGCATTACTCTGTCGAGTAAGGGTAAGTTGCGTTTTAGAAAAGTTTCTGACCTGTAAGGGGGTACTCTATCAAGTAGCCTTAGGTACTCGATAGAGTTAGGGGGTACTCTATCAAGTAGCCTTAGGTACTCGATAGAGTAAGGGGGTACTCTATCAAGTAGCCTTAGGCACTCGATCGAGTAAGGGGGTACTCGATCGAGTACCTTGGGTACTCGATCGAGTGTCCGGTTTTACGGGGAGTTTTTCTCGGGTTTTGTTAATTACGCGATTAAGGTATTTAAACATATTCGTCATTGTTTTAAATCACTTTTGCAAAACCTAAAACCCCGTTTAAGAGAGAAAGCGATCGATTCATCTTCCTAATCGCATTCTTGACAATTCCGGAGTTCGAGACGGTCGATTCGTATTGTAGTTCGTGTCGTTGGATTCCTTGCGTCGAGGGTAAGCTTTTAATATAATTTCTATAATGTTTCGTTAAGATTGGTTAAACCCTAATTTAGGAATTGGGGGTTTTGGTGTGTAGTTTATGATGTGTAGTCTTTATGTGTTTGTATGATAGGAGGAGAATTCGTAGAGGAGCCGTTTTGATACAAACGTAGATACCGTCTGCGTGTTGTGCTTTCAGTAGGACTCCTACTCAAAGATTAGTCCCATAATGGGATATTGATGATGTCTTTGTAGTTAGTTGTTGATATGATGATTGTGATTGTGATTGTGATTGTGATTGGTTTCTATGGCTCTCGAGATGCGTTCTCGGTGAGTGGGGTCACTTGCGGGAGTGACTTCACGCCCTAGTTTCGCCCTTCGTGGAACCCGCCACGAAAGGGGATGTGCACATTAATGGGACAGGGTTATCGCTCGTATGATGAGCGGGGCTTAGGTGGGAACGGCATGCGGTCCCCCACGGCGTGGTCCGATCCAAGAGACAAAATATTGAGATGATGGGGATTGGTTGGTGGTGTGCGTGTGTGTGTGACATTCAAATTGTCTGTTTGTCTTATTATTGATATATATATATAAGTTGTGTGATTAGTATCTTGACCCCGTTTAAATGTTTTAAAAATCAGGTGATCCATTCGGGGTGGTGAGCGATTGATTGTTAGCGGTATATCTTGGATACGCGTGGGATCTAGCTGGGGATGGAGTCATCACATATTAGAGTCTTTAGTCTTCCACTGTGTTTATTAGAACAGTTCCTTTCGGTTGGTTTATAGTTTGAGGACAATTTGTACTTTGCTTACAGTTGGTTTTGTAATGTAATCACTTAAACTTATTTAATAAAGTATGTTTCTTCATTGTCTTATGATTATCATGCCTCGGGTAACCGAGATGGTGACATCCTCATACCTGAGTGGTCCTGGTAAGGCACTTGGAGTATGGGGGTGTTACATTGGGCTCGATCGAGTGGGCTGGACTCGATCGAGTGGGGTATATGACGTTTTTGGGTAGTCGCTGCTGTTTTTGGGCACTCGATCGAGTAAGTCGGGAACTCGATCGAGTGAGGGCTACTCGATCGAGTAAGTATAGGGCTCGATCGAGTGGGTTATGTGATACATTTTGGTCAGGTTGTGGAGTTGAGGTACTCGATCGAGTAAGTGGGCAACTCGATCGAGTGGGTTGAGTTGCTCTGTCGAGTGTGGTCTGCACAGGTTATATACGCGTTGAGTCGTGGCATGTGTGTTTATGTTTACCTCTTTTCTTATATAGTTCAAAGATGCCGCCAAAGAGATCCACTTTGTTTGCTAGGATTGAGTTGATCAGTGTAGATGAAGTTGCCAAGATGCTTGAGCATCAAGAGGCGCTTACTGAGGCCTTAAAGAAGTTTGGGAAGGAAAAAGAGGATGGGGTAGACTTCACTAAGCTGAGCACTACAATAGCCCGTTTCAACCCAAAGGAATATATGGGTACCGGAGCGCTAATTTTGCTCGACAATTGGCATAGGGAGATGGAGAATATCTTGAATGTGGTTCACTGTCCCAAGGAATTCAAAGTGGAAAAAGCTGCGTTCTACTTGAGAGATGCTGTAGGTGAGTGGTGGGATAAGGTAAGGGAGAGTTCCCTAGATCTGTATGTGAGGCAGGGGAAGTCAGCTATACCGTGGAGCGAATTTAAGAGAGCCATGCGCCGAGAGTTTGTGCCTGAGCATGTTCGTAGTAAGCTGAGGGAGGAGTTTGATGATTTCAAGATGACTCCGGATATGACGGTGGCTGAGTACTATCATAAGTTTAACGAGAAGTCTAGGTATGGAGAGGATATGGAGTTGAATCAGGAGAACTTAGCACTGAGGTTTGAGAAGGGCTTGACCTACAAGATAATGAAGAAGCTACTGATTGGGGTCCTTAAAGATGTTAAGGAAGTGTATGAGCGAGCAGGGAGAGCTGAGAGATTGGTCAAAATGGCCAAGGAGAACAGGGAGAGGGGTCCTGAGAAGAGGAAGGCTGAGAGTGAGGGTGGTGGTCAGTCCAGTTACAAGAGGGGCAACCATAACCAAGCAATGGCTTACTCATCGGGATCGGGGTTTAGTAGTGGAGCTTCCTATGGGCGTGGCCGTGGTGGTGGTAGTAACAGTTGGGGTATATCTTGCTACAACTGTGGCGGTATGGGCCACAAGAGACATTAGTGTAATAGTGCTGTGGGAAGGGGTTTTTAGAGGCCATCACATGGGAGTTTCTTATAGAGTCCGATCTCAGAGTTATGCCAGGAACAGGCTGGCTGGGTCATGGCACAATCAAGAAGGTCAGAATAACAACAACGGTGGATCTAATCGGAAAGGCGGTAACTCTTAGCAGAAACCGGCAGCTAACAACAACTAGGGGTCGGCTGCAAAGCCATCTACTTCTGCTAGTACAGTCCAGGGAGGTGGACAAATGACCAGTGGCAAGTTATTCATGATGGACAAGAAAGCTGCTGAGGATGATGCTCACGTGATCACGGGTACCTTTCGTCTTAATGGTGTTTTTACCTTTGTTTTTTTTGATTCGGGGCCGTCACACTCTTTTGTATCGTCGAGTCATGCTAGGCTTTTGGGTTTGAGAGAGTTTAAGTCAGTGTCTTGTGGAAGGTTGTATAGAGGTGTATCTATGATAGTTGGGCAAGTTAACCTTCCAGTGGATTTGTTAGAGTTTCCTATGGATGGTTTTAAGATGATAGTTGGTATGGATTGGCTGGGTAAGTACAAGGCTAGAATAGATTATCACCAAAAGAGAGTCTCTTTGAGAGGTCCTACGGGAGTTGGTGTGTCTTATCGTGGGTTTGTTGTCAAACCCAAAGTCAAAGTGATTGCAGCGGTGACACTGAAGTCTTATCTGAGGAAGGGGTGTCCTTTGATTCTATGCCATGTGAGAGAACATAGTAAGGTGAGTTCGACAGCTGATCAGATACCAGTGGTGGGAGAGTTTCCAGATGTTTTTTCGGAGGAGATACCAGGTGTGCCACCAAAGAGGGATATAGATTTCAGTGTGGAGCTGAAACCAGGGACGGGACCAACTCTAAGGCTCCATACCGCATGGGTCCTGAGGAGTTGGAGGAGCTGAAGAAACAACTGGATGATATAATTGATAAGGGATACATTAGACCTAGTGTATCGCCGGTGGGAGCAACAATTCTGTTTGTCTCTAGCTTGAACTCACACTTAGACAACTTTGTATATAACTGATTGTCGTGCAGAGTTTGCAACACTAACCTCAAATGCTCCTCATGCTCCTCCTTAGTCTTAGAATAGACTAAGATATCATCTATAAACACCACCACGAACTGATCCAAAAACTGACTGAAGACCCGGTTCATCAAATCCATAAACACTGGCGGCGCATTAGATAACCCAAACGGCATCACCACATACTCATAGTGATCATACCTCGATCGAAAAGCTGTCTTTGGTATGTCTTCATCTCGAATACTTGTTCTTCACTGTAACACTATTCTGCTCCCTGTAGTCGATATACAACCTCAAGCTCCTATCTTTCTTCTTCACAAACAGAATTGGTGCTCCCCACGGCGATACATTAGGTCTAATGTATCCCATTTCTATCAAATCATCCAGTTGCTTCTTCAACTCCCCGAACTCCATAGGACCCATACGGTACGGGGCCTTAGAGATTGTTCTCCTCCCTGGTTTCAACTCCACACTGAAATCTATATCCCTCTTCGTTGGCAAACCCGGTATCTCTTCCGGAAAAAAATCTGGAAACTCTCCCACTACTGGTATCTCATCTACTGTCGGCTCAACCATACTATGATCTTTCACATGGCATAGAATCAAAGGACATCCCTTCCTCATGTAAGACTTCAAGGTCACCACTGCAATCACTTTGACTTTGGGTTTGATAACAAACCCACGATAAGACACACTAACTCCCTTAGGACCTCTCAAAGGGACTTTCTTTTGGTGACAATCTATTGTAGCCTTGTACTTACCAAACTAATCCATACCAAGTATCATCTCAAAACCATTCATAGGAAATTCTAACAAATCCACTGGAAGATCAACCATTGAACCTGCCCAACTATCATAGATAAACCCTTATACAACCTCCCAAATGACACTGACTCATCCGACGGTAAAAAAAACCTCATCTTTTACAGACTCAAACTCTCTCAAACCCAAAAGCTTAGCATAACCCGACTATACAAAAGAATGTGACGCCCCCGAATCAAACAAAACAAAGGTAGAAACTGTAACACTCCCATACACCAAAGCGCCTTACCAAGACCACCTAATGCATGGAAGTGCTACCATCTCGGTTACCCGAGGCAATGTATATGAAATAGACCATAAAGAAATGTACTTAATTAAGTAAAAGACTATAAGTGATTACAATTCCAAAACCAAACTGTCAAATGAATAAAAATTTTCAAAAACCAAATCAACTGAAAAGAAATCTAAGTTCATGACACAGTGGAAGACTCTAGTGACACGTGATGACTCCATCCCATCTATCCCTCATGAAAGCCATCTCATACCTACTCAATAACTGCTCACCATCCTCGAATGGATCACCACAGTTTTCAAAACGTTTAAATGGAGTCAGTTACTGATTACATAAAACAAGATACAAAAGATACAATTCACAAAACTCCCAACTCCATTATATCTCCACACACCTGACTACACACTAAAGTGTGTAGTCCTGCCAGAATACCCATCGCAACAAATATTCCATGCCACTAGTGGGGGACCGCTGCTGTACCCACCAAATCCCCGCTCATCTATTCCGAGTGCAAACCCAAGTTCCTTAATGTGCCATCCCCTCCTGTGGAGGGTTCCACAAAGGCGAATCAAAGGCGTGAAGCCACTCCCGCAAGTGACTCCACTCAGCCAAGGACACGCCTCGCGAACCACAGACAAACACAACCAACCACATTATACAATAACAATTACCAATATGATAAAATCAACAACAGTAAACAACCAACAACAATTCACCAACCAAACTATGTAATCAATAACCGAGTAGGGAAACCCTACCTGGAATAAACAAATCACCAGATCGTCACAAATCAGCTATTCAAAACAGCTCCTCTACTAAGCCACCTCCTATAATCACATAACCATACAATCACTATCTAATACACATCATACTCCCAAAATCCCCCAAAATACCCAATTACGGCTTTAAGCAAAATAAACGAAAAGGCATAAAAACTATACAAGGATCTTACTCACAATACGACGAACTCAACGGCGTAAAGAACACGACGATCCCACAACTATATCCCTTAGGAATTGGTAGCAATGCGAAGAAGAGAGCAACATACTTTGTTTAGGTTTTGAGAGATTTTAGAAAAGATAAAAAGTGAAAAAGAAACTGACGGAAGAGTTAATATATCCTTCTCGCATTGCTAACAAAACCCGTCAAAAATAACCCATAGAACCGACTTACTCGATCGAGTAAGTCACTTACTCGATCGGGTGACCCTTACTCGATCGAGTGCCACACTTACTCGATCGAGTACCCATCATGTAATACCCCGTATTTTGTTATTAATAATTTACGTAATTTAATAATTAGTTAAAAGCATTTCTAATAATAATTACAAATAAAACGTTGGTTGAATAATAAATTAAGTAAAGCAAGTCGGGAATTGGGCTTAGCTAGTAATCGAGTATTGGACCACGTGCCATTAAGTAGTGGACCGAAGTGTAATAAATAGAGTAGGAGTGTGATCGGAATTTATATCGGGAATTTATAATATAATATGGAAATAATAAATATATAAAGATAATAATTATATTGATACTAATAATAAGTTCAGGCGATAATAAATTAGTAAAGATAAAATAAGGGAATTCTACTTATGGTAATAGTAATATATGTAATAATAATAATAATAATATAATAATATAATAATATAATATAATGATAATGATAATTATAGTAATTTCTATACTAATTGGAATAGGTAAATTAAGATAGTTTCCTAATCGACCTCGTATTCTCTAAATCTTACACTATAAATACCACCTTAAATCTGAGAAATAAATCACAAATTAAAAGAAGGAGCTTTAGGAGACGGAAGAAGAAGGAATTAACATAAACTAATTAATCAACTCAAGGTAATTATTCATCTTAAATCGGTTTATATTCTTTTGATGCAAGCATCTTTAGATCGATAGTATGACTTATATAGACCACCATAGGACTCGCGAATTGGACCTATATCGACATTGGACTGCCAAGTTTCTAACCTGACCATTGTTGACCGTCATTGACCGTGGTAGGGTGGTGTTTATGGCGGCTAAAGGTGGATGGTCAGGGGGTTATACGGGTTTGGTTGTGGGTGATTGGAATGGGTAATTGAACCCTTAATTGACCTCGTCTTGACCTGGGTATGGAGGGGTTGTGACGGGGGAAGGTGGTCGGTCCTTTTGGTGGTTGTGGTATGGTGGCAGGTGGCGGTTTGTGCGGGTGGTTGCCGGAAATCGCAAAGAACAGGGGAGGACAAGCACTACAACAAATTGTCACTTGCGCCACGAATTATGCCACGGGAATTTATAATTCGTGGCTAAATTCTGTTTAGCCACGGGAAAAACTTATTTTTCATTTTGGAAAAAAAATTATGCCACGGGATAACTTTTCCCGTGACAAAAAGTCACTTGCGCCACAAATTAGGCTACACCCGTGGCAAATATTCATTTTAGCCACGAGCTATGTCACACCTGTGGCGAAATTTTATTTAACCACGAAATGTTCCGTGGCAAATATTTTTTTAGCCACGAACTAACAAACACCCGTGACGAGTATCTTTTCCGACTTAAATTAAAATATTTTCATGTTGAGGTAAACCTAAAAATTATCTGCTTAAAAAAAAATAAAAAATTTTGAATGAAATTTAATCAAATATAAATAATATGAAATAACATTTAATTATAAAATTTTGGAAGCACTTTGATTAATTTAATTAATATTTTTTATTATTTTATTTACTTTAATAAGAAATTTTAAAATTTTATAAACTTAAATATGTAAGCAAGAAAAGTTTATCGTCTAAGATTTTTGATTTTTTCACGAATCACAATTATGTTTTGTAGGTTTTTCAAAACATTGATAATTTAAGAAATTTGTTTTAATATATTATTTCGTTTATTTTATTTTTTAATTAAAACTTTATAATAATCTTGAATAACAATCTTAAATGACCGAATCACATTTAAAGACATCGCATATCAAATTAGATATATAAGGTATTTACCATATATCTTAGAGAAATCTAAAATTAATATATTGTGAAACCGTTTCATTTAAAATTAGATTTACAACTTTATTTGTAAGATATTAATAGAAAGATTTAAATCTGATATAAAATGTAATTTGTTAAGAAAAAAACTTTGGGAAAATGTTTTTAGGAGTGAAATAGAAACAACAATTAGATTACAAAATTGATTAAATAAAATAGGGTTATTTCATAACAATAATCCATCATATTAGTGGTCTGCAATAATCACTCTATCCTATCAATAATCTCAATTAAATCCAACCTAAACACCATACCTTCTAATAACGAACTAGTTGATATTTTGTGATGTTAAGAAACGATCTCCCACAAATCTAATAAGTGCGCTAAGAAATGAAACTAAAAAACGATCTCCCACAAATCAATTAAGAAAAAAACATAGTGGAATAATTATCAATATAAAAATTCAATATGGAGAATTTTTTTCATTGAAAATGACAGCATCACATGAAAAATATAGAAATTATAACAATTTAAAGTCACATGTGCAAATAATGTGAAAATTTTGAGAAAAGAAACGGTAAATCATAGTAACAAAGAGAAACTAGTTTAGGAAAATAAACGATTATGTTGTACGACAGTCTTTTTCGTGTTTTTTTGGGTAAAAAGTGACTACTTTTTGGTTAATAGGGACCACTTTGAGGAAAAATCATTAGTTATAAAAAAAGTGGTCATTCTTTTACAAAAAAAAATGGTCACATTTTTCATATCGCAGGTACGACGGTCATAATATAGAATTTGCATAGAAAAATATACGAAAAAATGAGTACAAGAGAAATGAAAATAAGAATGTCGATAAACTAAAGAAATAAAAAATGTTAGGAAAACAATATTAAGTTTACTTTTTGGAGAAAATGGTTTCTGCTGACTTCAACAAAAAAATGACGTCAAAATCATTAGTTAGGAGGTTAGCATCGAAAATTTGATTGTTCTGGCCAAAATAATGTTTTTCCCGCAAAAAATTGTAAATCATGTAAATTTTTTGTAATTAAACGGTACTAAATGTATATTTTGAAAGAAATAAAATATAATTAAAAAGATTCAAAGTGCTAATTATATCCAACAAAGTTAACTTTCAATTTCGGTAGCACATCAAAAGAACTCTACAGTTAAGCGTGCTCAAGTGAGAGTAGTGTTGGGATGCGTGACCTCCTGGGAAGCCTCTCCGATGCCGCGGATGCATGACTGGTGAAACCAAATAGCGTTCAAATTAATCGAGTTAACTAGTGAAACAAGTACCTAGATTGTCAAGGTTCCAAATATGATAAAATATCCATTGTGAAAAAAAAAATTATTTTACGTTTTGTTTATTTAATTTTCATATATATTGTTTGCCACGGGAACTATTTTTTGGCCACAAATTTTGGCCACGGGAGTTTTTAGCCACGAGAGACTCCGTGGCTAAAAATTCAATAATAGCCACGTTCTTGTTTTTCCCGTGGCTATCTCTTAGCCACGGCCACTTGCGTCACGGAAGGTGTTCTCGTGGCAAAATGATTTAGCCACGGAAATTTAGCACTTGCGCTACGTATTTAGCCGTGGCCCAAGTGCTCATTTGTAGTAGTGAAGGGTTTTGACGCAGCTGTTTTAAGACGAGCATCGTGGCCGCGTTTTTGACCGTGAGTGAGGTTAGAGGGTAGCTTTGGAATCGTCGTGGACTAGGGGTGAGAATGGTGGTGGCTGGAGGTGGTGAGGTTGGGTGTGGTTGTCGGGGTAGGGCTGTTTTGGGACACGGGTTGAAGGGGTTGCGGTTGGTGTCGTGTGATAGGGCGTGGGTTTGTGGGTTGGTGGTGGTGGTTTAGCTGGTGGTTAAGGGCGAGTTGGATGCGTGGGGTTGCAGGCTAGGGGTTTCGAGGCTGGGTGGTGGCTGCGGTGGTTGTGGTGTCGGGAATGGTGGGTTTTTGTGAGGGGTGTTGAATCGTGTATTGAGTGTGTTGGGGAGTGGTTTGTAATCGGGTTTTTATTAGTTAATTCGGGTGACTCGGGTTTTAGTAATCGGGTTTTCAATATCATAAACTTTAATAAATATAATAAATAAAATAATTAGTTTAATTAATATATTAGAAGGAATAAATAAATAAATATATGAATTATAATATTTTGATTAGGTGACGGTTGTGAATAATTATAATCGGATCGGATTTGCTTTATTTATTTGGATTGCTTGAGCTGCTTAATTGGAATCGCTTGCCAGGTAGGGATAATCCTACTCAACTCGACTTTTAATTATCTATGTTTGGCATGGTGGATTACTTACGTTAAAGTGAATTGATCGTATGTGAATTGTGTTGGTTGATATTATCGTAATTGTTGGAAGGGAGAATTATGTTGCATATATTGATTGATCATATTGTAATTGTTCGGAGGGTGAATTATATTGATTGTGTTCGCTAATATTAATAGTATTGATGAGGTGATTTGAATTGCTATCGTTGGTTGGAATGTGATTATTGTGAAAAGCTGCGTGACAGTCAGTTGTACGTTGTTGAGGTAGTTTGTACACTAGGGTGAAGGTAATAGGTACGTTGTGAGGGAGGGGTACTATTATATATTTGTGGTACGTTGTTAAGGGAGGGGTACCAAAGTAATGTGAGCACGTTGTTAAGGGAGTTATGTTAAGTAAAGGAAAGGAGCACGTTGTCAGGGGGTTGTGCAATGAAAGTGAATTGTATTGGATTGATAATTGTATGTTCTTGTTATTTAGTTTTATTCCTACTCAACCTCGCGGTTGACTGTGTATTCGTGAACACCTGCGGTGAACCGTTTTATGGGGAGCAGATTTGACAGGTACCAAAGATTAGCTGACTTGGGAGCATGGGGATGAGAGCCAAACTTGGACCATAGTTGAAGTCTAGATCACATAGAATAATCATATCACTTTATTTATTTCCGCCGCGAATTGTATTGTATTTTATATTAAGTTAGTTAATTAAAATTGTAAAACTTATGTAATCATTAAAGTTTTTATTTAAAGTACTTTGGTGAGTTGGACTTTGTATCTACTACCTCGGGAAACCGAGATGGTAACAGTCCTATTTATTTAGGAATGTCTAGCCAAAGGCTCCCGAATAAATGGGGTGTTACAAAGTGGTATCAGAGCAAAACGATACTCAGGCCTAACCAATGAACAATAATGAACATAGGAAGTGTCTAAATAAAATGAACCCGAGTAGAAACTATTTGGAGCCCACTTATGGCTTGGGATGAGTTAGGGGCCCCTCACACCAAACTTCTGGCCCTTTCAGTTTTGAACCGGTTCCCTTGAGAGATATTACAGGGTGGGGTAAGTTAAAATGAATATTGTTTATTTTGTCGTAGGAGTTTGGTTGCTTTGTTTGAATATTGTTTTCATTGATGACTGAGTTTACGGGACGTAACTTTAATTTTTAAGGGGAGTGGAATGGATGAAATGAGGAGTTGATGTTGAATTGTTTTGATCATGAGCATGATAACAATTATAAATTGATATTGACTTTGTGGTTGGACGTTGTGTGATATTAGAATCATGTCTAGTGATATGCGGTTGTGTGAATCCCAAAGTCATGTTATTTAAAATATATTATGAAATGATTAAGCTTGTGATATGATTGCTTAGAGTAGATAGTAGTCGTGTGTGAAAGTTTATTGACCAAGTTGTGTTGATATAAGGGTAGGAGGGTGTTAATGAAAGCTTGTTACCTAGTAAAAAGGGACCTAGAGCTGAATCTTATTCCGTCAGATTTTATCCCTATTTGATTTAGTTGTCATTTGACCCTCGTTCATCATAAAAGGTTGACATTTTTATAAGAGATAACCCAGTGAGTTAGCTTACCAAAGCCGTTGGTCTCATGTTTAAAAGTTTTATGGTTTGGGAGAAATATATAATTTAGTGAACAATGGTCGGAATATTCCTGTACAGTTATGTTTTCGACAAATAATTTTGTAAAATTTGTCATTTAATACTTACTTAATATTTCTACATAATTCCAACTCTACTGTTTAAAAGGTTCAAATATGTTTCCATATTGATAAGTCACGTTGCAAGTTAAATTTTTGACAATTAATTGTAATTTTTACAAGTTGACCAAAGTTTTTGACAAATTGCTGATCAATTTTTGTTTCGACCCACTGAATTGTAAAAATCTTTATAAAATAATTATTCGAGATTTGGGCTTAATTATTTTTCTCATGATTTGAAAACTCTTTATATTTTCTGGAAAGTATAAAAACTAAATGTAGAATGTAACGGTTATTTAATGGTGATTTTTGAAATTTACAGCTTGACTTTGATTTCCGAAAACGCGAGTTTTACCAAAAGTTTAATATAAATGTTTTATCAGTTCTTAACCTATGATAGTTGGTAAGTGGGAGTGATAGGAGGACCTAGGGAGGGGTAATAAAGGATATAATTAACCACACCTTAACTTTGTAAGTATAGAATATTTAAAATGTTAAGCCTTCTTTCATCGAGTAGAAAACTTATGTTGTCTTGTTGTATTTTTTTATAGAACCATGCCTCCAAAGAAATCTACACCTACACCCTCTACCATGTACCAAGAGGAGATTGACCGTTTGATATCCATGAATGAGGCTTTGACTGCGGCACTGAAAGCTAAGAGGTCGGTTCAGGATCCAGCAAATATGAGTGCTAGTATCGTGAGGCGCAACCCGACGAAATATGAAGGATTAGGAGAACCATCTTTACTAGGAGATTGTCATAGAGAGTTTGACAACCTTTTTGAGTTGCTAGGACGTCCTGCGGAGTTGCAAGTAGATCAAGCTGCTTACTATTTGAGAGGAAAAGCGAGTTTGTGGTGGAATCGTAGTAAGGAAGTCTTAAGGGAAGCTTGGAGGGAGAGTGATGAACCTTTTATCACTTGGAAAGGTTTTAAGGAGACTATGAGGGCTGTGTTTGTACCAGAACATATTAGGAGTAAGATGAGAGCTGAGTTTGATTCTTTCAAGATGACTGAAGAGATGACAGTATAGAGTTATCACAATAGGTTTATGGAGTTAGCGGAATATGTGTCCGATTTGAACTTCAGTGAGGAGATGTTAGCATTAAGGTTTGAGAAGGGGTTGACTACAACCATTAAGAAGAGGTTTGCAGCTGGTCAGCCAAGTAATATGGAGGATGTTTATCAGAGAGTTGGGCACGCAGAAAGGATTGCAGATATGTTACAGGAAGAGAAGAAGGTGAAGGGGGAAAAGAGGAAGAGTGAGACACCAAGTGAGGGAGCTGTGGGTAGTAAGAAGCAAAACTATACTCAACCTAAACAATTTTATGTTGGCGGACCTAGTTATGGGAGTGGAGTGAGCTTGGGTGGTAGTAGTTGGAGTCATCATTCTGGTGCAGCCTTCGGATGGAGATGTTACAATTGCAACAAGTTAGGTCAACGAGCTTTTGAGTGTAGGAGGGCACCCAGGAGTGATAATAAAAGGGGTAATCAAGGGGGCTATCGAACTCCAGGACCAAGTGTTGGGAGCAATAGGTATCCGGGACAATGGAGTACCCATAGGAGCTACAACAATAGATAGGGCAATGGGGGTAATCAGAGCAACGGTGGAAAGACATTTGGCACAAACCCGATCTTGAGACTGTGGAAAATGGGGAGAAGGGTAACTAGTTAGTGAGATGATTAGACTCTTACCATTTATATAAATATTTTAATTGTTAGTAGTTTAATAAAGTAGTTCAGAAACTTCGGGACGAAGTTTATTTTTAGGGGGGTAGAATGTAATACCTCATATTTAAGTTTATTCTTACAATACATTCTTATGTTTTGGAAATTAGTTTTGTGATACATTCTAATAAGTATGATACGATTTTATAATAATTAAGTGAGTTTAATAATTAGTTTATTTTATAATTGATTATGTTGAATGATGCGTAGTATTGCGATAGTAGTTGTGGGCGAACTTCGGGACGAAGTTCATTTTAAGGGGGGAAGACTGTAATACCCCGTATTTTGTTATTAATAATTTACGTAATTTAATAATTAGTTAAAAGCATTTCTAATAATAATTACAAATAAAAAGTTGGTTGAATAATAAATTAAGTAAAGCAAGTCGGGAATTGGGCTTAGCTAGTAATCGAGTATTGGACCACGTGCCATTAAGTAGTGGACCGAAGTTTAATAAATAGAGTAGGAGTGTGATCGAGATTTATATCGGGAATTTATAATATAATATGGAAATAATAAATATATAAAGATAATAATTATATTGATACTAATAATAAGTTAAGGCGATAATAAATTAGTAAAGATAAAATAAGGGAATCCTACTTATGGTAATAGTAATATATGTAATAATAATAATAATATAATAATATAATATAATGATAATTATAACTATAGTAATTTCTATACTAATTGGAATAGGTAAATTAAGATAGTTTCCTAATCGACCTCGTATTCTCTAAATATTACACTATAAATATCATCTTAAATCTGAGAAATAAATCACAAATTAAAAGAAGCAGCTTTAGGAGACGGAAGAAGAAGGAATTAACATAAACTAATTAATCAACTCAAGGTAATTATTCATCTGAAATCGGTTTATATTCTTTTCATGCAAGCATCTTTAGATCGATAGTATGACTTATATAGACCACCATAGGACTCGCGAATAGGACCTATAGTGACATTGGACTGCCAAGTTTCTAACCTGACCATGGTTGACCATCATTGACCGTGGTAGGGTGGTGTTTATGGCGGCTAAAGGTGGCTGGTCAGGGGGTTATACGGGTTTGGTTGTGGGTGATTGGAATGGGTAATTGAACCCTTAATTGACCTCGTCTTGACCTGGGTATGGAGGGGTTGTGACGGGGGAAGGTGGTCGGTCCTTTTGGTGGTGGTGGTATGGTGGCAGGTGGCTGTTTGTGCGGGTGGTGGCCGGAAATCGCAAAGAACAGGGGAGGACAGAGGTTTTGACGCAGCTGTTTTAAGACGAGCATCGTGGCCGCATTTCTGACCGTGAGTGAGGTTAGAGGGTAGCTTTGGAATCGTCGTGGACTAGGGGTGAGAATGGTGGTGGCTGGAGGTGGTGAGCTTGGGTGTGGTTGTCGGGATTGGGCTGTTTTGGGACACGGGTTGAAGGGGTTGCGGTTGGTGTCGTGTGATAGGGCGTGGGTTTGTGGGTTGTTGGTGGTGGTTTAGCTGGTGGTTAAGGGTGAGTTGAATGCGTGGGGTTGCAGGCTAGGGGTTTCGAGGCTGGGTGGTGGCTGTGGTGGTTGTGGTGTCGGGAATGGTGAGTTTTTGTGAGGGGTGTTGAATCTTGTATTGAGTGTGTTGGGGAGTGGTTTGTAATTGGGTTTTTATTAGTTAATTCGGGTGACTCGGGTTTTAGTAATCGGGTTTTCAATATCATAAACTTTAATAAATATAATAAATGAAATAATTAGTTTAATTAATATATTAGAAGGAATAAATAAATAAATAATTGAATTATAATATTTTGATTAGGTGACGGTTGTGAAGAATTATAATCGGATCGGATTTGCTTTATTTATTTGGATTGCTAGAGCTGCTTAATTGGAATCGCTTGCCAGGTAGGGATAATCCTACTCAACTCGACTTTTAATTATCTATGTTTGGTATGGTGGATTACTTACGTTAAAGTGAATTGATCGTATGTGAATTGTGTTGGTTGATATTATCGTAATTGTTGGAAGGGAGAATTATATTGCATATATTGATTGATCATATTGTAATTGTTCGGAGGGTGAATTATATTGATTGTGTTGGCTAATATTAATAGTATTGATGAGGTGATTTGAATTGCTATCGTTGGTTGGAATGTGATTATTGTGAAAAGCTGCGTGACAGTCAGTTGTGCGTTGTTGAGGGAGTTTGTATACTGGGGTGATGGTAATATGTATGTTGTGAGGGAGGGGTACTATTACATATTTGCGGTACGTTGTTAAGGGAGGGGTACCAAAGTAATGTGAGCACGTTGTTAAGGGAGTTATGCTAAGTAAAGGAAAGGAGCACGTTGTCAGGAGGTTGTGCAATGAAAGTGAATTGAATTGGATTGATAATTGTATGTTCTTGTTGTTTAGTTTTATTCCTACTCAACCTCGCGGTTGACTGTGTATTCGTTAACACCTGTGGTGAACCGTTTTATGGGGAGCAGATTTGACAGGTACCAAAGATTAGCTGACTTGGGAGCATGGGGATGAGAGCCAAACTTGGACCATAGTTGAAGTCTATATCACATAGAATAATCATATCACTTTATTTATTTCCGCTGCGAGTTGTATTGTATTTTTTATTAAGTTAGTTGATTAAAATTGTAAAACTTATGTAATCATTAAAGTTTTTATTTAAAGTACTTTGGTGAGTTGGACTTTGTATCTACTACCTCGGAAAACCGAGATGGTAACAGTCCTATTTATTTGGGAATGTCTAGCCAAAGGCTCCCGAATAAATGGGGGTGTTACACATCAGCAGTACACTATTTTGAAATCCAAACTCACTTACTCAACAGAGTAAGCCCCACTCGATAGAGTACCTAAAAGCATAGAAAACTGTAGTATTACAGTCTTCCCTCCTTAAAAATGAACTTCGTCCCCGAAGCTCAAACCCATACTCAAAAACAATTGTACTTACTCAACCAAGACACGATAATGCAACCAAAAACTCAAAAAAACAACCCCAAACACAACTCAAAATGACTCAAAACAACTACCAACTGTGCAAAGACTAACATAAAGCCACACCAAAACTTTATGCGATCATCTCGTACCCCCTTAAAAGAAATATGGTTACGTCCCCGTAACCACACACACCTGATCAAAAAGAAATGGATACCGCTCCCTCATAGCCTCTTCCGCCTCTCAAGTCGCTTCCTCAACCTCATGATTAGACCATAGGTCCTTAAGCAACACTGTTTCCCCGGACCTAGTTTTCCAAACTTTGTGATCAAGAATCTATTTTGGCACCTCAAGATAAGACAAGGACTCATCCATCTCTATTTTCTCTACCTCTAGCACATGGGAGGGATCACTCACATACTTCGGTAACTGAGACACATGAAACACATTATGTACACGATCCAAAGCTGCTGGTAACACTAACCGGTAAGCAACCTCTCCCACACGATCCAAAATCTCATATGGTCCGATGAACTTCTGGCTTAGCTTCCCTTTCTTACCAAACCTCATAACTCCACGCATAGGAGATACTTTCAGAAGAACCTTGTCCCCAACCTGAAACTCTATGTCCCGGCAATGTAGGTCTGCATAACTCTTTTGTCGAGCCTGAGCCGCTTTTATCTTTTGTCGAATCACCTTTACCTGTTGTATCATCTTCTTTACCATCTGTGGTCCTAAAACCACTGCCTCAGCTCTATCATCCCAGCAAGTCAGACTCCTACACCTCCTGCCATACAAAGCCTCAAATGGTGCCATCCTAATACTCGTATGGTAGCTGTTGTTATAAGAAAACTCGACCAAATCCAACCTATCCTCCCAGCTACCACCAAACTCCTTCACACAAGCTCGTAGCATATCCTCCAAGGTCTTGATAGTTCTCTCTGTCTGCCCATCTGTTGCAGGATGAAAAGCAATACTCATCTTCAAGGTAGTTCTTATCATCCCCTGCAACTCTTGCAAAAACTGAGAAATAAACCTTGCCTCCCGATCTGACACAATGTCCTTAGGGACTCCATGTAACCTCACCACATGTTTCCTGTACCCATTGGCCAACTGAACCTTACTCCATGTATATTTCATATTAATAAAGTGAGCTAACTTAATCAAACGGTCAACTTAGGTACTTAGAGACTGAATCTTACCTTGTGGTCGTCGTTGCTCTCCCTTAACTCGCTGACACATCAAACATCGAGCCACGAACTCAGCTGTTTCCCTCTGCATCCTAGGCCACAAAAAAGTCTTCTTCAAATATTTATACAACTTGTCACCACCTGGATGTACTGAATACGGTGTGCAATGAGCCTCTGTCATGATTATCTTTTTCAACTCCTCATCACTAGGAACACACCATCTCCCATCAAACCGAATACTCCCATCTTTATGAATAGAGAACCGAGACACTGTCCCTTTCTCTACTCCAGCTCTCCACTCCTCAATCTTAGGATCAAGAGCCTGCTTCCTACGAATATCATCATAATGGCCTGGCTCCACTATCAAGTCCCCTCTAGTATCCCCTTTTTGTATCACATGTATCCCCATCTTCCCCACCTTATCTGTCAACCACATCAAAGATATAGTTGTGCATAGAGAATGCACACTGTTCCTACTCAATGCATCGGCAACCACGTTTGCTTTCCCTTCATGGTATATGATATCCATGTCATAGTTCCCTATCAGCTCCATCCACCTCCTCTGTCTCATGTTCAGCTCCTTTTGAGTAAATATATACTTGAGACTCTTGTGATCTGAAAACACTTTAATGGTCGCTCCATAAAGATAGTGCCTCCAAATCTTGAGAGCAAACACAACTGCACCAAACTTTAGATCATGCATGTGTCAGATAGTTCTCCTCATAAGGTTTCAATTGCCTAGAAGCATGGGCAATTACTTTCCCATTCTACATCAACACACATCCTAACCCATTCTTTGAGGCATCTGTATATACCTCAAAGTTCTCACACCCTTCAGGTAAAGCTAAGACTGGGGCTGTGGTAAAAGGCTCCTTTAATGTTTGGAATGCCATCTCACAACTTTCATCCCAACGAAACCTGTTCTGTTTCCTCATCAACGCTGTCATAGGTTTGGCGATCTTTGAAAAGTCCTTCACGAACCGACGATAGTACCCTGCTAAACCTAAGAAACTCCTGATCTCTGCCACATTCTTCGGTGCTTCCCACTTAGACACTGCCTCTATCTTTGTTGGATCCACAGCGACACCATCCTTGGAAGTCACATGCCCGAGAAAGGCAAATTCCTTGAGCCAGAACTCACACTTAGATAACTTTGCATACAACTGATTGTCAAGCAAAGTCTGTAACACCAACTTCAATTGCTCCTCATGCTCCTCCTTAGTCTTAGAATAGACTAAGATATTATCTATGAACACTACCACAAACTGATCTAAAAATTGGCCGAAGACCCGGTTCATTAAATCCATACACACTGCCGGTGCATTAGATAACCCAAACGGTATCACCACGTACTCATAGTGACTGTACCTCGATGTAAAAGTTGTCTTTGGTATGTCCTCATCCCGAATCCTCACCTGATGGTAACCTAATCTCAAATCAATCTTGGAAAAGACTCCTGCCCCACTCAACTGGTCAAACGGATCATCTATCCTTGGCAAAGGATACTTGTTCTTCACTGTAACCCTATTTAGCTCTCTGTAGTCAATGCACAAACTCAAACTCCTATTTCTAGGTCATGTACTTTCCAAAGAGGGTGTATCTGTGGATCCTACCAAGATAGAGGCGGTGTCTAAGTGGAAAGCACCAAAGAACGTGGCAGAGATCAGGAGTTTCTTGTGTTTGGCAGGGTACTATCGTCGGTTCGTGAAAGACTTTTCCAAGATCGCCAGACCTATGACAGCATTGATGAGGAAAGAGAACGAGTTTAGATGGTATGAAAGTTGTCAGACAGCGTTATAAACATTAAAGGAGCATTTGACCACAACTCCAGTCTTAGCTTTACCTGAAGGGTGTGAGAACTTTAAGGTGTATACAGATGCTTCAAAGAACAGGTTAGGTTGTGTGTTGATGCAGAATGGGAAAGTCAATGCCTATGCTTTTAGGCGATTGAAGCCTTATGAGGAGAACTATCCGACGCACGATCTAGGGTTGGGTGCAGTTATGTTTGCTCTCAAGATTTGGAGACACTATCTTTATGGGCCGACCTTTAAGGTGTTTTCTGATCACAAGAGTCAAAAGTACATCTTTACTCAAAAGGAGCTAAACATGAGACAGAGGAGGTGGATGGAGCCTATCGGGGACTATGACATGGATATCATATACCATGAAGGGAAAGCAAACGTGGTTGCTGATGCGTTGAGAAAGAAGAGTGTGCATTATCTATACACAGCTATGTCTTTGATGAGGTTGAGAGATGAGGTGGGAAAGATGGGGATACATGTGATTCAAAAAGGGGATGTTAGAGGAGACTTGACAGTGGAGCCGAATCTTTATAATGATATTCGCCGGAAGTAGGCTCTTGATTCTAAGATTCATGAGTGGAGAGCTGGAGTAGAAAAAGGGACAGTGTCTCGGTTCTCTATTCATTCGGATGGGAGTGTTCAATTTGATGGGAGATGGTGTGTGCAAAGGGATGAGGAGTTGAAAAATATAATCATGACAGAGGCTCATTGTACACCGTATTCAGTGCATCTAGGTGGTGACAAACTTTATAGAGATCTAAAGAAGACTTTCTGGTGGCCTGGGATGAAAAAGGAAACAGCTGAGTTCGTGGCTAGATGTTTGACATGTCAGAGGGTTAAGGGAGAGCTACGAAGACCGCAAGGTAAGATTCAGTCTCTCGAGGTACCTGAATAGAAATGGGAGTCTATCTCCATGGATTTTATAGTGGGTTTACCGAGGAGCCAACATGGTAATAACATGATATGGGTGATAGTTGACCGTTTGACTAATCCAGCTCACTTTATTCCAATGAAAGATACATGGAGTAAGGTGTAGTTGGTTAATGGCTAGAGGAAGCATGTAGTAAGATTACATGGGGTATTAAAGGACATTGTGTCAGATTGGGATACGAGGTTCGTTTCTCGATTTTGGCAAGAGTTGCAGAAGATGATGGGAACTACCTTGAAGATGAGTACTGCGTTTCATCCTGCAACAGATGGGCAGACAGAGAGAACTATCAAGACTTTGGAAGATATGTTGAGAGCTTGTGTGATGGAGTTTGGTGGTAGGTGGGAAGATAGGTTGGATTTGATCGAGTTTTCTTACAACAACAGCTACCATACGAGTATTGGGATGGCTCCGTTTGAGGCTTTGTATGGGAGGAGGTGTAGGAGTCCGATTTGCTGGGATGATAGAGCCGAGGCAGTGGTTTTAGGACCACACATGGTACAAGAGATGATAGAAAAAGTGAAAGTGTTTCGACAAAAGATGAAAGGGGCCCACGACCGACAAAAGAGCTATGCAAACTTACATCGTCGGGACTTTGAGTTTTAGGTTGGGGATAAGGTTCTTTTGAAAGTGTTACCAATGCGTGGGGTTATGTGGTTTAGTAAGAAAGGGAAGCTAAGCCAAAAGTTCATTGGACCGTATGAGATCTTAGATCGTGTGGGAGAGGTTGCTTATCGGTTAGCCTTACCACCAGCTTTGGATCGTGTACATAATTTGTTTCATGTGTCTCAGTTACGGAAGTATGTGAGTGATCCTTCCCATGTGTTAGTGGTGGAGAACATCAAGTTGGATGAATCCTTGTCTTATCTTGAGGTGCCAAAACAGATTCTTGATTGCAAGCTTCGCAAATGTAGGTCCAGGGAAACAGTGTTGCTAAAGGATTTATGGTCTAATCACGAGGTCAAGGAAGCAACTTGGGAGGCAGAAGAGGTTATGAAGGAGCAGTATCCATCTCTTTTTGATCAGGTATGTGTGGTTACGGGGACGTAACCATGTTTCCTTTAGGGGGGTAGGAGATGATCGCATAAGGTTTGGGTATGGTTTTATGTTGGTTTTGGTACAGTTAGTGGTTGATTTGAGTCGGTATAAGTTGTGATTGGGTTTTTATTTTTGAGTTTTTGATGCGTTGTTGTGTCGTAGTTGAGTTAGTGAGTTTGTTTTTGTGTATGGGTTTGAACTTCGGGGAAGAAGTTCATTTTTAAGGAGGGAAGACTGTAATACTACAGTTTTATGTGCTGTTGGGTACTCTATCGAGTAAGGCTTACTTTGTCGAGTAAGTGAGTTTTACGTACAAAACAATGTTCTGTCTGATAGGTACTCGATTGAGTTGAGGCCACTGGATTGAGTAGGGGCCACTCGATCGAGAAGTCACTTACTCGATCGAGTAAGTTGGTTTTTACGGGTTATTTGTCGAGTTTTGATTGCAACGTGAGAATGATATAAAAAAACTTTTTGTCAGTTGATTTTCACTTTTTATCCTATTCTCAGTTTCACAAAAGAGAAAACAAAGTTACGTTGTTCTCATCTCTCTCGTTGCTATCAAATCCCAAGGCTTGTGTCGTCGGAATCTAGAGTTCTTTACGCCGTTGAGACCGTCGCGTTGTGGGTAAGATCCTAGTACAGTTTTTGTATTATTTCGTTGAGTTTGGTTTAAGCCCTAATTGGATAGATTGTGGGGTTTTGGGTGTATTGTTGGTTTAGATGGTGATTGTGGGATTGTGTTTTTTATAGGAGGTGATTTTGTAGAGGAACGTTTCTGATTCACTGTTGTGACGATCGTGGTAATTGCATTTCCAGGTAAGGTTTCCTACTTGGTTATTGTTTACATAATGCGAGATGGTTGATTGGTTGTTGATTGTTGATTGTTAGCATTTGTCTATATCGTATTGGAATTGGTAGTGGTTGTTTGTCTGTGGTTCGCGAGGTACGCCCTCGGCTGAGTGGAGTCACTTATGGGAGTGGCTTCACGCCCTTGATTCACCCCTTGTGGAACCTGCCACAAGAGGGCATGTGCATATTAAAGATTATGGGTTTGCGCTCGAAATAGATGAGCGGGGCTTAGTTGGGAACGGCTGCGGTCCCCCACTGGCGGTGTGGATTACTGGTTGCGGCCATAATCGGGCAGGACTAGACCTTCCGGCTAGCTAGGTGATTGGTGATGTGACGGTGTTGGGGGATTGTATATATTGTTGTTGTTGAATTATTGTATATTGTGTAATCAGTAACTTACCCTGTTTAATTGTTTTAAAAACTGTGTTGATCCATTCGGGGATGGTGAGCAGTTATTGAGCAGGTATGATATGGATGCACAAGGGATAGCTAGGATTGAGTCATCACGAGTCGTTTAGAGTCTTCCGCTGTGTTGTCAAACTTTACATTTATTTTAGTTGGTTTTGGATTTGGAACGGTTGTATTTCTTTTGACAGTTTTGGATTTTGTTATGTATGACTTTAAACTTATTTATTAAAGTACGTTCTTTTATGGTCAATTTGATATACATTGCCTCAGGTAACCGAGATGGTAGCACTTTCATGCATTAGGTGGTCTTGGTAAGGCACCTTGGTGTATGGGGGTGTTATAGGGCAACTCGATCGAGTAGCAGGTACTCGATCGAGTACATTAGTTACTTGATCGAGTAGCTCAGTTTTTATGGGTTTTTGACGCGGGCTTGATTATAATAGTGGAGGAGGTATAAAAGGTTATATCGTCAGTTTCTCCTTTCATTCTGTCAAAAGCTTTCATAACTTCAAACGACGCTATCTTCTCTCCACTTTTACAATCAAATCCAAGGCAAGAGTTTGTAGTTTTTGGGAATTTTTACATCTTGGCAATTATTAGTTATTGGGTAAGTTCCTTGTGTTGTTTTTATATCTTTTTGTTAAGATTGATCTAACCCTAATTGGGTGATTTGGTGGTTTTGGGGAGGAATTGGTTTACGATGTGTAATTGTTGATTATTGTTGTAGGTGACGATGTGGTACTTTTTTACATTTGTGTGATTGGCTGCAGTTATAACGGATTGCGAAAAGGTAGGGTTTCCCTACTCAGTTGACTGTGTAAATATTATAAGTTGGGTTGATTGATTGATTGGCATGTTGGTTGTATCTTAATTGGTATTGGCATTGTTTACATTAGTGTTGTGGTTGTTGTTGTTTGTCTGTGGTTCGCGAGGTGCGCCCTCGGCTGAGTGGAGTCACTTGCGGGAGTGGCTTCACGCACTTCATTCGCGCCTTGTGGTTCCTGTCACAAGGGGGATATGCACTTTAATGGACATGGGTTATTCGCTCGATGGAGATGAGCGGGGCTTAGGTGGGAAAGGCTGCGGTCCCCCACTGGCGGTGTAGAATATCTATTGCGATGGATATTATGGCAGGGCTACACACTCTAGTGTGTAGTCAGATGATTGGTGTGGAGATGGAGTCGGAGGAATGTGATTATGTAATTGGCTGTTGTATTGGCTTATTTTGTTTATTCAGTAACTGATCCCGTTTAATTGTTTTACAAACTGTGGTAATCCATTCGGGGATGGTGAGCAGTTGTTTAGCAGGTATATCTTGAATACGCCCGAGATCTAGCTGGGGATGGAGTCACCACGAGTCAGAGTCGGAGTCTTCCGCTGTTTTGTCATAACACTTTTGTTTTAGTTGGATTTTGGTTTTGAGACATTGTACTTTACTTTTCAGTTGGTTTTGATGTACGCACATTTCACTTAAATTACTTAAAATACGTTTCTTGATGGTCTACTTTTATTACTATGCCTCGGGTAACCGAGATGGTAGCATTCTCATGTGTTAGGTGGTCTTGGTAAGGAACCTTGGTGTATGGGGGAGTTATAAATATGGTCTTAATCTCTCTATTTGAAATCTAGACCTCGCCACTAGTTTGAGGATGGTAGCCAAGTCCTTGTCGATGTTGCACTCCATATTTCTTAAGAAGAGCTTCAAACTTTTTCTCAATAAAGTGACTCCCCCGTCACTTATAAGAACTCGTGGCATAGCCAATATAGGGAATATGACCCTTTGCGAGAAATTGGAGACAACCCTAGCATCATTAGTTCGGGTAGCGATTGCTTCCACTCATTTTGACACATAGTCCACAACAACTAGGATATAAGTGTTCCCATAAGAGGACGGGAAAGGTCCTTGGAAGTCAATGGCCCATACATTGAATAGTTTAACTTCAAGTATAAAGTTAAGCGTCATTTCATTCCGCCTTGAGATGTTTCCTGTTCTTTGACACCTATCAAACCCTTTTACATAAGCAGCAACATCTTTGAAAAGGGTAGGCCAATAGAATCCACATTGTAATACTTTTACAGCGGTGTTGGTGGACCCATCATGTCCACCACATGGAAGGCCATGGCAATGATTAATAATAGAGGGCACCTCATCTTGCATGGCACAACGTCGAATGATACCATCACTACATGATTTGTATGAACAAGGATCATCCCAAAACAAGTACCTGATATCATGGAAGAATTTCTTGCGTTTATGAGAGTCATACCCATGTGGAGTAATTCCCGAAATCAAGTAATTAATGATATCAGCAAACCAAGGGGCCGCAATAAAAGCAATGACGTACAACTGATCGTCAGGGAATGAATCATCTATATATAGGAATACCATCAGAAGAAATCTCAAGAATCATACGAGAAAGGTGATCAGCAACCGATTTTTCAGTACCTTTCTTATCTTTTATTTCCAAGTTGAATTCTTGAAGCAGAAGAATCCAACATATCAATCGAGGTTTAGCATACTTTTTGCTCAAGAGATATTTTAGCGTAACATGATCAGTACGGACAATCACCTTAGACCCCACCAAATACGATCTGAACTTCTCAATAGCAAATACCACCGCCAACAGCTCTTTTTCGGTGGTATTATAATGAATTTGAGCTACATTCAAAGTCTTGCTCGCATAATAAATGGCATGAAGCTTACCATCCGTATTTTGTCCTAAAATCGCTCCAACCGCGTGATCACTAGCATCACACATAAGATCAAAAGGTAAACTCCAGTCTGGTGGTTGTATAATCGGAGCAGTTGTCAAAGCTTTCTTCAACCTGTCAAATGTCTCAAGACAAGCATTAATAAACACAAAAGGAGTATCTTTGGCCAAGAGCTCAGTTAAGGGTCGAGCAATGCTAGAGAAATCTTTGATCAAGCGGCGATAAAACCCCGCATGGCCAAGGAAACTCCTCACCCCTTTAATATTTAAAGGCGGTGGTAGATTCTCGATCACCTCAATTTTCGCTCTGTCGACCATAATCCCCCGATTAGATACTACATGACCAAGAACAATTCCCTTTTATACCATAAAATGACACTTCTCCCAATTAAGCACTAGATGAGCTTATCTGCACCGATTGAGGACTTTTTCAAGATTTTGTAAACAAGAGTCAAAGTTAGTGCCAACCACCGAGAAGTCATCCATAAACACCTCCATAATATTATCCACGAAGTCATAAAATATCGCCATCATGAAATGTTGAAAAGTGGCAGGAGCATTACATAATCCAAATAGCATCCGTCGATAGACAAAGGTGCCATAAGGACATGTAAATGTACTTTTCTCTTGATCACTTGCATGGATAGGAATTTGGAAAAAGCTGGAGTACCCATCCAAGTACCAAAAGTAGGAGTGTTTACCTAAACGCTCAAGCATTTGGTCTATAAAGGGGAGCGGAAAATGGTCCTTCCGTGTTGCGCTATTCAAACGGCGATAATCAATACACATTCGCCACCCGGTGACAGTTCTTGTAGAGATTAGCTCATCTTTTTCATTTTTAATGATGGTCATCCCACCTTTCTTACGAACTACATGAACCGGACTTACCCACTTACTATCTGCCATATGGTAGATTATGCCCGCATTAAGTAGCTTCATCACCTCTTTTCTAACGACCTCTTTCATATCAGGATTGAGGCGTCGTTGTTGCTCAATGGAAGAGGCATTTTAATCCTCAAGTAAGATGCGGTGGGTGCAAAAAGATTGGCTTATACCCTTAAGATCATCAATTGTGTACCCAATGACACTTTTATAATTACGGAGAACTGTTAGCAATTTTGAAAGTTGAGTGTCATCAAGTGCACGATTGACAATCACGGGATAAGTAGAGTCATTCTCAAGAAATACATGCATTAGGGTAGGGGGAAGTGGTTTTAATTCTACCTTAGGAGGCATAGAACTCTCCTTATCTATACCAGATACCAGCAAAGCCTCAAGTGGAGGCTCAGTAGAGTGAGATGGGGAGGAATCAAGGATCCAAGCATATATGCTAAAATCTCTATATCATCAGAATCAGAATTGGTGAGACAGTCTTGCAACAAATCAGATGAAGTAGGCTGAATAGAAGCCTCAGACAAGTACTCTTCTAAGACATCAACTCGATAGCAACTATCACCCATAGAAGGACCACTCATGGTCTTGCTAAGTTCAAATTTCACTTTGTCTTCACCAACTTGCAAGAAGAGCTTACCACTCTTCACATCAATCATAGCCCCAACAGTGGCTAAACATGGACGCCCCAAGATAATGGGTACTTGGGTGTCCTCGGGAATGTCCATAACAAAGAAATCACATGGAATTACAAGTTTCCCAGTAGCTAATGGGACATCTTCAACGACCCCAAGTGGAAATTTGACTGACCGATCAGCCAATTGCAGTGAAACTCTAGTCGGATTCAAGTCCATCATTTCCAGCTTCTTTAAAATCGACAAAGGCATAAGGCTAACACTAGCCCCTAAATCACACAAAACACGCTTAATGTAAATACCTCTAATAGAACATGGAATGGAAAAGCTCCCAGGATCTTCAAGTTTTTTAGGCATCTCATTAAGGAGTATTGCACAAACTCCCTCGATAGATTTACAGTTGTACTTGCCCCGAGCTTCTTCTTGCTTAATAGAAGCTCCTTAAGAAACTTCCCATATGAGGGAATCTCAGAAATTTCATCTAAAAAAGGAATATTGAAGTGCTTGCCCTTTAGAATCTCTAGAAACTTACCGTGCTTTTGCTCCAACTTTGCCTTGGCTAACCTTTGAGGAAAAGGTACTGGTGGCACATACACTCTAGATGGAGTTAGTGAAGCTTCCTTCTTATTAGCTTGCGTCTCTTCAACAACAATCTCCTCCATCACCTTACTCTCATCCTCAATCTCAATCACTTCATTATTGACAGCACTACTACCCTTAGGCTTAGTAGTATCTTCAAGTACCTTCCCATTCCTTAGAGTCAAAACATTCATTTGACCCTTTGGGTTAGCTTTAGTGTTTCCAGAAAATTAACCTTGAGGTTTCACAGATTGACTAACTTGTTGGGCAATTTGAGCAAGTTGAGTTTCTACCATTTTATGTGAGGATTTGAGTTGAGAAATGGATGTAGAAAACTCTTCATTTTTCTGATTTTGGTCACGCATATATTGAGATTGTTAAGACAAAACTTGCTCTAACATCAGCTCCACATTTGATTTTTGAGGAGCTTGAGGTTGTTGAAATTGTTGATGCTGCTGGAATGGAGGACGCAACTGCATGGGTGATTGTTGATAAGACGGCTTTTGTTGGAAACCAGGCGGTTGCTGAAAAGGCTGCTTAACTTGGTGTTGGGGATTCTGGATGTTACTGGTGTTTCCATATGGGAGCTTAGGATTATGAGCCCATCCCGGATTGTAAGTATTAGAATAAGGGTCTCATTGTTGCTTCCCATTTAGAGCATTAACTTGTTCCACCATTGAAACATTCACACAATTAGAAGAATCATGTCCATTAACCCCACAAAGCTGACACATGGGAGAAGAAGAACTAGAACCACTACTCAATTTGAGTGAAGCTACTTGCCGAGATAGATCACCAAGTTTCATTTGCATCACATTAACGGAGTCATCAGTAGCCTTACTCCCTCGAAAACTATGGTCATTGCCTCAATGAAAAGTACTTATTGCCAGATCCTCTATAAGTTCCTTGACTTTATCACAAGAAATCGAGTCCAATCTTCCCACCGCGGTTGCATTAAGGTTCATCTGCAACTCGGGTCTGAAAGAATTGTAGAAAGTAAGAATCAATGTATATGATGGGATCCCGTGATGAGGACATTGTCGTTAAAGTTCCTTGTACCTCTCCCAAGCTTCGTATATGACTCATCCGCGCGTTGGACAAATCTAGTAATATCGTTCCTAAACTTAGCTGTCTTACCTGGTGGAAAGTACCTTTGCATAAAAGCAGTAGAGAGCTTATCCCAAGTATCAAAAGAGCCAGGATCACAATTGTTCAACCATTCTCCTGCACTCCCTCGAAAAGAATAAGGGAATAACATTAACCGAATAACGTTATCAGAAACTCCATTAATCTTGATGTTAGATTTATCAAGGATCTACTTATGTGCTCGCTGGGATTTTCGGTTGGTGATCCACTTAACTGACCAGTTTAAAAAAACTGGATCAAAGAAGTCTTCAACACAAAATTAGTTGCATTGATATTTGGCTTTGAGATACTAGAGTTAAATTTCGGTTTTGGAGCACTTTCTTCTCGTATAGAAGTCATGATGATAGGAATATCAGTTTCTATAAGAGACTCAGTGATAGTATCGGGTTTAAGCTCCTTTCTTTTGCTCCTTCTTTCAGCGTTTCGTCTTCTAGCAGTAGCAACAATCTTAGGGTCAAATAGCAAATCGCCTGCGAAATGTTGCCTGCGCATATAAGATTAACAAGAAAACTAAAGGAAATAATTAGTAACAAAAAGATGCGTACTTGTGTACGCTAAAGCAAAAGTAGTCTAAACTAATCTAAAATCAACTAATATCAAACCGTTACTTCCCCGGCAACGGCGCCAAAAACTTGTTCAGTTAAATAATACCGCAAGAAAACTGGTCAGTTGTAGTGCTTACGAGTCGGTCTCAGGGAAGTAGAGTTTGAGTAATAATCGATTCTAGACTATACTTTAGCTACGAAAATAAGAATTCAGATGATGAATCTATAATTAAGTCTAGAGTATGGGTTTGTAATCAAGGTTTAAAGGAACTAGAGCTCGTACTTTCATTAGCAATCAACAAGCAACTAAGAGAATTACTCAATAACCCAATCGTTATTCAAATGAAACACCATCCTATGGGCATACAAATGCGCTCTTCTGAGCAACGCAAGTTCTTCTTATTAAGCTTAACTGTAACACCCCCATATTCAGAGGAGCCTTAACTAGGCCTTCCTTAGCATATAAGGGCGTTACCATCTCGGTTGCCCGAGGTAAGTAATCATCAAAAGTCGATAAAAGAACATTTATAGTTATATTACAAGCGTTACAACCAACTTAAAAAATTAAAGATACAACTCGTGAGCTACACACTATCCCTATCAAAACTCGTGAGGACTCATCCAGCCAGAACTCCAGCTATCAACGCTATCAACACTTGCTAAGACTGACTGCTCACCATAAGGGATCACGACAGACACATAAAACAACAAGACAACCACACAAGGCCAGTACTGAGATAAGACATGACAAAACCAACATCGTCTATCAACACAACACAGCACAATCGGTCACACACACAATCACACCCACTCCAATCAATCTCCGTCACCGACTGTCCACTAGACCAACCCTGCTAGTTGGGGACCGCAGCCGTACCCACCAAATCCCCGCTCATCAAACCAAGCGACAACCCTGTCCCATTAATGTGCACATCCCCTCCCGTGGCGGGTTCCACGGAGGGTGAAACTAGGGCGTGAAGCCACTCACGCAAGTGACTCCACTCAGCCGAGGACGCACCTCGAGAACCAGAGACAACCAATCACAGACAGCTGCAATACAACGACAACCTACAAACTGTAAACACCAACTGATTACCGCATATACGCTTCCACGCAAACACAACTACAACACAACAACCACGACACAACAATCGACACACTAGACCATCCACAGAAACTGAGTAGGCGAACCTACCTTTAAGCAACTGCAACCATTCCATGCCCACACATGCAAAACCCATCAATCATGCAACACCTATATACACAATACAACCATCTATCACCACCAAGCAAACCCTAACTGAAAACACAAGGCACAGATGATGATGACGACATACCTACAAGAGGAAAACTGGCAAAGGACTGCTACCCGACTCAAGTTATGCACTCTTAAGGCACAAGGACCTTGAAAGGCTTCCATTGAGGTTATATGGTGAAGGGAAGGGAAGGAGGCAACCTAAGGATCTGAACAAATGAGGCGGAAATGATTTGCGGATTTAACAAAATACGATTATAAACCCTCGCTGAAAACCACCTACTCGATCGAGTGGCCCACCTACTCGATCGAGTGGCCCTTACTCGATCGAGTATCTAAGCTACTCGATCGAGTAGCCTCTACTCTATCAAGTACCACCCCTAACTCAATGCACAGGATGACTTTGGTACGCACTCCTAAGGACTATTACCGCTCCCAAGGTCAGTCAACGCTGGTCAACGGGTCCCTAAAAGGGCGAGTATTACAGTCTTCCCCCCTTAAAAAGAACTTTGTCCCCAAAGTTCAACTCACCTATCTCAAAGCACATGACACGGGAACACAACGACATAACTACTCTTTCGACACAGGTCACTACTCCCCGGAAATACCATCCCCCATGTCATCATCATTAATTGTCTAACGCTCCATATAGATCGACCTCGACAAACTGCTACTTGAAATACCAACCTCACGGCACGAACCGGCACAACTAACGATTACCCAACACATTACGAGATTACACTTTCATTAACAACAACCATCAACACGAAATAAATCACATTAACACCACTATGTTATCCAACGATACGATTCTATTCCAACACATGACGTCATAACTTGTCCCTTTATGACCGTCTTTTAAAGCACACTATGAATTTTACTTCAACACACAAATTGCCCAACGAACAAATGCAAACAATTATAACTTCTTACAATAAATGTAACCAAAGTAATAGAAAACCTTATAAACAAACAACAAAATAATTGCAATATCCGCCTTTTTATTTTGCGACATTACTCTTCCCCTCTAAAAGGAACTTCGTCCCCAAAGTTCACCACCAAATCACTACACATGTTATGTACTACCTACGTCTTGACACATATATCTAACCCATAGCATTCATTATGGACATTACTCATTAATCAGACAACCCTTAAACCATAAAACACACGCAAGCATATTCGAATAACTAGCCGCCGTCAAGAATGCATGTATATATCAATTGTACATTTAGATAGGAAATACACCATTCCGGTGAATAATAAATAGCAGACATTACGGATGTAAAATGAATGCAATAAGAAACAATTACTACTTCACTATTTGTTACAAATACGCATCTAAAATCCAAACACGACCTCCAACATATGAAATTAACGGTTCCAATATGTTACTAATCATCAATAACCATGTTAAACATCAAACATGTAATTATAGAATCATTAAACAATTTTAATTTTACGAAAAGTTCCTGTAAAAGTGCTACTCGATCGAGTATATAAGGTACTTGATCGAGTGGGTACTCGATCGAGTAGCCCTGAAATCAGAATACATCATTTCTGTCACACCTGCAGCTACTCGACCGAGTATAGGGTACTCTGTCGAGTACCTACAGGTCAAAATCTTAAAAATTCCTGTCATAACACCGTATATATACATAAAACGTCACTGAAACACGAGTCGGAATGACAACCGACACCCAAAATCTTGCAAATAAGGTCAAACTAGCAAATCCGACCTTATGGCCATCCATACAAACAAAAATAAAAAGTTCTAACTAACAACGACTACTATCGTCCAACACCATCAACCATAAACAAGGATAAAGAATAGAAGTATCACTCCTGCTGCTGCTGCTGCTCATCCATCATCTCATCTCCACCACCCTCTCCTCCCGAGGTGCCTGCTCCCGACGACCCAATACCCGCATCAACCCCTGCTCCAGCTCCAGGACTCACATACCATGGGGTCAAGCCACCATAAGCAAAGGACTGAGGCGTCCCCCAGGCTGACTGATCCACCCCGTAAGAGTGGAAAACCCCACTATAGTCCCCAACTCCGCTCCACCACACTGGATACGGTCCCTCGGTCCCAATCCCTTGAGTGTACGCCATCTCATGCATGTTCCGGAGTGTCAAAGTAGATGACACTCTGTCTCCCAAGTAGCTCGATCGCGTCTCCGGGGTGTCGAGGTAGGGGTAACAAGGAAAAGGGTGCTGCTGCGGTGGTGCTGCCGGCCGTGGTCTAGTCTCAGCTGTCCTCTCCCTTACCCGACGAGGTCCTCTCCCCAACCTGGGTCTCTCCTCCACAACTTCCACATTCTCCCCCTTCTTCGGCTCGGGCATCACCTGAAGGATTGTGTCATCGATGAGGTATGTCTGCAACTGCCGGGGCACATCATCATCCTCCTCCTCCTCATCGGAGTCAACAGCCACCACCACCGGGTCTAACGGCTCTATCGGTGGGAGGTGCTCAGGAGCCGGTATCCTCATCCAGCTCATACCCCCACACCCTCCAAGCTAGGCCACCATCAGCT
The DNA here is from genome assembly GCF_048544455.1 of Silene latifolia. NCBI lineage: Eukaryota > Viridiplantae > Streptophyta > Magnoliopsida > Caryophyllales > Caryophyllaceae > Silene > Silene latifolia. The sequence goes on along the minus strand of NC_133538.1, from coordinate 224,115,305 downwards.
AAAGTTCTCAACCATTTTAGGTCGAGGAAGTAGTGTATGTCCATCGTAGGCACCGGTGTTGTTAGAGGCTGGTACTCCGAAGAAGCCTCAAAGGAGGCTAGCTTTTCAGCTAGCCGAGTGGCGATAGCGCCACAAATCAGGTACCGGGTGGTAGAAGTAGCCATCAAAGCAAGGCTAGCACACACCATGGCGGGAGCATTAAAGACCACCTTCTCGGTCCGCTCCGGGTTCAGATAAGACATCAAAAGCAATAGTTCATGATTGTTCAGCTTACTCATATCTGTAGATACCCAGTATCTGCTGAGACTCCAACAAACACCCGATGATTATCGGACTACAACATGTTTTGGGATCGCAGCGTTTGATCGACAGTTTGTGTACAACTTTACGTCGGAGAACTTAAAACGATTTCGAAAACAAAACATTTCAAAACATTTCAAAAATACCTGGAGTGTTTAATGCACAACGACGGGGTCGCGATGACACTAACTAGAGTCAAAACCGACACCGAGCCAAAAACCGACTCGAAAACTCAAAATTCCGACTCCAACAACGAGTCAAACCGAGTCAACCACAAAAACAAAACATCTTCAAGCCTTCTATACTAAGTTTTCCCGGATTCGTGAATGGTCAAGTGTCAAACATGTGAGTACAAAACCTAGGATAGAACAAATCATGATTGCGTTTGTTGTGATAGTGACAACACAACTCGAAGTGCCGCGACGTGGCTCGCGCCTCTTTGAGCAGCTCAGGTGGCCACGTCGCTCAAAACTCACACAACCACTCATTCTTCTATAAATACCCCTCAAATGTCGCCCATTTGAGACTTACGCGAGTGTCCGCCCCCTTTTTTCTCCCTTAAAATTCTCGACTCGACTTCTAAAGTCACAATCCGACGCGTGTTTACGACCTACCGATCGTAAACACGAGCCTTACACATTGTTTGGTACCGTCATCGTGCATTAAACTACTTGTCCGACCACTTTGACCACTACACCATCACTAAACATTTAAAACACTCTTTTACTTACCAAAACGGTTTTAAACCGAGTTTTTTCCGATCAAACAAGTTGTTACACTTACGTCGGTCACTCGCCACAACCAAACATGTAAGTATGAGGGTGTAAAAATCCTCTTTTATTATGTTTTCTTTCGTTTCATGACTTTAACATGCTAAAACATGCATAACATGAACCAAAACATGTAATAAACGAGCCAAAACGATTTTTGTCCGAGGCGAAGCCCCTTAGGTCGCCAATGAGGCTCGCGCCTAAATGGGGTGCTCAGACCAGAGATCAACCGTGTTTGTTCTCGTCATTTCCCTTAATCCATTTTCATATTTGTAATCGGTTTTTACCATTTCAAGTATTTTCGAAACCTTTTTGTTTCATTTCACATGTTTTAACCATAAAGAATTTTTCACCCTTGGTTCTTCATACCATGACGGTTAAATCCGTGTTTCGATGATAATATTTGGTTAATGACATTTAAGAGGTATTTTAAAGCCTTTTATTTCATTTCTTTACATTTTCAAAACAAGCATATTAGTCACCAACACGAAATCATCCTTGGTTCTATATACCATGTCGGATTTTAACTCGGGTACGATGATGAGTACCGACTAATTACATTCAAAATGGACTTAAAACAATTAGTCCATAATCATTTTCAAAACTATTCATGTCAAGCTTGTCAAATCGAACCCGACATCGAATATTATCAAACAATGATGATTATCCGAGTCTAGTTCTTCAAATCAACAAATACGGTCTAAACGACCCTTTCAAAATCAAACCGGGTCCAAATACCCATTTTCAACACGTTTCAACACGTTTTCTAAACAACCAGAACACGGCATACAGCCGTTGGCTAACCCGCGCCCCAAGCAAGCCTCTTCTTTCTCATTTTCAAAACCCGAGGGAGGCCCCTTACACCGTCGGCTGGCTCGCGCCTCTTATAGCCGTCTGGTATAGGACCTGTCCCCTTCCAGCATTAGTCCAGGACGATCCCGACTCCGGTTAACCCGGATATAGGACGGATCAGATGACTATTCGAACCACATTTGCAAAATGCCTTACTAAGACAAATGGATCATGTTATGCACCCTAAACCTAATACGGTAAATGGATGTTTAATTTCCGTCTTGCATGCAAATCAATCATTAATCCAACTCGACATCTTATACTTGATACTTGGATTAAATCAACCGACTTAGAAAGCTCACATGTTAGGTTTAAATCATTGGATGCGCATTCATGCATTTAAACCGTTTTATCAACTTTTGCATTCAACCAACCAAGATCGATCGGTAGAGGCGCTAAACGCGGTGGGATTGGGTGTTCGATTAAAGGGCTTCCCAATACGTACCTTCACCTCTTACTCAGAAACTTTGGATAGTGGACGACCTTATCCAGGGCGTACGAGAGTCATTCTAGAGATAGGATGCTAAAGAGGGACGATTTCCTTATATTTAGTACCTCTGTCAAAACGCTGCTTTGTGCTTCGATTTGACCGAGGTATAAAGTTGAATTCGAACGGGTTCCAAGCATCCCACAAATGCTTGGTGGCGACTCCGAACATCTCTAATCGTTTCGAGACCCTTACCGAGACGAAACCGACCGATCCAAAGCGATCCGATCGAAAGCACCTTTATGCCGCCGAGCGTGGCTTTCAAAAAGACCGCTGCCGTTGTCCACAGATCGGCTGGGCATACGCAGGTGGGCCCATGTCCACAGATTGGCGACTCCGCTGGGGAAAACTAGGACACTTACGTCTTTGTGATCCCTAGATGGTGAGACTCGAATGAGGTCTTGGTTGGAATGCATTAATTGATATTTCGGTCACGGTCGGGTTCCTTGTCCGGGCCCACAACCTAACCCTTTTCGACCAATTGGCTCGTCACGCCGGCGTGAGTTTTCTCATCCTCGCATTTCGAATCCCGATTGAGTCAAGCATACCATTGACGTTACACATTTCTGTTTCGTCAAAGAGCTTTTATCACTTTCGAGCACGAGGCTAGGGCACCCTCCTTACACATTTTGTTTGGATTGGTATCCCTCTCGCAAATCGGGGTTTGATTGCTTGGTGTGTAACCCATCCTTTTAAGCCAAAACCCGTGTCAGCATGATGCATAATATAATGAAACTGTGAGTGCTTATTTGCTACTTGATCATAAGTCCTTCCGTGTTATTTTCGAACTTTCAAATCACCTTTTGCGCCGTTATAATGGCCATTTCAAACCTCGGTCCTTCGCCGACCGATGCACGCCTTTCTAGGCCGTCGTAATGACGATTTTCAAACTCGGTTTTGTATAACCATTCCAACACGCCTTTCTAAGCCGTCGTAATGACGATTTTCAAACCCGGTTTTGTATAACCATTTCAACACGCCTTTCTAGGCCGTCGTAATGACGATTTTCAAACCCGGTTTTGTATAACCATTTCAAATCACCTTTTTTACGCCGTTATAATCGCCGCGTCTAGACACGGATATTTAACCCGTTTCGCGCCGACAATGGCTCTTTCAAAACCCGAGAAAAGCACACCCCCTTTTCTCGAGACACTTTCGGGATCCCGAGGACGATGCACCGTCCCCGAGACCTCTTCAAACATTTCAGACTCGATTTTCAAAACATACAATTTTGAATTTCAAAACCGTCTTGGGAAGCAACACACCGTTTTCCGAGCCGGGTCAAACTCAAACCGTCTTTTGCAAATAAACTTTAGACAACCCTTTTCAAATGATCGACTTGCGGAGATTTCTATCTTCGGAAGCCGCCCTTTAAAGCGACAAATGAATCTTTTTGAAAATTCCTATTTTCGAAAACTTCGGTCCACCATTCCAATTCTGCCTCGTGTTTATCGAGTCAAAGCAAACGTACTTATGGGTCTTTACTTATGAGTCGTCTCACCACAAGACTCATCCAATGGCGTCACGCCGTCATGTTGGACCCGTGTCAAAGGTTCGGTCAAACACCGTCACGTCATAAATCGACTCAGCACCGAGGGACCACACATGGTCACCCCGTCTTGTTGAGTCGTTCTTGGTCTCGTCCTCTATGTTGTCTGCGTTCAGTCTTGGAACCGTGTCGGATTGAGTTGTAATGTGAGCCGTTTTTCTGCCTCCGAGCCATGGCCCCGTCTTCAGCTTCGTCCAACAACAACAATGATAACAACAGAGATGTCACAACTGATCAGCTAGCCAGCCTACTTACCACTCTTAAGGTCACTTTGGATCGCGTCGAGACCCGTATCGACGCTCAAGAAAACAAGGAAATTGGGGAACATAATACCCCACCTCTGACTGAGACTGAGAAGAGGCTGAAACTCTTGGAAGAACAACTCCTAGCCCGGGGTAACAACATCCACCTTGAAAATAACCGAAGGTTCGAACCTGTTGGGGACCAGTTACCTAACAACTTCACCCTCACTGATGTGCCTAAATTCAAGGGAGTGGAGGACCCACTCAACCACATCCGTGCTTTCAAAGACTACATGGCCATTAAGGGGGTCAAACATGAACTTTTTACCAGGATCTTCCCATCCTCTTTGGAGCCAATTCCTCGCCAATGGTACTACTCCTTGGACCCGAAAAGCCTTACCACCTGGGACGAAATCGCAGTTGAGTTTGCCAAACAGTATGCCGACAATGTCGAGATCCAGGCCAACACCCGTACTCTCGAGGTGTTAACCCAGAACGACAAGGAGGGATTCACTGAGTTCCTAACCCGTTGGAGGAGGGTGAGTACTCAGTTGGTTAGTAAGCCGAGTGAATCAACTCTGGTGGAAAAATTTGTCAACAACCTCCGCCCGGTTTATGCCAACCTGCTGAGGTATCAGAATATCAAAACTTTTCAAGATCTGCAAATTCTGGGGACACGCATCGAGGACGACCTCCGAAAGGGTGTCTTAGCGAAGACCACAAGCAGGAGTTATCAAGGATCCACCTCAACCGGATCTCGCCCTTACAGTCAGACAAACAAGATTGATGAGGTTAACCTCGTCGAACCATCTGCCAAGAAAATTGAATGCCCCCAGAGAGAATTCACCAACATAGGGTCAACTTATGCGAGCGCCTTGAAAAGACTCATGGACCAAGGGAAGCTACAACCGATCGGGCCCACCCCGGACCCGGCCGACGCCAAGAAATCCCGATTTTGGAACCCCAACGCCCTCTTTGCCCGGTATCATCGAGGGAAAGGGCATGATACCAAAAATTGCTTCAAACTCAAGCACCTCATTCAAGACATGATTGAGAAGGGAGATTTGCCTATACCCCCACCAACTAAGCCAAACAACAAGACGAATCCTCTGGGAATTCACGCCATCTCTAATGATGAGCCGACCCTAGACTGCTCTCATCTCATCTTGCCAATTGACGACGAGGTAAATGCTCTGGAAAAGGACCCTTCAGACGGAGTGTTCGTGTTCAGTGCTGCCACTATGCTCACTATGTTTCAGCAAGTTGAGGAGGCCATTGACAGCCTTACTGAGAGAATCACCCGACTCGACGACGCCTACCATCGACTCATCTTCAATCCCCCAGCACCACGTCCGCGAGAGAATTCCCCAAGCATTCAAAACTACCCACCCCAGGATGGATTGCTCCCGCGACCGTTATGGCATAGGCCCCACAAAAATCACCTTCAAAACAACCACCTTCACGAGAATTACCCTCAAAATAACTGCCCTCAAAATAACTACCCCCACAAAAATCGCCCTCACAAAAATATTCCCCACAAGAAGTACCCACCGAGGAATACCTCTCCGAGGTATCCTCGAGACCCTGAAATTAACGGCATATGGCGGGATGATGTTGAGGATGTCTATGTCGTCCCAGTAAAGGAGAAGCGGACAAAGGAAATCGGACATCTCACCCGGTCCGGACGTCCCTATCAGAATCCGAGCAACCCAGCGTTGGTTCCAACAACGAATGACCAAATCGTCCCAGAGGTGGACACTCAACCAAAGGCTCCCGAGAACTCAATCCTGAAACAGCTCCAGAAAGCAAAAGCCGAGATCTCTATCTGGCAACTGATCGCAACGTCTTTTGAGCATCGACGGGCCTTGCTGCAGGCCTTGGGAAAATTAACCGTGCCCTCCACTTCTTCCCCAGAAGAAATAGTGGCACACATGACAAGAGACGTCCCTGATCTGAGCAACCCGGTCGTCTTCTCCGACGAGGATATCCCCCTGTTCGGAGCCAACCATAACCTGGCCCTATACATCACTGGGCAATGCCTCCAAAAGAACATACCAATGGTCCTCGTGGATGACGGTTCCGCCGTGAATGTCATTCCTCTCTAAACTTCCCACAGGCTGGGTATTAAAGAATCTGATTTAATCCCAACGAATCAAGGAGTACGCGCCTACGACGGCACTCGTCGCAAGGTCGCTAGGCTTATCACTTTAGCCGTCGCAACCGGGCCACTATAAAGACAAACCAGTTTCCACGTGGTCGACATCGACGCATCCTTCAACATGCTCCTGGGACGTCCCTGGATTCACGCCGTCAAAGCAGTCACATCAACGCTTCACCAAAAGATCAGGGTCCCCTTTAACGGGAAAACGATCACGATCCCCACTTCCCCAATCAAAGCAGTCATGAGAAGAGGGGTAGCCTCCTAAGCCATTGAGGAGGACGACAATGAAATGTGGGGTTTCCAAGCCGTATATGCCATAACTGATGAGCTAATAACCTCTGAATGTGACCCGTTCGCCAGCCTCACGATCAACCGTATCATGATGCGCCAGGGTTATTTCCCGGGTTTGCCGCTAAATCCGCTGAAGGACCCATTGCCTCCCTTAAAACGGGCTAAGGTCCCCAACATTCCCTTTGGGATGGGATACGAACCTACCAATGGAGACGTCCAGGAGATGAACCTCCTAATCCGAAAACGCAAAAAGCACGGAGTCATCCTCCGTCCCTACCACCTGACTCTTAATGGATACTTTGTCCCCGAGGGAGAGTCTGAACCCTACCACGGCTTTCCGGAGCCTATCTATGACTCTGTGGCAAAGGCTAGATACCCAGGAGTGGAAGTCTTCCAGGACTGCTACTTTATTCCCGACAACATCAAAGCTGCATCAACTGAGTCCAAACCGTCACCATGCCTCGACGGACAAGTCATCACACTACTCTTTGGGAAGATAACATCAAACGCCTCGACTATGAGGACATCATCAACGTCGCCCGAAAGACAATCGTTTGATCCAACCGCCTTGATCTCGATCGACACTGAGAAAGCCACCCAAGGCTGGAGGAAAACCATCAAGTGGACCGATCGCCAAGGCCGCATTCCCAAGATCACAACTGGAGAAGGCCCTATGTTCAAGAAGGAAAGTGAAGAAGGATCTCGAGTCCGAGTCCGAGTCGAGTCGAGTGCATTATAGCTCCTAACACTCCGGAAGTCCCGGTCATGGTCCCCTTCCCACTGTTTTATCACAAAGTCGTGGTGATTCGGAGGTTTGAATCTACTAAGGTCACCCCCTCCCATGAAAGGTGACAACCTGGAGCCATTCCCGGGGGCCACTTCCTCTGTTGTGTCGCCTCTGACTGACCACGAGATGTCTGTCCTTTCCGAGCTTTTCGTTCGTGTCAACTTAATGAACGCTAAGTTTGCTTATGACTCATCTCATTTTAACTGCAATGCAATTCTGAATGATCATGAGAATTTGACTTGAGTAACTACCCACCTCACTTAGCCAAAGAAATTGACAAATGGGAAACCAGAACTCCCATCATCGAGGAAACCGAGCCTATTAACGTAGGAACCGACAATACACCTTAAGAACTTAGGATAGGGAAAACCTTGGACCCCTCGGAAAGACAACAGTTCATTGACCTCCTCCACGAATACAAGGATGTGTTCGCCTGGTCTTACAGAGACATGCCTGGGATTGACAGAGAAATTGCAGAGCACCGGATACCCATCAAACCCGGGGCTAAACCTGTGAAACAGAAGCTATGCCGGATGCGTCCTGAGTGGGCCTTAAAAATCAAAGAAGAGGTGGACAAACAGTTCAAGGCTGGGTTCATCAAAGTGTCTGAATACTCGGATTGGGTGGCCAACATTGTGCCGGTACCAAAGAAAGACGGACGAATTCGGGTTTGCATCGACTTCAGGGATCTAAACAAGGCAAGTCCAAAGGACGACTTCCCTTTGCCGCATGTTGACATTATGGTAGACAACACCGCCGAACATGCTCTCCTATCATTCATGGACGGGCATGCCGGGTAAAACCAGATTAAAATGGCTGAGGAGGACATGCACAAAATTGCGTTCACCACACAGTGGGGTACATATTGCTACACGGTCATGCCTTTCGACCTCATCAACGCCGGAGCAACCTATCAAAGAACCGCTACCACTCTCCTACATGATATGATGCACAAGGAGGTAGAGGTATATGTCGATGACATGATCGTCAAATCAAAAGAACGGGACGGCCACATCAATGCCCTCCGGAAATTCTTCGTTCGTCTGCGGAAATATAACATGAGACTAAATCCTCAGAAGTGTGCATTCGGGGTCACCTCCGGAAAGCTCTTGGGACATGTCGTCAGCAAAAGAGGCATTGGGATTGATCCAACCAAAATCAAAGCCCTTCAACAAATGCCTCGGCCTAAGAACGAGAAGGAGATTTGGGGATTTCTCGGTCAGGTCCAGTACATCAGCCGGTTCATCGCCAAGCTCACTATGATTTGTGAACCAATATTCAAGAAGCTTCGCGCCTCCGATCACACCGATTGGGACGACGACTATCAGAAGGCATTCGACAGGATAAAGGAAATCCTATCCAAACCTCCTGTTCTCATGCCACCTCAACCGGGGATTCCTCTATCCCTGTACCTGACTGTTACTGACACAGCCATGGGAGCAATGCTAGCACAAACAGTTGGCAACGAGGAGCGAGCCATCTACTATGTCACCAAAAAGTTCATTGAGTACGAGATGAGGTATACCCAACTGGAAAAGACATGCCTTGCCCTAGTATGGTCAACAAAGAAGCTGCGCCATTACATGCTCAGCTACTCGGTCCACATCTACTCCAAGATGGACCCTGTCAAATACATCTTCGAAAAGCCCGTACTAAACGGAAGGCTATCTAGGTGGACACTCATGCTGTCCGAATTTGATCTCAAGTTTGTACCCCTCAAGGTTATCAAAGGAAGAGCGGTTTTGGGGTAGGAATCCTTCTAATGGTCAATGAGGATCCAACGACCGACACTTGGTCACTTCCTGACGAAGACATCCTTTGTGCCGACTCCGACGCATGGGACCTATACTTTGATCGTGCATCTAATCTAAGAGGTTTTGGGATAGGAATCCTTCCAATATCACCAGAGGGAGAACACGTTCCGATCTCGGTCAAGCTAGACTTCGCCGTCACCAACAACGCCGCTGAATATGAAGCATGTCTCATCGGCTTACAAGCAGCCATCACACTTGGCATCAAGAGACTGAGGGTCTATGGCGAGTCCTCACTCATCATCAATCAGGTATCCGGATCGTGGAAGATCCGATCTGACAGCTTAGCTCCCTATCGAGCAAAGGTCAGTCAAGAGGCCAAGTTCTTCGACCAAATCGACTACTTCCACTTGCCGCGAGAGGAAAATCAATTTGCTGATGCCCTGGCAAAACTTGTCGCGCTCGTCAACATACCTGACGACATGTCATCGATGCCCCTATGTGTCGAAAGACGGAGCGAGCCAGCTCACATTTGTGCCATTATCGACGACAAGGAAAGCCATGATGAACCTTGGTACCAAGCCATCCTCAATTACAAAACCAAAAACGAATTTCCTCCCAACTCTGATCAAAGAGGACAAAGAGCCATCCTTTTACTTGCATCACAATTCGTGATAAACCAAAATCAGCTCTACAAAAGAACATCCTAAGGACTTCTTCTCCTTTGCGTTGACCATCACAAAGCCAAGAAAGTCATGGGAGAAGTTCACGACAGAGAATGTGGCCCTCACATGAATGCAATGATGCGTACACGGAAAATCATGCGGTTAGGTTACTACTGGACAACCATGGAAGCCGATTGCCGTAACTACGTCAAACATTGCCACAATTGCTAAATCTTCGCCAATATACAACATATACCACCATCCCTTTTATACACCATGACATCACCGTGGCCATTCTCAACCTGGGGTATCGACATTATCGGGAAAGTCAACCCGATAGGCACCAATGGGTATTGCTTCGTCCTCGTCGCCATTGACTACTTCACCAAATGGGTGGAAGCACAGTCATATGCAGTCTTGACCGCCAAACAAGTGGCCAAGTTCATTCAAAACAACATCATCTGCCGATATGGGGTACCCCATGAAATCATCAGCGATCAAGGCTCTCACTTCCGGGCAGAAACTCAAGCTTTGCTGGACAAATATAAGATCAAACGACATCGATCATCACCCTACCGTCCCCAAACCAACGGAGCGGTGGAGGCAGCGAACAAAACTCTTGTTACCATCATCAAGAAAATGCAAGACAACTACCGCGATTGGCCGAGCAAACTCCCATTCACACTCTGGGGGTACCGAACCTCCATTCGAACACCGACAGGCGCCACACCCTTCTACCTAGCATATGGTATGGAGGCGGTTCAACCGGTAGAGTTAGAGGTCCCATCTCTACGCATTCTACTGGAGAGTCAAGTCCCTGAGGCGGAATGGACCCGTTGAAGGTACGAACAACTCACTCTTCTAGATGAATGGCGACTCAACGCCTTGCACAACGTCCAGCTATACCAACGACGTATACAACGGGCATTCAACAAGAAGGTCAAACCCAGAAATATCCGGGAGGGCGACTTGGCCCTCAAGTCAGTCCGAGCACCATTACCCGTCGATCCGAGGGGAAAATTCAAACCCAACTGGGCCGGGCCATACCTGGTCAAGAAAATACTTTCGGGGGGCGCAGTGAGATTGAGTGACCTAGACGGGGAGGACTTTACAAACCCAACCAACCTAGACCAACTCAAGAAATACTACCCTTGAACCCTATCAACAAACAACCTAGCCTAGTTTCGCAACTAGCACCAACCTCAACTCTTTTCAAGTCAAGTTCCTCAATATGTTCTGACTTGAAATTGCATGTTTTATCGAGTCTAAGCTGAGGCACCTTGCCTGTTTCAAATGTCCTTTGATCCGTCAAAGGCAACGTCCATTTGCACTACAAAAAAAAACCTAAACCCCTGATCTACGAGCATGGTTTGATTTCACCTCTTCAGGTGAATACGTAGGCAGTCTCTCTTATGCTTGAGGGATACAACCACAAAACCCAATTCAAATTCACAAAGCATTTCGAACTACGATCATGGTTTGATTTCATCTCTCCCGGTGAATACGTAGGCAGTCCTTTCTTACACAAGAAGGATATAACCATCCCCACATAAAAAAAATCCCATAAAAAAAAAGGAAAGGGAAAACCATTCCCTTTCCCCACGAAAATACAAAAAATGAGCCTTTCTCCCTTCCCACAAAATACCACTTTCCCAAGTGCAATTGTTTAGGACGATTCAAATCGAGTTGCCTTTACCAAATGGATGGAAGAAACAAGCGTTCACAATTTCCGACACGAGCAATCCTTTTATTTAATTAATAATGGGAGGGATTACAACTTCAACAACAAACAAAGCTCGACGAGTCTACAACTTGTCAAAGCTAAGGTGTCCACTAACACACCTCACATAATAAAACTAGCACAAAACACACAATAACTAGCTAGTACAACATAATAAAAACTCACAACAATAATACAACATAATAATAAAGCAGGTAATGAAGGTCTTCACTCTTCCATTCTACCCTTGCCTTTTCCCTCGGGGTACATCTTCCCCTTGCTCTTCTTGTTGGCCCGCCTAGCATGGACTTCCTCCTCGGAACGGATCCTAAACGGATCTAAGACGGCAACGGCCTCCGGTCTAGCACAAGACCCCATGTTCGACCCAAGACGAGCCAATGCACGGCCCACCATACTCTTGGGGCCGGAGTTCTTCCTCTTCGGTGGTCTCATCACCTCGGGAGTAGCTCCCTCAACATACTCTTCAAAGAAGGCACGGTTGGCCTTGCCAACCTCTCGGTACTTCAAGTCGACAACCTCGTCCTTACGGAATTTGGATCTCTCTTCCAAGGACGGAGCACGTGACCATTTGACATAAGCGGGAGTCACCCATGTCGTGGCAACGGGGTTTGACACCTCCCAAAGTGGCCGAGTACGTGGCCCACCACCTTTCAAAGAATTCCACAAGCTCGGAGTTCCGGAACACATTCTCTTGGACAAGAGTATCTTGAGCGGGCACCTTTTGTTGACGCCCCATTTGCCTCATAAGCCTTTCGGGATATATGAAGGAAACAACCTTCAAACCCACCACCATCAAAGAACGAGGACTAGCACTCGAAGCGGGCAACCTCGTGAAGGACCCCAAATGCCACCACGGCACCACCTAACGGATATGAGGACCACCCTCCTCCGCCAACCTTGCGGCCCAATAGGCCTCGGTGGAAGCAAAACTATCCGGGTACAACTTCTTCCTCATGGTGAGGTGCGGAAGGAGTAAGAAGAAGAATTAACCGGAGGATCTACATACCTTAGCCTCTCCAATAGCCACACTTGGAGGATCCTTGGCGATCCAAAACAGGGAGCTTCTCCACAAGAGCCTTCCTTGTCCAAAGCTTGGATAATCTCTCCAAGCACCAACCACGATGGATCTCTACCATGCTCCATTTGCTCAATTACATGGATAAGGGTCATGCTACCGTGGCATCTTGGCCCCTCCTTCTTCAAGACATCAACAAAGAGGTACACATGGACAAGGCAAAATGCAAGAGCCCTTCTCCTAGAAACTTCCGAGACATTAGAATCTAACCGATTCGAGAAGATGTTGATAGGAGCCAACATATCCACACCATGTGGAGCAAGAAGAAAGTTGACTTGGCTAGTTGATAAGCCCAACATGGAACGGAATTTCTCCTTGTGGCACAACCGAGTCGGAGGAAGCACCGGTGTACAACCCGGCCACCCAACAATGGCTCCAACTTCTTCGACAAGAGGACAAATCTCGCCCTTCGGGAAAACGAAAACATGATGTTTCGAATCCCAAAACCGAGAACATGCTTCAAGAAACGAAGGTTGCACCTTGACTTGACAAAGCACCAACAATTGACCAACTCCCATGCAATCGAGTTGATACTTCTCGGGAGTCGACAAATCCCGACACCATTGCCGCAAGGCGTTCTCAAAAGCATCCATGAAATATTTTTTTTTGTGGAAGAAGAGGAGGTTTTGTAGAGATGTTTTTGTGTTTCGGATGCTGAAACAATGAAGCGCAAATGTCTCTATTTATACAAAATGATCAGCGCATTTTTCAGAAAAAGGGGAGAGCCGGCTTCTATCGCCAAGCAGCTCGCGCCTCTTTGGGGCTTCTCCAGGATTCCCGCTGTTGACTTGTCTCTTTCAACATGTGTTTTCTCCTGACACCTCAAACCTCCCGCCAGGAACCTCGCGCCTCTTCGGGATGATTCAGGAAATTTTGTGTTTCTTCACACTCACATTTCCTTGTTTTCGCGTTTTACGAAGTCCGGCACGGTTTCCATGATGCAGCTTTAACCATACGTATTTTTCTTTCTTTTTTTAAGGGGGGAAGGGCTAGTCGCCCCGATCCGCGACGGATCGTTTCCATGTCAGTCGAAATCCCGAAATTTTTTTCGCTTTTTTCGCAAAACAAAAATCAAAACCGAAGATTGATAACACGACATCAGTTTTCCTCAAAATTCAAGCACTCACAAATTCGAGTCTTGACCTCAAAAGCCAAATTTACTCGCAAAAAACCCTTTCCGAAATTCTTTCCTGACGGTTTCAGTTTTTATATTTTTTTTTTTGAGTCATTTTCAAAATTTCTATGCAATTTAATTCACGACAAGAGTTAATTGCTCAAATTTTCAAATCAATTCCTTTTTGAATTCCAAACGTGACGATTTTATCACGGAATTTTCAAAAATTCATTTCAAATTTTCAAATTTTAACTTCAAGTCATCTTGGTTAATTTTGATTTTTTCAAAGAAATGCTTTACGTGATCAAATGCTTCTACGTGTTCATATGCTATCTATTCCATGTTTTCTACACTAACGATGCAGGAACTGGTGCAAAGCAAAAGGAGAGTCGACAGCCAACAACGCTCCTCCGAAACACAACACAAAAAAAGCCAAAAATCACAAAACAAACCACAGTCCAAAAACACATATATACAAACCGCCTCACGCAAAATGTAAATATGTACATGCAAGAGTCCAAGACACGGACAAGCTACAACGACTACTCGACGTCTCCCGTCGGACCAGTCCTGGTCTCGCTAGGAGTCGCCGCCAACGCAGATACCGCCACCAGCTCAGACTCCCTCTCCGGGGAACTCTCCAGCGTCTCACGTTCCATCTCAACGTGAAGCTCCTCCGCTGCAGCCAAATGAGCCTTCAAAGAGGCAATCTCCGCGTCTCGACTCCGCAGCTCGTCCTCGTGACGCCTCAACTCCTGGTCTCGACGGGTAATCCTCAATCCCTGGGCCTCGATCATCGACCTGGCCGCCTCCAACTCAGCACGGACCCGAGCAAGCTCCGCCGGATCCGTTGTGCCCTGCCAAACACAATAACAGATCCTCAAGATCTAAAAACGTGAAATACAACACCAAATATACAAAAACAACACACAAAACGTACTTGAGAAAGCCGAGCCTCACTCGTAGCCTTGTCAATAGCCAGCGCCCTCCAGCGGTTCGCCATCCGCCATAAGTTCTGGTGACTAACAGTCGTCACCTACAAAACAAAAATGTCCTTCAAAACAATGTAAGGTAAAGTATAAATGGAGAAAATGTTCAAGACAGGAACTCACCCTCAGAACAGTCAACCTCCACTCCATGCCAGCGTCGGCCACCTCGGCCACCGCAGGCTCCGGTAAGCGTAACTGAAGTTCCTCGCCACTCGGCCCCTGAAAAGCGGTCTCCGTCGGGAAAGCTGGGGGCTGAGTCCTCATCAGCGGGTCGACTCCCTGCCATTTGGATCCACATCAAAAATGACGAACCCTCCTATCAAGGGAGGCAACAAAAATAAAGAAAAGAGGAAAACATACCTCGATCGGGTACCAAGCGAGCCTCGACAACCGGAAGGTGTCGTAGTCGACTTCCCGCAAAGAATACGACTCCTCACCTCCTCGACCGTGAAGGTGCTCCTCAACCTCATCAGGAGTCGACTCCTGGAACAACACCCCAGGCGGGTCAACCGGCACGACAAAAGTCTCGGTAAGGCACTGGCGAACTAGGCGCTCGCCCAAGTACCAAACCGGCTCAATCGCCCTCTCTAAGTACAGGCGCAGGGAGCTGCGAGGTCGCAAACGCTCCGTGACGGCAGCCGGCACACCCGTGTAGTGCTCCTAAGGCCGCCCAACAAATTGCATTCGAAACAAAGCTACTCAGCTAACTGGGGGCTTCCTAAGCTACCTAGTCATCCTATCTCTAGCTACTGCTATAAAGGAGAAGGGAAAGCAGAAACTTACATCAGCAACCCGAAGCTTGTTCACGCGACGCTGCGGTCCTCGTAAGTCGACTTAGTCGACTTCTTCCCGACCAACCGTCCAACCCCTCACAGCAGGGGTAAGCGGGAACACCGTCTGCAGTCCCCGGACGCAGAGGAGTGAAGTAAGCGTACAACCAAGCCTGTAATCAAACAGAGCAAACACAAATTAGCCAATTTCTCAAAAATTGCCAAAATCAAAATCAAAATCAAAATAAAAAAAACCACCACAAAAAACTCGTACCTCAAGGATGAGGCTGGGACCAACCAAAGCAGGAGCACTACCCGCTCCCACTGTCTCCGGACACACCGCCGCGTGCAAGTACCGGGTGAAACTCGCCAAAGCTGGCGTAACCCAGTCAAACCGGCCCAAAGCGTCAAGGTCGGCAAGAAGAGGAAGCACCTTGGTCGACAAGCGCTCGCCCTTGTCGCCAAAGTACGTGGCACCCAAGAAGTACCACAGCCGCGCCTCCCTCGCGTCGGCCTCAGTCTCTGCCTCCGGGCTCGCCAACGGCGCCGGAACAACACCTGCCACCCTCTCAGTGAAGTGGTCCTTCACGTAGGAACTCGCAATCAGGTACGGAGTGACGTCGGAAGGCTCCGGCAAGCGGTACCAATCAAGCGTGACCGCAGGAGAGGACACTCTCTCCGGAGTCGCGGTAAACTCAATGGGCAGCTCGCCACAGGGAAGGCTGGACACCATGGCAAAGTCCTCTAAAGTCACACCGACCTCCCCAAACTTCATTTGGAACGACGACATCGTGTCCCAGTACCGGTTCAACATGGCGCGGATCAAACACAGGTTCGACCTAATCGAGGACCCATGAATGTCCCGCCAAGCGACCACCAACGGCCCAAACGCCGACCCCTCTATCAACGCTCTCGACACGGCTCGAAGAACGTCGTAAAGGCCCAAGCAGGTAGAAAAGCCCGAGAAAGTCCTCATGGTGTTGATCTCCTGAAATCAAAAGCAAACAAACGTCAGAACGCCTGTTTAGGATCGACATTTCAAAAATGAATGACAAATTTCAACCGGGGAACGTGACTCACCATGCCCTCGTGAGCACGGTAGGAAAGGTGTCGGTCCAGTCGAAGCAACAACTGGCTACCGTTAAAACCCTCGCCCCACTCTGGCGCCGCCCGTAAAAGCAACCCCCGCGGGGCCGTAACTCGCCTGGCTCTGAAACTCGCGACGTCAGCATCATCCTGGACTGTCTCCGCTCTCCGCCTCTTATGGCCGCGAGACTCAACGTGGTGGACAGGGCCCAACTCAATGACCCTGTTGACGTCCCGCAACGTCCACCTAGTCCCCCGAGGACGTCGCTCCCTCGAAGTGATCCTCCTCCCGGAGGTACCTGCCTCAGCCCCAGTTTGAGCTCTACCAGCACTAACAGCCCCAACAACGGGCTCAGCACGCTCCCCAACGGCCCCTGAGGCCCCAACTGTCTGCTCAGGAGGTCTCTCCTCCTCAGTAACGTCCTCCACAACCACGGCAGGCGTGCTAACCGGAGTACTACCCGGGGCCGGCCCGAACAACTCCTCGAAAGTCGCAGCCATAAACCCGGCCTGCTCCGAACACTCTCCTGCAAACAAAAAACGTCAGCCGAAATTTCGGCATTACGACGGCATGAAATGGGCGAATCCAAAAACAACAAAAACACAACCTGCAAACAAAAAAACAAGGGGCAATCCCGCCCCGAACCATTCACAAAAAAAAACAACACAAAAACGACTCGCCCCTCTTTTCAAGCAAAAGACGAGTCAAAACCGCAAAAACGGCATTTCAAGACCCATACAAGGTCTGCCAACAATCCAAAATACATTCCCGACACAATGAGGATTTTTCTACGGTTCAAAAAGGCAATTCATACGCTAATTTGAACCCGAGCCGGTCAAAAATTCAAAAACGACCGCAAAAAGGCAAACGTGATTTTATCACGCTTCAAGGTGACCCAAAATACCAATAAGGTCCATTTCAAGGCAGACTGGCTCAATTCAAGCCCAAACAAGCGCTTATTTTCTCCGACGTAAGACCGTCGCAAAAGGCAAAAATTCAATTTTGCCCACAAGCATCCAATGAAGGACCTTAAATGGCAAACACGGGTTTTCCCAACTACAATGCAACCTAGTGGGACCCACTACCCAAGCAAATAAACTTGGCATTGTGAAATGAGACGGTTTCTCGCCTCAATCACGTTTTTCGCGCATAGGGAGCGGGAACGGGGACCAAAATGCAAACTAAAAGCACCCCTATACTCCTAAACAGGTTTCTAACCTAATGCAAACATCAATTTCACTCGAAATTGGCTCAAGCAAAAACGCCCAATTCGATTTTTAGGGCAAAATCCGCCCTAATTCAATTTAGCTAACAACCAACAAATTTGAAAGGATTCAAGAGGAAATACTTACCTTGAGATGACATTTGTTGACAATGGCACAGATGAAAGCAAGCTTGAAGGTCCGTCAATGGCAATTTTGGGCTAATTTTCGAGGTTGAAGATGAATGTTCATCCGCAACTCAACCTCGCATCTTTTTAACAAAAAATAGGGAAGCCGGCTTGTATCGCCAGGTGGCTCGCGCCTAAACCAGGCCTCCCCTTTCTTTTTCAGCGAAATTTGGGCCATTTCCCACAACAGACTTCGAAATTTTCATTGACAATATCAAATATTGTCATTTCCTCGAAAAAAGGCAAAAACAAATGGCGAAAATTCAAAATCGCTATTTTCAAGCAAATGGCGATCGGAACCGCCAACTTCAAAAACAAATGGCGAAAATTCAAAATCGCTATTTTCAAGCAAACGGCGGCAAATAAACCGTCACTTCAATCGATAGTGAAGTTTCCAAATTCACTATTTCTTTCAACATGTCAACGGCGGCACATAAACCGTCACTTCAATCGATAGTGAAGATTCCAAATTCACTATTTCTTTCAACATGTCAACGGCGGCATATAAACCGTCACTTCAATCGATAGTGAAGATTCTAAATTCACTATTTCCATCAAATGTCAACGACGACACATAAACCGTCACTTCAAACGCTATAGCAAACTCAAATTTGCTATTTTCCTTCAAAATTGAAACAAACGGCGATCAAAACCGCCACTGCAAATTCAAGCCGACGAATGGTGAAAATTCCAAATTCACTGTTCCTTCAAATACCAGCAGGGGGCTTCCTCGCGAAACCCACTCATTCCAAAGACAGTGATAGTGAGAACCCATACTCACTATTTCCCCAGCGACATCATGAGTTCGCTAGTCTCAAAACAAGCCCAATCGGCGCGGCTACTCCCATGGTCCATTAATTGACCACCCCATTGGCTGGCGAGCCTTTGTCCGCAACCTTTCCAAGGATACATCCCGAAGATGCCTCGGGTACATTTTCTTACCACATCAGGGATACATCCCGAAGATGCCTCGGATGCCTCGGGTACATTTCCTTACCTTTTCAGGGATACATCCCGAAGATGCCTCGGGTACATTTCCTTGTCTCGGCTGGCGAGCCTTACAACGCACCGCGGCTGGCGAGCCTTACAACGCACCGCGGCTGGCGAGCCTTAGAACGCACCGCGGCTGGCGAGCCTTACAACGCACCGCGGCTGGCGAGCCTTACAACGCACCGCGGCTGGCGAGCCTTACAACGCACCGCGGCTGGCGAGCCTCACAATGCACCGTGGCTGGCGAGCCCTCCTCATATATACGTACCACAGCTGGCGAGCATTTATCCGCAACCATGCAAGGACATATCCGAAGATGCCTCAGGTATGACTCCTTCTTATGGTTGGTGAGCCTTTGCACGGACAGTAGATAGACTCTAAATTGTTCCCGATGACAGGTCCTTGACTCGTACCCTCGAGTCGCCTTGGTGTCGCCCTTCCCGACGGCAGGTCTTTGACCCGAATCCTTTCGAGCCGCCTCAACATCGCTTGGGTCTTCAGGTTATAATCTTCGATTGACCTGGGGACTCTACTTTGACTTTTGCCCTGTCCAAGCCTAAGTCAAAGTGGGGGCTCTGTAGATACCCAGTATCTGCTGAGACTCCAACAAACACCCGATGATTGTCGGACTACAACATGTTTTGGGATCGCAGCGTTTGATCGACAGTTTGTGTACAACTTTACGTCGGAGAACTTAAAACGATTTCGAAAACAAAACATTTCAAAACATTTCAAAAATACCTGGAGTGTTTAATGCACAACGACGGGGTCGCGATGATACTAACTAGAGTCAAAACCGACACCGAGCCAAAAACCGACTCGAAACTTCAAAATTCCGACTCCAACAACGAGTCAAACCGAGTCAACCACAAAAACAAAATATCTTCAAGCCTTCTATACTAAGTTTTCCCGGATTCGTGAATGGTCAAGTGCCAAACATGTGACTACAAAACCTAGGATAGAACAAATCATGATTGCGTTTGTTGTGATAGTGACAACACAACTCGAAGTGCCGCGACGTGGCTCGCGCCTCTTTGAGCAGCCCAGGTGGCCACGTCGCTCAAAACTCACACAACCACTCATTCTTCTAAAAATACCCCTCAAATGTCGCCCATTTGAGACTTACGCGAGTGTCCGCCCCCTCTTTTATCCCTTAAAATTCTCGACTCGACTTCTAAAGTCACAATCCGACGCGTGTTTACGACCTACCGATCGTAAACACGAGCCTTACACATTGTTTGGTACCGTCATCGTGCATTAAACTACTTGTCCGACCACTTTGACCACTACACCATCACTAAACATTTAAAACACTCTTTTACTTACCAAAACGGTTTTAAACCGAGTTTTTTCCGATCAAACAAGTTGTTACACTTACGTCGGTCACTTGCCACAACCAAACATGTAAGTATGAGGGTGTAACAATCCTCTTTTATTATGTTTTCTTTCGTTTCATGACTTTAACATGCTAAAACATGCATAACATGAACCAAAACATGGAATAAACGAGCCAAAACTGATTTTTGGTATGAGGCAGAAGCCCCTTAGGTCGCCAACAGGCTCGCGCCTAAATGGGGTGCTCGGACACTGAGATCAACCGTGTTTGTTCTCGTCATTTCCCTTAATCCATTTTTCATATTTGTAATCGATTTTTACCATTTCAAGTATTTTCAAACCTTTTTGTTTCATTTCACATGTTTTAACCATAAAGCATTTTTCACCCTTGGTTCTTCATACCATGACGGTTAAATCCGTGTTTCGGTGATAATATTTGGTTAATGACATTTAAGAGGTATTTTAAAGCCTTTTATTTCATTTCTTTACATTTTCAAAACAAGCATATTAGTCACCAACACGAAATCATCCTTGGTTCTATATACCATGCCGGATTTTAACCCGGTGTGATGATGAGTAATTTACTAATTACATTCAAAATGGATTTAAAATAATTAGTCCATAATCATTTTCAAAACTATTCATGTCAAGCTTGTCAAATCGAACGCGACATCGAGTATTATCAAACAATGATGATTATCCGAGTCTAGTTCGTCAAATCAACAAATACGATCTAAACGACCCTTTCAAAATCAAACCGGGTCCAAATACCCATTTTCAACACGTTTCAACACGTTTTCTAAACAACCAGAACACGGCATACAGCCGTTGGCTAACCCGCGCCCCAAGCAGGCCTCTTCTTTCTCATTTTCAAAACCCGAGGGAGGCCCCTTACACCGCCGGCTGGCTCGCGCCTCTTATAGCCGTCTGGTATAGGGCCTGTTCCCTTCCAAAGATTAGTCCAGACGATCCCGACTCGATTAACCCGGATATAGGACGGATCGATGACTATTCAACCACATTTGCAAAATGCCTTACTAAGACAA
This sequence comes from Silene latifolia, assembly GCF_048544455.1. Classification (NCBI taxonomy): domain Eukaryota; kingdom Viridiplantae; phylum Streptophyta; class Magnoliopsida; order Caryophyllales; family Caryophyllaceae; genus Silene; species Silene latifolia. Next base: position 224,093,913 of record NC_133538.1, on the reverse strand, counting down.
ATGGATCATGTTATGCACCCTAAACCTAATACGGTAAATGGATGTTTAATTTCCGTCTTGCATGCAAATCAATCATTAATCCAACTCGACATCGTATACTTGATACTTTGATTAAATCGACCGACTTAGAAAGCTCACATGTTAGGTTTAAATCATTGGATGCGCATTCATGCATTTAAACCGTTTTATCAACTTTTGCATTCAACCAACCAAAATCGATCAGTAGAGGCCGCTAAACGCGGGCGGGATTGGGTGTCTGATTAAAGGGCTTCCCAATACGTACCTTCACCTCTTACTCAGAAACTTTGGATAATGGACGACCTTATCCAGGGTGTACGAGAGTCATTCTAGAGATAGGATGCTAAAGAGGGACGATTTCCTTATCTTTAGTACCTATGTCAAAACGCTGCTTTGTGCTTCGATTTGACCGAGGTATAAAGTGGAATTCGAACGGGTTCCAGGCATCCCACAAATGCTTGGTGGCGACTCCGAACATCTCTAATCGTTTCGAGACCCTTACCGAGACGAAACCGACCGATCCAAAGCGATCCGGTCGAAAGCACCTTTACGCCGCCGAGCGTGGCTTTCAAAAAGACCGCTGCCGTTGTCCACAGATCGGCTGGGCATACGCAGGTGGGCCCATGTCCACAATATCCGGGCTCTCATAAAGAAGGTTTGACAAAGAACGAAGGAAGATCCTCACGGTAACATGTTGAACATCATTAATCAACATGTTGCTGTAGGTGGCAGCTGGCTTTCCGGAAAGACAAGGCATGAGGCGGCAAACACCACACTCGGAAGGAATTTCACTGATGGAATCCTTGGGAGGCTTGGCCAACCCAAGGTGAGAAGCAAAAAGGTCCATGATCAACATGAAGCTCGTGTTCATCAAACGGAACTCAACCGTTTGTGCAGCTGGCTCGTAATTAAACGAGCTCATAAACTCTAAGGTCAGAAATGGGTAAGAATGCTTCCTCAACCGATACAACCCCATAAACCCCAAGGTTTCAAAGATGTGACGGACATCCGTCTCAATTCCCAAGTCCTCAAGAAGTGTGTTATCCACACAACGGGTAGGCCTCATTTTTCGTTTCTGCAACGCCACAAATCTCTCTCTTTGTTTAAAGTCCACAAACACCACCGAAGGGTAATCCGGTACAGCGGGTACTAGTGGTCCACTACCTTCCCCAACCTCGGGCTGTGAAGCCCTCCCCCTCTTACTCTGACGGGTCCCTATGTTTAGTCTCGACATCTGTTTCAGCATACGATTTAAACACACCTGCATAGGCACGTAAAGCATATAATTCACACAATTGAATCTTGAGTAATCAGCTAGGTACACACTTTGTCCAACAAATCCCAATTGATACATAAATTCAGTTTACAGTAGCTCAGACGATCTCTATAGCTATAAAAAGTTTAACATGATAAACATAATCCACTCGGTCAATTCGGATATCATGGCATGGCTCAAATGTTACTCTATATATATAGACCTGATAATCATGTGAAATATTCATATATGTTCATAGAAAGGCAACTTAAAACACGTCATTATCAACCTTCAACATTAGAAGCAAACAACTCAATTAGACTAGTCAGACGGTCTCTACAGTTGTGACGATTTTGACACATTCTTCAACAATTAACATCACCATTACCATATTAAAAGTTTAACTCTTGCATATGCATTCATATCCAACACAAAATCTCAATTATAGAAAACGAATTTCAACTTGGGGCATTTTTAAGACGGAGTTTTAAGGCAAGTTTTAAGGTGAAAATTACCAAAATCCAACTTTCAACATGGTATATACAACATATAGTACTCAATTTCACCATCCAACATGTAGAAAACAGCCAAAATCAATTTCGATTTTTGCAAACCCTAGAAAATTCGTCCCCAATTTGGTAATTTCTATTCTATTTTTGGAGCAATTAATCATCAACAATCATGAAAGGGAAGCATATGAATCACATTACAACAATTAAAAGCAATGATTCGTCCGTATGAATTGAAATTTCAGTTAATTCCTACCATTCTAATAAGTTCAAAGTGATAAAACATGTAAATAGGGAAGAAATTCATACCTTGATTAGATAGGAAAGTAGGAGGACAAAATTAAACAAAGCAAATAACCCAAACTAATCACCACCAACATAAGAATAGGAGAGTTTTGAGAGATTTAGGGCTTAGGGTTCGAATAGAAGAAGAAAGAATAAGAAGAATGAGAAGAAATAAGGGTTTTAAGAAACCCGCAAGAACCTCTGCACTGTAGCCTACTCGATCGAGTGCCTAGGGTACTCGATCGAGTAGGTGCTATTTCGTCGAGTATCTGCAGAAAATTTCCACATCCCGACATCATAGCTTCCTAACTAGATCGAGTGAGGTCTACTCGGTCTAGTAAGCACTCGCACTCGGTCAAGTAAGGTTGAGTACTCGGTCAGAAATACGAAGTAAATTGAAGATTCCTGCAAAAACAATATCGCGTGTCGATTCCAAACTATGTTCGGAATTCGTCACTAGTTATCATACTCACTCATGTATTACCATTACTACTCAAGCATACCATACCGTCTTATCAGATAAGATTTATATCATGTTACGCCACAACAAATTCACACAACACGGTTTACCTATTACCGAGTCATTCATATACACAATTACGTCTTTGTATCATATCTAAACTCGTCTTACCACATGGCTATCAACTTATTCTCATGTTAATGTAAAACATATAATTAACGATAATTATTCTTCCATATGTCATTCAAATGTATTACTATCATGTTCCAATTTCAATCATAAGCAAATTATTCTACACAAATTGATCATTACACAGCGGAAACTTTCAACCACTAAACATTGCACAAAAGCATCATTACTTGCTATTTCTCATATTATGACTCAACACTTCTTTAACTATCATCACTATAGCTACCGTAGGACTTATAAACTCATATAGGATCACCATTACCAACAACCTTATGCAAACACCAACATGATCACTTTTCATATTACAGCATACACTTCCACACTTTTCACTCATTTCTATTAAATAAAACCCTTTTACGTCTCTCATAAACTTCACATAAGCTCACTAATTCTACCAAAACTTCATCACACACAATCCAAATGCAACTATCATGCCCATACCAACTTTAACAAAGACTCAACCACGGATAGTTCCGACGCAGTCAACATACACATTACATACATGCACACGGACTCCACATTCCCATACCCAGTGACTGGCTTAAGTACAATAAGGCCAAGATTTTGAAATGAGGGCGCCTACTCACCCAAAACCTAGCATCAGCTGGGGCTCTCATCATACATACACCAGGTTCATTTTATTAGACTCACTACGTTCATTATTTTCATTGATTACAGGTTCCAAAATCGTCGCTCTGATACCACATCGTAACACCCCCATATTCAGAGGAGCCTTAACTAGGCCTTCCTTATCATATAAGGGCATTACCATCTCGGTTGCCCGAGGTAAGTAATCATCAAAAGTCGATAAAAGAACATTTAAAGTTATATTACAAGCGTTACAACTAACTTAACAAAATAAAGATACAACTCGTGAGCTACACACTATCCCTATCAAAACTCGTGAGGACTCATCCAGCCAGAACTCCAGCTATCAACACCTGCTAAGACTGACTGCTCACCATAAGGGATCACGGCAGACACATAAAATAACAAGACGGTCACAAGGTCAGTACTGAGATAAGACATGACAAAACCAACATCATCTATCAACACAACACAACACAATCGGTCACACACACAATCACACCCACTCCAATCAATCTCCGTCACCGACTGTCCACTGGACCAGCCCTGCCAGTGGGGGACTGCAGCCGTACCCACCAAATCCCCGCTCATCAAACCGAGCAATAACCCTGTCCCATTAATGTGCACATCCCCTCCCATGGCGGGTCCAGGGAGGGGGAAACTAGGGCGTGAAGCCACTCCCGCAAGTGACTCCACTCAGCCGAGGACGCACCTCGAGAACCAGAGACAACCAATCACAGACAGCTGCAATACAACGACAACCAACGAACTGCAAACACCAACCGATTACCGCATATCCGCTGCCACGCAAACACAACTATAACACAACAACCACGACACAACAATCGACACACTAGCCCATCCACAGAAACTGAGTAGGCGAACCTACCTTTAAGCAACTGCAACCATTCCATGTCCACACATGCAAAACCCAGCAATCAAGCAACACCTATACACACAATACAACCATATATCACCACCAAGCAAACCCTAACTGAAAACATAAGGCACAGATGATGATGACGACATACCTACAAGAGGAAAACTGGCAAAGGACGCTACCTGACTCAATTATGCACTCCTAAGGCACAAGGAACTTCAAAGGCTTCCATGGAGGTTATATAGTGAAGGGAAGGGAAGGAGGCGACCTAAGGATCTGAAGAAATGAGGCGGAAATGATTTGCGGATTTAACAAAACACGATTATAAACCCTCGCTGAAAACCCGTTACTCGATCGATTGGCCCACCTACTCGATCGAGTGGCCCCTATTCGATCGAGTATCTAAGCTACTCGATCGAGTAGCCTCTACTCTTTCGAGTACCGCCCCTAACTTAAAGCACAAGATAACTTTGGTACGCACTCCTAAGGACTATTACCGCTCCCAAGGTCAGTCAACGGGTCCCTAAAAGGGCGGGTATTACATTAACTCCCACTCCCGCATGTAAGTTAAACTAAAAGAACATTAAGATTGATAGTATGGTCCAAATTATTCAATCTAGCATTCCCATGCCTATATGTAAAATCTCAGTTCAAATATGTGTTCTTAGCTAAATCCCCGCTTCCGCATGTAAATCTAGCTATAACAATAATAGGCTAACAAAATTGAGAGATAAAACGTACGCAAATTGTATCGAACTCCCGCTGATAGTATTGTTCGTTTTAGATTTTACCCAATTCAATTTTATAACCTAATTCAATATGTATACAAACCAAATTCAATTAACATTACGACAATTAATTTTGACGATTAAAACATGCTTGTTTCCTTGCTAATAATTGTACGAACCATAGATGAAATCTACTCACTCAAGATTATGAAAACTAAACAATTCATAACTAGATAAGCAATAGACATAATCAACAAAAGGGAAAAGGAAAGAAGAAATAATACTTGATTGAATAAACCTTGAAGATTAGAGAACAATAATCCAAAGAGTAATCGTAAATCCGAT